>NC_135819.1:83898430-85098430 GCF_964213995.1 Mustelus asterias | reverse complement strand
TCTAGGTGATTAGTTCTCAATAAATTGGGTGAGATAACGGAAAGATGAAAGGGAAAGAATATATATAAGGGGATACTGAAACTGATAAAGGGAGCTGTTTTAGATTTCAGCCACAACAGGAACAATCAGTTAACTCCCAGCAAGTAGAATGAACAAAGCCAGGTTTGAAAAGCCAACTGTTGGGAAACCTCAGAAGCAACCTCAGCAGAAGTGAAAGTAATGTGGTAAAATGTACTGGACAACTGTGGTCAGGCACCACACTCTGCAACCAAGTGGCAAATCCACTCAATACAACTTCTGTGGATTTCTTATCAATTTCCCCCAGATGCTTGTCATATTGTGAACCTAGTCTCACTGGAACTCTGACTTCCACAGGTGTGTTTCCTCATGCCAAGCTTGAAAATATATGCCTTAGAATCTTCTCCTAAACAATGTTTTCTCTCTGATGCCTTCAGCAAGGATCCATTTCCAGGATTTCAATCTCTCCTTTCAATAACGCACTGCCTTGGACTCCCAAGCACATTTAAGTTTCCACACAATCTCTCAGCTACCCAGACACGCCAACAGAACACCACTGTTTCACAAGCTGTACCCAGTAAATATGTAAGGAGATTACAGATAGCTCCAAGAAAAATAGAGTGGCAATAGTAAGGGGTTTTAACTTTCCCAACATTGACTGGGCCAGCCATAGTATTAGAGGCTTGGATGGAGAGAAATTTGTTGAGTGTACTCAGGAGGAGTTTATCATTCAGTATGTGGATGGCCCAACTAGAGGTGGGGCAAAACATGACCTCGTCTTGGGAAATAAGGAAGGGCAGGTGACAAAAGTGTTGGTGAGGGATCACTTTGGGACCAATGACATAATTCCATTAGTTTTAAGATAGCTATGGAGAATGATAGGTTGGGGCAAGGAAAATTTTGATGGTATCAGGCAGGAACTTTCAAAGGTTAATTGGAGGAGTCTGTGGGAAGGCAAAAGGACATCTGGTAAGTGGGAGGCTTTTGAAAGTGCGTTAAACAGGGTTCAGGGTAAGCACATTCCTCTTATAGTGAAGAGCAAGGCTGGTAGAAGGAGGGAACCCTGGATGACTATGAATATTGAAGCCCTGGGCAAGAAGAAGGAGGAGTCACATGACATGCATAGGCAGCTGGGATCAAGTATGGAGGGTTTAGGAGTAGAATTAAGAGAGAAATCAAGAGGGCAAAAAGGAGACATGAGATTGCTTTGGCGGATAAGGCAAAGGAGAATCCAAAGAGCTTCTACAAATACATAAAGGGTAAAAGAGTCACAGAGTTATAGAGGTTTACAGCATGGAAACAGGTCCTTCGGCCCAACTTGTCCATGCCACCCTCTTGTTTAACTCCTAAGCTAGTCCCAATTGCCCGCGTTTGGCCCATATGCCAGTTGGGCCAAAGGGCCTGTTTCCATGCTGTAAACCTCTATGACTCTATATTTACTGGAGTTTAGAAGAGTGAGAGGATCGCATAGAAACTTATAAAATTCTAAAAAGGGTTAGACAGGGTAGATTCAGAAAGAATGTTCCCAATGGTGGGGGAGTCCAGAACTAGGGGTCATAGTTTGAGGATAAGAGGTAAACTTTTTAGAACTGAGGTGAGGAGAAATTTCTTCACCCAGAGGGTGGTGAATGTGTGGAATTCACTACCACAGAAAGTAGTTGAGGCCAAAACGTTGTGTGATTTCAAGAAGAAATTAGATATAGCTCTTGGGGCTAAAGGGATCAAGGGATATGGGAGGAAGGGGGGATCAAGATATTGACCTGATGATTAAGATGAATGGCGGAGCAGGCTCGAAGAGCAGAATGGCCTACTCCTGCTTCTAGTTTCTATGTTTCTATCTTTGAATGTTGATGGTTCATTTTTTTCTGAAGGGGGCAGGTGTGACGCTAGTGTGCCTTTAAGAAATGTTTTTTTTTAAATCATATTCTCTGCAGTGGTAAGCAGATCTGTTTGGATTTTCTTTTCATTATGTCACCGGCTGGCTGATAGAAGTTCCTTTATTGCTACTTCAATGGCTTAAGTACATTTTTGTTTAATTTTACTCTGGGATCTTTTGTGACCCTGCTTTGTGAGGGTAAGATTGATTGACAAGTCAAAGTCAGGTGGTTCTGCCCCCAGAAAAAAAATCTCAGAATTCATTTTCAGTTTTAGTTTAGAAGGGAGTGGACATCAGGCTGAAAGCAGTGTTTTTCTCTCTCCCTAATATTGGAAATTCTGCTGGCGAGCTGAAACTAAGGCTTCTTGCCTTCCTGGAGTAGAAAATCTGCTGATGGTGGATGGCTTGCCTGGAGTCTCTCTCTCCTTAGTGTTCTGGGAAGTTGTTCTGGGCATATCCAGAGGACTGCTAGAAGTTACATGCCTGAGAAATCAGGGTTCAATTATCCAACTAAAGGATTGAAGCTGTTCTGAGTCCAAGCTTATCTGTGTGTGCCTCAAGAGAAACATAGAAACATAGAAGATAGGAGCAAGAGAAAGCCATTTGGCCCTTCAAGCATGGCCCTTCATTACAATTATGGCTGATCATCCAACTCAAAAGCCTAATCTTGCTTTCTCCCCATAACCTTTCATTTGATCCCATTTGCCCCAAGTGCTATATCCAGCCGCCTCTTGAATACATTCAATGTTTTGACATCAACTACTTTCTGTGGTAATGAACTCCACTGGTTGAATGCTGCAATTCTGCCTAAGGGCTAAATTCCAGTATCACGTGAGCATTAGTCTTTGCTGTATTAATCCTATGGCAAAGGTTTTGTTTATGGGGTTTGTTTCATTGGAACGGTGTTTAGCTGTTAAGATTGTACGATATCATGATTGTTTTTACCTTATTTATAATTGGTAAAAGGTATTGCTAATTTTCTTTCCATACATGTTAACTGTATTCTTAAATAAATTTTGTTTGATAAAAACTCCCTGGTGTGTCATTTGAATCATACCTGAAGTGAAATATCTCTTTCTCACCCTAGCCAAAATTCAAGATGCAAAACTTATGATCCAGGCAGACTTCGTAAACTCCAAGCTCATATTAGCATCTAGTGGAGATGCAGTGCCAACATTTGGTTATAAAATTAGTTTTAAATACCTTCCATCATTTTGAACATCCAGTTCCAGATACTGCAATGGTGGAAATATAGTGTGTAGTTATTGATGTCTGCATAAGCACTGTACAGTAATTCTTTGCATTCAATCAGTTTCTGACCTAAATTATAACAATCCCATGAGGAGACATTGTTTCAATTGGACCTGTATTCACTGGAGTTTAGAAGAATGAGAGGAGATCTGATTGAAACGTATACAATTCTAACCGGGCTGGATGCAGGGAGGATGTTTCCTTGTTGGGTGAATGACGAACCAGACACAGTCTGAGGATAAAGGAGTAAACCATTTAGGATTGAGATGAGGAAAAGTGTCTTCACTCAAAGGATAGTGAACCTGTGGAATTCTCCATCACAGAAGGTTGTGGAGGCCAGATCACTGAATGTATTAAAGAAACTGATAGAGAATGTTTTAGATTTTAATGGCATTGGGGGGTATGGGGAGAAAACGGGAATATGGCATTGAGATCAAGAATCAGCCATGATCATATTCAACGATGGAGCAGACTCGAAAGAACAAAGGCCTATTCCTGCTCCTATTCTCTATATTTCTCTGTTAATAATAGATTCCAGTATATTTCAGATATCAGTGCCTGGCTAGCTGTCTAACCTTATTTTACATATTATTAGTCAATTAGTTACTCATTTAGAAAAGTATAATCAAATAGCAGTCACTTGGCTCAGAGACAAATGAATATTGTCATCAGCTACTAGAAGTAAACAACCACTTTCAGCCCATTGACTGTTAACTGCCACCAATAGGCACTTTCTGTTAACGAGGTATCTTCATCAATTTGCAGTACCTTTGGCAGTTTTAAAGTTTAAATCAAATTCTAAATGATAAACCAAATTATAGAAATTCTAAGCAGAGAGATCCAACTGACACCAATTCCTGACTTTAGGTTGCATTTGCAAATCACTCTCTGTGTGCTGCGTGCACCATGGACAATGTAGCTCAAATCATTGCCAGGTATTGGCTTTATCTATCAGAGTATTCGGTCGCAAATATTTCTGTTCTTTATAAACACTGATCCAAAAGTAGGGGTTGCTGGTTGGTGTCCGCACCGTGAATATTCAATGGACTGAAAAAAATGCTTCAACAAGTTTTGCCACAATTGTCATATTTCCACACCCGCACACTCAGACATTTTGACTCAATAAATCCTCATTAAGCAGAGCTGCCAAGCGGTTATTGTGGCCAGTTCTTCCTCAAACCCCCTGTTTTTCATTGGTCAACATCTTTTCCCAAAGGTCTAAAACTAGAGGGCATAGGTTTGAAGTGAGAGGGGAGATACACAAAAGTGTCCAGAGGGGCAATTCTTTCACACAGAGGGTGATGAGTGTCTGGAACAAGCTGCCAGAGGTAGTAGTAGAGGCGGGTACAATTTTGTCTTTTAAAAAGCATTTAGATAGTTACATGGGTACGATGGGTATAGAGGGATATGGGCCAAATGCAGGCAATGGGACTAGCTTCGTGGTAAAAACTGGGCAGCATGCACAAGTTGGGCCGAAGGGCCTGTTTCCATGCTGTAAACCTCTATGACTCGATGAGATGGTAAATTCCCTCCTGATCACCTCAAGACTATGTTGATCATCACTACTCTATTCAATATTATTTGCACTGACAGGTTGCTCATAAGTGGAGCACTTAAATGCTTGTTTTTTTGTGACAAACGGGTTTATTAATAAACTGGACCAATTACCCCTTTTAAATTGTCCAAGGAATGAAAAATAAGAAATAACGCTGTTCTATTCTGCTGCCAATTTCACTGGGTCGTAGAAGATCAACATTTCGAGTGAAGTGGGAGAATTTTAATGGAAACTGAAACCGTAACCTAATGAGTGTAATTTCTCAATTGTTCCCAAGTGAAAACTATATCCCATTGTGTAAATGTCGATACACTTGGTTGGATTCAGCAAATGTACCTGAAAATTTGTATATTCCCATATTTGGAGAATCATGTATTCAGCAAAGTGCCTGGAGCAGATTGTCAGGACCTTATTGCTGTAACTCTGATGAAATGTGGGACAATGGATGTTCTCAAGCCCCACCTCCAACTGCTCCCATATGTTGTGAAATAAATATCTCCAGAAACAAATGTCAGGAGTCAAGCTGGCTAAAGTATGGGAGGACTCGATCATTCTAAAGAGAGAGTTTATGTTACTGAATAATTCACTTTCATGTACAGTGCACATGCATTTGTTATATATCAGAACATTAGAACCAACAGCAAAGACAATCTATTGGCAAGAGATGCGAAAGGAATCTGGATAATAGAGAATAAATGTGTTTATTGGCCTGGACAGCAGCTGAATATTGCAATATCCTAAATGCAGCAAATACTTCTGCACATGCAGTTGAAGTCAAATAGATTTCTTATAATAAAAATGGGCAGCTATGCAAGGCTCTTTCTAATCTGGCTGAGAATTTTTACACTACATTTTCAAAGCTGAGTCCCTCAGGATGTTTCTTCGATTCACGTGTACCCAGCAACAGCCAACGTGACGTGATCCAAAATCCATTGCGTTTGATTGTGACTGTCAGCCCCTGTTGGCTTGCTGTCAAAGATACATTGCTGTCTCTGCCGATTCCACTGCCTTACAACCTGGCAGTGTAACTCACTGGGACAGACTTTTCTAACTATTACATCTACTATTAATAACTGCACGCTATAAGCAAGACTTGGGGTTTTGGATGTGAATGCAATGATTCATTCCAGCACATTTCACAATTTATACGATGTATTGCTACCAGTGGGCAAAGGGCTCACAAAATCTCAATTGTAAAAACACAGTTCCAAACAAGAAAGTCCATGAAGTTTGCTAAAAGGTTTTTAATTTTCCTTCAGGAAAAGGAGGCAAAGCAAGGGCCAAAACCAACTATCTACCTATTAATAAAAAATGAAAATGTTTGAATACAAAAACCAACAAGCAACTAAAGCAAGAGCAAAGCCATCAGTAACCATAGCAACAGCAGCTCACAGGCAAACAGACAGCAGCAAGAATGGCTGAGCTCTGTCAAGCTTTAACAATCAATATTAAATCCACCTCCAAGCATTTGAAGACCTTACAAAGACACAAAGTCATTTTCTGAGGTGTGAACTTTCAGTTGTTCCTCTGGGATGACATTTACTACAGGTGGTGGTATAATTATTTTCTCTGAATTCCTGCGCAGTGATCAATGAAGCAGCTAATGTCCGTGATGCTGCGAATTACTGAATGGACTGTGCAATTCCGTCTCCAATGCCTGGGAATATTATCTGACCACTCACACTCAGAGACTGAGAACAACTCAAACCTAGCAATACTGGAAATGGGTTTCTGGGAAAGAATGTTACTATCAGTGCCAAGAAGTGTCCAAGGCAGAGACATGCTGAGATGCTATGTAAGCATAATGTAACACAGCTTTTGCGAATTGCTAATCCAATTTGTTGCATAACTATAATTTAATGCAGTTGATTCAATGGAATTGAGACATGCGAGAATACCTCTTGAATTAAAGCCTTTTTCACTGGAGTAAAGTTTGGAAAATTCCTATTTAACCTGTGCTAACATAAAATTTTTAATGGAGTAAGAGTTGATGGGAGGGGCAGTTTAAAATGTCCCCCAGGATTTGAACACTATTAGGTGAGTCTTTCCCCATGATTTAAATACATAAATGAGGAGTTCTGCTCTTCTCACAAGGAGAGGTGGAGTTAACAGAACTCGACTGTTTACACACACCACTCTCCTGGTCTGTCATTGGACATGCAGTATCCCAATAAACTAACATTTGTTATCATAGAATCATAGAAATCATAGAAACTCTACAGTGCAGAAGGAGGCCATTCGGCCCATCGAGTCTGCACCGACCACAATCCCACCCAGGTCCTGGGGGACATTTTAAACTGCCCCTCCCATCAACTCTTACTCCATTAAAAATTTAATGTTAGCACAGGTTAAATAGGAATTTTCCAAACTTTACTCCAGTGAAAAAGGCTTTAATTCAAGAGGTATTCTCGCATGTCTCAATTCCATTGAATCAACTGCATTAAATTATAGTTATGCAACAAATTGGATTAGCAATTCGCAAAAGCTGTGTTACATTATGCTTACATAGCATCTCAGCATGTCTCTAAGGGGCAATTTTTTTAACCTGGCCAATCAACCTAACCCGCACATCTTTGGACTGTGGGAGGAAACCGGAGCACCCGGAGGAAACCCACGCAGACATGAGGAGAATGTGCAAACTCCACACAGACAGTGACCCGAGCCGGGAATCGAACCCGGGACCCTGGAGCTGTGAAGCAGCAGTGCTACCGTGCCGCAATATGCAATATTTTTGCACTCATCCATAAAGTGGGCACATGATGCAAGTCCTGCCGTCAAGTACTGAAGCCAGTTGTATCACCATACATTGATCTGAGAGCTCCTTCACCTTCAAATCTTTACATTAGGTTAGGGTTCGGGTATTTGGCTGTAGTGGGGACACTGCTTGCTATATTACACAGAATTTAAAGCAAGAATTAGCTTTATTAGATGTTGTGCTTATGGAGTTGTCCAGTTTTAAACATTTATATGTTATCACAAATAGACAAATATTACCTGGGTGTCTTCATAACAAAAAAATCAAATGCTAAAAATATTAGTTTCATGGCTTTGAAAAATGAATGAAATCCTGACAAAGCTGTATATTTGAACCACATTTCCATCTTCAATCGAATTAAATATCAACTAATATCCTCACAGTTAAGATTACTGCAGAGCGAATGTACCTTTCTATTGCACATATAGGTTTACAGGACAAGGGTTATTGATACTTTGTTTAACATGGTTTAACACGGATATCAGAAGGACGTATTTTACACAGAGGGTGGTGGGGGCCTGGAATGCGCTGCCGGGCAAGGTGGTGGAGGCAGACACACTGGGAACATTTAAGACTTATCTAGATAGCCACATGAACGGAGTGGGAATGGAGGGATACAAAAGAATGGTCTAGTTGGGACCAGGGAGCGGCGCGGGCTTGGAGGGCCGAAGGGCCTGTTCCTGTGCTGTATTGTTCTTTGTTCTTTGTTCACACATATTGGTGATGGCACTGGTGTGAGGCTGATGTTATTCCTGTGCCACTTTACCCTTATCCCTAATCTTGATATTACTTTCCACACAACATTCTCACTTCCTCACAGTCAATGCTTGTGATTCCAGTGTGACATTGAATTTTCTATTATTTTCCCTTTTTTTGAACACCAACAACATCAAACTTCAATCTCTGTCACACCTTACCTTTCAAAAAACCTTACTTATTCCTACTTGTGCCCACTGAACAATCAGACTGATTAAAAATTGCGCCAAAGCACACCTTGATACAATTCCGTTGGTACAAAGGAGCCACTCCAGATTATTCTCCCATCTCTGAGGTGTATCCTACACCATTGGTTGATGAACAACTCCTCAGCAAAATCTAAAACAGCATCAATTATAATCCAAACAGCGAGCCACTGGCAGCGCATTTCCAACAAAGCAATTCATTACATAAGGAACTGAACTTTTTAAAACATCAAACATTCTATACACAGAACACATGATGGGAAAAAGGAACATAAGAAATAGGAGTAGGCCATCTCGCCCCTCATAGAACATAGAACATTACAGTGCAGTACAGGCCCTTCGGCCCTCGATGTTGCGCCGACCAGTGGAACCAATCTAAAGCCCCTCTAATCTACACTATTCCAATAACCATTTGAATGCTCTTAATGTTGACGAGTCCACTACTGCTGCAGGCAGGGCATTCCACGCCCTTACTACTCTCTGAGTAAAGAACCTACCTCAAACATCTGTCCTATATCTCTAACCCCTCAATTTAAAGCTATGCCCCCTCGTGCGAGCCATCACCATACGAGGAAAAAGGCTCTCACTATCCACCCTATCTAATCCTCTGATCATCTTGTATGCCTCTATTAAGTCACCTCTTAACCCTCTTCTCTCTAACGAAAACAACCTCAAGCCCCTCAGCCTTTCCTCATACGATTTTCCCACCATACCAGGCAACATCCTGGTAAATCTCCTCTGCACCCTTTCCAACACTTCCACATCTTTCCTATAATGCGGCGACCAGAACTGTACGCAATATCCAAGTGCGGCCGCACCAGAGTTTTGTACAGTTGCAGCATGACCTCCTGGCTCCGAAACTCAATCCCTCTACCAATAAAAGCTAACACACCGTACGCCTTCTTAACAACCCTATCAACCTAGGTGCCAACTTTCAAGGATCTATGCACATGGACAGCCAGATCCCTCTGTTCATCCACACTACCAAGTATCTTACCATTAGCCCAGTACTCTGTATTCCTGTTACTCCTTCCAAAGTGAATCACCTCACACTTTTCCGCATTAAACTCCATTTGCCACCTCTCAGCCCAGCTCTGCAGCCTATCTATGTTCCTCTGTAACCTGCCACTTCCCTCTGCACTGTCTACAACTCCACCGACTTCAGTGTCATCCGCAAATTTACTAATCCATCCTTCCACGCCCTCATCCAGGTCATTAATAAAAATGACAAACAGCAGTGGCCCCAAAACAGATCCCTGTGGCACACCACTAGTAACTGAACTCCAGGATGAATATTTCCCATCAACCACCACCCTCTGTTTTCTTACAGCTAGCCAATTCCTGATCCAAACCACTAAATCACCCTCAATCCCATGTGTCCGTATTTTCTTCAAAAGCTTACAATGGGGAACCTTATCAAATGCTTTGCTGAAATCCATATACACCACATCAACCGCTTTACCCTCATCCACCTCTTTGGTCACCTTCTCAAAGAACTCAATAAGGTTTGTGAAGCACGACCTACCCTTCACAAAACCGTGCTGACTATCCCTAATCAAATTATTCCACTCTAGGTGATTATGAATCCCATCTTTTATAATCCTTTCCAATACTTTGCCCACAACAGAAGTAAGGCTCACCAGTCTATAATTACTAGGGTTGTCCCTACTCTCCTTCTTGAACAAGGGGACAACATTTGCTATCCTCCAGTCTTCTGGCACTGTTCCTGTAGACAATGACGACACAAAGATCAAAGCCAAAGGTTCTGCAATCTCCTCTCTAGCCTCCCAGAGAATCCTAGGATAAATCCCATCCGGCCCAGGGGACTTATCTATTTTTACCCTTTCCAGAATTGCTAACACCTCCTCCTTATGAACATCAATCCTATCCAGTCCAACAGCCTGCATCTCAGTACTCCCCTCGACAACACTGTCCCTCTCCAGTGTGAATACCGACGAAAAATATTCATTTAGTGCCTCTCCTATCTCTTCAGACTCCACGCACAACTTCCCACTACTGTCCTTGACTGGCCCTAATCTTACCCTAGTCATTCTTTTACTCCTGACATACCTGTAGAAAGCTTCAGTGTTTTCCTTGATCCTACCTGCCAAAGACTTCTTATGTGCCCTCCTGGCTCTTCTTAACTCTTTCTTTAGGTCCTTCCTGGCTAACTTGTAACTCCCAAGCACCCTAACTGAGCCTTCACGTCTCATCTTAACATAAGTCTCTTTCTTCCTCTTCACAAGAGATTCAACCTCCTTAGTAAACCACGGTTCCCTCACACGTCTGCTTCCTCCCTGCCTGACAGGTACATATTTATCAAGGACGCGTAGTAGCTGTTCCTTGAACTAGTTCCACATTACAATTGTGCCCATCCCTTGCAGTTTCCTTCCCCAACCTATGCCAGCTCAATCTCGCCTAATCGCATCATAATTTCCTTTCCCCGAGCTATAACTCTTGCACTTTGGTATATACCTATCCTTTTCCATTGCTAAAGTAAATGTAATCGAATTGTGGTCACTGTCACCAAAGTGCTCACTTACCTCCAAATCTAACACCTGGCCTGGTTCATTACCCAGTACCAAATCCAATGTGGCCTCGCCTCTTGTTGGTCTATCTACATATCTACATACTATCTCGAGCCTGCCCCGCCATTCAATAAGATCATGGCTGATCTGAAGTGGATCAGTTCCACTTACCCGCCTGATCCCCATAACTCCTAATTCCCTTACCGATCAGGAATCCATCTATCCGTGATTTAAACATATTCAACAAGGTAGCCTCCACCACTTCAGTGGGCAGAGAATTCCAGAGATTCACCACCCTCTGAGAGAAAAAGTTCCTCCTCAACTCTGTCCTAAACTGACCCCCCTTTATTTTGAGGCTGTGCCCTCTAGTTCTAGCTTCCTTTCTAAGTGGAAAGAATCTCTCCACCTCTACCCTATTCAGCCCCTTCATTATCTTATAGGTCTCTAAAAGATCCCCCCTCAGCCTTCTAAATTCCAACGAGTACAAACCCAAAGGAGTATTAGTTTTTATGTTACAAGACTCAAGTCATCTGCGAAATTTGCTTCATTTCACTCACAAAGAAGATAATTTTCCAATCTTCATCCATTACAAAATGACTTGTTTATTTTCTCAACAGCAAATAGGGAAGCAATGGCAGCAGATTTGCTCTGGTCACCATGTCCAATAAATACGAAACAAATGGATCCCTGGACATCTCAAGCATGGACAATATTTTATCCAAGTTCCTGATATCACTCAAAAGGAAACATTTAAAATAATGACACTGCACAATTTTGTGTCATAAAGCTAAGTGTAAACTTTCTAACTGAATAAATTAACAGATTACATTTGACAAGTTCATATTTGCAATAACTTTATCCTAAACTGTAAAGCCTGAATATTCAGAACTCCCTTCAAAACAAGCAGGCATCACAGAGCATTATTACCTTGTTTAGGAGCAAAATACTGCACCTGCTGGAATCGGAAACAAAAACAGAAAATGCTGGAAAATCTCAGCAAGTCTGACAGCATCTGTGGGAGAGAACAGAGCCAATGTTTCGAGTCTGGATGACCCTTCGTCAGAGCTCATCTTGAATTGTTTCATGTTGTGTTACCATATGTGCGTGTTAGGTTGATTGGCCATGCTAAATTGACCTTTGTGTTTGGGGATTAGCAGAGTAAATTAGCAGAGTAGGAAAGCATTTATAAGGAGTAAGCGGAAATATGAAGACATTAGACAGCAAATTAGAGGAGTAAATTGGAAGGAGGTATTCTTGGGGAAATCTACTGAAGAGAGGTGGCAGTTTTTCAAGGAATGTCTGTCTAGAGTTCTACAGGACAACGTTCCAAGCAGACAGGGAGGAGTTGGTCGGTTAAAGGAACCATGGTGCACGAAAGCTGTGCGGGACCTAGTCGAGAAGAAAAGGAAAGCGTACAAAATGTTCAGAGAGCTTGGTGAAGATAGGGATCTAGATGAGTATACGGCTTGTAGGAAGGGACTAAAGAAGGAAATTAGGAGAGCCAGAAGGGGTCATGAGAAGGCCTTGACTCATTGTTCCACAGGACCAGGCTGAGGAGAAGGCAGTTGGTTTGTTCACTACATTTATTTATTTATTTTAAGTTAAATTTGTGTAAAAAAATCGGAGGTTTTTTTTAAAACAGGAAGTGGGCCCAGCAGGAGTCTGGGAAGGTTTTTGGAGGGTTTAAAAGTAGGCCGCACTTTTGAGCGGGCAGCGTCGTTAGCGGGCAGCAGAGTGAGGAGGAGGCAGAGTGAGCAGGAGGCAGAGTGAAAGCAGTAGGGCTTTGGCTCACAGGGCTTGGGCGAGCAGGGGTGAGTTAATTCATTTTTTGCTGTTTCTACCTGGTACTGGCAGGGTATCTAGAGAGGATGGGTGTGAAGGCAGTGCAATGTTCCTCTTGCACTATGTTCGAGGTGAGGGACGACGACAGTGTCCCTGATGATTATACCTGTGAGAAGTGCATCCATCTGCAGCTCCTCCAAAACCGTGTAAGGGAACTGGAGCTGGAGTTGGAGGAACTTAGGATCATTAGGGATGCAGAGATGGCCATAGACAGAAGCTTCAGGGATACAGTTACTCCAAGGAATGAAAATAGATGGGTGACGGTGAGAGGGGCTGGGAAGAAGCAGTCGGTGCAGGGATCCCCTGTGGTCGTTCCCCTTAGCAATAAGTATTCCGCTTTGGATACGGTTGAGGGGGACGACATACCAGTGGTGAGCCGCAGTGAGAGGATCTCCGGCACTGAGTCCGTCCCTGCGGCTCAGGAGGGTAAGGAGGAGAGCGGGAGGGCAATAGTTATTGGGGACTCATTAGTTAGAGGGATAGATAGGAGGTTCTGTGGCAGCAAAAGAGACTCGAGGATGGTTTGTTGCCTAGCGGATGCCAGGGTCCGTGACGTCTCGGACCGTGTTTTCCGGATTCTTAAGGGGGAGGGGAAACAGTCACAAGTCGTGGTACACATTGGTACCAACGACATAGGTAAGAGAAGGGACGGGGATTTAAAACAGGAATTTCGGGAGCTGGGCTGGAAGCTGAGAGCAAAGACAAAACATGTGGTCATCTCTGGTACGCTACCGGTGCCACGTGATAGCGAGTTGAGGAACAGGGAGAGAGTGCACTTAAACATGTGGTTGCAGGGATGGTGCAGGAGGGAGGGTTTCAGATACGTGGATAATTGGAACACGTTCTGGGGAAGGTGGGACCTCTACAAACAGGACGGGGTGCACCTGAACCAGAGGGGCACCAATATCCTCGGAGGGAAATTTGCTACGGCTCTTCAGGGGGATTTAAACTAATTTGTCAGGGGAGTGGGAAAAGGAGGTGTAGTCCGGAAGTCAGTGTTGAGGGTGGTGAGATATTGGGGAAGGTATCAAGGTCAAGGGTGGGTACCGGTAGACAGGAAGATGGGTTGAAGTGTGTCTACTTCAATGCAAGGAGCATCCGGAACAAGGTGGATGAACTTGGGGCGTGGATTGCTACTTGGGACTACGATGTTGTGGCCATTACGGAGACGTGGGAAGAACAAGGACGGGAATGGTTGTTGGACGTTCCAGGGTATAGATGTTTCAGTAAGTGTAGGGAAGCTGGTAAAAGAGGTGGAGGAGTAGCATTGTTAATCAAGGATAGTTTAACGGCTGCGGAAAAGCACTTTGAGGGGGATATGCACACTGAGGTAATATGGGCTGCAGTTAGAAACAGGAAAGGAGCGGTCACGTTGCTAGGAGTTTACTATAGGCCCCCAAATAGTAATAGAGATGTGGAGGAAGAAATTGCTAAGCAGATTATGGATACGTGTGGGGGTCACAGGGTAGTTGTCATGGGGGACTTTAACTTTCCAAATATTGATTGGAACCTTTGTAGGTCGAATAGTTTGGATGGGGCACTTTTTGTGCAGTGTGTGCAGGAGGGTTTCCTGACACAATATGTGGATAGGCCGACAAGGGGTGAGGCCACATTGGATTTGGTACTGGGAAATGAACCGGGCCAAGTGTTAGATTTGGTTGTGGGAGAGAACTTTGGAGATAGTGACCACAATTCGGTGTCTTTTGTTATTGCAATGGAGAGGGATAGGGCCGGACGGCAGGGCAAGGCTTACAATTGGGGGAGAGGTAATTATGATGCGATTAGGCAAGAATTAGGGGGCAAAGATGGGAACAGAAACTGTCAGGGAAAGGCACTGATGAAAAGTGGAACTTTTTCAAGGAACAAATACTGGGTGTCCTTGATAGGTATGTCCCTGTCAGGCAGGGAGGAAATGGCCGAGTGAGGGAACCGTGGTTCACAAAAGAGGTGGAATGTCTTGTGAAAAGGAAGAGGGAAGCTTATGTAGGGATGAGGAAACAAGGTTCAGATGGCTCGATTGAGGGTTACAAGTTAGCAAGGAATGAGCTGAAAAAGGGGCTGAGGAGAGCTAGGAGGGGACATGAGAAGTCCTTGGCGGGTCGGATCAAGGAAAACCCCAAGGCTTTTTACTCTTATGTGAGGAATAAAAGAATGACCAGGGTGAGGTTAGGGCCGGTCAAGGACAGTGGTGGGAACTTGTGTATGGAATCAGTAGAGATAGGCGAGGTGATGAATGAATACTTTTCTTCAGTGTTCACCAAGGAGAGGGGCCATGTTTTTCAGGAAGAGAAGGTGTTACAGGCTAATAGGCTGGAGGAAATAGATGTTCGGAGGGAGGATGTCTTGGCAGTTTTGAATAAACTGAAGGTCGATAAGTCCCCTGGGCCTGATGAAATGTATCCTAGGATTCTTTGGGAGGCGAGGGATGAGATTGCAGAGCCTTTGGCTTTGATCTTTGGGTCCTCACTGTCCACGGGGATGGTGCCAGAGGACTGGAGAGTGGCAAATGTTGTTCCTCTGTTTAAGAAAGGGAATAGAAATGACCCTGGTAATTATAGACCGGTTAGTCTGACTTCGGTGGTTGGTAAATTGATGGAAAAGGTCCTTAGGGATGGGATTTACGACCATTTAGAAAGATGCGGATTAATCCGGGATAGTCAGCACGGATTTGTGAAGGGCAAATCGTGCCTCACAAATTTGATAGAATTTTTTGAGGAGGTAACTAGGTGTGTTGATGAAGGTAGGGCGGTTGATGTCATATACATGGATTTTAGTAAGGCGTTTGATAAGGTCCCCCATGGTCGGCTTATGATGAAAGTGAGGAGGTGTGGGATAGAGGGAAAGTTGGCCGATTGGATAGGTAACTGGCTGTCTGATCGAAGACAGAGGGTGGTGGTGGATGGAAAATTTTCGGACTGGAGGCAGGTTGCTAGCGGAGTGCCGCAGGGATCGGTGCTTGGTCCTCTGCTCTTTGTGATTTTTATTAATGACTTAGAGGAGGGGGCTGAAGGGTGGATCAGTAAATTTGCTGATGACACCAAGATTGGTGGAGTAGTGGATGAGGTGGAGGGCTGTTGTAGGCTGCAAAGAGACATAGATAGGATGCAAAGCTGGGCTGAAAAATGGCAAATGGAGTTTAACCCTGATAAATGTGAGGTGATTCATTTTGGTAGGACTAATTTAAATGTGGATTACAGGGTCAAAGGTAGGGTTCTGAAGACTGTGGAGGAACAGAGAGATCTTGGGGTCCATATCCACAGATCTCTAAAGGTTGCCACTCAAGTGGATAGAGCTGTGAAGAAGGCATATAGTGTGTTAGCTTTTATTAACAGGGGGTTGGAGTTTAAGAGCCGTGGGGTTATGCTGCAACTGTACAGGACCTTGGTGAGACCGCATTTGGAATATTGCGTGCAGTTCTGGTCACCTCACTATAAGAAGGATGTGGAAGCGCTGGAAAGAGTGCAGAGGAGATTTACCAGGATGCTGCCTGGTTTGGAGTGTCGGTCTTATGAGGAAAGGTTGAGGGAGCTAGGGCTGTTCTCTCTGGAGCGGAGGAGATTGAGGGGAGACTTAATAGAGGTTTATAAAATGATGAAGGGGATAGATCGAGTGAACGTTCAAAGACTATTTCCTCGGGTGGATGGAGCTATTACAAGGGGGCATAACTATAGGGTTCATGGTGGGAGATATAGGAAGGATATCAGAGGTAGGTTCTTCACGCAGAGAGTGGTTGGGGTGTGGAATGGACTGCCTGCAGTGATAGTGGAGTCAGACACTTTAGGAACATTTAAGCGGTTATTGGATAGGCACATGGAGCACACCAGGATGGTAGGGAGTGGGATAGCTTGATCTTGGTTTCAGATGAAGGTCGGCACAACATCGTGGGCCGAAGGGCCTGTTCTGTGCTGTAATGTTCTATGTTCTATGTTCTATAGGATTAAGGAAAACCCTAAGGCGTTCTGTAAATATGTGAAGAGGAAAAGGATGAGACGTGAAGGAATCGGGCCCATAAAAGGTGAAGGCGGGAAAATCTGTACGGAACCAGTAGAAGTGGCATAGGTGCCTAATGAGTATTTTGCGTCGCAGAGGAGAAGGACCTGGGTGGATGTACTGTGGGTTTGCGGTGGACGGAAAAGATTGAGTGTGTGGAATTTAACAAAGAGGTTGTGCTGGAATCTTTGAATGCCATCAAGATAGATAAGTCGCCGGGTCCGGATGGGATGTACCCGAGGTTACTGTGGGAGGCGAGGGAAGAGATTGCAGAGCCTCTGGCGATGATCTTTGCGTCGTCGATGGAGACGGGGGAGGTGCCGGAGGATTGGAGGATTGCGGATGTGGTTCCTATTTTCAAGAAGGGGAATAGGGATAGCCCAGGAAATTACCGACCGGTGAGTCTAACCTCAGTGGTTGGTAAGCTGATGGAGAAGATCCTGAGGGACAGGAATTATGAGCATTTAGAGAGGTTTAGTATGCTCAAGAATACTCAGCATGGCTTTGTCAAAGGCAGATCGTGCCTTTCGAGCCTGGTGGAGTTCTTCGAAAATGTGACTAAACACATTGATGAAGGGAAAGTTGTAGATGTGGTTTATATGGATTTTAGCAAGGCGTTCGATAAGGACCCCATGCAAGGCTTCTAGAAAAAGTGAGAGGGCATGGGATCCAAGGGGCTGCTGCCCTGTGGATCCAGAACTGGCTTGCCCAAAGGAGGCAGAGAGTGTGTATAGATGGGTCTTTTTCTAAATGGAGGTCGGTCACCAGTGGTGTGCCCCAGGGATCTGTTCTGGGACCCTTGCTGTTTGTCATTTTCATAAATGACCTGGATGAGGAAGTGGAGGGATGGGTTGGTAAGTTTGCCGACGTCACGAAGGTTGGTGGGGTTGTGGATAGTCTGGAGGGATGTCAGAAGTTACAGAGGGACATAGATAGGATGCAAGACTGAGCGGACAAGTGGCAGATGGACTTCAACCCAGATAAATGCGTAGTGGTCCATTTTGGCAGGTCAAATGGGATGAAGGAGTACAAAATAAAGGGAAGGACTCTTAGTACTGTGGAGGATCAAAAGGAGCTTGGGGTCCGGGTCCATCGGACTCTAAAATCGGCCCCGCAGGTGGAGGAGGTGGTTAAGAAGGCGTAGGGTGTGCTGGCCTTTATCAATCGAGGGATTGAGTTTTGGAGTCTGGGGATAATGATGCAGCTATATAAGACCCTCGTCAGACCCCACTTGGAGTACTGTGCTCAGTTCTGGTCGCCTCATTACAGGAAGGATGTGGAAAAGACTGAAAGGGTGCAGAGAAGATTTACAAGGATGTTGCCTGGATTAAGGGGCATGCCTTCGGAGGATAGGCTGAGAGAGCTCGGTCTTTTCTCCTTGGAGAGACGTAGGATGAGAGGAGACCTAATAGAGGTATATAAGATGTTGAGAGGTATAGATCGGGTGGACTCTCAGAGGCTTTTTCCCAGGGTGGAAATGGCTGCAATGAGAGGACACAGGTTTAAGGTGCTGGGGAGTAGGTACAGGGGAAATGTTGGGGGGAAGTTTTTCACACAGAGGGTGGTGGGCGAGTGGAATCGGCTGCCGTCAGTAGTGGTGGAGGTAAACTCAACAGGGTATTTTAAGAGACTCCTGGATGAGTACATGGGACTTAATAGGATGGAGGGTTATAGGTAGGCCTAAAAGGTAGGGATATGTTCGGCACAACTTGTGGGACCAAAGGGCCTGTTTTGTGCTGTAGTTGTTTTATGTTTCTATGTTTCTAAATATGTGGGGTTATGGGAATAGGACCTAGGTGGGACTGTGGTCGGTGCAGACTCGATGGGCCGAATGGGCTCCTTCTGCACTATAGGGATTCTATGATTCTATGATATGGGAAAGGATTATACTGTCACTTTTTCTGTACAGTAATGCTGTGACACTTCCCAAGATCCAAGCACTAACATGATGTTCCTTTACATTTTTCAAATACAACAGAGAGAAGTAGGAATACAAAGAGGTTAATGTGAGATGCATGTGTCAGTGTTAGTAGTAGTTACTAACATAGCAGCCATTTCCACCCTGGGAAAAAGCCTCTGAGAGTCCACCCGATCTATACCTCTCAACATCTTATATACCTCTATTAGGTCTCCTCTCATCCTACGTCTCTCCAAGGAGAAAAGACTGAGCTCCCTCAGCCTATCCTCCGAAGGCATGCCACTTAATCCAGGCAACATCCTTGTAAATGTCCTCTGCACCCTTTCAGTCTTTTCCACATCCTTCCTGTAATGAGGCGACCAGAACTGAGCACAGTACTCCAAGTGGGGTCTGACGAGGGTCTTATATAGCTGCATCATTATCCCCAGACTCCACAGTACTAAGTAGTTAGCAGCAAGAAAGGATGTCCCGAGGCATGGTACATTGGGGAAACTATGCAGACGCTGCGACAACGGATGAATGAACACCGCTCGACAATCACCAGGCAAGACTGTTCTCTTCCTGTTGGGGAGCACTTCAGCGGTCACGGGCATTCGGCCTCTGATATTCGGGTAAGCGTTCTCCAAGGCGGTCTTCGCGACACACGGCAGCGCAGAGTCGCTGAGCAGAAACTGATAGCCAAGTTCCGCACACATGCGGACGGCCTCAACCGGGATATTGGGTTCATGTCACACTATTTGTAACGCCCACAGTTGCGTGGACCTGCAGAGTTTCACTGGCTGTCTTGTCTGGAGACAATACACATCTTTTTAGCCTGTCTTGATGCTCTCTCCACTCCCATTGTTTTGTTTCTTAAAGACTTGATTGGTTGTAAGGGTTCGCATTCCAACCATTATTCATGTAAATTGAGTCTGTGTCTTTATAAACTCTGTTTGTGAACAGAATTCCCACTCACCTGAAGAAGGGGCTTAGAGCTTCGAAAGCTTGTGTGGCTTTTGCTACCAAATAAACCTGTTGGACTTTAACCTGGTGTTGTTAAACTTCTTACTGTGTTTACCCCAGTCCAACGCCGGCATCTCCACATCAGTGTTAGTGGCCAGAATGTATTGTTACAGTCATAGCTAGGGTGCAGAGAAAGATCAACTGTCCAGATCGCTGCCCAGGGGTTATAAGTGGTTTTAATTCCACTCAATCTTCCTGAGTAACCATTTTGGTCAGAGAGTCAGAATTATCTGACTTTTAAGGGGTTGGACAAATACATGAATAGGATGGGAATAGAGGGATAGAGTCCCTGGAAGGGGAGGGGGTTTTAGTTCAGTTGGTGCAGGCTTGGAGGGCCGAAGGACCTGTTCCTGTGCTGTAATTTTCTCTGTTCTTTAAATCTCCAATTTAATTCGAAGTATGGGATGATTCCAGGTGCTGTCAGAAGTTTAAACTTCCCAGGCCATTCTGTGCAGTTCTTTCATGGGGATTTCGGGGGGCGGGGCGGGGAGGGGGGGGTTGTACTCTGCACATTTTCCAGGCATATGTCTGGGGTATGGCTCCTGGAAATCAGATGTTGTGGATTATTGTCTAACAATTGATCATTTATTTGTGAAGAACAACATTGAAAATGAGTCTTTACAGTAACTGTAACAAATTACATTCCCGGCTGTGGAAGGACAGTCAACATTTGCTCCACCTGAAGCCTAAATCCCACTCTGCTCTTTACTGAATCAACAACCTGATGCAGCTCTAAAGATTGGATTTGATTTTGATTTGATTTATTATTGTCACATGTATTAGTATACAGTGAAAAGTATTGTTTCTTGCGCTATATAGACAAAACGTACCGTTCATAGAGAAGGAAAGGAGAGTGCAGAATGTAGTGTTACAGTCAGAGCTAGGGTGTAGAGAAAGACCAACTTAATGCAAGATGCTTCAAGAGGATAGTTAATTGTTGCCGAGAGTGTTATTGCAATCAGTGAGTAGATGGGTTAGTATTTTGCTAAATGTGATTGAAATTGGGTCCCGGGCTTTATTAATTCCATTTTTTTCCAAACGGGAATTATATTTTTATTGCAAATTTCGCCATTTTTAAATGAGTATCGGAAATGACCTCAATTATGGAGACACCCTCAACACAAGTAGGGGGCGATCCTCCCAGCCCACTGCGCAGCGGGCTGGCGGACATCAGTGAAGGCTGTTTAACGGACTACCCGCTGGGCACCAAGGCCTCCGCACATCTCCGGCCCCTGGATTCCCAGCGGCAGCAGCCCTGCTGCTTTAAATATTTAAATCTGTATTTTAATCTCATTAGCGACTCTGGGACTGAAGTCTCCAGGGCTGCTAATCTCTCCACCCCCCGCCCCCCCCCCCCCACCACCCCCCCCTCACCAGGAGTGTTTAACTCAGAGGTCAGGCACTGGAGGGGGGGGGTGGCAGTGTCAGCCTGACCCCCTGGCACTGCCCAAGGGGCAAAGCAGCAATGCCCAGGGGGCACCTTGGCACTGCCCACTGGGGATCAGGCAGTTCCAAGGGGACAGGGCCTGTGGGGGAAGATCGGTTGGGGATGGGGGGGGGGGGGTTCCACTGTCACTCTGCACTTGGGATCTGTGGCAGAGGGAGGACTGCGATGGGGGCTGACCATCAGGGATGTGGGGGGTGAAGGAAATTGGATGATCGGGACTGCCGGGGGTGACAGGGTCGGGGCTGGCCCAGAGATGTCTGGGAGGCCAGCGATTGGGAGGCCGGCAGTGCGGGGCTACTGTGCATCCGCCGATCTCGGTGCTGACAGATCAGCACACACGCAGTGGCCCACTCAGCACTATGCTGCCAGCCTCTCCAGTGGGAATAGGCCCCGCTGCCAGATATGGACCCCAAGATCTCTCTGTTCCTCCACAGTCTTCAGAACCCTACCTTTGACCATGTAATCCACATTTAAATTAGTCTTACCAAAATGAATCACCTCACATTTATCAGGGTTAAACTCCATTTGCCATTTTTCAGCCCAGCTTTGCATCCTACCTATGTCGCTTTGCAGCCTACAACAGCCCTCCACCTCATCCACTACTCCACCAATCTTGGTGTCATCAGCAAATTTACTGATCCACCCTTCCGCCCCCTCCTCTAAGTCATTAATAAAAATCACAAATAGCAGAGGACGAAGCACTGATCCCTGTGGCACTCCGCTAGCAACCTGCCTCCAGTCCGAAAATTTTCCATCCACCACCACCCTCTGTCTTCGATCAGACAGCCAGTTACCTATCCAATCGGCCAACTTTCCCTCTAAACATAGAACATAGAACATAGAACATAGAACATTACAGCGCAGAACAGGCCCTTCGGCCCACGATGTTGCACCGACCAGTTAAAAAAAAAACTGTGACCCTCCAACCTAAACCAATTTCTTTTCGTCCATGAACCTATCTACGGATCTCTTAAACGCCCCCAAACTAGGCGCATTTACTACTGATGCTGGCAGGGCATTCCAATCCCTCACCACCCTCTGGGTAAAGAACCTACCCCTGACATCGGTTCTATAACTACCCCCCCTCAATTTAAAGCCATGCCCCCTCGTGCTGGATTTCTCCATCAGAGGAAAAAGGCTATCACTATCCACCCTATCTAAACCTCTAATCATCTTATATGTTTCAATAAGATCCCCTCTTAGCCGCCGCCTTTCCAGCGAAAACAATCCCAAATCCCTCACTTTCATCATAAGCCGACCATGGGGGACCTTATCAACATGAATCTCTCTGAGGCACTCTGCAGTGCACACTGTGGGAGATTCATTTTGAAAAACCAGTGTGAGTTATCCAGTTTTTACACAAATTCGGCATTTAACCTTTCTTTGGGAGAATCCTGGCCAAGGTTAAGGTTTTTTAGGTTAACCCTGAAATTCCAGGGCCCTCCCTGAATTTATTCTGTGTTCAGACTGTTTTGATGTTAATTGATCCTATGTGTCAATAACTATTATAAAACTCATCTGATGAAGGGGCAATGCTCTGAAAACTCGTGCTACCAAATAAACCTGTTGGACTTTAACCTGGTGTTGTGAGACTACTTACTGTGCCCACCCCAGTCCAATGCCGGCATCTCCACCTCATATTATAAAACTAGCAGAGTAATTGATATATTGTAATGAAGCGCTTTGAGAGGCCTCACTAGTGAAATAAAGGGATTTATTTTATGATCTGAGGGCAACAGAGTGGCAACGCTGATTGGCTGCCGGGGTGATGATTTGCATCTTCGAGATCTCCCAGAAGGAGGAAAAACTTAATTGTTGTTTTAATTAAAAAATCTTCAAAGACAAAGTTAACTCATTGGATGTTATGTTGGTCAAAGAATTACAAATATACAATAAGCCTATTCCCAGTGAAATTCATTATCCGTGAAGAAAATGGCAATTGTGCAAAATAGCAGCGAATCTGTCTGAACCAGGAGCTGAGAAATTGAGGGAATCTGCTGGTTATTTTTTCCTTTCAAAGAATCCCCTCAATGACACTGTGCCAAACTCAATGTGGTATCACTGTGTAAAACATAAAATGTAATTTATCAAGTGATCAAAACAATCCACAATTTTTTGATTCAAAAACACTTGCCCCAAAAAGTTTCAGTCAGAATAAATGCTCCAAGATCCTGGGATTAATCTTTTTTTAAGTTCATTATGAGTTCTTGATTTCAACCAAGGTTATCTTTTGAATAAAAATCCACAAAAACTCAGTCATGAACTCGGCTGTACCCTGTCATTTGCTGCCAGAAAAGCGAAATATTTTTCATGGTGAGTTCCTGTCCACACGCAGAGGACATGGAGATGCTGTCCAGTGTCGGCAGTGCCACTGGCAGCAGTGGTTATTGCTGATACTACAATGATGTCTTCACCAGAGATCATTGCACCCATCCATGGTCCACGGAACACTGTAGTTAGAATCTTGAGGCATTTGGGGGTCTAGCCTGCTGGTTGGAAAACCATAGAGTCATAGAGGTTTACAGCATGGAAACAGGCCCTTCGGCCCAACTTGTCCATGCCGCCCCTTTTTTTATTAAAACCCCTAAGCTAATTCCAATTGGAAACATAGAAACAGAGAACAGTACAGCACAGAACAAGCCCTTTGGCCCACGATGTTGTGCTGAGCTTTATCTGAAACCAAGATCAAGCTATCCCATTCCCTATCATCCTGGTGTGCTCCATGTGCCTATCCAATAACTGCTTAAATGTTCCTAAAGTGTCTGACTCCACTATCACTGCAGGCAGTCCATTCCACACCCCAACCACTCTCTGAGTAAAGAACCTACCTCGGAGATCCTTCCTATATCTCCCACCATGAACCGTATAGTTATGTCCCCTTGTATTAGCTCCATCCACCCGAGGAAATAGTCTTTGAACGTTCACTCTATCTATCTCCTTCATCATTTTATAAACCTCTATTAAGTCTCCCCTCAACCTCCTCCGCTCCAGAGAGAACAGCCCTACCTCCCTCAACCTTTCCTCATAAGACCTGCCCTCCAAACCAGGCAGCATCCTGGTAAATCTCCTCTGCACTCTTTCCAGCGCTTCCACATCCTTCTTATAGTGAGGTGACCAGAACTGCACACAATATTCCAAATGTGGTCTCACCAGGGTCCTGTACAGTTGCAGCATAACCCCATGGCTCTTAAACTCCAACCCCCTGTTAATAAAAGCTAACACACTATAGGCCTTCTTCACAGCTCTATCCACTTGAGTGGCAACCTTCAGAGATCTGTGGATATGGACCCAAAGATCTCTCTGTTCCTCTACAGTCTTCAGAACCCTACCTTTGACCCGGTAGTCCACATTTAAAGTTGTCCTACCAAAATGAATCACCTCACATTTATCAGGGTTAAACTCCATCTGCCATTTTTCAGCCCAACTTTGCATCCTATCTATGTCTCTTTGCCGTCTACAACAGCCCTCCACCTCATCCACTACTCCACCAATCATGGTGTCATCAGCAAATTTACTGATCCACCCTTCAGCCCCCTCCTCTAGGTCATTAATAAAAATCACAACTAGCAGAGGACCAAGCACTGATCCCTGTGGCACTCCGCTAGCAACCTGCCTCCAATCCGAAAATTTTCCATCCGCCACCACCCTCTATCTTCGATCAGATAGCCAGTTACCTATCCAATCGCCCAACTTTCCCTCTATCCCACACCTCCTTACTTTCATCATAAGCCGACCATGGGGGACCTTATCAAACGCCTAATGGTGAATTGCCCGCATTTGGCCAGTATCCCTCTATATCCATCATACCCATGTAACTATCTAAGTGCTTTTTAAAAGACAAAATTGTACCCGCCTCTATTACGACCTCTGGCAGCTTGTTCCAGACACTCACCACCCTCTGTGTGAAAAAACTGTCCCTCTCGACACTTTTGTATCTCTCCCCTCTCACCTTAAAACTATGCCCTCTAGTTTTAGACTCCCCTACCTTTGGGAAAAGATATTGACTATCTCGCTGATCTGTGCCCCTCATTATTTTATAGACCTCTATAAGATCACCCCTCAGCCTCCTACGCTCCAGAGGAAAAAGGTCCCAGTCTATCCATCCTCTCCTTATAACTGAAACCATCAAGTCCCAGTCGCATCCTAGTAAATCTTTTCTGCACTCTTTCTAGTTTAAGAGTTAACCAGTGATGGACCAGCATTGCCTCTTTTTGGGAAGCTCTGCTGAACCACAAATCAATCAGGCAGTGGTGAAGACAGCGGCCAGACTTCCCCTGCAATCAAGACCCCGGGGGACGGGGTGCAGAAGTTTTGCTTACTGAGAGCTATGGGCCAATCAGAGGTTGTCAGCTCTTGTGTTGAGCAGTGTCACCAGGGAGCTGAATGCTGGAAGGACAGGCACCAGTCTCAGAATCGCAGAATGGCCCAAGCCAAAGGCAAGGAATGGGAGAGAGAGGTTTGAAGGGGTCCAGGTGGCAGGAAAAGTGGTGTGGAGGGGTCAGCATCAAGGGCAGTGAGGTGGCAGGCTCTGCCTTTCCTGGTGTTCATACCCTCCATCAAGCATTTTGAAACTCCCTCCTCCAGAAGGTGACAAGATGGCTGCAGGGTAGTGGCTGTTGTGTACGCCGCACAGTGATGGGCCTGTGTTGTGTACGCCGCACAGTGATGGGCCTGTGTTGTGTACACCGCACAGTGATGGGCATGTGTTGTGCACGCCGCACAGTGATGGGCCTGTGTTGTGTACACCGCACAGTGATGGGCCTGTGTTGTGTACACCGCACAGTGATGGGCCTGTGTTGTGTACACCGCACAGTGATGGGCCTGTGTTGTGTACGCCGCACAGTGATGGGCATGTGTTGTGCACGCCGCACAGTGATGGGCCTGTGTTGTGTACGCCGCACAGTGATGGGCCTGTGTTGTGTACGCCGCACAGTGATGGGCCTGTGTTGTGTACACCGCACAGTGATGGGCCTGTGTTGTGTACGCCGCACAGTGATGGGCATGTGTTGTGCACGCCGCACAGTGATGGGCCTGTGTTGTGTACGCCGCACAGTGATGGGCCTGTGTTGTGTACGCCGCACAGTGATGGGCCTGTGTTGTGTACGCCGCACAGTGATGGGCATGTGTTGTGCACGCCGCACAGTGATGGGCCTGTGTTGTGTACGCCGCACAGTGATGGGCCTGTGTTGTGTACGCCGCACAGTGATGGGCCTGTGTTGTGTACACCGCACAGTGATGGGCCTGTGTTGTGTACGCCGCACAGTGATGGGCCTGTGTTGTGTACACCGCACAGTGATGGGCCTGTGTTGTGCATGCCGCACAGTGATGGGCCTGTGTTGCGATAAAGAAAGGAAGGATAGACTATGAAGCTAGGCTAGCAATTAATATAAAAAATGATAGTAAAAGTTTTTATAAATATATAAAAAGGAATAGAGTGGCTAGAGTGAATGTTGGACCCTTGGAGGACGAGAGGGGGGAGTTAATAGTGGGAAATGAGGATATGGCTGAGTCTTTAAATAAGTTTTTTGTGTCGGTCTTCACGGTGGAGGACACAAATAGTTTGCCAAATATTAACGATAGAGGGTTGGCAGCAGGAGAAATACTTAATACAATTAATGTTACCAGAGAGGCAGTGCTGGGTAGACTAATGGGACTGAAGGTGGACAAGTCCCCGGGTCCGGATGGAATGCATCCCAGGGTATTGAAAGAAATGTCAGAGGTAATAGTGGATGCGTTCGTGATTATTTATCAAAACTCGTTGCATTCTGGGGTAGTGCCGGTTGATTGGAAAATGGCTAATGTTACGCCGCTGTTTAAAAAAGGAAGGAGACAAAAGGCGGGTAACTATAGGCCGGTCAGCTTAACGTCTGTAGTAGGGAAAATGCTGGAATCCATTATTAAAGAGGAGATAGCAGGGCATCTGGATAGAAATGGTTCGATCAATCAGACGCAGCATGGATTCATGAGGGGAAAGTCGTGCTTGACGAACATGCTGGATTTTTATGAAGATGTGACTAGGGCGGTTGATGGAGGAGAACCGGTGGATGCGGTGTTTTTGGATTTCCAAAAGGCGTTTGATAAGGTGCCCCATAAAAGACTGCTGAAGAAGATTAGGGCACACGGAGTTGGGGGTAGTGTGTTAAAGTGGATTGGGGACTGGCTATCCGACAGGAAGCAAAGAGTCAGAATAAATGGGTGTTTTTCCGGTTGGAGGAAGGTAACTAGTGGTGTGCCGCAGGGATCGGTACTCGGGCCGCAGCGACTTACCATTTATATAGATGATCTGGAGGAGGGGACGGAGTGTAGGGTAACAAAGTTTGCAGACGACACAAAGATAAGTGGAAAAGTGAATCGTGTGGAGGACGGAGAAGATCTGCAGAGAGATTTGGACAGGCTGAGTGAGTGGGCGAGGATATGGCAAATGGAGTATAACGTTGAGAAATGCGAGGTTATATACTTTGGAGGAAATAATAACAAATGGGATTACTATCTCAATGGAAACAAATTAAAACATGCTACCGTGCAAAGGGACCTGGGGGTCCTTGTGCATGAGACGCAAAAGCCCAGTCTGCAGGTACAACAGGTGATCAAGAAGGCAAATGGGATGTTGGCCTATATCGCGAGGGGGATAGAATATAAAAGCAGGGATGTCTTGATGCACCTGTACAGGGCATTGGTGAGGCCGCAGCTGGAATACTGTGTGCAGTATTGGTCCCCTTATATGAGGAAGGATATATTGGCATTGGAGGGAGTGCAGAGAAGGTTCACCAGGTTGATACCGGAGATGAGGGGTTTGGATTATGAGGAGAGGCTGAGGAGATTGGGTTTGTACTCGTTGGAGTTTAGAAGGATGAGGGGGGATCTTATGGAGACTTATAAGATAATGCGGGGGCTGGATAGGGTGGAGGTGGAGAGATTCTTTCCACTTATTAAGGAAGTTAAAACTAGAGGACACAGCCTCAAAATAAAGGGGGGTCGGTTTAAGACAGAGTTGAGGAGGAACTTCTTCTCCCAGAGGGTGGTGAATCTCTGGAATTCTCTGCTCACTGAGGTGGTGGAGGCTACCTCACTGAATATGTTTAAAGCGCAGATGGATGGATTCCTGATCGGTAAGGGAATTAAGGGTTATGGGGATCAGGCGGGTAAGTGGTACTGATTCACGTCAGATCAGCTATGATCTTATTGAATGGCGGGGCAGGCTCGAGGGGCTAGATGGCCTACTCCTGCTCCTATTTCTTATGTTCTTATGTTCTTATGTGTACGCCGCACAGTGATGGGCTTGTGTTGTGCACGCCGCACAGTGATGGGCCTGTGTTGTGTACGCCGCACAGTGATGGGCCTGCGTTGTGCACGCCGCACAGTGATGGGCCTGTGTTGTGTACGCCGCACAGTGATCGGCCTGTGTTGTGTACGCCGCACAGTGATGGGCCTGTGTTGTGCACCCCGCACAGTGATGGGCCTGCGTTGTGCACGCCGCACAGTGATGGGCCTGTGTTGTGTACGCCGCACAGTGATGGGCCTGTGTTGTGTACGCCGCACAGTGATGGGCCTGTGTTGTGCACCCCGCACAGTGATGGGCCTGTGTTGTGCATGCCACACAGTGATGGGCCTGTGTTGCGTACGCCGCACAGTGATCGGCCTGTGTTGCGTATGCTGCATAGTGATGGGCCTGCGTTGTGTACACTGCACAGTGAAGGGCCTACGTTGTGTACGCCGCACAGTGATTGGCCTGTGTTGTGTACGCTGCATAGTGATGGGCCTGCATTGTGTATGCCACATCGTGATGTGCCTGTGTTTTGTACGCCTCACAGTAATGGGCCTGTGTTGTGTACGCCGCATAGTGACGGGCCTGTGTTGTGTACGCTGCACAGTGATGGGCCTGTGTTGTGTACACTGCACAATGATGGGCCTGTGTTGTGTACACTGCACAATGATGGGCCTGTGTTGTGTACGCTGCACAGTGATGGGCCTGTGTTGTGTACACTGCACAATGATGGGCCTGTGTTGTGTACACTGCACAATGATGGGCCTGTGTTGTGTACGCCGCACAGTGATGGGCCTTCTCGCAGCTGGATACATACCAGTGCGGGTGAAATCAGACCCTTAAGTGGTCATTAATTGATCAGTTGACACTGGGCCAGGAAGCTCAGCCATGGACCTTCCTACCCAGAACTTTATTCTGTTGGAAACAGGAAGGAAATAAGGGGTAAGTCATCATCCCACCTAATGAAATGCCTTTCCCATCCAAACCTGCACAAGATTCCACTCTGTACTTCGCTCTTCACCAGTAATGTAAAGATGAATCTTAATTATTTTCTTCCACAAATCACCAATTGCAAATTGACATTGTTGTATTTTCTTATTTACTAAGTTTGATGAAAAAGCATTATGAAATAAAGATTTCTTGGAATTACATTCCAAGCAACCCAAATTTACACGAAGCAATTTTAGAGAAAGTTAGGAAGTAATGTATATTTAAAATGGTGAGAAATTGAGGATTGCAAAGTTGAAGAGGACAATCTGAAAGTGAACATGAAACCACACAATATCATTGGTGGAGTTTCTAACATTGGACACTCTGTGATGTGCACAGAAGTAGAAAACCCTGGTCTCAGAATAAAACGTGGAAGAATCACCAGCTGTGCCAGAAGTGAATAATGAGGAGGAACTTTCTGCTCAAGAAGTTATGTTCACTGTCCATTGTTGTGTGTACAGCAATAGCAAAAGGAATGAAAGACAGGGGCATAGCCTGCTTCAATGGTGTATAACAGGCATGTATTGCCCGCAATCAGTCTATTGTAACAGTCAACTGCCTCCCATCGGAAACCACAGACTGGGAAGGAGGTCAGGTGTAGTGAAGTGAAGAAGTTGCAGCTGTGGTGTGCAATTGATTCCTGAAGGGGTTCAGGGTGTGGTCATGTATCACACTGCACTAGGAGAAGCAGCGACTGTCTATAGTACAGGGCACAAGAGGGACATACTCTCATCGTGTACATGTTTACACGATAGAATTATCCTCCTAAAGCTCAATAATTCCCGTTGCACAGTATATTAATCTCATTCATACTTTGTTTTATTCCTTTCCATTACACCAATTGGCTTGTTTATCTATGATATGTTGAGAAATTTCTTTAAAAATTGCAGCATGCTGCTGTGTAGAGAGACCTGGGTGTCCTTGTGCATGAATCGCCAAATGTTGGTTTGTAGGTGCAGCAGGTAATTAAGAAGGCAAATGGAATTTTGTTCTTCATTGCCAGAGGGATGGAGTTAAAAACAGCGAGGTTATGTTGCAGCTGTATAAGGTGCTGTTGAGGCCACACCTGGAGTACTGTGTACTATTTTGGTCTCCTTACTTGAGAAAGGATATACTGGCATTGGAGGGAGTGCAGAGGAGATTCCCTCGGTTGATTCCGGAGTTGAGAGGGTTGGCTTATGAGGAGAGACTGAGTAGACTGGGGCTATACTCATTGGAATTCAGAAAGAATGAGGGGAGATCTTATCGAAACATATAAGATTATGAAGGGAATAGATAAGATAGAAGCAGCAAAGTTGTTTCCACAGGCGGGTAAAACCAGAAATAGGGGGCATGGCCTCAAAATAAGGGGGAGCAGATTTAGGACTGAGTTGAGGAGGAACTTCTTCACACAAAGGGTTGTGAATCTGTGGAATTCCCTGCCCAGTGAAGCAGTTGAGGCTACCTCATTGAATGTTTTTAAAGCAAGGATAGCTAAATTTTTGAAGAGTAAAGGAATTAAGGGTTATGGTGAGCAGGCGAGTGAGTGGACCTGAGTCCACAAAAAGATCAGCCATGATCTTATTGAGTGGCGGAGCAGGCTCGAGGGGTTAGATGGCCGACTCCTGCTCCTAGTTCTTATGTTCTTATCATCTGGCATTACTAGAAGTGAGAATGATCATATCACTCTCGCTATCAGCAATGATATTGTACTGACGGAAATTTCCAGAAGTCTACTGTCAATTATCTGGTCAAATTTACCATTTGAGAGTAAGAGTAGGATGCTCGGGCGGATGAACACGTGGCTGAGGAACTGGTGTAGGGGGCAGGGTTTCAGATTTCTAGATCATTGGGACCACTTCTGGGGCAGGTGGGACCTGTACAAGAGAGACGGGTTACACCTGAACTACAAGGGGACCAATATACTTGCAGGGAGGTTTGCTAGTGTTATTGGGGAAGGTTTGAACTAGATTTGCAGGGGGGTGGGAACCAGAGTGCCAGAGCAGATAGTGCAGTGGGGGTGAAAATAAATGATGTGAATAGTTCATGCAAAATCACAAATAGAAGGGTTGTGTGTGGTGGTAATAATCTTCTGAGGTGTGTCCATTTCAATGCCAGGAGTATTGGGAAATGTGCCCAGTCAGGTCGTCAAAGTTTCGGTAGGGGAACATGTGGCAAATTGTGACCACAACTCTGTTAACTTTAGGATAGTAATGGACAAGGACGAGTGTTGTCCGAAGGGAAGGGTGCTAAATTGGGGAAGGCTAACTATAGCCGGATTAGGCAGGAATTGGTGGCCGTTGATTGGGAGAGGCTGTTCGGGGGTAAGTCCACGTCTGGCATGTGGGAGTCTTTTAAGGAACAGTTGATAAGGCTGCAGGACAGGCATGTGCCTGTAAAAAGGAAGGATAGGAAAGGTCGGATTCGAGAGCCGTGGATAACCAGGGAAATTGAGGATCTGATCACAGAGAAAAGAGAGGCGAACGTTAGGTCCAGGCAACTGAAAACAGATGGAGCTCTGGAGGAATACAGAGAGAGTAGGAAAGAACTCAAACGGGGAGTTAGAAGGGCAAAAAGAGGTCACGAAATGTTCATGGCAGATAGGATTAAGGAGAATCCAGAGGCATTTTATTCATATGTTAGGAACAAAAGAGTTCTCAGGGAGAAAGTCGGACCTCTCAGGGACAAAGGAGGGGAATTATGCTTGGAACCCAAGGGAATAGGGGAGATCCTAAATGAATACTTTGCATCGGTATTCACAAAGGACAGGGACTTGTTGACTGGGAGTGTCTCAGAGGGAGGTGTTCACTTTTAACATTTAAGAAAAACTTGGACAGGTACATAGATGAGAGGGGTGTGGAGGGATATGGTCCAGGTGCAGGTCAGTGGGACTAGGCAGAAAAATGGCTCGGCACAACCAAGGAGGGCCAAAAGGCCTGTTTCTGTGCTGTAATGTTCTATGGTTCTATGGTTAATTTTTCATTTTAATGTGATCAGTAATAGACATTCATTCCATTTTGGTTTATTCTTCTTGAACTTTTCAATCATCAAACTATTTCAATTACAGATCACAAACTTTTCGACAGCTTAGAAAGCAACCTCTTCCACTCTTCTTCATGTATTGACTAATTAGATTAATTCTGCCTTATTCACCAACCTTCATTAAAATAAAACAACCAACATATTTACTTAATAACTAGTTGGGAAAATGATCCCGCCAATGTAACATCAGTAATTCTTTAATTGGAATAATTGCTGGGTAGCAGTTCGCAAAGAAACAATGTAATGAACACAAGCTCACGCAATGTCTTCCCAAATAGCATGTTAATCAATAAATGTGGAATAATGGGTTTGAGGTAGGGAAGTGATAATGAATTAATCTATATACACATCCTAAATCAAACCTGAGTAAGTCCAACAGATTGCTACTATTTATTTGGAGTCCACTCTTGTGGTTCTCCTACTCCCTCCAAATAAACTTAGCATTAAAAGTCGAAAGCATGGAGACTCTTGGGAAATGTGTATCACCACTGCCATTATTCTCTGGACATCATCAGTTTTATACTAACAATTTCTGCTGGACGCAGGAGAAATATGTACCTGCCTTCAACAGAATCTACTCAATCTGAAATTGCATGAAACCTACAACTGAAGAATAAGCCTTTCGGCCCATCCTGTCACTGCTACTATGTTTATAATCTACATGAGCCTCCTCCCAGTCATGATTATCTCTTCCCTTTTTGTCCTATAATTGTCTCAGGTACACACTAACTCAACACATCAACGTCTCAGGTACACACTAACTCAACACATCAACGTCTCAGGTACACACTAACTCAACATATCAACATCTCAGGTACACACTAACTCAACACATCAACGTCTCAGGTACACACTAACTCAACACATCAATGCAGACAGTTCCCAGCATTGCATTGTAGAAAGATGTGGTCACATGAGAGAGGGTACAGAGATTTATAAGGAATGGCAAAGTTTAACTCAGAGGAAATTTTGGATAGACTGGCATTGTTTTCTTTGGAACAGATGAGGCTGAGGGGAGATTTAGTTGAGGAGGGTAAAGCTATGAGGGCCCAAGATAGGGTAAATTGGAAGAATGTGTTTCCAGTAACAGAGAGGTTAGTAACCAAGAGGAAAAGATTTAAAGTATCTGCAAGAATGATTAAAAGAACGTTGAGAAGCATTTGTTTTTCACTCAGAGGGTAGTGAGGGCTTGCACTCATCTGCCTGACAGGGTGATCGAGGCAAAATCCCCCAACACATTTGAAAAGCATTGAAATATGTACTTGAGATGCTGTAATCAATCAGGCTATGGACCAAGAATTGGAAAGTGGGATTAGACAGAACTGCTGGTTTTTAACTCGAACAGACACTTGTGGCCTCCTCTTTGCTGTAAATTAATTGCTTCAACCGTTCCTGTGGCAATGGAGTCTACATTCTCACCAATCTCTCCAAAAATCTTTATTTGATCTGTTGGAAGTTATCTTACATTTCTTGCCCCTTGTTCCGGACTTACCCACATTGCAAACACTCACTCCACATCGACCCTATTGAACTCATTCACACGTTTAAAAATCGCTATCCTCTTAGCCTTGCCTCTTCCAGAGAAAAGTGCCTCGTCTGTTCAACTAGTGCCAACAAATCTCAGGAATGAAAGTTGGGACTCAAAATTATTTTGAAATGTATTTGTATAGAAATAGTGATCTAAACGGCATTGCTGCTTTCTGGAGCCATTTCCACTGCAGCGATGACTATTCGTCTGGACAGTGATAATCAGGAAAATCTCCTTCCTATGCAAATACAGGAAATTGAAAAGCAAGAAAAGACTAGTTGATTCATCAAGACAGCCCCACATCATGAAGATAAAGTCCAGTCCATAACCCAGCTCATAAAAGGGTTAAAGATTTAACCCAGCTGATGATTCTTTGTCAATAGCAGAAAGAGACAATATCATACACAGAACACAGTGGTCTTGAGAAGGTGTTTGCCAGACAGGACTTTTACAACAAGCTGGGGAACACCCACAGTCAGAAAAACACGTTAATCACTCCCACAAAAATCCTCAAAGAACCTTGAGGAACAAGATAGAGAATGATTATGTTGTTCTTAAACAAAAATATTTTCTTTTAAATTAAATTTTTGGGTAAACATCAGATCAAATCTGAGCAGAGGCACAAAGTACAGAGATAGAAAATAGGAGGAGGCCATTCAGCCCTTAGAGTCTGCTGCCCCATTCATTATTGAATATCTTATTGGTCTTCAGTCTTGAGTCAAGACTGAAACTATGCTTAATGCTTTGTGAGTATGAATTTAGTTTATTTGTTTGAATATCCTACATTTATTTTCGATGGATTTGTTTCTTTATTTCAATCTAGATGGATTTGTTTATTTTGCATTTATATTGTAGATGGATTAGTTTTTGTTATTTGCGTTGCATTTTGTAATATTGCAACAATTACTATAGTGCAATCTAAGTTTTAAGCTTATAATAAAATACTATTAAGCAACCATTATAGAAAGTTCTGGACTCACTTTGTATACCTAACTTCTCTTGAACTCTTCAAAAGGGAACTCTGTGCTGAGAGAGGCTAACTCAAAAAAATTCTTTATGCTGCAATATATCTAGCAAGTATAATTTATTCTGAGATATTTTTGTATAATCTAAATACTCCTGAAGGGAGAACATTTTACTTTAAGAGTAAGTCTATAGCTAGTATAGATGTCAGAGTTCTTGTAATGGCTTGAAATATCTCCTAGATTAACACTTCAATAAGTTCAACTGAATAAATTTACCCTGTCGGGTTAAAGATAGTAAATCATTAACGAATGCACAGTTAAACAATGTTCAACACATCGCCCCAAACCTCATCCCTCACTCCCACAACCATGTAATCTCTTGGGAGAGACAAGCAATTAGGTAGGCCAGTGGTATATTAACTGATCTCAAAAGAAGGTTTGAGTAAAGGAGTATTGAGCTGGGTTCAACTGCGTGTGGAGTACTGTGTGCAGTTTTGGTCCCCTTACCGTAGGAAAGATATTATTGCCATAGAGAGTGCAACAAAGGTTCACCAGATTTGTTCCGGGGATAGCGGGACTGTCCTCTGAAGAGAGATTGGAAAAACTGGGCTGGTATTCTCTGGAGTTTTGAAGAATGAGGTGCTCTCATTGAAACCACAAAATATTTAAAAGCAATAGACAGGGTAGTCACAGATAAGATCTTTCTCGTGGTTGGGGAGTCGAGAACCAGAGGACACAATAATAAGGAGTAAGCCACTTAGGAACAAGATGAGGAGAAATTTCTTTACACAGAAGGTTGAGAATCTTTGGAATTCTCGACCCCAGAAGCTCAGTCACTGAGCATGTTTAAAGCAGAGATTGACAGATTTCTAAATATCAATAACCTGAAAGGATATGGGGATAGTGTGTGACCATTGCCTGTAAGTGATCCAAACATAGAAACTCTATTGTGCCACATCATTTTTTGTTTCAAAGATTTGTGTTGTTATCTCTAACCAGAAACTGACCTGGTGTGAATGCTATCACGAAGGAAACATCCCCTGTACTTAGATTTCACACACTCTGTAAATCATGTGAACGAATATTCATTTCTGTTACTTCTATCATTAACCAAAGTTGTAAATATCCCTCTTTTCTATAGCTCTTCACTGTGAGTGCGTGTGAGTGTGCATGTGTGTGCGTGCGAGTGTGCGTGCGAGTGTGCGTGCGAGTGTGCGTGCGAGTGTGCGTGCGAGTGTGGCCATGTGTGTCTGCATGTGAAGTGTGAAGTGTGTGAGTGAGTGTGTCTGCGCGTGAGTGTGTGTGAATGTGAGGTTATGAACATTCCCCCCTTGAGTTTGAATGTGAATAAACTAACATTCTGAATTAATGGTAATGCAGATTTACTGCGAGTTATTAGTAAAATGGATTACACAATTGAAGTTTTTGGGAACTATGCCACAGCGAGTTTTCAAATAATTCAGAAACATCTCTGCCTATGGACAGTGGGCGAGAGGATAAAGAAGTTTTTCTCTCCCACTCAGCTAACTTCATCAATGATATCAAATCAAAATACTGCAGATACTGGAAATCTGAAATAAAAATAGAAAATGCTGGAAAACTCAGCAGATCAGGCAGCCGTGCCGAGAGAAACTGAGGTCATGTTTCAGATCCATATGATTCTTTTTGGGAGCTCTTGAGAAGAAGTCATGTGGACATGAAATGTTAACTGTGTTTCTCTCTCCACAGATGCTGCCAGACCTGCTGAGTTTATCCAGCATTTTCTGATTTATATCATGACTGGGAAACTCTGCAGAGTGAGTTCTGACTAAAACTGCTTTGCTAAACCAATTTCAAAGCAATTCATCGCTCAGGGCCAAGACCTTAGCTGAATTTGGATGAACAGATACTCTATAAATCAAAATTTGATATATCTCCAAACTGTAACAGCAGAACTCCAGCAGTTTGTTAATAATGTACTGAACCCAAAATATGACTACAGGCTCAAAATCAATCTGTTTATGCATCAATATTTATAAAGATGTGTGGGATTTAAGTGATCCCCATGTTTCAGTTCTTTAGTCAAGTAATAAGTTATGTTGGATAATTCAGCTGTAATGGTGGATTCATAATTATCATTATAACTTCTATTAATTCATTGAGTGCTAAACCAGTCAGTCATTCATTGCAATAAAATATCCCACCAATAATTTAAACAGCAACTTTCTCTAAATTACTGACCTATTGCTAAATGAAAGCTTTCAGAATGTTGCAGTATATTGTACTCAACATATTAATAAATACAAAGAAAAGGTGAACATGGGAATGCCCAGAAAGAAGGACAGTGAAAATGTTCCTTGTACTTGACAAGCTTGTTCATTCTTGACAATCATTGAAGCAGAATCTATATAATTGGTTTAAGCAAATAAATTAGAATTTTTTCCATAACAACAAATGTAACATAAGCACCCAATAAAAATGGAATAGTAGACAGGTGTCGGAATAAATTATTGAACAATTCTATTGTTATTCATGCCTATTTACGATGTAATCCCCATAAACAGTAATTCAATTTGGCACTAATTTCATTCTGGAATTTGAACTGTTGATTACATTTTCAGCATACACTCCATAAGCAAAGACAGAGGGGCAGCTCCAAGCCCAGATTTGTAACTGAGAGATTAAAAGCAGACATATATCCCTTGATCTTTGTTCCAGATCCATTGTGTGTTAAAATAGACATATTGGAGTAAGCATGATTGGGTTAAGGAAGTCATGCTTGTATAAACATTACTTGTAGAGTGGGGGCTTCTGCAGCCAGTATGTTAGGAAGAGCCTAACCAGCACCATTGGTCACATGTTGAACACAAGAACAGAGCTTGAGTTACTAAAGATATCAAAGAACAAACAAAGAACAATACAGCACAGGGAACAGGCCCTTCGGCCCTCCAAGCCCGTGCTGCTCCCTGGTCCAAACTAGACCATTCTTTTGGATCCCTCCATTCCCACTTGTTCATGTGGCTATATAGATAAGTCTTAAACGTTCCCAGTGTGTCCGCCTCCACCACCTTGCCCGGCAGCGCATTCCAGGCCCCCACCACACTCTGTGTAAAATACGTCCTTCTGATATCCGTGTTAAACCTCCCCTCCCCCTCACCTTGAACCTATGACCCCTCATGAACGTCACCACCGATCTGGGAAAAAGCTTCCCACCGTTCACCCTATCTATGCCTTTCATAATTTTATACACCTCTATTAGGTCACCCCTCACCCTCCGTCTTTCCAGTGAGAAAAACCCCGGTTTATCCAATCTCTCCTCATAACTAAGCCCTTCCATACTAGGCAACATCCTGGTAAACCTCCTCTACACTCTCTCTAAAGCCTCCATGTCCTTCTGGTAGTGTGGCGACCAGAACTGGGCGCAGTATTCCAAATGCGGCCGAACCAATGTTCTATACAACTGCAACATCAGACCCCAACTTTTATACTCTATGCCCCGTCCTATAAAGGCAAGCATGCCATATGCCTTATTCACTACCTTCTCCACCTGTGACGTCACCTTCAAGGATCTGTGGACTTGCACACCCAGGTCCCTCTGCGTATCTACACCCTTTATGGTTCTGCTATTTATCGTAAAGCTCCCCCCTACGTTAGTTCTACCAAAATGCATCACTTCGCATTTATCTAGATTGAACTCCATCTGCCATTTCTTTGCCCAAATTTCCAACCTATCTATATCCTTCTGTAGCCTCTGACAATGTTCCTCACTATCTGCAAGTCCAGCCATTTTCGTGTCATCCGCAAACTTACTGATCACCCCAGTTACACCTTCTTCCAGATCGTTTATATAAATCACAAACAGCAGAGGTCCCAATACAGAGCCCTGCGGAACACCACTAGTCACAGGCCTCCAGCCGGAAAAAGACCCTTCCACTACCACCCTCTGTCTTCTGTGACCAAGCCAGTTCTCCACCCATCTAGCCACCTCCCCCTTTATCCCTTTTGCACCAATCTACCATGAGGGGCTTTGTCAAACGCTTTACTAAAGTCCATATAGACGACATCCACGGCCCTTCCCTCGTCAACCATTCCAGTCACTTCTTCAAAAAACTCCACCAGGTTAGTGAGGCATGACCTCCCTCTCACAAAACCATGTTGACTATCGTTAATGAGTTTATTCCTTTCTAAATGCGCATACATCCTATCTCTAAGAATCTTCTCTAACAACTTCCCGACCACGGACGTCAAGCTCACTGGTCTATAATTTCCCGGGTTATCCTTCCTACCCTTCTTAAATAGCGGGACCACATTAGCTATACTACAATCCCGCACATCTTTGGACTGTGGAGAAAACTGGAGCACCCAGAGGAAACCCCCGCAGACATGGAGAGAATCTGCAAACTCCACACAGATGGTGACTGAGGCTCGAATTGAACTCAAGTCCCTGGATCTGTCAGGCAACAATGCTAACCACTTGGCCACTGTGCCGTACCGAACCCTAACCATTTTCCTTTATACACTTTAACTATCAGTTACTGAGATCAGTTTTCCTGCTTATTCTTTCCATAATGGAACCATTGTCTAAATCCTCCCACCAAATATCTATCTCCTTAAATTTTTGCCCCATTTTGCAATCCCACTGCTGATCAACTGTCTCTGTTTATGACCTAATGGGTTTAAAATAAATGAACAAAAAGAATTCTACAGGTCTTGGAGCTGGTATAAATTGTAAAGGATACTCTGGAGGGTATTTTAAGGAGTAATCTGTTTTGATAAACAAACTCCATGGGTGTAATCCTGCCCTGCCGTTTCTCCGAAAGGAACTCCAATGATTCCTCGGAGCTGCCTATCTGTTTACAGCAGCAATGCCATATGATAAAAAGCAAAGTGCTGATTAGAAGCAGTTGTGACATTCTGAGAATAGCATTGACCATATGGAACCAAGGAATGTTAGTACAGCAGGAAGCTTTCACAATTTGATTGACAACAGCAGGATGCAGACATTCATTCATTTACCTGCCCACAGCAACAAAGTACTCAAACATAACTCAATGAATTGCACAAGTGTTCACACAACATTAAGGCTGGATTTCCTGGATCCCCACTCCCCCAAAGGTGGGAATGAGGGTGGGGATCCCTAAATATCCTGACATTGGTTGTTCACTGCTGGATGAGAACCCTGGCACCGGCCATTTTGGGGAGACAGGCTCAGGGCCGGAAGGTTACCTGTCCGGATGAGGCAGGCAGGCAGTTAGCCTCACTAAGACATGACAGAGGCAGATCAGCTGCCTGGAAATGGGCACCAGGTGGCAGGTTGGGGCAACAACCTTCCAAGCAGGTCAAGAGACCCACCTGCCTGCCAAGGTGAGGTTACAGGCAATGGCCACAGTGGAGAGGATACCCCCAGCCCCATGGATCTTCCATCTGCTCTTCCATCTTTGAAGCAAAGTTTTGGCACTTTTCAATTGATATTAGATTAAAAGTGGGGTCTTATAATCCTGCAAAGAATAGTAATAATCATAGAAACCCTACAGTCCAGAAGAGGCCATTTGGCCCATCGAGTCTGCATCGACTCTCTGATAGAGTATTTTACCCAGATCCTCTCCCCCACTCTATCCCCGTAACCCCACACATTCATCACTGCTAATCCTTCTAACCTATGCATCTTTGGACACTAAGGGGCAATTTAGCATGGCCATTCCACTTAACCTGCACATCTTTGGACTGTGAGGGGAAACTGAAGCACCCAGAGGTAACCCATGCGGACATGGAGAGAATGTGCAAACTCCACACAGACAGTGACCCAAGTGGGAATCGAACCTGGTGCCCTGGCGCTATGAGGCAGCAGTGCTAAGCCCTGCTGCAGTAATAAATGTAAAGATTGGGAATGTTTTAGAAACCAAAGGGAAGCCAAAATAATAATGAAAAATGAAAAACATAGAATGAAACATAGAAACTAGAAGCAGGAGTACGCCATTCAGCCCTTCGAGCCTGCTCCACCATTCATTATGATCATGGCTGATCCCACCTTCCCCCCATATCCTTTGATCCCCTTCATCCCAAGAGCTATACCCAGCGCCTTCTTGAAATCACACACCATTTTGGCCTCAACTACTTTCTGTGGTAGTGAATTTCACACATTCACCATTCTCTGGGTGATGAAATTTCTCCTACCTCAATCCTAACTTGTTTAGCTTGCGTCCTTAGACTATGAACCCTGGTTTTGGACACCCCGACCAACAGGAACATCCTTCCTGCACCTACTCTGTCTAGTCCTGCTAGAACTTCATAGGTTTCTACGAGATCTCCTCTCATTCTTCTAAACTCATGCAAATATAATCTGAACCAACTCAATCTCTCCTCATACATCAGTCCTGCCACCCCAGGAATCAGCCTGGTAACCATTCTCTGCACTCCCTCTATAGCAAGAAAATCGTTCCTCAGATAAGGAGACCAAAACTGTACATAGTATTCATGATATGGCCTCAGCAAGGCCCTGTATAATTGTAGCAAGGCATCCCTGCTCCTGCACTTGAAACCTCTCGCGATGAATACCATGTTCCTTCTTTACCGTCTGCAGGTACCTACACGCTTACCTTGCAACTGGTGTACAAGGACACCATGGTTTCCTTCTACATTCCCTGCTCTTAATTTATAGCCATTCGGATAATGATCTGCCTTTCTATTGTTGCTACCGAAGTGGATAACTTCACATTTATCCACATTATACTGCGTCTGCCATGCATCTTCCCACTCACTCAGCCTGTCCAAATCACACTGAAGCATCTCTGCATCCTCCTCACAGCTAACCCTCTCATCCAACTTTGTATCATCTGCAAATTTGGGGATAATACATTTAGTTCACTCTTCCAAATCATGAATATATATTGTGACTAGCAGAGGTCCCAGCACCGATCCCTGTGGTACCCCACGAGTCACTGCCTGCCATTTGGAAAATGACCCATTTATTCCTACTCTGTTTCCTGTCCATCTCAATACACTAACCCCAATCTCATGTGCTTTAATTTTACACGCTAATCTCTTATGTGGGATCTTGTCGAAAGTCAACGAGCCAAGTTTTGTTGCAAATATCGAATCGCAATTCATCTATTTCATAAGAACAAAGAACAAAGAACAATACAGCACAGGAACAGGCCCTTCGGCCCTCCAAGCCCGCGCCACTCCCTGGTCCAAACTAGACCATTCTTTTGTATCCCTCCATTCCCACTCCGTTCATGTGGCTGTCTAGATAAGTCTTAAATGTTCCCAGTGTGTCCGCCTCCACCACCTTGCCCGGCAGCGCATTCCAGGCCCCCACCACCCTCTGTGTAATATACGTCCTTCTGATATCCGTGTTAAACCGCTCCCCCCTCACCTTGAACCTATGACCCCTTGTAAACGTCACCACCGACCTGGGAAAAAGCTTCCCACCGTTCACCCTATCTATGCCTTTCATAATTTTATACACCTCTATTAGGTCACCCCTCATCCTCCGTCTTTCCAGTGAGAACAACCCCAGTTTACCCAATCTCTCCTCATAGCTAAGACCCTCCATACCAGGCAACATCCTGGTAAACCTTCTCTGCACTCTCTCTAAAGCCTCCACGTCCTTCTGGTAGTGCGGCGACCAGAACTGGATGCAGTACTCCAAATGTGGTCTAACCAGCGTTCTATACAGCTGCAACATCAGACTCCAGCTTTTATACTCTATACCCTGTCCTATAATGGGATAGAGGGTGATTTCGTGGTTTGGATCAAGAATTGGCTAGCTGTAAGAAAACAAAGGGTGGTGGTTGGTGGGAAATATTCATCCTGGAGTTCAGTTACTAGTGGTGTACCGCAAGGATCTGTTTTGGGGCCACTGCTGTTTGACATTTTTATTAATGACTTGGATGAGGGCGTGGAAGGATGGATTAGTAAATTTGCGGATGACACTAAAGTCGGTGGAGTTGTAGACAGTGCGGAGGGAAGTGGCAGGTTACAGAGGGACATAGATAAGCTGCAGAGCTGGGCTGAGAGGTGGCAAATGGAGTTTAATGCGGGAGAGTGTGAGGTGATTCACTTTGGAAGGAGTAACAGGATTACAGAGTACTGGGCTAATGGTAAGATACTTGGTAGTGTGGATGAACAGAGGGATCTGGGTGTCCATGTGCATAGATCCCTGAAAGTTGGCACCCAGGTTGATAGGGTTGTTAAGAAGGCATACGGTGTGTTCGCTTTTATTGGTGGAGGGATTGAGTTTCGGAGCCAGGAGGTCATGCTGCAACTGTACAAAACTCTGGTGCGGCCGCATTTGGAGTATTGCGTACAGTTCTGGTCGCCGTATTATAGGAAAGATGTGGAATTGTTGGAAAGGGTGCAGAGGGGATTTACCAGGATGTTGCCTGGTATGGTGGGAAAATCGTATGAGGAAAGGCTGAGGGACTTGAGGTTGTTTTCGTTAGAGAGAAGAAGGTTAAGAGGTGACTTAATAGAGGCATACAAGATGATCAGAGGATTAGATAGGGTGGATAGGGAGAGCCTTTTTCCTCGGATGGTGTTGGCGAGCACGAGGGGACATAGCTTTAAATTGAGGGGTGAGAGATATAGGACAGATGTTAGAGGTAGATTCTTTACTCAGAGAGTAGTAAGGGCGTGGAATGCCCTGCCTGCAGCAGTGGTGGACTCGTCAACTTTGAGAGCATTCAAGTGGTTATTGGATAAACATATGGATGATATTGGAACAGTGTAGATTAGAGGGGCTTTAGATTGGTACCACTGGTCAGCGCAACATCGAGGGCCGAAGGGCCTGTACTGCGCTGTAATGTTCTATGTTCTATGTTTTATAAAGTCAAGCATACCATATGCCTTCTTCACCACCTTCTCCACCTGTGCTGCCACCTTCAAGGATTTGTGAACTTGCACACCTAGGTCCCTCTGTGTTTCTATAGTCTTGATGGCTCTGCCATTTATTGTATGTACAATCGTTCTTCCAAAAGGCATCACTTCGCATTTATCTGGATTAAATTCCATCTGCCATTTCTCCGCCCAATTTTCCAGCCTATCTATATCCTGCTGTATTGTCCGACAATGTTCATCGCTATCCGCAAGTCCAGCCATCTTCGTGTCATCCGCAAACTTGCTGATAACACCAGTTATACCTTCTTCCAAATCATTTATATATATCACAAATAGCAGAGGTACCAGTACAGAGCCCTGCGGAACACCACTGGTCATAGACCTCCAGCCGGAAAAAGACCTTTCAACTGCTACCCTCTGTCTCCTGTGGCCAAGCCAGTTTTCTACCCATCGAGCCACCTCTCCTTGTATCTCATGAGCCTTAACCTTCTTAACCAACCTGCCATGAGGGACTTTGTCAAATGCCTTACTGAAATCCATGTAGCCGACATCCATGGCCCTTCCTTCGTCAACCGTTTTTGTCACTTCCTCAAAAAACTCCACCAAATTTGTAAGGCACGACCTCCCTCTTACAAAGCCATGCTGTCTGTCACTAATGAGATTGTTCCATTCTAAATGCGCATGCATCCTGTCTCTAAGAATCCTCTCCAACAACTTCCCTACCACGGACGTCAAGTTCACTGGCCTATAATTACCCGGGTTATCCCTGCTACCCTTCTTAAATAACGGTCTCACATTCGCTATCCTCCAATCCTCAGGGACCTCACCTGTGTCCAATGAAGAGACAAAGATTTCCATCAGAGGCCCAGCAATTACATCTCTTGTCTCCCTGAGCAGTCTAGGATAGATGCCATCAGGCCCTGGGGCTTTGTCAGTTTTAATGTTACCTAAAAAACCTAACATTTCCTCCCTTGTAATGGAGATTCTCTCTAACGGGTCAACACCTCCCTCTGAGACACTCCCGGTTAACAAGTCCCTGTCCTTTGTGAATACCGATGCAAAGTATTCATTTAGGATCTCCCCTATTCCCTTGGGTTCTAAGCATAATTCCCCTCCTTTGTCCCCGAGAGGGCTGACTTTTTCCCTGACAACTCTTTTGTTCCTAACATATGAATAAAATGCCTTAAATCCTGTCTGCCAAGAACATTTCGTGACCTCTTTTTGCCCTTCTAACTCCCCGTTTGAGTTCTTTCCTACTCTCTCTGTTTTCAGTTGCCTGGACCTAACGTACGCCTCTCTTTTCTTTGTGATCAGGTCCTCAATTTCCCTGGTTATCCACGGCTCTCGAATCCGACCTTTCCTATCCTTCCTTTTTACAGGCACATGCCTGTCCTGCAGCCTTATCAACTGTTCCTTAAAAGACTCCCACATGCCAGACGTGGACTTACCCCCGAACAGCCTCTCCCAATCAACATCCACCAATTCCTGCCTAATCCAGCTATAGTTAGCCTTCCCCCAATTTAGCACCCTGCCCTTAGGACAACACTCATCCTTGTCCATTACTATCCTCAAGTTAACAGAGTTGTGGTCACTATTTGCCACACGTTCCCCTACCGAAACTTTGACGACCTGACTGGGCTCATTTCCCAGAACTAGATCCAGAATAACCCCCTCTCTAGTTCGGCTATCTACATACTGTTCCAAAGAACCTTCCAGTACGCATTTTACAAATTTCTCCCCGTTCAGACCCCCAGCCCTAAGCACTTTCCAGTCTATACCAGGGAAATTGAAGTCTCCCAACGCAACAACCCTATTTTTTCTGCATATATCCAGAATCTCCTGACATATCCGTTCCTCCATTTCCCGTGGGCTGTTGGGTGGCCTGTAGTATACCCCCAGCATAGTGACTGCACCCTTCCTGTTTCTGAGCTCCACCCACAGCGACTCAGTACATGACCCCTCTAAATTGTCCACCCTCTGCACCGCTGTAATATGCTCCCTAACTGATGCCGCTACTCACCCACCTTTTTTAGCCACTCCTCTGTCTCGTCTAAAACACTTATACCCCAGAATATTCAGCTGCCAGTGCTGTCCTTCTTTTAACCACCTTCTGATATACTTCTATCAGGTCGCCCCTCAACCTCCATCGTTCCAGTGAGAACGAACCAAGTTTCTCCAACCTCTCCTCATAGCTAATGCCCTCCATACCAGGCAACATCCTGGTAAATCTTTTCTGTACCCTCTTCAAAGCCTGCACATCCTTCTGGTAGTGTGGCGACCAGAATTGAACACTATATTCCAAGTGCGGCCACATGACTTGCCAATTTTTAAACTCAATACCCCGGCCGATGAAGGCAAGCATGCCATATGCCTTCTTGACTACCTTCTCCATCTGTGTTGCCACTTTCAGTGACCTGTGTACCTGTACACCCAGATCCCTTTGTCTATCAATACTCTTAAGGGTTCTGCCATTTACTGTTTTTTCCTGTCTGTAATAGACCTTCCAAAATGCATTACCTCACATTTGTCCGGATTAAACTCCATCTGCCATCTCTCTGTCCAAGCCTCCAACTGGTCTATATCCTGCTGTACTCTCTGATGGTCCTCATCGCTATCCGCAAATCCACCAACCTTTGTGTCATCCACAAACTTACTAATCAAACTAGTAACATTTTCGTCCAAATCATTTATATCCCAAGGAGTGATTTGCCAGCACCCTCCTGTCTCGACAATGACAAGTGCTACTATGGACTGAGGAGAATTGCCTGAGGGTACTGGAGATTAAAGGAAGTTCAAGGAGTCCCAGGGAGGGGAAGGGCGGAAAGGTCTTGAGGTAAGGAAGGGCATGATGGGGTGATTGGCATCTCAGGGGAGAGGTCAGCGAAGCAGGGGTTCAGAGGGAGGTCTGGAGGATACCAGAGTTTAGGGTTTCTGATGGAGACACAAGCCACCCCCCCCCCCCACCCCCCAACCCTCTGTCCAGCCTGATATCCAAGTCCATTATGTTCAGAGTTACCCAATGCAAGGTCAATCTTCCCCCTCAGCCTGAACATTGAGGCAGGGCAGGAAACAGCCCTTTCATAAAGAACAAAGAACAGTACAGCACAGGAAACAGGCCCTTCGGCCCTCCAAGCCTGTGCCACTCCTTGGTCCAACTAGACCAATCGTTTGTATCCCTCCATTCCCAGGCTGCTCATGTGACTATCCAGGTAAGTCTTAAACGATGTCAGCGTGCCTGCCTCCACCACCCTACTTGGCAGCGCATTCCAGGCCCCCACCACCCTCTGTGTAAAAAACGTCCCTCTGATGTCTGAGTTATACTTCGCCCCTCTCAGCTTGAGCCCGTGACCCCTCGTGATCGTCACCTCCGACCTGGGAAAAAGCTTCCCACTGTTCACCCTATCCATACCCTTCATAATCTTGTATACCTCTATTAGATCTCCCCTCATTCTCCGTCTTTTCAAGGAGAACAACCCCAGTCTACCCAATCTCTCCTCATAGCTAAGACCCTCCATACCAGGCAACATCCTGGTAAACCTTCTCTGCACTCTCTCCAATGCCTCCACGTCCTTCTGGTAGTGCGGCGACCAGAACTGGACGCAGTCCTCCAAATGTGGCCTAACCAGCGTTCTATACAGCTGCATCATCAGACTCCAGCTTTTATACTCTATACCCCGTCCTATAAAGGCAAGCATACCATATGCCTTCTTCACCACCTTCTCCAGCTGTGTTGCCACCTTCAAGGATTTGTGGACTTGCACACCTAGGTCCCTCTGTGTTTCTATACTCCTGATGACTCTGCCATTTATTGTATAACTCCTCCCTACATTATTTCTTCCAAAATGCATCACTTCGCATTTATCCGGATTAAACTCCATCTGCCACCTCTCCGCCCAATTTTCCAGCCTATCTATATCCTGCTGTATTGCCCGACAATGCTCTTCACTATCCGCAATTCCAGCCATCTTCGTGTCATCCGCAAACTTGCGGCCACTAATTGGCGCAAGAGCAGGCTTTCGGTTGAAGGCCTTTCCCACCCAATCACTGCACGGTTGGGCAGGCAGGAACATGGTGGGGAATCCCATTCCTACAACCCCCCACTCCCGCAAACCCACGATAAACCCGGGCTAGCAGGAAATTCTGGCCAGGTGTATCTAAAGAAAATGTTAAAGCAGGTTTTACTATTTTGTTGGTTCTCATCACCGCAGACCCAGTCTACCAGGTGCCTCCTTCAGGACTCAGCCAGCTTGGTCTGTAGTCGAGCCACATTGGACATTGAATTCGCCACCCAGGCTACATTCTGCACTCTTGCCACACTCAGTGCCTCTTCCAAGTGGTGTTCAACATGGAGAAGCTCTGAATCATCAGCCAAGGTGGTGGGACAGGAGGAAATAACCAGCCGGTGTTTCCTTGCCCATCTTTGCTCCAATGTTATGAGATTTCACAGAGTTTGGAGTCAACGTTGAGGATTCCCAGGGAAACTCCCTCCCAGCTGTCGACCACCGTGTGACTACCTCTGCTGCTGAGACCGGAATGGTCATGGTAGTGTCTGGGACATTATCTGTAAGGTCTGGTTTCATGTGTATGACTACGTCAGGATGTTGCTTTACTGATCTGTGGGACAGCTATCCCAATTTTAGCCCAAATCCCCAGATATGGGGAAGTGGTGTTGAAATGGTATTGCCACTGGACTAGTAATTATCTGGGTTCAAATCCCACCATGGCAGATGTAAAATTCGAATTTCATAAAAATCTAGAATGAAACGTTTAATAATTACCATGAAATGAATATTGGTTGTTGTGAAAACCCATGTCCCATTGGTTCATCAATGTCCCTTTGGGGAAGGAAATTTGCTGCCCTTACGTTGTCTGGTTTATATGTGACGCCACACCCACAGCAATGTAGCTGACTCTTAAATGGCTTAGCAATTAGTGATGGACAGTAAGTACTGGCCTAGCGAGTGATGTGCACATCCCATGAATGAATAAAAACAAAATGTTAGTGAGAATGCAGAATCGACTGGGTTGTTGAAAAATGAAGGACTGCCTTTGCTCTACATTTTATTGACTAATTCACCTGGAGATTCAGTTGTGGATCAGTGGGCAGCACCCTTGCCTCAGGCCAATGCTTGTAGGTTGAACTCCCACTCCTCAGCCTGTAGATCAAGGATTATGCTGACACACTAATGCAGGAGTGTGGGAGTGCTACACTGTCAGAGGAGTCACCTCTCAGATGACTCATTAAGTCACATAATTTGAGGTCCTATTTGTCAGCACAGAAAGATTCCATGGAGTTTTTCAAAGACAAATGGGAATTCTCTCTGATGTCCTGGTGAATGTTTATCTCTTAACCAATATCAGCAGAGCTGAATATCTGGTCATTATATTGTTTGTGGGAGCTTCCGAGATTACAACAGATTACATCTCAAAAACACTTTAGCTGTAAAATGCTTTGTGGTCTTTCAATCATGGAAGGTGCAATAGTAATATATAAATCTTTCAGTCTTTGTTTGAATTCGAATTAAAGGTTAACTCAAACACAGTGTAAATCATAATACTGCTTTAGACAGGGGCTTCCAGTCAAAGGCAGCTGAGAGAAAGGACCAAACTCTCAATGCTGCTGAATAGTCAGATGCTCACTCCATACACCCAGCCTTCCATCACCAGATAGCTCAACTCACGCTTAACATTCACCAACACAATTCAATCATCGCTCTTTTCAGAATGTTACACGCTCTGATAATTATAGTCCTTCAGTCACTGTTACACCTTGTACTAATATCCAAATTGAGCAATTATTCATTATCCAAAACTATGAAATCCACATTTCAACTTTCAATCTTTCAGCATTAACCATTTTGGAAATTTTAATCAGATGACAAAGCGTTTTTTTCAAAGCAGCACAAGAAATAAAAGCAGAATTTTTAAAACATCCTGAATGGTTTTCGTAAACCGAGATTTTCACTCTACTTAGATTAACCTCCAGTTGGCCATATCTCCTCCAGATATACCGTGGGGAGGGGGTGGTGTCGCAGGAATGTCACTGGACGAGTAAGCCAGAGGCCCAGGTTGATATTCTGAGGACATGGGCTCAAATTCCACCATCGCAGCTTGTGGAATTTAAACTCAAATAATGAATGTGGAATAGGACACTGCTCTCAGTAATGATAATTGTTGCTAAAACTCATCTTGTTCACTAACGCCCTTTAGAGAAGGAAATCTGCTGTTGTTACCTGGTCTATCGCCACAAGATCCCAGATCCACACAATGTAGTTGACTTTTAACTGCCCTCAAAATGGCCCAGCGAGTCCCTCAGTTGTATCAAAACTGCCAAAAAGCCTAAAAGGAGTGAAACCATACAGACCACCCAGCATTGACCAAGGCACCAGAAATGACCGTGCAAAGTTCTCCTAACATTTGGGGGCTTGTGTCAAAATTGGGAGAGCTGTCTCACAGCCTGACATAATCATACTTATAGAATATTTTACAGATCGGGAGGGGGGGCAATCTTACCGTGGTGCCCCACTGGCTGATGGATGGGGAGAGCCGGTAAGATCGTGCGAGAGCAGAGAAATCAGGTTCACGCCCGATTACTCACCTCTCGCGATCGTACTGGCACCGGATATCTGGCATGACGCTTAATAATCTATTTAAATAACAGTTAATCTTTTTTGGTTGAATTGATGAGCCCGGGACATTATTGTCAGGGCTCAGTTGCCTGTGTGATCTTGCCGGGAGAGGTTCTCTCCAGTGTGAATCACATCTGATTGCCACAAATGGGGACCAGATATGATCACCTCACGAGTAGAACTGGAGGCCTTTGTGACCCCCTGGGGAGGTCAGGGCAAGGGGTGTGCCCCTTGGGCAGTGCCAAGGAGGTAGGGCCAGAGGAGGGTGTGGGGCCTACTGTGGGGCAGGGCCCTGCTGCCACTCTGCATTAGGGGTCTGTGGAGGGGGGAGGGGGTCGCAATAGGCTGTGGGCCCCCATGATGGCTGGGTTTGGAGGCTGAGTGGCAGTCTCTGCTGCGAGTGACCTGCACATGCGCAATGCCGCCCTCTGCTGCTCTCCACCAGCGTTCGGACAACGTAAGCCCTGCCCCCTCCCCCTACAGGTGAGAAGCGTTTTCTGCTTTTTTTTTCATGCAATGAGTGCATAAGATAGCAGCTTTGAACTCACCCAAAAAAACAGACCAGAAACTCTCCCATTTTTATGCCCGTCCTGGATTAAGATTTTTTTTGGAGAGATCACCCTTCCTGTGTCTCAGACACCTCCATCACCATTCCTGGGTGTGATCTGTCACTCTATCTCTGTGCCTCACTCTACAGCGCCCGTGGCAAGCTCTGTGGCCTGAACTCCCCGGGATGCCAGTTTTAATTTTTGAGATGGAACTGTTTTTCTTTCTGCTCAATGCAAGGTGCAATCAGCTGACCTGCTGTTAATTCTGTCTCAATGTCGAAAGTATCAGAGTTTTCAGCTGGTAAGGGCAACTCTGATTTTCTTTTCCTTCTTTTGCTCCTCATCGCCAGTAATATTTCTGTCTTGTTATTTTCTTCTTCTTCAAAGAATGGGAAGTAATAGCGTGTGGGATTGGTGACAAACAATAACTCAAGTTTAGAGCAGCCAATTATATCACAAACTGCAAACATGACAAGACAAGACTCTTAGTGACAGTGTAACAACAACCACCTCATATACATCACAGGAACTGGTACTAGACACCACCTCTGCCAAAGATACGTCTCGAAAACAGCTGGACATAAGACAATGGGAGCAGAGAGCAAACTCCTTAATTACTGCAAAAGCTCAAGGGTTGTCAGATGCGACAAAGCTCACTGGATGGCAGCATTTCTCACTGCAGAAGGCAATTGCTTTGTACATCTCAATGATCCTCCACAATCTCTCTCATTTTTCACATATTAAAAGAATCTTTTGATTTTTCCAGGTTTAAGGATTGTTATATAACCACTGGGTGAAGGAAGATGTTGAGAATAAATTTAGCAGCCAGTAGTTTTCTCCATGAATGTGCTGCTCACAGGAAGGTATCATTTGATCACTAGATTTCCGTGCCATTGTTGGCAGGACTGCATTATTTCAGTGTGTGAAGGAGAGGAAGGAAAATCCAGCCAAACAGTGAAATGTGGGCTGATTAACAAAATCACAGCGTTTTTCTCAGTCTCTCCACCCACCCTGACACTCCTACGTATGGAGAGATTAATCTCCTGCTATGGACTGATATTCAGTGCCGTTGTGATCTGTCTACAGAGGAGATTTTCAGATAGTGAAAAGATCTAGGACAAGCCAGAAACTGTCTGTGTTTCAATCCCAGCAGCATCTGACATCTCAAACACAGTTCAATACAACATTGTTCCTGTTCAATGGACCAGAACATCCAGCAGCTTATTCCCACCACACTCGCCTTTCATGAAAAATATTAGTGTGTCAGAATGGAATAAAATTACAAGTGAAACATTTTACATTAACACAAAAGAAAGCTTGCATCGAATCCATTAGCATTTACATGGCTAACTCTTTGTGTTGGAGCATACTTGCACGCACAGTGGGTGACTAGTTCGCTTTTTATGATAAGAAATTTAGTCATTAATGGAATAGCACAGGTAAAAAGTTAGTTGCCATAAAGTTTTTTTTTGATAAATTGCCTCTGCTACAGACAGGAGGAGGGTAAATATAGCAGCCTTGATTTCTCCTCTCACTACCCGCCTGTAAGTAGAGAAGTATTTTTGATTTCCCCTTTGTAAGTTGTTGTTTCTTGTCACAGACTTTCCTCTCTTCCCACAGTGAGGTCACTAACCTGTCACCAGAGGCTGCATTCCATTTCAAACATGGCTGACCAGGTGTCTCTCCCACTCTGAACGACTGCCACAGGCGTGTTGGAAGGAACATGTTTGGCTGTGTTATGGACATACTTTCCTTGACCATCAAGTCCTGGGGAGGAACTTGAACCTGGAGCTTTGGGCTCAGAGGCGGGGTTCTACCCACTGCACTCTTGATAAGTGGAGGCCTATTTCCCCCAATCCTTAAATTTGGACTGTTCCAATCCTCAATGAACAACTTGCACAGCAAAATTGAGATGAAATAAAATGAAGGGGTTGGTTTATTTTTTGGACTGGGTTCTTGTAATTTTATCATCGCATTAGTCAAATAACAGTTTCTAAAACTAAAAGACAGGTATTAAAATCAGGGATGGTGAAGATTTCAGAGATAGAGGGGCAAGGCCATGGAGGAATTTGAGAATAAGATTTTTACGATTGTGATCTTGCTCAACAGAGAGCGAACGTGGCTCAGGGAGACTGTGAATGAGGCCGTAGCTAGTCCTAGTTGTGGAGTTTTGGATAACCTCAGGTTTACAGGGGATGGAATGTGGGATGCCAGTAATGGGCATTGGAACAGGTACGGCCCCGAATTAACAGGGTGCTCAATGAAGGTTTCAACAGCAGATGAGATAGGGGCTGAGTCGGGCAATGTTACAGATGTGGAAATAGGCAATTTGAGAGATGGTTCAGATATATGGATATATTTCATCTTGGGGTCAAATATAACAGCAAGATTGCAAATAGGTTTCATCACAAGATTGTTGCAAGGAAAAATCCAGCAATAAATACAGCGTTATAAGAGTCCGGCTATAAATGCAGCATTATAGAGGTCATAGAGGTTTACAGCATGGAAACAGGCACTTCGGCCCAACTTGTCCATGCCACCCTTTTTTATTTAAAACCTCTAAGCTAATCCCAATTGCCCGCATTTGGCCCATTTCCCTCGATACCCATCGTATCCATGTAACTATCTAAATGCTTTTTAAAAGACAAAATTGTACCCGCCTCTACTACTACCTCTGGCAGCTTGTTCCAGACACTCACCACCCTCTGTGTGAAAAAATTGCCCCTCTCGACACTTTTGTATCTCTCCCCTCTCGCCTTAAACCTATGCCCTCTAGTTTTAGACTCCCCTACTTTTGGGAAAAGATATTGACTATCTAGCTGATCTGTGCCCCTTATTATTTTATAGACCTCTAGAAGATCACCCCTCAGCCTCTTATGCTCCAGAGAAAAAAGTCCCAGTCTATCCAGCCTCTCCTTATAACTGAAACCATCAAGTCCCAGGAGCATCCGAGTAAATCTTTTCTGCACTCATTCTTAATTTAATGATATCCTTTCTGTAATAGGATGACCAGAACTGCACACAGTATTCCAAGTGTGGCCTTACTAATGTCTTGTACAACTTCAACAAGACATCCCAATTCCTGCATTCAATGTTCTGACCAATGAAACCAAGCATGCCAAATGCCTTCTTCACCACTCTGTCCACCTGTGACTCCACTTTCAAGAAGCTATGAACATGTACCCCAAGATCTCTTTGTTCTGTGACTCTCCCCAACGCCCTACCATTAACTGAGGTAAGTCCTGCCCTGGTTCAATCTACCAAAATGCATCACCTCGCATTTGTCTAAATTAAACTCCATCTGCCATTCGTCAGCCCATTGGACCAATTGATCAAGATCCCGTTGCAATCGGAGATAACTTTTTTCACTGTCCACTATGCCACCAATCTTGGTGTCTCTGCAAACTTACTAACCATGCCCCCTATATTCTCATCCAAATCATTAATATAAATGACAAATAACAGTGGGCCTAGCACTGATCCCTGAGGCACACCGCTGGTCACAGGCCTCCAGTTTGAAAAACAGCTCTCTACAACCATCCTCTGGCTTCTGTCAAGAAACCAATTTTGTATCCATTTCGATACCTCACCCTGAATCCCATGAGATTTAACCTTATGCAACAACCTACCATGCGGTATCTTGTCAAAGGCCTTGCTAAAATCCATGGAGACAACATCAACTGCACTGCCCTCATCTATCTTCTTGGTTATCCCTTCAAAAAACTCAATCAAATTTGTGAGACATGATTTCCCACTCACAAAGCCATGCTGACTGTCCCTAATCAGTCCTTGTGACAGTCAGAGGTTTTTTCCTAGGGCTGAAATGGTTGCCACAAGAGGACACAGGTTTAAGGAGCTGGGGAGTAGGTACAGAGGAGATGTCAGGGGTAAGTTTTTCACTCAGAGGGTGGTGGGTGCATGGAATGGGCTGCCAGCAACGGTGGTGGAGGTGGATTCGATAGGGTCTTTTAAGAGACTTTTAGATAAGTACATGGAACTTAATAAGATAGAGGGTTATAGGTAAGCCTAGTAATCGTTAAGGTAGGGACATGTTCGGCACAACTTTGTGGGCTGAAGGGCCTGTATTGTGCTGTAGTTTTTCTATGTTTCTATGTTTCTAAATGCCTGTAGATCCTGTCTCTCAAAATACCTTCCAACAATTTACACACCACAGATGTGAGGCTCACTGGCCTGTAGTTCCCAGGCTTTGCCCTGCAGCCCTTTTTAAACAAAGGCACAACATTTGCCACAATCTTCAGGCACCTCACACGTGACTATCAATGATTCAAATATCTCGGCTAGGGGACCCGCAATTTCCTCCCTAGCCTCCCACAATGTCCTGGGATACACTTCATCAGGTCTAGGGATTTATCCACCTTGATGCGCTTTAAGAATTCCAGCACCTTCTTCCCTGTAATATGTACACTCCTCAAGACATCACTATTTCTTTCCCCAAATTCCCTAACATCCATGCTTTTCTCAACAGTAAATACTGATGAGAAATATTCATTTAGGATCTCACCCATCTCTTTTGGATCCGCACATGGATGACCTTGTTGATCCTTAAGAGGCCCTACTCTCTCCCTTGTTCTCTTTTGCCCTACATGTATTTGTAGAAGATTTTTGGAATCTCCTTTGCCTTATCTGCCAAAACAATCTCATGTCCCCTTTTTGCTCTCCTGATTTCTCTCTTAACTCTACTCCTACATCCCCTATACTCTTCAAGAGATTCACTTGATCCCAGTTGCCTATGCATGTCATGTGCCTCTTTCTTCTTCTTGACCAGGGCCTCAATATCCCGAGTCATCCAGGATTCCCTACTTCTGCCAGCCTTGCCCTTCACTCTAAGAGGAATGTGTTTACCCTGAACGCTGGTGAACACACTTTTGAAAGCATGCCACTTACCAGATGTCCCTTTGCCTTCCCACAGACTCCCCCAATTAACTTTTGAAAGTTCCTGCCTGATACCATCAAAATTGGCCTTGCCCCAATTTAGAATTTTAACTTTTGGGCCAGACCTATCATTCTCCATAGTTATCTTAAAACCAATAGAATTGTGGTCACTGGTCCCAAAGTGATCCCTCACTAACACTTCTGTTACCTGCCCTTCCTTATTTCCCAAGAGGAGGTCAAGTTTTGCCCCCTCTCTAGTCAGGCCATCCACATACTGAATGAGAAATTCCTCCTGAATACATTCAACAAATTTCTCTCCATCCAACCTCTAATACCAAGGCTGTCCCAGTCAATGTTGGGAAAATTAAAGTCTCCAACTATTGCCATCCTATTTTTCTTGGAGCTATCTGTAATCTCCTTACATATTTGCTCCTCAATTTCCCGCCGACTATTTGGGGGCCTATAGTACAACGCTATCAAAGTGATTTCCCCCTTCTTATTTCTCAGTTCTACCCATATAGACTCAGTTCCCGAACCCTCGGATATATTCCCTCTCAGTACGGCCGTGATGATTTCTGTAATTAAAAGTGCAACTCCCCCTCCTGTCTTACCTCCTGTTCTATCTTTCCTATAGCATCTGTACCCTGGAACATTGAGCTGCCAGTCCTGTCTCTCCCTTAGCCATGTTTCAGTAATTGCTATAATATCCCAGTCCCACGTACCCATCCATGCCCTGAGTTCATCTACCTTGCCCCGTCAGGCCTCTTGCATTGAAATAAATGCAGTTTAATCTGGACTTCTCTTGCTCTCTGTCTTGCTTTTGCCTGATCTGTTTGCTATTAGGATTACTGACACTGTCTTTATGACTTACATATGAAACATAGAAACCCTACAGTACAGAAAGAGGCCATTCGGCCCATCGAGTCTGCACCGACCACAAACCCACCCAGGCCCTACCCCCATATCCTTACATATTTACCCACTAATCCCTCTAACCTACGCATCACAGGACACTAAGGGCAATTTTTAGCATGGCCAATCAACCTAACCCGCACATCTTTGGACTGGGGGAGGAAACCAGAGCACCCGGAGGAAACCCACGCAGACACGAGGAGAACGTGCAAACTCCACACAGCCAGTGACCCAAGCCGGGAATCGAACCCAGGTCCCTGGAGCTGTGAAGCAGCAGTGCTAATCACTGTGCTACCATGCCGCCCTAATGTGCTTAATGTGCTCTCTAACTTCTGTGCTGTCCTCAAACTTCTCTTCTGTCTCCCTACTGCTTTGGATCCCACCCCCCCTGCCAAACTAGTTTCAACCCTCCCGAGCGGCTCAAGCAAATCTCCCCGCCAGGATGTTAGTCCCCCTCCAGTTCAGATGTAATCATCGAACATAGAACATAGAACATTACAGTGCAGTACAGGCCCTTCGGCCCTCGATGTTGCACCGACCAGTGGAACCAATCTAAAGCCCCTCTAACCTACACTATTCCAATATCATCCATATGTTTATCCAATAACCATTTGAATGCTCTTCAGGTTGACGAGTCCACTACTGCTGCAGGCAGGGCATTCCACGCCCTTACTACTCTCTGAGTAAAGAACCTACCTCTAACATCTGTCCTATATCTCTCACCCCTCAATTTAAAGCTATGTCCCCTCATGCGAGCCATCACCATCCGAGGAAAAAGGCTCTCACTATCCACCCTATCTAATCCTCTGATCATCTTGTATGCCTCTATTAAGTCACCTCTTAACCTTCTTCTCTCTAACGAAAACAACCTCAAGCCCCTCAGCCTTTCCTCATACGATTTTCCCACCATACCAGGCAACATCCTGGTAAATCTCCTCTGCACCCTTTCCAACACTTCCACATCTTTCCTATAATACGGCGACCAGAAATGTACGCAATACTCCAAATGCGGCCGCACCAGAGTTTTGTACAGTTGCAGCATGACCTCCTGGCTCCGAAACTCAATCCCTCTACCAATAAAAGCGAACACACCGTATGCCTTCTTAACAACCTGGGTGCCAACTTTCAGGGATCTATGCACATGGACACCCAGATCCCTCTGTTCATCCACACTACCAAGTATCTTACCATTAGCCCAGTACTCTGTATTCCTGTTACTCCTTCCAAAGTGAATCATCTCACATTTTTCCGCATTAAACTCCATTTGCCACCTCTCAGCCCAGCTCTGCAGCTTATCTATGTCCCTCTGTAACCTGCCACTTCCCTCCGCACTGTCTAATCCAACCCTCTTGAACAGGTCAGCCCTTCCCCAGAAAAGATCCCAATGATCCAAAAATCTAAATCCCTGCCCCCTGCACCAGCTCTCAAGCCAGGCATTCATCTGCCTAATTCTCCTATTCATACTCTCACTCACATGTGGCAGCGGTAGTAGTCCTGAAATAGTCATCTCATGGCCAGGAAACGCCGGCAGTTGTCAGTTAGGGGTGTCAGAACCTGGTAGGACTTGCCACCTCACTGTATGTTCGTTAAACCAAATACAGCATTATAACAGAGTCCGGCTATAAATACATCATTATAACGGAATCCGGTTATAAATACAGCATTATAACGGAATCCAGTTATAAATACAGTGTTATAAAGGAGTCCGGCTATAAATACAGTGTTCTAACAGAGTCCGGTTATAAATACAGCATTATAACAGAGTCTTGTTATGAATACAAAGTTATAAGATTAAACTAGTGATTTTCCTGTGTAGAGTTTGCATGTCCTCCCCTTATCTGCGTGGGTTTCCTCCCAGTCAGAAAAAGATGCAGGTTAGGTGGATTGGCCATGGTGGATGCGTGGGGCTGTGGGGATAGGGTGAGGTGCTGGATAAAATGCTCTTTCAGAGAGCCAGTGTAGACTTGATGGGCTGCATGGCCTCCTTCTGCACTGTCAGGATTCTATGGTTCTAAGTAGGGATTAAAAATGAAAAGCAGAGTTCATCTGCCGAGAAAGGTTCTGAAATTAAAACATGTCTGGGCATAATTGTGTGTACAAGACACGAACATCCTGTGGCACAGGATATTGTGTACCTGCTAACACACACAGCTCTGGAAAAAATAGGAACTGTTCTCTACATCACCTCAGCAAGGCATTGATAATTTGTAAGATGCTACAATCTAATGGATAACCTTAAAGATGACCTTAAATAACCTGTCAACTGTATCCTGGAAACTGAATGTAGCGAGGAAGCGACCACCTTTTGCACCGCAGTATCGTGAAGGAACAGTGATATATTACAAACTGGTGAGTGGTTGGAGGGGAACTTGCAGATGGGGCGTTCCCATTCAGGTGATTTTGATCCAGTGTTAGCTGTGAGTGTGAACCGTGACATAGGCCCAAAATATCACGAGAGTCGGAAAGCAAGATTCTCACCGCAAGATCTCATTTTCTGATTTTCCTTAAATTAATTACAATAAAGTTACATGTAGTTAAAAGGTTTCTCCGTCATATGATCCCCCCACGTAAGGAATTCCCTCCTCACCGATATGACATCACATCAGGGAGGTTTGCAACAGGTATTGAAAAATGGGAAGCAGTCAAAGAACTTGCTGGGGGCACAAAGGTAAGCACAGCCCCCAGGAGGGGAGAGACATGCCTAAACAGTGCCCTGGTATTGCCCCTGGCAGTGCCAATCTGGGGAAGCCCCATTGGGCGGGGGGGTTTCCTTTTATGCATGGGGGGGGGGGGGGGGGGGACGTGTTTGTCGCAGTGATTGTGGGGGAGGGGGTTTCCCAATGTCTATGGCGGGTGGGGGAGAGGGAGGTTATTGTCATATATCAAAGATCAGGATGCCATTTAAAAACGGCGGTCCTGTCAAGCCCCATCCCGCCAGAGTGACAGCAAAAACCTCGCTCCTCGGTTTCCTGTGCACCAAGTGTCAGAGAATCTGGAGGGAAACTCGGCTGTGCAGCTGGAGAGATACACTCCGGTTTTCTCAGCCCAGCCAGCTCTGTGCACTGAGTACAAAAATCCATCCCGTGGGTCTGCTGCCCATGTCCTTCTGGGTGGTAGTAGTTGTGGGTTTATCATAAAAATGTGGTCACCTCCTGACTCCCCAAAGCTGTCCACCATCTACAAGACACAGTCAGGAGTGAACATAGAACAGTACAGCACAGAACAGGCCCTTCGGCCCACGATGTTGTGCCGAGCTTTATCTGAAACCAAGATCAAGCTATCCCACTCCCTATCATCCTGGTGTGCTCCATGTGCCTATCCAATAACCGCTTAAATGTTCCGAAAGTGTCTGACTCCACTATCACTACAGGCAGTCCATTCCACACCCCAACCACTCTCTGCGTAAAGAACCTATCTCTGATATCCTTCCTGTATCTCCCACCACGAACCCTATAGTTATGCCCCCTTGTAATAGCTCCATCCACCCGAGGAAATAGTCTTTGAACGTTCACTCTATCTATCCCCTTCATCATTTTATAAACCTCCATTAAGTCTCCCCTCAGCCTCCTCCGCTCCAGAGAGAACAGCCCTAGCTCCCTCAACCTTTCCTCATAAGACCTACCCTCCAAACCAGGCAGCATCCTGGTAAATCTCCTCTGCACTCTTTCCAGCGCTTCCACATCCTTCTTATAGTGAGGTGACCAGAACTGCACACAATATTCCAAATGTGGTCTCACCAAGGTCCTGTACAGTTGCAGCATAACCCCACGGCTCTTAAACTCCAACCCCCTGTTAATAAAAGCTAACACACTATAGGCCTTCTTCACAGCTCTATCCACTTGACTGGCAACCTTTAGAGATCTGTGGATATGGACCCCAAGATCTCTCCACAGTCTTCAGAACCCTACCTTTGACCCTGTAATCCACCATTTAAATTAGTCCTACCAAAATGAATCACCTCACATTTATCAGGGTTAAACTCCATTTGCCATTTTTCAGCCCAGCTTTGCATCCTATCTATGTCTCTTTGCAGCCTACAACAGCCCTCCACCTCATCCACTACTCCACCAATCTTGGTGTCATCAGCAAATTTACTGATCCACCCTTCAGCCCCCCTCCTCTTAAGTCATTAATAAAAATGAGTGTAATGGAGAATTCTCCAATTGCCTGGATGAGTGCAGCTCCAACAACACTCAAGAAGCTCGACACCCATCTGGTTCACTCATTTCCTTTAGGGAAGGAAATCTGCCGTCCTTACCTTGTCTGGCCTACATGTGACTCCAGAGTGACAGCAATGTGGTGATTCTCAGCTGTCCTCTGAAATTGCCGAGCAAGCCACTCAGTTCAAGGGCAACGAGGGGTGGGCAATAAATGCTGGCCAGCCAGTGACGCCCACTCCCCATGAAAGAATTTTTAAAAAAGTAATGGACAAAGCAGCCCGCTTAATTGGCATCCCAATCACAAGCATTCATTCCTTCCACCATCAATGCACAATGGTAACAGCCAGTACCACTGAAAAGATGCACTGCAGGAACTCACCACGCCTCCATCGACAACACCTTTCAGCCACACACTGTCCTGACTTGGAAATATATCACTGTTCTCTTATTGTCTCTGGGTCAAAATCATTGACCTCCCTTCCTGACAGCTCTATGGATGTACCTACATCACACAAACTGCATCAGTTCATGAAGGTGCTTCTCACTAACTACCTTCTGAAAGCCTATCAGGAATGGACAGCAAATGCTGGCCAAGCCCATGACACCCACTCCCCGTGAAAGAACTGAAAAAACCTCTTTGATTCTGGCAGTACTGGAGTCCCCCCATTACACACCACCCTTTCCCCCCTCCATATTCCAGAGTGGACAGAGGGACAGCAGCTATTTCATCTCTGGAGCCTCATCCACCAGTGCAATTGTGAATTTACACTGGAATCTGAGCTTTGATCTACTTGCTCAGTGTTAAGCAGCTTGCTGTTACAGTTACTGGGTCACTGAGCTGCTGAGATTTCCGTGCACCCTCTGTTTTACACATTCAGCGACTCCACTTCTCAGTTTAATTTGTGAAGCTCACTGACTCTTGTGCTCAAATTCCCTCAGCAACTGTAATATTTCGCATCTTAATGGGCAGATAATTTACTGTGCTATATTTGTCTCCAATGAAATATTTTTAATTTTAAAGATGTTATAGGTATAATTAAGCCAGATTTTTAATTTGTCTCTAAATCTGGTAATCAGCTGGACATATAGAAACTGGAATGCTGACAGCTAACTCTGATCTCCCTCTTGTTAAATTGAGCTTATATAATAACGCTCATGGGATGAGATTAATGTCCCAGGACTGGGATGACCTAACAATTCACCAGTGCCAAAGTAATTTATAATTTAGAACTGGCGTCCTGAGAGGGATCTAACTTGTATCCCATGGCCTTCATTACGTTTATATCACAGAATTGTTACGGTGCAGAAGGAGGCCATTTGGCCCACTGTGTCTGTACCGGCTCTCCACACGAGCATCATGACTTAGTGCCATTCCCCTGTCATTTCCCCGTACCCCTGCACATTGTTAAACATTTTCTTGTTCCTCTTAAACTTCAAATATATCTTCCTAAATGTTCTCCCAGCTTCTTATAGATTGTGACATTAAAATCTTGGTTTGATGCACCACCTCCTATTTTAACTCACTCGTTCCCTGAACCTTACCTGGAGTTCATTATTTATCAAATGTTAATAAAAGCCACTGTCTGTCATCAGAACTGGGTAAAATGGCTGTTATGTTTCTGTAACATGTTGAGGGACACTGGTGACTATTTCTTTGATTGATAGGGTGCAACAGTGGCACAGTGGTTAGCACTCACAGCGCCAAGGACCCGGGTTCGATTCCTGGCTTGGGTCACTGTCTGTGGGGAATCTGCACATTCTCCCCGTGTCTGCATGGGTTTCCTCCGGGTGCTCTGGTTTCTTCCCATAGTCCGAATGAAGTGCTGGTTAGGGTGCATTGGCCATGCTAAATTCTCCCTCAGTGTACCCGAACAGGCGCCGGAGTGTGGCAACTGGGGGATTTTCACAATATCTTCATTGCAGTGTTAATGTAAGCCATTTATTAGTGACACTAATAAATAAACTTAAACTTTAAAAAGTACAAGTCTAGTTCAGAATTCCTCATTAATCTACCCCTTTCCCAACTACATCTCAGTCAAAAGGTAAGGAATTTAAATTAAAGAGTTAAATTAGAATATTCCTTTTGAATGGATTGTAACCTGCTGATGTCAGTGTGAATCTTTCCTCCTCAGCTCACCATCTGTTCCCCGTTCGCAAGAATTTCATGAAAAAAGTCACAACGCTGAACATAATCACAAAAAGGGAGGCCATTTAGTCCCTCCAGCTCAGCCTGTCTGTGCTACTGTGCTCAGAAGACCATTCCTGGTATTAATCGCTCGAGGCATTAATCGCTCTTTAACATCGAATCTCAACTCTTTTTTTTGGACCTAAAGTTCCTTGTCCTCAATTGGCAGCTTAGCTTAAAGTAATATCCTGAACACATTTGGAAATTTCCCTCTCATTTGTCACCTGGAAGGATGAAGAATCCAAATTTTCCAATCCGTCAGTATCGTTCAGTTGGTTGATGCTATGAAAGGGCTTGTTCTTATAGAACACTCAGGGTAATCTCTGAGTGGCCCAAAGTACTTCACAGCTAATGAAGTGTCATCACTGGCACCTAATGTAGGGAAATGCAACACCCAATTGTACACAGCAAGAGCCCACAACTTTCACCAGATAAACTGTTTTAACGATGTTGCTTCAGGAATGGATATTGACAAAAAAGTTCCACTTTTCACCTTCAAAAATGCCGAGGAGGTTTTCCAGCTACATAAGAATATGTAGGCCTCTGTTTAACATCTCGTCGGAATGACAGATCCTCTGAAATGTTAGCTGGATTATATGCTCAAGTCTCTGGAATGGGACTGGAATCCACAACCTTCAAGCTCTGAGCTATGATTAGAATCAAAAACCTCAAGATGCAAGTTAGGCCACCGTTCCAGTGAAAATTATCAGAGTAGATTTAACACCAACTTGAGGGGACAGATATAGATTCTCTCAGAATCCAGGGTCATCTGTAAAGACACTGCAGCCACTCACCAACACTGTCTTAGCACACCAGAATAGCAGCTGACAGTCAAGGATATAAGAAGTGGCAATGGAGAGGCCCAAACACCAGGAAAATACTCTGTACCCTCTCAAATTTCAGAAATCAGGTCATTATGTGGAGCAGAAATATTGGCACAAGCAACAATCTTACAACACTCCACCCAGAACATGGCATGACAATCCTATAAACCAATTCTTGTTCCTTCCTCATTTTTAGTCCATTCTCTATCCATCTCTATACTTCCCCTAAGATAATTATTGCCCCAAGTTTGTATAATGGCTTTTCATTTGTATAAAACACTGGATTGCCCTCAACTAGATAATTGTGCCAGATCTGGGCATTACACTTTAGGAAGGATGTGAGGGCATTAGAGAGTACAGCAAAGATTCACAAGAATGGTTCCAATAATGAGGAACTACAGTTGTGAAGACAGGTTGGAGAAGCTGGGACTGTTCTCCTTGGAAAAGGGAAGATGAAGAGGAGATTTTCAAAATCATGAAGGGACCAATGGAGTAAATAGGAAGAATCTGTTCTAATTGGTGGAAAGATTGAGAAGAAGAGGTTGGCAAAAGAAGCAATGGTGAGGCGAGAAAAACCTTTCAGTGCAGCAAATAGTTAGGATCTGAAATGCGCTGCCTGCGAGTGTGGAGGAGGCAGATTCCATCATGGCTTTCAAAGAGAATTGGATAATAATCTGAAGAGGAAAGACAACGGAGTGGCAGGAGGCGAGTTGCTCTTGCAGAGAACCACACCGATCTGATGGACCAAACAGCCCCCTTCTGCGCTGTAAGCATTCTATGGGTGGATTTTCCAGATGTTCCTGCCAGCGGGATTTTCCTGCTCTGTTGACTGAGCCCCCGCTGCGGATTTCCTGCCGGCAGAGAGTGAGAATAACGGGAAGCCCCTTTTACAGCGGCAGGACTGGAGGATCCCATCGCCAGCCAAAGGCAGACCGCCTCATCCGCCTTAGAACACGCTCCGGGGTGAGCGGAAAATTCCGTACTATGATTCTAATTAATAGTTTCATTAAAGCGCAGACACAGCAGCTTTGACAAAGGGTCGTCTGGACTCGAAACGTCAGCTCTTTTCTCTTCTTACAGATACTGCCAGACCTGCTGAGATTTTCCAGCATTTTCTCTTTTGATTTCAGATTCCAGCATCTGCAGTAATTTGCTTTTATACAGTAGATAACTGAGCTTCCCTGTGAACTGTGAATGCTATTTCCTCTAAAGCATCCAGGAGGTTTGTCATAACACAGCACCAATGTATTGCAAGAGCCGCTGATTGCAGCCTAGCAACAGAATTTATTCTCAATAAACCATTCGGACAATGTGTAAAGAAGGATCATCAATTCCGCTTTGCACCAGACGTTAAGGTGTCACAGCACAAAACAGCGCCACATAAAATAACCCCTCTCAGGGTGCCTTTAATAAACATTTTACAACGTAAAACTAAAACAAAAGGGACCATTCTGAAATTCCAATATGTTGTGATAGCCCGATCTCTTTCTAACATGTGATATAACCTGTCGGATAAAGGTTACAAGATCTCTACAGTTTTCTTAGCTCCAAATTATCCCTGAAGACCTTACAGAGAGGAATTCTGATAATCCAAACAAATCTCAGACAGAATTAAGAATCTCTGATCCCAAGATTACACCTGATATTACTTCCAAAATCTTTTCCATAATTATACGGGTAACAGACATCTGGTCAGCATTCAGTAACTTGAACATTCAGCATTCAGCACCTTCTGAATTAATGAACATTTGTTGTCAGCTCAATGACATCTACTCTGCTTCTCTTTCCACCAATGCTGCCTTTCTGAAGCATTTCTAGCATTGGCAGTACTTTGTTTTTCTTTCAGGAGTGAAATTAGGAAATACTTTACACACAGAGGGTGGTAAAGTTAGGAACTTTCTCCCAAGAACATAGTGAGATAGAATTCTTCATTAAGGTGGAGAGTGACACACAACGAAGTCTCCGTTTATTGCAGTGGGACTGGAAAATCCAAACTGCAGACAAGGTCGGAGAATCTGGTCATAGGGTCCTGATTCTTAATAAAGGAAACTATGATGATATGAGGTGCGAGTTGACTGTGATTGATTGGGAAACATTACTTAAAGGGATGATGGTGGACAGGCAATGGCAATATTCAAAGACCGAATGGGTGAACTGCAACAACTGTTTATTCCTGTCTGGCACAAAAATAAAATGGGAAAGGTGGCCAATCCATGGCCTACAATTAAATTTAGAGATAGTATTAGATCTAAGGATGAGGCATACACATTGGCCAGAAAAAAACAACAGATCTGAGGTTTGGGAGCAGTTTAAGATTCAGCAAAGGAGGACAAAGAGACTGATTAAGTAGGGGAAATAGAGTACGAGAGTAGGTTTGACGAGAACATAAGAACTGGCTGTAAAATAGGTATGTGAAGAGGAAAAGGTTGGTAAAGACAAATGTAGGTCCCTTATAGTCATAGAGTCATCGGGTTTACAGCATGGAAACGGGCTCAACTTGTTCATGCCGCCCTTTTTTTTTAAAACCCCTAAGCTAATCACAATTGCCCACATTTGGCCCATATCCCTCTATACCCATTTTACTCATGTAACTGTCTAAATGCTTTTTAAAAGACAAAATTGTACCTGCCTCTACTGCTACCTCTGGCAGCTTGTTCCAGACGCTCACCACCCTGTATGAAATAATTGCCCCTCTGGACACTTTTGTATCTCCCCCCTCTCACCTTTAACCTATGCCCTCTAGTTTTAGACTCCCCGACCTTTGGGAAAAGTTATTGACTATCTACCTTGTCTATGCCCCTCATTATTTTATAGACCTCTCGAAGATCACCCCTCAGCCTCCTACACTCCAGAGAAAAAAGTCCCAGTCTATCCAGCCTCCCCTTATAACTCAAACCATCAAGTCCGGGTATATTCCTAGTAAGTCTTTGCTGCACTCTTTCTAGTTTAATAATATCCTTTCTATAATAGGGTGACCAGAACTGCACACAGTATTTCAAGTGTGGCCTTACCAATGTCTTCTACAACTTCAACAAAGATGTCCCAACTCCTGTATTCAATGTTCTGACCAATGAAACCAAACATGCTGAATGCCTTCTTCACCACTCTGTCCACCTGTGACTTCACTTTCAAGGAGCAATGAACATGTACCCCTCGATCTCTTTGTTCTGTAACTCTCCCCAACGCCCTACCATTAACTGAGTAAGTCCTGCCCTGGTTCAATCTCCCAAAATGCATCATCTCGCATTTATCTAAATTAAACTCCACCTGCCATTCATCAGCCCACTGGCCCAATTGATCAAGATCCTGTTGCAATCAGAGATAACTTTCTTCACTGTCCACTATGCCACCAATCTTGGTATCATCTGCAAACTTACTAACCACGCCTCTATATTCTCATCCAAATCATTAATATAAATGACAAATAACAGTGGGCCCAGCACTGATCCCGGAGGCACACCGCTGAACACAGGCCTCCAGTTTGAAAAACAACCCTCTACAACCACCCTCTGGCTTCTGTCAAGTACAGTAAGAAGTCTCACAACACCAGGTTAAAGTCCAACAGGTTTATTTGGTAGCAAATACCATAAGCTTTCGGAGCAATGCTCCTTCGTCAGATGGAGTGGTCTCTGTTTTCAAACAGGGCACAGACACAGAAATCAAATTACAGAATACTGATTAGAATGCAAATCTCTACAGCCAGCCAGGTCTTAAAGGTACAGACAATGTGGGTGGAGGGAGCATTCAACACAGGTTAAAGAGATGTGTATTGTCTCCAGACAGTACAGCTTGTGAAATTATGCAAGTCCAGGAGGCAAGCTGTGGGGGTTACTGATAATGTGACATAAATCCAACATCCCGGTTTAGACCGTCCTCATGTGTGCGGAACTTGGCTATCAGTTTCTGCTCAGTGACTCTGCGCTGTCGTGTGTCGTGAAGGCCGCCTTGGAGAACGCTTACCTGAAGATCCAAGGCTGAATGCCCGTGACTGCTGAAGTGCTCCCCCACAGGAAGAGAACAGTCTTGCCTGGTGATCGTCGAGCGGTGTTCATTCATCCATTGTCGTAGCGTCTGCATGGTTTCCCCAATGTACCATGCCTCGGGACATCCTTTCTTGCAGCGTATCAGGTAGACAACGTTTGCCGAGTTGCAAGAGTAGGTACCGTGTACCTGGTAGATGGTGTTCTCACGTGAGATGATGGCATCCGTGTTGATGATCCGGCATGTCTTGCAGAGGTTGCTGTGGCAGGGTTGTGTGGTGTCGTGGTCACTGTTCTCCTGAAGGCTGGGTAGTTTGCTGCGGACAATGGTCTGTTTGAGGTTGCGTGGTTGTTTGAAGGCAAGAAGTGGGGGTGTGGGGATGGCCTTGGCGAGATGTTCGTCTTCATCAATGACATGTTGAAGGCTCCGGAGGAGATGCCGTAGCTTCTCCGCTCCGGGGAAGTACTGGACGACGAAGGGTACTCTGTCCACCGTGTCCCGTGTTTGTCTTCTGAGGAGGTCGGTGCGGTTTTTCGCTGTGGCGCGTCGGAACTGTTGATCGATGAGTCGAGCGCCATATCCTGTTCTTATGAGGGCATCTTTCAGCGTCTGGAGGTGTCTGTTGCGATCCTCCTCATCCGAGCAGATCCTGTGTATTCGGAGTGCTTGTCCGTAGGGGATGGCTTCTTTTACGTGTTTAGGGTGGAAGCTGGAGAAGTGGAGCATCATGAGGTTATCCGTGGGCTTGCGGTACAGTGAGGTGCTGAGGTGACCGTCCTTAATGGAGATGCGTGTGTCCAAGAATGCAACCGATTCCGGAGAGTAGTCCATGGTGAGTCTGATGGTGGGATGGAACTTGTTGATGTCATCATATAGTTGTTTCAGTGATTGCTCACCATGACTCCAAAGGAAGAAAATGTCATCGATGTATCTAGTGTATAGCATCGGTTGAAGGTCCTGTGCGGTGAAGAAGTCTTGTTCGAACCTGTGCATGAAGATGTTGGCATATTGAGGTGCGAATTTGGTCCCCATGGCTGTTCCGTGTGTCTGGATGAAGAACTGGTTGTTGAAGGTGAAGATATTGTGATCCAGGATGAAGCGGATGAGCTGTAAAATTGCATCTGGAAACTGGCAGTTGACGGCATTGATGCCCCACGATGATGGCATTGCTGCAACGGCCTCAGTACTCAATGCCGTCAACTGCCAGTTTCCAGATGCAATTTTACAACTCATCCGCTTCATCCTGGATCACAATATCTTCACCTTCAACAACCAGTTCTTCATCCAGACACACGGAACAGCCATGGGGACCAAATTCGCACCTCAATATGCCAACATCTTCATGCACAGGTTCGAACAAGACTTCTTCACCGCACAGGACCTTCAACCGATGCTATACACTAGATACATCGATGACATTTTCTTCCTTTGGAGTCATGGTGAGCAATCACTGAAACAACTATATGATGACATCAACAAGTTCCATCCCACCATCAGACTCACCATGGACTACTCTCCGGAATCAGTTGCATTCTTGGACACACGCATCTCCATTAAGGACGGTCACCTCAGCACCTCACTGCACCGCAAGCCCACGGATTACCTCATGATGCTCCACTTCTCCAGCTTCCACCCTAAACACGTAAAAGAAGCCATCCCCTACGGACAAGCCCTCCGAATACACAGGATCTGCTCAGATGAGGAGGATCGCAACAGACACCTCCAGACGCTGAAAGATGCCCTCATAAGAACAGGATATGGCGCTCGACTCATCGATCAACAGTTCCGACGCGCCACAGCGAAAAACCGCACCGACCTCCTCAGAAGACAAACACGGGACACGGTGGACAGAGTACCCTTCGTCGTCCAGTACTTCCCCGGAGCGGAGAAGCTACGGCATCTCCTCCGGAGCCTTCAACATGTCATTGATGAAGACGAACATCTCGCCAAGGCCATCCCCACACCCCCACTTCTTGCCTTCAAACAACCACGCAACCTCAAACAGACCATTGTCCGCAGCAAACTACCCAGCCTTCAGGAGAACAGTGACCACGACACCACACAACCCTGCCACAGCAACCTCTGCAAGACATGCCGGATCATCAACACGGATGCCATCATCTCACGTGAGAACACCATCTACCAGGTACACGGTACCTACTCTTGCAACTCGGCCAACGTTGTCTACCTGATACGCTGCAAGAAAGGATGTCCCGAGGCATGGTACATTGGGGAAACCATGCAGACGCTACGACAATGGATGAATGAACACCGCTCGACGATCACCAGGCAAGACTGTTCTCTTCCTGTGGGGGAGCACTTCAGCAGTCACGGGCATTCAGCCTTGGATCTTCAGGTAAGCGTTCTCCAAGGCGGCCTTCACGACACACGACAGGGCAGAGTCACTGAGCAGAAACTGATAGCCAAGTTCCGCACACATGTGGACGGTCTAAACCGGGATGTTGGATTTATGTCACATTATCAGTAACCCCCACAGCTTGCCTCCTGGACTTGCATAATTTCACAAGCTGTACTGTCTGGAGACAATACACATCTCTTTAACCTGTGTTGAATGCTCCCTCCACCCACATTGTCTGTACCTTTAAGACCTGGCTGGCTGTAGAGATTTGCATTCTAATCAGTATTCTGTAATTTGATTTCTGTGTCTGTGCCCTGTTTGAGAACAGAGACCACTCCATCTGACGAAGGAGCATTGCTCCGAAAGCTTATGGTATTTGCTACCAAATAAACCTGTTGGACTTTAACCTGGTGTTGTGAGACTTCTTACTGTGCTTACCCCAGTCCAACGCCGGCATCTCCACATTCTGTCAAGTAGCCAATTTTGTATCCATTTAGATACCTCACCCTGGATCCCGTGAGATTTAACCTTATGCAACAACCTACCATGTGGTACCTTGTCAAAGGCCTTGCTAAAGTCCATGTAGACAACATCAACTGCACTGCCCTCATCAACGTTCTTGGTCACCCCTTCAAAAAACTCAATCAAATTTGTGAGTCATGGTTTTCCACTCACAAAGCCATGTTGACTGTCCCTAATCAGTCCTTGCATCTCTAAATACCTGTAGATCCTGTCTCTCAAAATACCTTCCAAGAACTTACCCACCACAGATGTGAGGCTCACTGGCCTGTAGTTCCCAAACTTTTCCCTGCAGCCCTTTTTAAACAAAGGCACAACATTTGCCACTCTCCAATCTTCAGGCACCTCACCCATGACTATCGATAATTCAAATATCTCGGAATCAGGTCAGAACCGAGAAAATTTATATTGGGGACAAAGAAATGGCTGATCAACTAAGGACATACTTTGGTTCAGTCTTCACAAAGAAAAACACAAATAACACACCAGAAATATTGGGGAACACAGGGTTTAGTGAAAGGCAGGAACTTAAAGAAATCAGTATTCGTGATGAAGTGGTGTTGAAGAAATTGATGGGATTGAAGGCTAATAAATCCCCAGGTCCTGAGAGCCCTACATCCCAGAGTTCTTAATCAAGTGCCCCTAGAAATAATGGATGCATTGGTAGTCATCTTCCAAGATTCTATAGACTCTGGAACAGTTCCTACAGATTGGAGGGTAGCTAATGTAACCCCACTATTTTAAAAGGGAGGTGGAGAGAAAACAGGGAATTATAGACCCGCCAGCCTGATATCAGTAGTGGAAGAACTGCGAGAGTCCATTACAGTTCTTCCACAAATTCTCAGTCCTCGCTTGCTGCACAGGCTTGGAGGGCCGAAGGGCCTGTTTCCTGTGCTGTACTGTTCTTTGTTCTTTGCTGCAGCGGCGGGGCGTGAATGTTCAGAGAATTCTGGTCAGTTTCTCCAAATTTGCAGATGATACAACGTTCAGTGGGAGGGTGAGCTGTGAGGAGGATGCAGAGGTGCTTTTCAGTGTGATTTGGATAAGTTGAGTGAATGGGCAAATGCACGGCAGATGCGGTAGAATGCGAATAAACATGACGTTCTCCACTTTGGAAGTAAAAACAGGGAGACAGATTATTGTCTAAATGGCCATAAATTAGGAGAGAGGAATTTGCAAGGAGATCTGAGTGTCCTTGTACACCAGTTCCTTGAACGTAATCATGCAGGTGCAGCCGTAAAAATGGCAAATGGTATGTTGGGCTTCATAGCGAGTGGATTTAAGTTCAGGAGCAGGGATGTCTTGCTGCAACTGAATAGGTCCTTGATGAGACCATACCTGGAATATTATGAGCAGTTCTGGTGTCCTTATCTGAGGAAGGATGTTCTTGCTATCGAGGGAGCGCAGCGAAGGCTTCGCAGGCTGATTTCTGGGATGGTAGAACTGACACACGAGGAGAGATTGATTTGGTTAGGATTCTATTCACTGGAGTTCAGAAGATAAGGGGTGATCTCACATAATTCTAACAGGACCAGACAGGGTAGATGGAGGGAAGATATTCCTGATGCTGGGGGTGTCCAGAACCAAGAGTCACAGTATAAGGATAAGGGGGAAATCATTTAGAACATAGAACATAGAAAAAATACAGCACAAACAGGCTCTTTGGCCCACAAGTTGCGCCGGTCATGTCCATACCTACCTAGGCTTATATATAGGCTTACCTATAACCCTCAATCCTATTAAGTCCCATGTACTCATCCAGAAGTCTCTTAAAAGATCCTATCGAGTTTGCCTCCACCACCACTGCGGCAGCCGATTCCACTCACCCACCACCCTCTGAGTGAAAAACTTACCCCTCATCTCCTTTAGGACTGAGATGAGAAATTGTTTTACCCAGAGAGTGATGAGCCTGTGGAATTCACGACAACAGAAAGTAGTTGAGGCAAAACATTATTTTCAAGAAGGAGCTAGATATAGCTCTTGAGGCAAAGGGTGTCAGGCTATTGAATTGGATGATTAGCCAAGATCTTAATGAATGGCAGAGCAGGCTCAAAGGGCTGAATGGCCTAATCCTGCTCCTATGTTTCAATGTTTTAAATTCTATGTTTCTATGGTCAGAATTCACTGGTCTCATTTGCCCAACTGACAGTGAGAATGGAGAATTTGGGACTCAGCCAAATCTCCATTCATTGCAGTGGGACTGGAGAATCCCAGCTATAGGCAAGCTCAGGGAATTCCAGCCTCTATGAAAACATATTGACTATGAGAACAGCATTGATTCTAGATCAATGGTTGATAGATCTGACATTGATTGATTCTGCAAGGATATCAGAGTTCTTCAAATGGTGCCGAGAAGGTTATCAGAATGGTTCTAGGGTTGGGAAGTTTTAACTGCAAGATTAGGCTGGAGAAGCTGGAGAAAGGGGCCATAGAGGTGAGTGCAGACTCTGTCAAATATCATGGGCCAGGGGCTGGAGGGGCCCTAGCTTGGAGTTTTAAATGGAGTTCTCAAGTTGTCCACACTCAGTACTTGAGCTTCAGTCCTGAAAGACCACCTTAAAAAAAAATCTAAACTGACAGGCTGAAGATTTAATTTTTTTAAAGCCTGTCTGGTAGGTCAGTTTCATTGCTGTGCTGCTGCTTCTTACCTTCGGTCAGCTGGAAAATCACAAAGTTACCCAAAGGTCAGCAGCAGGAACAAGTGTCATGAGAGGCCTCCCGGTTGAAAAATGGTAAGTGAAATTTCTGTGAGTTTAGAATGGGTTGGATGCTGTCTGTGTGTGTGCGTGTGTGGCAGAGGTGGGATGGGTCTGCATGGGGGGGAAGGTGGGGCATTTGGTGAAGCTCAGTGATTGAGGGGGATTTGGGGTGGTTGGAAAGGATATGGAAGTATGGGGGGGATATTGGGATGGTTGGTAAAGGGGAAGTTAGAGGGGAGTTGGGGAGTGAGGTTTTGAGAAAGGGCTGCAGTCGAGGAGTTGGGGGGGGGGTTCATGCACCCTGGCAGAAGAAAGTAATCTTCTACTTCTACAGAATGGAGAAGACCTTTTCCCAAGGTGGAAGAGTCTTTGTCTACATGGACTTCAGTAAGGCCTTTGACAAGGTCCCTCATGGCAGACTGGTGCAGAAGGTGAAGTCGCATGGGATCAGAGGTGAACTGGCAAGGTGGATACAAAACTGGCTCGGTCAAAGAAAGAGGGTAGCAGTGGAAGGGTGTGTTTCTGAATGGAGGGCTGTGACAAGTGGCATTCCTCAGGGATCAGTGTTGGGACCTTTGCTGTCTGTAATATATATAAATGATTTGGAGGAAAATGTAATGGTTTGATTCGTAAGTTTGCGAACGACACAAAGGTTGGTGGATTTGCGGATAGCGATGAGGACCATCAGAGGATACAGCAGGATATAGATCGGTTGGAGACTTGGGCGGAGAGATGGCAGATGGAGTTTAATCCGGACAAATGTGAGGTAATGCATTTTGGAAGGTCTAATACAGATAGGAAATATACAGTAAATGGCAGAACCCTTCAGAGTATTGATAGGCAAAGGGATCTGGGTGTACAGGTACACAGGTCACTGAAAGTGGCAATGCAGGTTGAGACGGCATGTTTGCCTTCATTGGTTGGGGCATTGAGTTTAAAAATTGGCAAGTCATGTTGCAGCTTTATAGGACCTTAGTTAGGCCGCATTTGGAATATAGTGTTCAATTCTGGTTGCCACACTACCAGAAGGATGTGGAGGCTTTGGAGAGGGTACAGAAAAGATTTACCAGGATGTTGCCTGGTATGAAGGGCATCAGCTATGAGGAGAGGTTGGAGAAACTTATTTTGTTCTCACTGGGACGATGGAGGTTGAGGGGTGACCTGATAGAAGTCTACAAGATTATGAGAGGCATGGACAGAGTGGATAGTCAGAAGCTTTTTTCCAGGGTGGAAGAGTCAATTACTAGGGGGCACAGGGTTAAGGTGCGAGGGGCAAGGTTTAAAGGAAATGAACGAGGCAGATTTTTTACACAGAGTAGTGGGTGCCTGGAACTCGTTGCCCGGGGAGGTAGTGGAAGCGGATACGGTAGTGACTTTTAAGGGGCATCTTTACAAATATATGAATAGGATAGGAATAGAGAGATATGGTCCCTGGAAGGGTAGGGGGTTTTAGTTAAGTCAGGCAGCATGGTCTGTGTAGGTTTGGAGGGCCGAAATGCCTGTTCCTGTGCTGTAATTTTATTTGTTCTTTGTGCAGCTTCTCTGGGTCGCAATTATTGAATTGTTCCCCCAAATTTAAATTTATCGTCACTGAGTCTACCTGGTGCATTGTGCCAACTGCTGAGGCAGCTCCCAAATCTGTGTCATCATCTACACACTGTTATAAATAACTAACGGGATATTTTACTATCAAATTAACAATATTGAACCATACCATTAAGGTAAAATTTGTACTCTCTGGCTTGTTTACTGGTTGCATTGGGATCACCCACAAACTAACCCTGCCTCACACCATTGCTGTATAAACATTCGATGATATTTGTAACAAGATGCTAACAATGTGAGTTATCATTTTACTCAGAACTTTCTGTGATTTATTGGTGAATTTGTCAGTGAATCTGAAAAGGGGAAAAATATCATGCATGATTGAGGGGGAGTGTTTAAAGGGGAGAGGGTTGTGGATGAGGGCAGAGAGAAACAGGGGAAGCACCAGGGTCCATGACTGCTCTCCCTGGCCCTGACTGGGGTTGTCCCCCTTGCTCTCCCTGACCCTGACTGGTGTTGTTCCTCTTGAAGCAAAGGAGGTCGATTTGAAAGAGATGAAGAAGATGGAGACATAGAGAAACTGTCCCCATGAGCTGATGGCACAAGCACGGGGAGACACAGATTCTGGGTTGGGAGGGGGTTTGAGGAGGAGTTTTTTACATGGTGTGAATGACCTGGATCTCAATACCCATGAGGGTGGTGGAGGCAGTGATGATGAATGATGATTAGAAAGAAAATCGGGTGGTTACTTGAAGAAAATAAGCTTGCAGGCACACAGGATAGTCTATCGCACAGCAACTGGTCGGAAAGGTGTTGAGGAACAAATTTGCAAGGAAGTTACAAACAGGAGCAAGAATTATGAAGTAGTTATAATGGGGACTTCAATTATCTGAACATAGACTGGAATGGTAGTAATGTAAAATGCAAGAGTTCCTGGACTGTGTTCAGAATACATTTCCAATCCAGTGAGGAAAGAGATTCTATTGACTTGCTTCTTGGAAATGAGCTGGGCCACATAGACCAAGTGTCATGGGAGAAGAATTTGGGCACATTGATTATTGTATCAGGATGGTTGGCTGGGTCATCCAGACAACTAACTGGAGAAAAACCAACTCCAACACGGTAAAATGGATCTGACCCAGATAAATTGGAATAAAGGCTGACAGGAGAAACGGTAATGGGGAGATAGCTCGGGCACATTCAGGGTACATTCCCATGAGGGGGAAAGGAGGGCAAACAAAGCCAGAGCTCCCTGGTTGACAAGAGATTTGGGACTAAGATAAAGAAAGAAAAATGTGCTTCTGAAAGATGTCAGGTGGAACATAGAACAAAGACCCAGGCTGAATGTAGAAGATTCAGAGGAGAAGTGAAAATGCAAATAAGAGAAATAAAGCAAGGGAATGAAAAGAGACTGGCAGCTAAAATGAAAGGAAATACAAAAATCTTCTAAAGGTATAGAATTAATAAAAGAGCTGTAAAAGGAGAATTGGGGCCAATTAGGGACCAAAAAGGGGATTTATGCATTGGGTCAGCAGCATGGCTGATGTATTAAATTAATTTGTATCCGTCTTTACCAAGGATGAAGACACTGTCCAGATCTGGGTTACAGAGGAAGTCATTAAGACACCTCAAAAGTTTAACATCGATAAGAAGGATGTATTGAACAGAGTTGTCCATAGTTAAAGTAGATAAGGAATTAGGATTGGATGAGATGCATTCAAGAAGAATGAGGGAAGTGACAGGGGAAATTGTGGAGATACGAGTCATAATTGCTCAGTCTTCATTAGACTCAGAGGTGGTTCCAGAGGATTGGAGAATTGTAATTATTTCACTCTTGTTCAAAAAGTGATTTAAAGACAAACCCAGCAATTACACACAAGTCAATTTAACTTCAGTGATGGAGAGGATTTGAGAAATGATCATTTGGGACAACATTAATACAGTAGTCACTTGGTCAAATGTGGGTAAATTGTGAAAAGCAACACAGATTTGTTCAGTGTAAATAATGTTTAAGTAACTTGCTGCAGTTTTTTGATGAGGTAACGAAGAGGGTTGATGAGGGTTATGTAGTTGATGTAATGCACACAGACTTCCAAAAGACATTTCATAAAGTGTTGCTCAACAAGCTTGCAACAAAGTTAGAGTTTATAAAGTAAAAGGGATAGTCGCAGAATGGATATAAATGTGTCTGTGACAGGAAAGAGTTTGGTTAATGGATGTTTTTCAGACGAGAAGAAGCTTCATAGTTAGGGTTAGAGTTCCTGGGGGTCAGTGCTGAGATCTGTGCTTTTCTTATTTATTAATGACCTAGACCTTGATGGACAAATTCAAAATGTCAAGATGATACCAGGATGGGTTTTTTAGGGAACATTAAAACTGACAAAGCCCCAGGGCCTGATGGCATCTATCCTCGACTGCTCAGGGAGACGAGAGATGAAATTGCTGGGCCTCTGACGGAAATCTTTGTAGCTTCTTTGGACATGGGTGAGGTCCCTGAGGATTGGAGGATAGCGAATGTGGTCCCGTTGTTTAAGAAGGGTAGCAGGGATAACCCAGGAAATTATAGGCCGGTGAGCTTGACGTCCGTGATAGGGAAGTTGTTGGAGAGGATTCTTAGAGACAGGATGTATGTGCATTTAGAACGGAACAATCTCATTAGTGACAGACAGCATGGTTTTGTAAGAGGGAGGTCGTGCCTTACAAATTTGGTGGAGTTTTTTGAGGAAGTGACAAAAACGGTTGACGAAGGAAGGGCCGTGGATGTCATCTATATGGATTTCAGTAAGGCATTTGACAAAGTCCCACATGGCAGGTTGGTTAAGAAGGTTAAGGCTCATGGGATACAAGGAGAAGTGGCTAGATGGGTGGAGAACTGGCTTGGCCATAAGAGACAGAGGGTAGTGTTCGAAGGGTCTTTTTCCGGCTGGAGGTCTGTGACCAGTGGTGTTCCGCAGGGCTCTGTACTGGGACCTCTGCTATTTGTGATATATATAAATGATTTGGAAGAAGGTGTAACTGGTGTAATCAGCAAGTTTGTGGATGACACGAAGATGGCTGGAATTGCGGATAGCGAAGAGCATTGTCGGGCAATACAGCAGGATATAGATAGGCTGGAAAATTGGACGGAGAGGTGGCAGATGGAGTTTAATCCGGATAAATGCGAAGTGATGCATTTTGGAAGAAATAATGTAGGGAGGAGTTATACAATAAATGGCAGAGTCATCAGGAGTATAGAAACACAGAGGGACCTAGGTGTGCAAGTCCACAAATCCTTGAAGGTGGCAACACAGGTGGAGAAGGTGGTGAAGAAGGCATATGGTATGCTTGCCTTTATAGGACGGGGTATAGAGTATAAAAGCTGGAGTCTGATGATGCAGCTGTATAGAACGCTGGTTAGGCCACATTTGGAGTACTGCGTCCAGTTCTGGTCGCCGCACTACCAGAAGGACGTGGAGGCGTTAGAGAGAGTGCAGAGAAGGTTTACCAGGATGTTGCCTGGTATGGAGGGTCTTAGCTATGAGGAGAGATTGGGTAAACTGGGGTTGTTCTCCCTGGAAAGACGGAGAATGAGGGGAGATCTAATAGAGGTGTACAAGATTATGAAGGGTATAGATAGGGTGAACGGTGGGAAGCTTTTTCCCAGGTCGGAGGTGACGATCACGAGGGGTCACGGGTTCAAGGTGAGAGGGGCGAAGTATAACTCAGATATCAGAGGGACGTTTTTTACACAGAGGGTGCCGGGGGCCTGGAATGCGCTGCCAAGTAGGGTGGTGGAAGCAGGCACGCTGACATCATTTAAGACTTACCTGGATAGTCACATGAGCAGCCTGGGAATGGAGGGATACAAACGATTGGTCTAGTTGGACCAAGGAGCGGCGCAGGCTTGGAGGGCCGAAGGGCCTGTTTCCTGTGCTGTACTGTTCTTTGTTCTTTGTTTGTTCTTTGATACAAAATTAGGAAGCATTGAGAACTGTGAGATGGATAGGGTAGAACTTGAAAAGAACATGGACAAGTTGGTGGAATGGGTGGATTTGTGGCAACTGAAATTTAATGCAGAAACATAGGAAGTGATGAATTTTGAGAAGAAAAATGTGGAGAGAAAATATAACAGGGCCAATCGAAAAGGGCACAGGATCTGAGGGAGATTGGTGTATATGTGCACAGCTAATTGAAGGTAGGATGACAGGTTGAGAGCACGGCTAATAAAGCTTTATCGATAGAGGAAAGAGTACAAGAACAAGAAGGCTGTGTTAAACCAGAATAGGGCAATGGTTCAGCCTCAACTGGAGCATTCTGTTCAGTTCTGGGTGTCACACTTTGGGAAGGATGCGATGAGTAATAGAGAGAGTGCAGAAAACTTTCAGGAGAATGGTTCCATGGATAAGGAGCTTCAGTTATGAAGATAGATTGGAGAAGATGGGACTGTTTCCTTCAGAGAGGAGATTTGATAGAAGTTTTTAAAATCATGAGGAGTTTGGACAGAATAGATAGGGAGAAACTATCAGGGTTGAGAATAAGAGGGCGCAGACTTAAAGGTAATTGACAAAAGAAACAATCTCAATTTAAGGAGAATTTTCTCACACAGCGAGCAGTTGGGATCTAGAATGTGATGGGAGGAAAGTTCAATTGAGAATTTCAAAACAAAGTTGGATTATTATAGAGTCATAGAGGTTCACAGCATGCAAACAGGCCCTTCGGCCCAACTTGGCCATGCTGCCCTTTTTTTTAAACCACTAAGCTAGTCCAATTACCCGCGTTTGGCCCATATCCCCCTATACCCATTTTACCCATCTGTCTAAATGTTTTTTAAAAGATAAAATTGTACCCCCCGCCTCTACTACTACCTCTGGCAACAATGGACCCAGCACTGATCCCTGAGGCACACCGCTGGTCACAGGTGTCCAGTTTGAAAAACAGCCCTCTACAACCACCCTCTGTCTTCTGTCATCAAGCCAATTTTGTATCCAATTGGCTACCTCAACCTGGATCCTGTGAGATCCTTCATTATCTGATAATGAAGAATGTGCAGGGCTATAGGGAGAAGGCAGAGGAGCAACACTGGGTGAATTGCTCCTTCAGAGTGCCAGTGTAACCATTGTAGATTCTGTAATTCTGGGTTGGGGGAAGGGGACTGATTAAATTGCTCGACGGAGACCTGGTACGGACCATGGGTCAAATGGCCTTTTTCTATGCTGTTTGACTCTAATAAATTCACCACATGTTTTTGATGGCAATTCTGACAGAAATGGGAATTATTTAACTTTTGTACTGCTTCGTGCTAAATGTCACTTTTAAGTATGTTGGCTTTTTAAATTCAAAAATCTGCCCTTATCTTGAATAATGAATTAGTGATAGCTGTGATGATGTTCCTATTCTCAACACTCTATACTCTGTCCTCTTGCCGAAAAGAAAAATTCACTGAACAGGTCATTACAATTCAATAATAATTTCCAATTAAAATACAAAATTAAATTGAACAATTCCTGAACAAACATAAAGGGAAGTAGCAACTTAGGGACCATGTAATTTCACAATGGAAAATCAGGAGTACAATTCCCGAGCTGTTGTTAGGAGCCTGAAAAACTCAGTCAAATTTAACTAAAGATGAAGCGAACAATTTAGCAAAGGGATCTGCTTTGAATATTTTATAAAGTCCAGGCTGCTCCGATCTGCCTCGCTGAGAACAGTATCTTTCTCTCTGGTGCTAATTGCCAACTTGAAAACAATCTTTGTCAAGGCAATTCCACTCCACCCCTGACCCGGAAGGGTAAGGTTTATATCCAGTGGGACAACGGTCTAGAAGCTAATAAGGGAAATGGAGGAAGGAGCCACATGTGGAAAGATAATTCATCAGTTTGCGAAGAAATTTGTGACTATTTCATGCAGCATTGACACATTAAAAGCTAAACACATTGAAATGCAATTTTCAGTTCGTACCCTCTCTCACCCACCTTGTGTGTAAAGAAATTGTTGCTGCTTTTTATATAAACAGCTGGTCTCCATTTCTAGTGATATTAATATGTTGTATTTTCAAAGAATACCGACTTTCTCTTCACGACTTTCTCTTCTATTGCCAAACACAGGGTTGGGTTTTCATTCTTCACCCAGAAGCCAGAAAATTCCCAGCCCACCTTGGAAGAAAGTGCCCATAAAGATGGGATTTTAGTTGTGTGGTGGGAGGGGGAGCGGGTGGTGCTAACTGTAGTTGATCTCCCTACCTTCCAGAGACTCAATGGAGGCAGCTACGGGGATTGCCGAGTGCCTAGATGGGCTGGTTAAAAAGCCCACCTCAACACTTTGCGACTTCTGCCCAGTTAGAGTTATAGAGGTTTACAGCATGAAAACAGGCCCTTCGGCCCAACTTGTCCATGTCGCCCCTTTTTTAAACCCCTAAGCTAGTCCCAATTGCCCGTGATTGGCCCATATCCCTCTATACCCATCTTACCCATGTAACAGTCTAAATGCTTTTTAAAAGACAAAATTGTACCTCCGGCAGCTTGTTCCAGACACTCACCACCCTCTGTGAAAAAATTGCCCCTCTGGACACTTTTGTATCTCTCCCCTCTCACTTTAAACCTCTGCCATCTAGTTTTCGACTCCCCTACCTTTGGGAAAAGATGTTGACTATCTAGCTGATCTGTAAACCTCATTATTTTATAGACCTCTATAGGATCACCTCTCAGCCTCCTACGCTCCAGAGAAAAAAGTCCCAGTCTATCCAGCCTCTCCTTATAACTCAAACAATCAAGTCCTGGTAGCATCCTAGTAAATCTTTTCTGCACTCTTTCTAGTTTAATAATATCATTTCTATAATAGGGCGACCAGAACTGTACACATTATTCCAAGTGTGGCCTTACCAATGTCTTGTACAACTTCAACAAGACGTCCCAACTCCTGTATTCAATGTTCTGACCAATGAAATCAAGCATGCTGAATGCCTTCTTCACCACTCTGTCCACCTGTGACTCCACTTTCAAGGAGCTATGAACATGTACCCCTAGATCTCTTTGTTCTGTAACTCTCTCCAATGCCCTACCATTAACTGAGTAAGTCCTGCCCTGGTTCAATCTCCCAAAATGCATCATCTCGCATTTATCTAAATTGAACTCCATCTGCCATTCATCAGCCCACTGGCCCAATTGATCAAGATCCCATTACAATCCGAGATAACCTTCTTCACTGTCCACTAGAATAAGTTAGCATAAGCTCGATAAAACAAAAAGCAGCCCTTACCCCTTATCCACATGCACTTCCGTGACTCATTCTTGCCAACTCATGCATCCTGATATTGTGGTGGATACAGATTAAAATTAGTGTTCAAAAGAAAATCTGGTAAATACTTGGAGGGAAATAAAGTTATCGGGAAAGGCAAGGTGCGAGATGGTGTGTCAGACTGACTGGATTTCTCTTTGAAAGAATTGGCACAGACTTCTTGGACTGAATAGCCTCCAGTGTACCGCACTATTCTATGGGACCCAAAGCACTTGGTGGAAGTTGTTGAGGGTAAAAGGGGTGTGTCGGAGGATGGGGGTTGTGGAAACAAGCGGCCCTGAAGCCTGGAAACAGGATAAAAACCAAGGTCTATGGTTGCTCTCCTTGGCTATCTTTGACAATGCAACACTCACTTTGAACTGAGGGGCCTCAACCACAAATCTGCTGGTTCCGCAGCAAATTAGTTTACTGACATGTCACAAACCAAGCTGCTCTGATCAGAATGACCTATTTTACAGACAGCTCTTTCTGTTAAATCACCAGGGGGGATGTGCATCATTATCCCTGCAAGCTTTCGTCTTCTTGTGAAGGAAAGCGCAACTAAGAAAAACTCAAGCTGGGTGATCTGAAACACAATTGTGCTACTGGCTAAAGTTGGTATGTTTAAAAGTCTTTTAAAAATTTACTCTGTCATGGGATAAGGGCGTCACTGGCAAGGGCAGCATTTGTTACCCATCCCTAATGCCCACTGAGGTGGTGGAGGCTACCTCGTTGAATATGTTTAAAGCGCGGATGGATGGATTCCTGATCGGTAAGGGAATTAAGGGTTATGGGGATCAGGCGGGTAAGTGGTACTGATCCACGTCAGATCAGCCATGATCTTATTGAATGGCGGGGCAAGCTCGAGGGGCTAGATGGCCTACTCCTGCTCCTATTTCTTATGTTCTTATGTTCTAATGACCCTGAAACTGAGTGTCTTGCTGGGACATTTCAGGGACAGTTAAGATCCAACCACATTGCAGTGAGCCTGAGGCCACAGGTAGACCAGAGGATTTCCTTCCCTAAAGGACATTCGTGAACCTGATGGGGCTTTACAGCAATTGGTGATAGTTTCATGGTCACCATGACTGAGATTAACTTTCAGCTGCCGTGGTGGGATTTGAACCAATAGACCCAGAGGATTTGAGTGGGCATCTGGGTCACTAGACTAGTGATGTTGCCGGTACACCACCATCTCTCAGTGTGGAATGTTTAAATTGTTTCTCCATCTTTCCATTTTACAATGATTCCCCTTTGTTTCAGTTTCAGAAGGAATGTCATGACATTTAAAAAGCACTTAGACAGTTACATGGATAAGATGGGTATAGAGGGATATGGGCCAAATGCAGGCAATTGAGACCAGCTTAGGGATTCAAAAAAAGGGCAGCATGGACAAGTTGGGCCGAAGGGCCAGTTTCCATGCTGTAAACCTCTATGACATGTTCGGATTGTGGGGGTCGAGGCACTCTGTAGGTGGGCAGTGAGGTTACTGATTAATTACACTGTCTCCAATACTCCCTCCTCAGAAAGACTCAGTCTCTACACAATATCTTTAATTAATAGGAAGGAGGGATTACACGTCCTATGAATAATGGCACAGCTATTTCACCCGATTCAAATTCATGGAAATTCCTTGTGGATATTCAGAGCTACTACTTAGAGTGATGTCAGCTAGTATAGATTATAATTATATAAAACAAAATTACTTTTAAAGGAATTTATATTTAAATTGGTAAATATTAGAAATAAGGTATAGTTTTGAGTGGGTTAATTACATTTTCTGTGAAAGGAAGGGTAAAACCTATAGTTAGATTCATGCTGGACAAAGATGTATGCATGTGTGGTTGTTGGTTCAACTCAAACTATGCTTCTATTGTGCTTAGAGAGAGTTACAGCATGAAAAGTAAATGAAGGCTGGCAGTGGTTGCTTAGTAACTGGGATTCTTTTAAAGTGGAAAAGATTTTGAATTTAGTTTTCAGCTGAATTTGTTTGCAGTTGAAGGATATCAAAGGAGTGAACATCACTCAACTCTGTCAGGAGAAATTGGACAGGACAAGGGAGCTGCAAAGATGCAGACTCCTGAAACAACCAAATACAGTTCAGCCAACCAGGGAATTAAGAGAAAAAGAATGTATTAAGACTGAAGTTAAGAGAACAAGATATTGTTCAGATGAGAATTCAAGGGAAAGCAGACAAAATGTGAGAGAAAGAAGCAGTTGCAGTAATCAGAATTAAAGTGGGAAAGCAGACTTCAGCGGTAATACCATGTTAATAGAGTCTGGATATTAAGAGTTAAAGCAATTATGAACAGTTTGTAGTGCAGTCGAGATGAAAAAATCCTGAATGGGGAGTTATAAAACCTAGATATCGGACTTGGTGTTAAAAGTGGAGTGGTAGTTTTGTTTAAAAGAGTCATTAAGAAAACCTGGGTTGGATTTTGGAATGCAAGCCGCAGATGGAAATCATTGTTGTGAAAGAAGATTTTAAAGAGTGATTTTTGGAGCGGAGTTTGAAAACTTTCATTTGACAATCAGCTGACGGGGCAGAGTAAGGGGAGGGAGAGGTTTGAGGAGAAATCCATAGACGTTTGCTTCAGTTCAGAGTGGAGAGTGCATTTGATCATAGCCAATCTGTGTGCTTAAAGGGCATTTATGTTACCGAGACCATTGTAGTTTAAGATGCATTTTATAATCCATGTGAATCTTAAAATCTGTATTTGTTAAAATATAGGGGTAAGTAAAGGGGGATTATAGCATAATCCAACCTTTCACATTTAATTTTTATTTCTTGTTGTTGAAATGTTTTCACAATCCTGTGACTTTCTTCCTTCATGTTTCCTAACACAACTAAAAGTTACTGTCTTTTAAACCAGGGCTCCATTCTGGAACCTTCCCATCCAGTTATATCAAATGGGATTGTGGCAATAAATAGATATACATATATATATATAACAAATTATAATGATTACAATTCTTTGTGATTTACCAGAATAAGTGACTCACAACCGTGTGTTTTTCATTAGCCAATTTGCAACCACTTTAGCTGAAACTCATTGCAGGGATACAATTCCATTGGCATCAGTCACCCCCTGCCTCATTCCCAAATAACCCTTTCTCCCGTTGGAAAGCCAGGACAATGAGGGCATTGCCTGTGTCCATGGAGGAGTGGATCACAGGTGTGCTGATTGTCCTCACCTGACTCATACTAATAGACACCGTGCACTGTGACTTCCTGTGTTGCTGTCAGAGATCAGAGACTGGCTGGTTTTCCTCTGGAAGCCTCATGCTGCCACTTTAGCAAAGATCAGGCTGAAATTTTGTCAGCACACACAAGCCCCATGTGAGGACCAAGTCTGAATCCTCAGCCCATGCGGGCAAATGGTAAGACTGCAACAGCCCCATTAAGAGACATTGATGGAACTGTGTTCACATTAAGGACAGCACCCATCCCCTCCCCCCAGCTGCTGCCCCATTCATAGAATCATAGAAACCCTACAGTACAGAAAGAGGCCATTGGGCCCATCGAGTCTGCACCGACCACAATCCCACCCAGGCCCTGCCCCCATATCCCTACATATTTACCCACTAATCCCTCTAACCTATGCATCTCAGGACACTAAGGGCAATTTTGAGCATGGCAAATCAACCTAACCCGCACATCTTTGGACTGTGGGAGGAAACCGGAGCACGCGGAGGAAACCCACGCAGACACGAGGAGAATGTGCAAACTCCACACAGACAGTGACCCAAGCCGGGAATCGAACCTAGGTCCATGGAGCTGTGAAGCAGCAGTGCTAACCACTGTGCTACCGTGCCGCCCATGTTCTGAGGGGGAAAGGAAATGGTTCCCCCTTAAAGAGGCAAGGGCAAGGGTGGAGGGAGGGGTAAGGGCAAGAGTGGGGGGAGGGGCAAGGGTGGGGGGAAGGGCAGGGGCATGGGTGGAAGGGGAGGGGCATGGGTGGGGGAGGGGTGGGGTGGGGGCAGGGGACAGGGGTGGGACAAGGGTGGGGTAGGGGTGGGGGTGGGGCAGGTGGCGGGGTGGGGCAGGTGGCGGGCGTGGGGCAGGGGAAGGGAGCAGGGAGCGGGGCAGGGGGAGGGGCAGGAGCAGCAATGGGAGGGGCAAGGGCAGGAGGAGGGGCAGGAGGAGGGGCAGCAAGGGGAGGGGCAGGGGCGGTCTCAATGTATCGGGCAGTTTCCCCACATGGCAGGAGGCTGTTCCGCTGTTACACAAGTTGTCAGTATCCATCCTGGTAAATCAGCTGTCCAAAGGCAGATCAGTGAATACCTGGGAATACTCTCTAATGGAAGGAACACTGAGCTTTCCACAACCAGCTCCAAAAGGCTGGCAAAATTCCGAGCCAGAAATCTGAGCTGGGATCTTCATTGCCATGAAGCCTGTTACTAATCGGCACAGAGAGGAGGATCAGACACATCCTCCCCATCGCATCACTCAAACATCATCGAAAATACAACAAAGCAGAAAGCTCATTTCAATCCTTTGATTCTCTCGAGAGGTTCTCAATTTGCAGCTGCACCTGGATTGGAAATGGATGGGATATCAGTGCAAGATCACAGTATTGACAGACAACCCAGGCAAACACGCTTAATCAAACATCTATTGCAGCTTTATGACCTCAGGCAAAAGATAAAATTATGTGTGGCATTTAAACTTGTTCTGCAATTATCCTCAATTTAGAAGAAACATGGTTACACACAGACTAGAAATACATGGAAATCTGTTCTGTTAATGAGAGAGGGGGCTCTGTAATTTTCCTTGGTCACTATTGAACAACCATTCAGCTGCAGAGTATCAAACATGTCAAAGAAATCAAACCTCAGCAACACAACAAATAATTCAATGAACTTTACACTTCCAGCTGGTCCAATTACCTGCCGTTCTGCATTTATAAGTCATTGAGTTGTTTTACTGACTCCATTAATTTAAATGAAATTCTGGTGCATTCTCCAGTCCAGGGCAAGTTACAGATTCACTCCCTGAGTTGTGGATCTTTTGTAACTAAAGTGCCTCAGAATCCCCGGATTGGGAAGGAATAGATTCAATTGATATTCCCATTTTCTGACATTATTCAGTATTTCCTTCTGTTAAACACCCAGATGTACCCTGATTGAGGACAGACGCCTTGTCGACAGAACAATAGCCCAAATTAAAAACTATCCAAAAATAGAAGGGGAACATTTATGAATTTAATTTTGGTTCTAACAGAGATGAAGATTAATTGAATTATAATCCCGCAAGCAGTGCTTTTCAATTCCCATTTCTCTGACATTTTCAGTGACATTAAGAGATGAAGTGAGATTATCAGTAACTCAGATTGTGTGTAATGGACACCAATGATCAAGAAGGGGGGCTACACATTAACGAAGCTAAAACAAGGGTAACTGGAGCAGGGGACTGAAGATCTTTCTCAATGAAAAACTTGCAGGTGAGTGAGTGCTGGGAACAGGGGCATTGGTCAAGACAGGATTGAGGGGGAAAGGGTACAGAAGATTTATCTCCCACATACTCAGTTTGTTGGCCAGTAGAGGAAAGGAGAGAGGGAGTCAATTCAACAAGGCCGACCGGATGATATTTGAATGTGGGGAAAGATAACTGGGTGAAAGCACAGCCGCATATTGCAGCCAGGAGGCTGGTTATTTCGGCAAATTGAGGTTCTTTTGTAAGATTCCATTGGCTGTTTTGAAGCACAGATGTGTGTAGTGTGGGCTGCTGGTGTCTAATTGGCTCCAGTCAAAGGCTGGGCTTTGCTGGTTGGTTCAACACAGGAGCTGGTTGATTACCAGGCTAGGCACCCACTGTCACCCACCACTCCTCCTGTACCCTCCAATGCCCCTCACAAACCCACCGACCATCATTCCACTTACTCCCACCACCATCCCCCCCACCATCCCCCACGAGCCCCCACCACTCCTCCTGTACCCTCCAACACCTCTCACAAACCTACTGCCTGTCATTCCACCGACTCCCACCACCACCCCCCCCCACCCCCCCCACCACTCCTCCTACACTCTCCAACACCCCTCACAAACCCACCGCCTGTCACTCCACCTACTCCCACCACCACCCCCCACCCCCCCCCACCACTCCTCCTGTACCCTCCAACACCTCTCACAAACCTACTGCCCGTCATTCCACCGACTCCCACCACCACCCCCCCCACCCCCCCCCCACCACTCCTCCTACACTCTCCAACACCCCTCACAAACCCACCGCCTGTCACTCCACCTACTCCCACCACCACCCCCCCACCATCCCCCACCCCGATCAGAGTCGACACTTCTCTAGCACTGTCCCCCAATTATCGGCCCCATCTCCCCCCTCCTTCCCCCCCTCCCCCCCACCCCCGCACCCCCCCACCCCCACCCCCGCCTCCCCAAATATGAGCCAGCTCCCGTTATGTGTGTTAAGCTGATAATGTCATCCGTGAGCGTGGGCTCAAGATCACCCCCATTACATTCCTATCACTCTTCAGTGAGTCATATTATACTTGAGCCAATAAATCTGTTCCTCCACAGATGCTGCCAGACCTGCTGAGATTATCCATTTTCAGTTTTAATTACCACTGCCTTCTCAAGCTGCAAATCACAAGAGCCTCTGTAATGTGGTTTCTTTCCCTCCCTTTTCAAAACTAATTTGCCTTTAATTTTTATATTTTTGAAGCTATGCGCTCATTGGCTAAACTATTAATGCTGAAGCTGCAGAGATCCCTTCCTGCTGGGGTGACAGCTGGGAGAGAGTGTCTGGAACTAGGTGGTTTGGAGTTCCAACACAGTGATGAGGACCAGTGTTTCAGATATCTCAACTCGCATTAAAGAAACTTCCATCCTGATGTTACAGCAACCGTTTACATCCTGACAACTGGAGACCTGGAGCTGATAACAGCTCTGAAACATTTCTTGACTCATAAAATCGCTAAATATCACAGAGGATTCCTAACTCATGATTTATTGATACAAAAACTTGAGAAATTTCCCTTTAGTTTCTTGTATTAAAAAGTGTGAATAATCACAATTAAACTGAACGGTGACAGCTTCTGATCCATAGCTATAAACAACAAAGGGCTCCGTTATCACCCAAACCTGGAACTTTACTCTGTAGACCCGATAAGGTATGCTGAACATTTATAAAGCACTGGCTATGGTGAGTTAATTGATTCATGCATCATCCCTACAGTGCAGAAGGAGGCCATTCGGCCCATGTGTATAGGTTTCATTTAAGATTAAATAGACATTTGATAAATCTAAAATAAACAAGTGTAAATATTACAATGGAATAGTTGAATAGAGAAATTTAATGTTGCTATTCTTTCTTTTGTGAAATGTATTGGGAGAGAGGAAATCTATAACAGGGTGTTTGCAGCATTAATCAATCGCAAACATGTCCTTTAGAAATGGGGCAATGCAGGAAACAGCTTCCATCAGCTGTGTATAATCACACTCAGATTAACGCTTCATTCCATTTGTTTCATCTGTTATTGAATGTTGTTTCTTCATTTGATATTCCTGTCTTCTATTATCATCTCCACATTCAAATTAACTAGTTTGCTGTTCCAAATCTACATTATTGACATTGATACACTTGGTATCATCACGTCTGATCCTGAAAGCATTCCAGTCAACACGGGCTGAAATTAACACTGGCATCAGGAGTCTCAGTGACTGGATCCCAGTGACAAGATCCCAGTGACTAGATCCCTGTGACTGGATCCCAGTAAATAGAATTCCGCTGACGGGAGTCCCACAAATGAGCCCAAACAGAGGGGTGTGGGCAGAGGATGGGACAACCTTGTTTCAGCTGTCTTGTAGGAACAGTGGCACATCTTGTCAGTGGCAGCAAATTAATTGCTGGGCTAGCCCAACCCGTTAAGGAAAAGGGACAACCACCAGAACAACTGCCAGCTACCAGGAGTGGTGAGCACTGCTGGGAATGTACCTGGAGGGTAAATCAATGGATGTGTGCTCTCCAAACCAGCTAAGTTATGTCTGGGGGCGGATGGGGGTTGATTGATGAGGTCTGGGGATGTCATTACTGTGGGGTAGCTATTGCCACTGGGGAGTCCTTGACCATCACAGAGCACATCTGCATGAATTGCTTGTAAATGTTGGTTCAAGTCACAGCCAACTCAACTCTTACGGCCCTTGAATAGGAAGCCCCCCCTTCACCTGGCCCCCACTGCCAACAGAGCCCATTGAAAGGCCGCCAGGGTTTAGCTGGTAATCACCCCAATGCAACAAGCCATCCCCTCCCCCCTCCACAATCCTACCGTCACTGGGTAAATGATGGTGAAGGCAGGAAGAGGCCCTTTATTGGCACACTGAAGTCGCTCACTTGGCCTCCCAATGGGAGGGACATTTGCCACCTTGTCAACAACTGGTAAAATGTTATAGAAGCCCTTTGAGCTTCTCTTTGACCCCCTTGCAAACTTTGGCTCCGAATATCCAAGCTGTTTTCCAAACTGCTGAGCTCTCATCTTGGGGCAGCTCACTTTATTGGTCATCAGGTTGGGGCAGAAACGTTTTGTATTTGTTCCCGCTCAAAAAAGGAAACACTCAAATTTTAAAATGTGCCTGGATATTTCCACAATCATATCACCAAGCTCCTGAAACTAATTAACTTGAAATAAGTGTAGTCACCGCCTCCTGAAGTGATGTTTGTGTTACTCGCGGGCAAAGCTGAAATGTGGAATATAAGTTAGAGCTGAATATAGGATCTGGAGTCAGGTGCTGATGGCTTGAAAAATAAATTACTGGCGTGTGGATTGATATTAGGAGCAGTTCTGTTGCATTGAATCTTGACTCTGTTGCCTTTGTAAGTGGAAGATCATGGGGACATTGTGGTCCTAAAACCAACTGTTGCCGATTGTAAAAGGATGGGGAACGGGAGGGCACAGATTTAAAGTGGTTTACAAAAAGAGGCAAATGTGATGTGAGAGAAAGCTTTTTCACACAACGAGTGGTTGTGGTCTGGAATGCGCTGCCTGGAAGTGTGGTGGAGGCAGGTTCAATCAAGAAAATATTAGAACATAGAACAGTACAGCACAGAACAGGCCCTTCGGCCCACGATGTTGTGCCGAGCTTTATCTGAAACCAAGATCAAGCTATCCCACTCCCTATCATCCTGGTGTGCTCCATGTGCCTATCCAATAACCGCTTAAATGTTTCTAAAGTGTCTGACTCCACTATCACTGCAGGCAGTCCATTCCACACCCCAACCACTCTCTGCATAAAGAACCTACCTCTGATATCCGTCCTGTATCTCCCACCACGAACCCTATAGTTATGCCCCCTTGTAATAGCTCCATCCACCCGAGGAAATAGTCTTTGAACGTTCACTCTATCTATCCCCTTCATCATTTTATACAACTCTATTAAGTCTCCCCTCAGCCTCCTCCGCTCCAGAGAGAACAGCCCTAGCTCGCTCAACCTTTCCTCATATGACCTACCCTCCAAACCAGGCAGCATCCTGGTAAATCTCCTCTGCACTCTTTCCAGCGCTTCCACATCCTTCTTATAGTGAGGTGACCAGAACTGCACACAATATTCCAAATGTGGTCTCACCAAAGTCCTGTACAGTTGCAGCATAACCCCATGGCTCTTAAACTCCAACCCCCTGTTAATAAAAGCTAACACACTATAGGCCTTCTTCACAGCTCTATCCACTTGACTGGCAACCTTTAGAGATCTGTGGATATGGACCCCAAGATCTCTCTGTTCCTCCACAGTCTTCAGAACCCTACCTTTGACCCTGTAATCCACATTTAAATTTGTCCTACCAAAATGAATCACCTCACATTTATCAGGGTTAAACTCCATTTGCCATTTTTCAGCCCAGCTTTGCATCCTATCTATGTCTCTTTGCAGCCTACAACAGCCCTCCACCTCATCCACTACTCCACCAATCTTGGTGTCATCAGCAAATTTACTGATCCACCCTTCAGCCCCCTCCTCTAAGTCATTAATAAAAATCACAAAGAGCAGAGGACCAAGCACTGATCCCTGCGGCACACCGCTAGCAACCTGCCTCCAATCCGAAAATTTTCCATCGACCACCACCCTCTGTCTTCGGTCAGACAGCCAGTTACCTATCCAATCGGCCAACTTTCCCTCTATCCCACACCTCCTCACTTTCATCATAAGCCGACCATGGGGGACCTTATCAAACGCCTTACTAAAATCCATGTATATGACATCAACTGCCCTACCTTCATCAACACACTTAGTTACCTCCTCAAAAAATTCTATCAAATTTGTGAGGCACGACTTGCCCTTCACGAATCCGTGCTGACTATCTCGGATTAATCCGCATCTTTCTAAATGGTCGTAAATCCCATCCCTAAGGACCCTTTCCATCAATTTACCAACCACCGAAGTAAGACTAACCGGTCTATAATTACCAGGGTCATTTCTATTCCCTTTCTTAAACAGAGGAACAACATTCGCCATTCTCCAGTCCTCTGGCACCATCCCCGTGGACAGCAAGGACCCAAAGATCAACGCCAAAGGCTCTGCAATCTCATCCCTTGCCTCCCACAGAATCCTAGGATACATTTCATCAGGCCCAGGGGACTTATCGACCTTCAGTTTATTCAAAACTGCCAAGACATCCTCCCTCCGAACATCTATTTCCTCCAGCCTATTAGCCTGTAACACCTTCTCTTCCTCAAAAACATGGCCCCTCTCCTTGGTGAACACTGAAGAAAAGTATTCATTCATCACCTCGCCTATCTCTACTGACTCCATACACAAGTTCCCACTACTGTCCTTGACCGGCCCTAACCTCACCCTGGTCATTCTTTTATTCCTCACATAAGAGTAAAAAGCCTTGGGGTTTTCCTTGATCCGACCCGCCAAGGACTTCTCATGTCCCCTCCTAGCTCTCCTAAGCCCCTTTTTCAGCTCATTCCTTGCTAACTTGTAACCCTCAATCGAGCCATCTGAACCTTGTTTCCTCATCCCTACATAAGCTTCCCTCTTCCTTTTCACAAGACATTCCACCTCTTTTGTGAACCATGGTTCCCTCACTCGGCCATTTCCTCCCTGCCTGACAGGAACATACCTATCAAGGACATCCAGTATTTGTTCCTTGAAAAAGTTCCACTTTTCATTAGTTCCTTTCTCTGACAGTTTCTGTTCCCAACTTATGCCCCCTAATTCTTGCCTAATCGCATCATAATTACCCCTCCCCCAATTGTAAACCTTGCCCTGCCGTACAGCCCTATCCCTCTCCATTGCAATAACAAAAGACACCGAATTGTGGTCACTATCTCCAAATTGCTCTCCCACAACCAAATCTAACACTTGGCCCGGTTCATTTCCCAGTACCAAATCCAATGTGGCCTCACCTCTAGTCGGCCCATCCACATATTGTGTCAGGAAACCCTCCCGCACACACTGCACAAAAACTGCCCCATCCAAACTATTTGACCTACAAAGGTTCCAATCAATGATTGGAACCTTTGTATTAGATGATTATTTGAATAGAAACAATGTGCAGGGGTACGGGGAAAAGGCAGAGGAACGGCACTAAACCATGATGCTGCTTTGGAGGGCCAATGCTGACATGATGGGCTGAATGGCCTCCTGCACCGGAACAATTCTGTGATTTTCATGTAACTAGAACCTTCTCAGTTTTCGCTAACTCCCACATAATCCCTCCCAAATTCACAAATTCCTCTCCTGTCTTGGTGATAAATATCCTGGAGATTTATTGCCAGAAGTGCCTTCAATCTGTTTATAACTCCATCATATTTATATCAAAGCCATTCATCCCACTTTGCTGATTAAGGAAAAAACTGTAAATACATATGGAATACCCGGTTTTATAAATAGTGATCGAGTTAAAAAACAGAAAAATAAAACAAAATCAAGACAAATATTGATCTCCTGCAGTTCGAACATTTGGGAATTCTAGCTGAGGAATGGTGTCAAAGGTCATGGAGAGGATTGGAAACTTTCATCATGGAGCTGCAGATTGAGAAAACGAGATTAGCTTTGACCTCGCTGCTGTCATGGAAACAATGTTCAGAATTATGGGAGAATCATGTAAATCTGAAAACAGTGATTAAGTAATCAGAAACATAACTAAGAATTGCTAAAGGGAGATGTTAAGATTATTTTATGCAAAGTTGCTGAGACGTGGAATGTCTCACGAGAAGCAATGATGGAAGCAGCAAAATATGGAAGGTAATTAGCCACAGTCCAGAGAGACTACAAGCATCTCCTTCCATTTGAGAAAGACAGTTGATTATATAGCCTGAGGGGCAGCACTCCTCAAACATGGGTTAAACTAAGGAAATGGGTCTATGGACCAGTGATTGAAACCACTTTGTTGGTGTCATTCTGCACCACACTCTCGCAATCTCAGCCAACTCCCCACTCCCATCCACCCCCATCCCCCCACCTCCCACCCCACCTATCCCCTTACCCCCCACACCCCCACCCACCCTTATCCCCCTACCCCCACACCCCGGCCTACCCCTATCCCCCACCCCTACCCACCCATCTCCACCCACCCCATCCCCCCAAACCCCACTCACCCCTAACTCCCCCCCACCCCATCCCCCCCACACCCCCACCCCTATCTCCCCACCACCCCACTTCTATCCCCCACCCCATCCCCCCACCCTCCCCTACCCTCCGACCCCAACCCTCACCCAACCCCCCGATTCCCCCATCCCCATCCCCCTACCCACCACCCCTTTTCCCCCATCCCCACCACACCCCCCATCCCCACCACACCCCCCACACCAATCCATCCCCCCCACCCATATCCCTCCACACTCCCACCCCTATCCCCCTATCCCCCCACCCCATCCTCCCACCCCATTCCTACCCCCCCACCCCCAACCCTCACCCAGCCATCCCTACCCCCCCACCCTCCCACCCCCCACCCCTATCCCCATCTCCCCACCCCCCCATTCCCCCACAACCCGCACCCACCCCCCACCCCTATGCCCCCACCCACATCATCCCACCCATTCTCCCAGCCACCCCTATCCCCCCTCCCACCCCCCACCCCTATCCCCATCTCCCCACCCCCCCAACACCCACCCACCACCCCATGCCCCCACTCCCATCATCCCACCCATTCCCCCAGCCACCCCGATCCCCCCTCCCCCCTCCCACACACCCCTATCCCCTCATTCCCCAACCACCAATGGGATAATGGATTTGGAAAAAGGCAAATGTACTAAGCTAAAGGAGAGGGCAAGGAAGCAGAGATATGAGAATATCTTTTTCAGAAGCTAGCAGAATGTGATGGGCCAACAGACTATCTTGCGTGTTGTAAATGATGATGATGATGTTAATTCTCCTCTCTTTATATGTGAATATTTGGAGGAAATAACATTTGATATGTCAATTGTCTTCTGTTCACCATCAGGCAAACTGTTTTTGTATCCTGTTGACTTCTTACTCAACTATCCACTTACTGTTTTCCCGTGGACGTGGTATATATGGATTTTAGTAAGGCGTTTGATAAGGTTCACCATGGTAGGCTTCTGCAGAAAATGCAGATGTATGGGATTGGGGGTGATCTAGGAAATTGGATCAGGAATTGGCTAGCGGATAGGAAACAGAGGGTGGTGGTTGATAGTAAATATTCATCATGGAGTGCGGTTACAAGTGGTGTACCTCAGGGATCTGTTTTGGGGCCACTGCTGTTTGTAATATTTATTAATGATCTGGATGAGGGTATAGTTGGGTGGATTAGCAAATTTGCTGATGACACCAAAGTCGGTGGTGTGGTAGACAGTGAGGAAGGGTGTCGTAGTTTGCAGGAAGACTTAGACAGGTTGCAAAGTTGGGCCGAGAGGTGGCGGATGGAGTTTAATGCGGAGAAGTGTGAGGTAATTCACTTTGGTAGGAATAACAGATGTGTTGAGTATAGGGCTAACGGGAGGACTTTGAATAGTGTGGAGGAGCAGAGGGATCTAGGTGTATGTGTGCATAGATCCCTGAAAGTTGGGAATCAAGTAGATAAGGTTGTTAAGAAGGCATATGGTGTCTTGGCGTTTATTGGTAGGGGGATTGAATTTAGGAGTCGTAGCGTTATGTTGCAACTGTACACAACTCTGGTGCGGCCGCACTTGGAGTACTGTGTGCAGTTCTGGTCCCCACATTACAGGAAGGATGTGGAGGCTTTGGAGAGGGTGCAGAGGAGGTTTACCAGGATGTTGCCTGGTATGGAGGGGAGATCCTATGAGGAGAGGCTGAGGGATTTGGGATTGTTTTCGCTGGAAAGGCGGCGGCTAAGAGGGGATCTTATTGAAACATATAAGATGATTAGAGGTTTAGATAGGGTGGATAGTGATAGCCTTTTTCCTCTGATGGAGAAATCCAGCACGAGGGGGCATGGCTTTAAATTGAGGGGGGGTAGTTATAGAACCGATGTCAGGGGTAGGTTCTTTACCCAGAGGGTGGTGAGGGATTGGAATGCCCTGCCAGCATCAGTAGTAAATGCGCCTAGTTTGGGGGCGTTTAAGAGATCCGTAGATAGGTTCATGGACGAAAAGAAATTGGTTTAGGTTGGAGGGTCACAGTTTTTTTTTTTAACTGGTCGGTGCAACATCGTGGGCCGAAGGGCCTGTTCTGCGCTGTAATGTTCTATGTTCTATGTTCTATTTCTTACATATGACATTACGTAGCTTTCCATTGCTCTCTGTGCAGCAATCTTATTATTGGGCAGAACAATAACAAGGCATTATAAACCTTCTCAGAAAAGCCTGTCGGATTTTAAATTGCTCCAACAGTAGATTGTGAAATGCCATCGTGCAGCTTTATAATTCTGTACAATAGGATCATGTCTTCATCGGAATGTCAAATCCCACAATCACAATAACCTGATCCCCTTGGGAATCAAGTATTTTGTTTGTTGAGCCAAAGAATAACATTTAATGCTATTAAATATTGGAAGAACATCTCTCTGTTTAGAACATTGAAAATTACAGCACAGGAACAGGCCCTTCGGCCCTCCAAGCCTGCACCGACCGTGCTGCCTGACTAGAACTAAAACCCCCTACCCTTCCGGGGATCATATCCCTCTATCCCCATCCAATTCATGTATTTGTCAAGATGCCCCTTAAAACTCACTATCGTATCTGCTTCCACTTCCTCCCCCAACAGCGAGTTCCAGACATCCACCATCCTCAGGTAAAAAACTTGCCTTGGACATCTCCTTTAAACTTTGTCCCTCGCACCTTAAACCTGTGCCCCCTAGTAATTGACTCTTCCACCCTGGAAAAAAGCTTCTGACGATCCACTCTGTCCATGCCCCTCGTAATCTTGTAGACTTCTATCAGGTTTCCCCTCAACCTTCATCATTCCAGTGAGAACAAACCAGGTTTCTCCAACCTCTCCTCATAGCTAATGTCCTCCATACCAGGCAACATCCTGGTAAACCTTTTCTGTACACTCTCCAAAGTCTCCACATCCTTCTGGTAGTTTGGCGACCAGAATTGAACACTATTTTCCAAATGCGGCCTAGCTAAGGTTCTATAAACCTTAGTTAATAACTTGCTAATTTTTAAACTCAATGCCCCGGCCGATGAAGGCAAGCGTGCCGTATTCTTTCTTGACTACCTTTTCCACCTGCATTGCCACTTTCAGTGACCTGTGTACCTATACACCCAGATCCCTCTGCCTATCAATACTCGTAAGGGTTTTGCCATTTACTGTATATTTCCTATCTTTATTAGACCTTCCAAAATGCATTACCTCACATTTGTCCAGATTAAACTCCATCTGCCATCTCTCCACCCAAGTCTCCAACCGATCTATATCTATATCTAGTTCATACCTGCTCTCTTATCACCAGCCCTTGTTGTATTGGCAAGTGCAGCAGATGAATTAAGAATTGGATCAGTTTGTGCTATTAGTTACAGTATCTATTTCGTCGTTCCTACAAAGGAGGCAGAAACTGAAATATCATAAAGAAACTTTAAAAAGTTAAAAACCTACTGAATTAATATAAAAGAGAAATTTGCCATTCCACATTGTCTTTTCCAGTCCAGAAAGGCTTCTGGGCATTAAGTATGACATAGTGCCCTGTCAGGAACTCAGCTGTACCTCATTCAAAAAGTATGTTTTCAAGGGCTTGTCATCTGCAAAACCTTCAACATTGCACTCTGAGAAGGAGTGGGAATCACCAACAGAAACATTTGGATTAATTGCACAAGTGCAAACACCAGGAGCCAATGTTTTCTCTCCCAATGAAGGTGTGAATCAGGTCGCAAAGCACTGGACTTCGATTTTGTACTGGATAAACAATGTTCCTCAGTTCCCCCCCCCCCCGACTCCCTCACATATAATTTGCATATGGCCTTATCACATGTCAAAAGGTGTTGAGTGTAAAACACAGACAAGCACCTCTTCCGAGATCCCTATCATAAGGACGACTGGAAAATTGTATTTCCTCCTGAATACTATTTTCATATTCAAAGTGGATTTTGTAATCCCTATAAAAAACCTCCTTGGGTGTTTTGTGACCATTGGAAGAAGTCCAATGATGAGTCAGGGATATTCTGAAGTGAAAGATACGTAGACACCTTCAAATGTCAAATTGTAATGTAGATTCATTTTTAATGTAGCAATTCATCATAGAACATTTTTTGTTCTCACTGGAGCGACGGAGGTTGAGGGGAGACCTGATAGAAGTCTACAAGATTATGAGAGGCATAGACAGAGTGGATAGTCAGAAGCTTTTTCCCAGGATGGAAGAGTCAATTACTAGGGGGCATAGGTTTAAGGTGCGAGGGGCAAGGTTTAAAAGAGATGTACGAGGCAGATGTTTTACACGGAAAGTGGTGGGTGCCTGGAACTCGTTGCCGGGGGAGGTCGTGGAAGCGGATACAGTAGTGACTTTTAAGGGGCGTCTTGACAAGTACATGAATGAGATGCGAATAAAGGGATATGGTCCCCGGAAGTGTAGGGGATTTAGTTAAGTCGGGCAGCATAGTCGGTGCAGGCTTGGAGGGCCAAAGGATCTGTTCCTATGCTGTAACTTTCTTTGTTCTTTGTATAGGGAACTGTCTAGCAAAGCTAAGTTGTGATTTATATTGACCATCATTGTATAAGTGTTGACATGCATTACAGTACCTATACCAATGGAGAAAGTGCCATAGTGCATTGAAAAGTGTTTTAAAATGTCTGTCAGTCTCTGTTGTACTATTTTATGCTGTGATTTAAATCAACTAACAGTTCCAGCTGTTAAAAAAGCTCTGCTTTGGAAATCTGAAAATATTTCTGAACTTGCTCCCATCCATTCAATGCCAGGCATTCTGCATTGATATGAAAATGAGACACCATTTTTTTCAGGCAATGTAGTTGGAAACTTTTGTTATGACAGCTGTAGCCATTGTTAATACTTGGATGAGCTTTAAAAATGTTAAATGGCTTCAGCTCAGCAAGAATAATTGAATCGGTTAAAAGGCTGTAACAACAGAATAGACTTTAATGTGGTTTCTTGTTTGTTTACCAAGCTAAAGTGCAAAAGTGAACAGGTCGGGATTTCCTCAACCCAGATGAATATTGGGTCCCAGAATGTTTTATCGGTTTTAAAAATCAGAGAATGAAATGTTTTGAGTTGCTCTTGCACCTTTCGGACATCTTACAGACATTGACATGACTCGTGACTGTAAAGCATCAGGACAGTCATTTTCAGAGAAAGAATTGAGGGTAGATTGAGAAAAAGTATTAAGAAGTGAAATGCCAAAGATTTGAAATTTGCTTGCCGTGGCTTCACAATCAATCTCTGTTATACATTTGATAAAACATCAAGCAGGTCCTAAATTGGAAGGAATTTTCTTCTGCACCACCCAATAATAGTAGCATGAATAAATTCAACCGAAACAGATAATGCGCATTAACAAAAATAACTTGATCAATATTTGATTAGAAATGTGATTTGAGGTTTTGGGGATAAACACTGGGATTAGTACATTGATTCTGTATTTCATATTTCAATATATTCTGTGATGCTATGTATTTTCATTCCAGTGTAGAGTCACCTGGAGACAACACTATAACTTTTGCATCTTCCTGGGTGTGTACTGTACCATCAGCTACTTCCAGCTCACCCTTTAGAAAGGCAACTGCACAGGATTCCTCTGGGTGTGCTGAAAGTAACTGAACATGTGATGTCTTGATGTCACAATTGGAATCTTGATGCAGTACCAGGCTCCCAAATGTCCATCACTCACTCAGGTCCATTGAACAGACTTGCGCATCATTCTAAAAAGGTCAGGGTGGCGATGATTAAATGGGTTGTATCATTAACAGAATGTAGGATAATCTAATATTCAATAATCACATAAGGTCACCTCCCATGTTGCACATCAGATTAACCAATCAAACCACCTTTCCTTATTCCAATCTTAACTTTATATTTGGGTGGAAGTAATGTCTACATTTCCAGAAGGTTAAGTTTCTAAGTAAAATTGGAAAGTTAGAACATTGAACATAGAACATAGAAAAGCTACAGCACAAACAGGCCCTTCGGCCCACAAGTTGCGCCGAACATGTCCCTACCTACTAGGCTTACCTATAACCCTCTATCTTACTAACTTCCATGAACTTATCCAAAAGTCTCTTAAAAGACCCTATCGAATCCGCCTCCACTACCGGCAGTCGATTCCACGCACCCACCACCCTCTGAGTGAAAAACCTACCCCTAACATCTCCTCTGTACCTACTCCCCAGCACCCTAAACCTGTGACCTCTTGTGGCAACCATTTCAGCCCTGGGTAAAAGCCTCTGAGAATCCACTCTATCAATACCTCTCAACATCTTATGCACCTCTATCAGGTCACCAGGTCAGGTCACGATGTTGTGGCCATTACGGAGACGTGGGTAGAACAAGGACAGGAATGGTTGTTGGATGTTCCGGGGTATAGATGTTTCAGTAAGTGCAGGGAAGCTGGTAAAAGTGGTGGAGGAGTGGCATTGTTAATCAAGGATTGTTTAATGGCTGCGGAAAGGCACTTCGAGGGGGATCTGCACACTGAGGTAATATGGGCTGAGGTTAGAAATAGGAAAGGAGCGGTCACGTTGTTAGGAGTTTACTATAGGCCCCCAAATAGTAATAGAGATGTGGAGGAAGAAATTGCTAAGCAGATTATGGATATGTGTGGGGGTCACAGGGTAGTTGTCATGGGGGACTTTAACTTTCCAAATATTGATTGGAACCTTTGTAGGTCAAATAGTTCGGATGGGGCAGTTTTTGTGCAGTGTGTGCAGGAGGGTTTCCTGACACAATATGTGGATAGGCCGACAAGAGGTGAGGCCACATTGGATTTGGTCCTGGGAAATGAACCGGGCCAAGTGTTAGATTTGGTTGTGGGAGAGCACTTTGGAGATAGTAACCGCAATTCGGTGTCTTTTGTTATTGCAATGGAGAGGGATAGGGCCGTGCGGCAGGGCAAGGTTTACAATTGGGGGAGAGGTAATTATGATGCGATTAGGCAAGAATTAGGGGGCATAAATTGGGAACAGAAACTGTCAGGGAAAGGCACTAATGAAAAGTGGAACTTTTTCAAGGAACAAATACTGGGTGTCCTTGATAGGTATGTCCCTGTCAGGCAGGGAGGAAATGGCCGAGTGAGGGAACCATGATTCACAAAAGAGGTGGAATGTCTTGTGAAAAGGAAGAGGGAAGCTTATGTAGGGATGAGAAAACAAGGTTCAGATGGCTCGATTGAGGGTTACAAGTTAGCAAGGAACGAGCTGAAAAAGGGGCTGAGGAGAGCTAGGAGGGGACATGAGAAGTCCTTGGCGGGTCGGATCAAGGAAAACCCCAAGGCATTTTACTCTTATGTGAGGAATAAAAGAATGACCAGGGTGAGGTTAGGGCTGGTCAAGGACAGTAGTGGGAACTTGTGTATGGAGTCTGTTAAAGTGCAATAAATATTGCTGCCATGAAATTGAAAATGATTCGGTATAAGAATCACGCAGAAGTAGTTACTTTGTTTTGCTTATTTTTCTCTAGAAACTACAGAGAAATAGAAACAAAATCTTGACACCTTGGTTTTGTTTGTGAATCATTGAACACAGAAATAAGTTGCTATTCTGCACGGTAATGATGGTGAATACAGAACGACACACATTTGGTTAAAAGCACACTGAATTTCACTCATGTACCTTTGATTCAGTTTGAACAGCACATAGGGATAGTTATCTTGTCACAAAGAGATATGTTGTTTCATTTCATAATGGCTGTCCCTCCTGCATGCCACAAAACTCCCCATCATCATCATTGTAAGGGATGTGAAAACACTACCTCTGCCTGTGAAACATCTGTTACATGACAAGCTGAAGTATACATTAGCAGCGGCACAAATAGCAAATGGCAAACATTTTGATTTCCAATGCTTCATAATGGATTGCTGCTACAGAAATATTTAGCATTCCCTCACCTGATACAATTTTCTAAAGCTCCTCGGGACGTGTAGCAAGTTTTATTTTTTATTTGATAAAATTTATTAAAAAAACATTTTGTTTCGGTATAAAATCAGTACTTTCAGGAAGAGAAAAGTGAATTCTTACTGAAAGTACTGATCTTATACCAAAACAAAATTTTTTTTAACAAATTTGATCAAATAAAAACAGAAAGCTTACTACACATTATACAAGATATTGTTGAGGGTTTTCAGTATCAATCTGGGGCAGAATGAAGAGAGCTTTTCACTGTCTGCTCTGTTACACCAAGACTACACCAGGAGGGGGGAGGTTCTGCCAGAATTCCCCTGATTGCCCAGAGTAAATACCTTTTATTGTGGCGTTCACACCCACTCTGTCACACTTCCCATGGGCAATTAGAAATTCATCCTCTTCTTGCCAAGAACAGGAAAGGAAATTTGCTCATGTCTCATTGGTAAGAATTAAAATTTAACTCCGTTAAAGAAATTTTAAAGGAGGTTTTGCCAGATTATTACTTTCACTGCACTGGAACAGTGAAGAGCCCAACTCGGTGAACAAAATCTCTGAACATCTCTACTAATTCCCTCTGGAAAGAAAACATCACTGAAATGTAAGTTGCAGGAATGAGCGATTCGGGGAATGAAATAAAATGGTAATTTCCAACTTCTCCCTACTTGCTGATTAAATGGGGAAAATTATTGACAAGGTCCTTAGTCCAGACTGTCCCAACTTCCCAACAGTAGAAGTGTGAAAATGGAGCAGTAAAGTTAAACTGAGGCAGCAGGAAAAGAGTGTTACTCATGTAATTGCTAACATGCCAGAAGATTTTAGATAATACATAAAGAAACAGAAAGTGACGCAGCAAGATTCCTGGAGAGAACGGCATTATTTCCTCTCTCAGAGAGAAAGCCTCATTGTCGAATCTCGGTATTCACAAAATTAGGAAGCTTTTTTGGGCTGCTGCAGAAATACAAAAGAGTAAGTCACTCTGGATTCCCTGCAATTGACAATGGAATAAACTAAACACACTTATTAGCAGTGTTCTCTGCAGTGTAAACACTGCTCCTCTAGTCTGAGTGTTTTGGACCATCAAGCCTTGTCGGGTTTTTCAGAGATTGCAGCAAAAGATTTCAGTGCATAAAAATTATATGGCTAATAGAATTTAAATTCCAAAAATAATGATTTTCCCTGAAGATGTTGATGGCAGGCATAGATTCTGACAAGACTCAGGGAAAACATAATCTGGCCTTGCCGGTGATTCTCACATCCCATGAATAAACTTGTTAAAAATGTTGACTCTCAACTGCCCCCCAAGGACAACAAGGGATGGGCAACAAATGCTGGCCAGCCAGTGATGCCCATGTTCCACAAATGGATTTTAAAAAAGGGAATGCAGTTTCCTTCTCTTTGGTTTTGTGAAGGGGAGGTCGTGTCTCACGAACTTGATCGAGTTTTTCGAGGAAGTGACGAAGATGATTGATGAGGGTAGGGCAGTGGATGTTGTCTACATGGACTTCAGTAAGGCTTTTGACAAGATCCCTCATGGCAGACTGGTACAGAAGGTGAAGTCGCATGGGATCAAAGGTGAGCTGGCAAGGTGGATACAAAACTGGCTCGGTCAAAGAGAACAGAGGGTAACAGTGGAAGGGTGCATTTCTGAATGGAGGGCTATGACAAGTGGCGTTCCTCAGGGATCAATGCTGGGACATTTGCTATTTGTAATATATATAAATGATTTGGATGAAAATGTAACTGGATTGATTAGTAAGTTTCTGCAAACTTACTAAGGTTGGTGGATTTGCAGATAGCAATGAGGACCATCAGAAGATACAGCAGGATATAGATCAGTTGGAGAATTGGGCAGAGAGGTGGCAGATGGAGTTTAATCCGGACAAATGTGAGGTAACGCATTTTGGAAGGACTAATACAAATAGGAAATATACAGTAAATGGCAGATTCCTTAAGAGTATTCATAGGCCGAGGGATCTGTGTGTACAGGTACACAGGTCACTGAAAGTGGCAACGCAGGTGGAGAAGGTAGTCAAGAAGGCATATGGCATGCTTGCCTTCAACGGCCGAGGCATTGAGTTTAAAAATTGGCAAGTCATGATGCAGCTGTATAGAACCTTAGCTAGGCCGTACTTGGAATATAGTGTTCAATTCTGGTCGCCACATTACCAGAAGGATGTGGAGGCTTTGGAGAGGGTACAGAAAAGATTTACCAGGATGTTGCCTGGTATGAAGGGCATCAGCTATGAGGAGAGGTTGGAGAAACTTAGTTTGTTCTCACTGGAACGACAGAGGTTGAGGGGTGACCTGATAGAAGTCTACAAGGTTATGAGAGGCATGGACAGAGTGGATAGTCAGAAGCTTTTTCCCAGGGTGGAAGAGTCAATTACTAGGGGGCACAGGATTAAGATGCAAGGGGCAAGGTTTAAAGGAGATGTACGAGGCAGATTTTTTACACAGAGGATGGTGGGTGCCTGGAATTCGTTGCCGGGGGAGGTGGTGGAAGCAGGTAGAGTCATAGAGTCACAGAAGTTTACAGCATGGAAACAGGCCCTTCGGCCCAACTTGTCCATGCCGCCCTTTTTTTAAAAAAAAACCCTAAACTAATCCCAATTGCCCACATTTGGCCCATATCCCTCTATACCCATCATACCCATGTAACTATCTAAATGCTTTTTAAAAGATAAAATTGTACCCACCTCTACTACTACCTCTCGCAGCTTGTTCCAGACACTCACCACCCTCTGTGTGAAAAAATTGCCCCTCTGGACACTTTTGTATCTCTCCCCTCTCACCTTTAACCTATGCCCTCTAGTTTTAGACTCCCCTACCTTTGGGAAAAGATATTGACTATCTACCTTGTCTATGCCCCTCATTATTTTATAGACCTCTATAAGGTCACCCCTCAGCCTCCTACGCTCCAGAGAAAAAAGTCCCAGTCTATTCAGCCTCTCCTTATAACTCATTCCATCAAGTCCCGGTAGCATCCTAGTAAATCTTTTCTGCACTCTTTCTAGTTTAATAATATCCTTTCTATAATGGGGTGACCAGAATTGCACACCGTATTCCAAGTGTGGCCTTACCAATGTCTTGTACAACTTCAACAAGACGTCCCAACTCCTGTATTCAATGTTCTGACCGATGAAACCAAGCATGCCGAATACCTTCTTCACCACTCTGTCCACCTGTGACTCCATTTTCAAGGAGCTATGAACATGAACAGATATGATAGTGAGTTTTAAGGGGCATCTGGACAAATATATGAATAGGATGGGAATAGAGGGATATGGTCCCCGAAAGTGTAGGGGGTTTTATTTAAGTCGGGTAGCATGGTCGGTGCATGCTTGGAGGGCCAAAGGACCTGTTCCTGTGCTGTAATTTTCTTTGTTCTTTGTAAGGTGCAGACCCTGTTCTGGAGAGCGGCACTGTCCACCAACACTGACTTCAAGGGGCAGATCGAGGACAGGAATTCCCAACACCCTCAGCTTCTGTTTCTCAAACTCAATAAGACTGGAGGCCAATAAGCAATAAGTTTCCACCAGTGAAGAGTCCAAAACTCCAGATTGGTGGAAACAGCCCTCACCCAGGGAGGTGCAGACCCAGGACAAAGGCATGACTGAAAGAAATGGTGAAGATCTTTAAAAAGGTCTGTATTGGATGACTCCTTTTTGGTAGGAAACTGAGATGGAGAGAATCAGAGTATTGAGAGGGAGAGAGATTTTGACAATCATCTCCATCTCCCTCCCCACCCAGTACCAGACCACCTTTGGATTTTACTAGAATTGTAGGGCCACAGTCTCCAAATTTGTAAAATGCGTACTGGAAGGTTCTTTGGAACAGTATGTAGATAGTCCAACTAGAGAGGGGGCTATACTGGATCTAGTTCTGGGAAATGAGCCCAGTCAGGTCGTCAAAGTTTCGGTAGGGGAACATGTGGCAAATAGTGACCACAACTCTGTTAACTTTAGGATAGTAATGGACAAGGACGAGTGTTGTCCTAAGGGTAGGGTGCTAAATTGGGGGAAGGCTAACTATAGCTGGATTAGGCAGGAATTGGTGGCTGTTGATTGGGAGAGGCTGTTCGGGGGTAAGTCCACGTCTGGCATGTGGGAGTCTTTTAAGGAACAGTTGATAAGGCTGCAGGACAGGCATGTGCCTGCAAAAGGAACGATAGGAAAGGGAGGATTCGAGAGCCGTGGATAACCAGGGAAATTGCGGATCTGATCAAAAAGAAAAGAGAGGCATACGTTAGGTCCAGGCAACTGAAAACAGATGGAGCTCTGGAGGAATACAGAGAGTGTAGGAAAGAACTCAAACGGGGAGTTAGAAGGGCAAAAAGAGGTCACGAAATGTTCTTGGCAGACAGGATTAAGGAGAATCCTAAGGCATTTTATTCATACGTTAGGAACAAAAGAGTTGTCAGGAAAAAAGTCGGACCTCTCAGGGACAAAGGAGGGGAATTATGCTTAGAACCCAAGGGAAAAGGGGAGATCCTAAATGAATACTTTGCATCGGGATTCACAAAGGACAGGGACTTGTTGACTGGGAGTGTCTCAGAGGGAGGTGTTGACCCGTTAGAGAGAATCTCCATTACAAGGGAGGAAGTGTTAGGTTTATTAGGGAACATTAAAACTGACAAATCCCCAGGGCCTGATGGCATCTATCCTAGACTGCTCAGGGAGACAAGAGATGCAATTGCTGGGCCTCTGACAGAAATCTTTGTCTCTTCATTGGATACAGGTGAGGTCCCTGAGGATTGGAGGATAGCGAATGTGGTACCGTTATTTAAGAAGGGTAGCAGGGATAATCCGGGTGATTATAGGCCAGTGAACTTGACGTCCGTGGTAGGGAAGTTGTTGGAGAGGATTCTTAGAGACAGGATGTATGCGCATTTAGAACGGAACAATCTCATTAGTGACAGACAGCATGGTTTTGTAAGAGGGAGGTCGTGCCTTACAAATTTGGTGGAGTTTTTTGAGGAAGTGACAAAAACGGTTGACGAAGGAAGGGTCGTGGATGTCGTCCATGTGGAGTTCAGTAAGGCATTTGACAAAGTCCCTCATGGCAGGTTGGTTAAGAAGGTTAAGGCTCATGCGATACAAGGAGAGGTGGCTAGATGAGTAGAAAACTGGCTTGGCCACAGGAGACAGAGGGTAGCAGTCGAAGGATCTTTTTCCGGCTGGAGGTCTGTGACCAGTGGTGTTCCGTAGGGCTCTGTACTGGGACCTCTGCTATTTGTGATATATATAAATGATTTGGAAGAAGGTGTAACTGGTGTTATCAGCAAGTTTGCGGATGACACGAAGATGGCTGGACTTGCGGATAGCGATGAACATTGTTGGACAATACAGCAGGATATAGATAGGCTGGAAAATTGGGTGGAGAAATGGCAGATGGAATTTAATCCAGATAAATGCGAAGTGATGCATTTTGGAAGAACTAAGGGGAGTTATACAATAAATGGCAGAGCCATCAAGAGTACAGAAACACAGAGGGACCTAGGTGTGCAAGTCCACAAATCCTTGAAGGTGGCAACACAGGTGGAGAAGGTGGTGAAGAAGGCATATGGTATGCTTGCCTTTATAGGACGGGGTATAGAGTATAAAAGCTGGAGTCTGATGTTGCAGCTGTATAGAACGCTGGTTAGGCCACATTTGGAGTACTGCATCCAGTTCTGGTTGCCGCACTTCGAAAAGGACGTGGAGGCTTTAGGAGAGTGCAGAGAAGGTTTACCAGGATGTTGCCTGATATGGAGGGTCATAGCTATGTGGAGAGATTGGGTAAACTGGGGTTGTTCTCTCTGAAAAGACGGAGAATGAGGGGAGACCTAATAGAGGTGTACAAAATTATGAAGGGTATAGATTGGGTGAACAGTGGGAAGCTTTTTCCAAGGTCGGAGGTGACGATCACGAGGGGTCACGGATTCAAGGTGAGAGGGGCGAGGTATAACTCAGATATTAGAGGCACGTTTTTTACACAGAGAGTGGTGGGGGCGTGGAAGGCGCTGCCAAGTAGGGTGGTGGAGGCAGACACGCTGGCATCGTTTAAGACTTACCTGGATAGTCACATGAGCAGCCTGGGAATGGAGGGATACAAACGAATGGTCTAGTTGGACCAATGAGCGGCACAGGCTTGGAGGGCCGAAGGGCCTGTTTCCTGTGCTATACTGTTCTTTGTTCTTTGTATTTCTGGCTGACCTATTTCCGGTCAGAGCTCAGATGAAGGGTCATCTAGACTCGAACCGTTGTCTCTATTCTCTTTCCACAGACACTGTCAGACCTGCTGAGATTTTCCAGCATTTTCTGTTTTTGTTTCAGATTCCAGCATCCACGGTATTTTGCTTTTATCTAAATATTTTTGCTATTGATTTGGAGTATTGTAAATTTACAACACACACATTGGATAGATACATTGCACAAGGTTCAATCAAGACTGAAAATATTGATTTTGCTGATGCAATGAATCAACATCTGGAGTTTATTGGTTTGCATTGAGTGCAGCACTGAATACCGAGGCTGCCCCAATGGGGCACAGTGTGACTTCTCAGAACTCCAGTCTGCTGATGTAACACTGGAGTGCAACATTCACCATTGGCTAATTAGTCTTTCAATGACTAGGCATGGCCAATGTAGGAACAACTATTCCCACATTTCCATTCTCTTTCAGCCTCACCCCTAAATACTTCAACATTATTTATTAAACACACTGGCCATGATCTAGTCACCATGCTCGCCACAGGCACAGATCCTGTAACGGCCACTAAATCTTGCGAGAGGCCCAAATGTGATTTGCACCAGTGACATTTCAGTTTGGATCTTCCCTGTCATCCACTGATGTCACAGTCAGGGTCACACCCTGAAAGGGCATGAGCCTGATTAGAATATTTTATAATAAATTTGAATCTAATCGTAGGGCTAAAGCTGTTACTTCCACCCTCAGCATATTGTCCCACCCAGCTGGCATGAATCACACTGCTTTTTAAAACACCGGGAGTGGTAAGTATAGCCCACCCGCTACCGCCCCCCCCCCACCCCCCCCCCCCCCCCCCCCCCCCCCCCCGGCACCACCCCCCACCCCCCTCCCCAATGCAATGCCCTGGCATTACTTGGGTAGGCCCTCTGGGGAAACATGTCGGGGGGGTTTCCCTTGTGTGGTGGGGTGCGTACCCCAATGCCTTTGAGGGGGGAGGGCCAGTGCCTGTGAGGGCAGTGCCCCGATGTTTGTGGGGGTGTCCTCCATGTCCATGGGAGTGGGGGGAAGTTTAATGCCAGCGCATATTGGGGTGCCCTTAAATGACAGTACCCCGATCTCTGTGGAGCCGGCTCCACCCCTCCAGAGTGTAAACCATGCTCCTTGATTCTCTATGCACTGAGTCCTGGAAAATCTGGAGAGAAAGCTCGGCTGTGCATCTGGAGAGATACACACAGGTTTTCAGTCTGAACTGGCAGATTTTGGGAAAATTCTGCCATTTTTTTATTTTTTCCTCAATGTGCAGGAGTTTGTACTAAATTCATTTAATCTATTCTGACAAAGTTTTGCCCACTTAAAAAGTTCTCAGCCACTTCAGCTCCCTCCTTGCCCACTGAATCTGGGCCTTTCTGTAAATCAGAAACAGCAGTGGCCCCGCCATCAATTCCAAGGTCAATCTGACAGTAGTATTCTCCCATTCCCCCAATCCCTTCAACAGATATTCACCATTTCCTCCTATTCCGTCAATCATTATTCCCATCCCCAAGATTTACCTGCTAACCCTGTGAATGATCCATTCTCAAAAAAACTTCTGAAGGCTTTCTTAAAGCCAAGTTACTCGTGGTCTCCAAAGTCCATTTGGGAAGTTAGTTCCTCGAAAAAGTCTCACAAGATATTCGAAATGTGTGAATATAAATCTGATTTGTGTCTCTTTAAGGATCCATTGCAGGAAGTGGTGTCAGAAGATGTTTGAATATATATTCAAAAAATTATTGATGCTGAAATGTCTAATGATTCCCCTTTTCGGCACCTGAATGTAATAAAAGTATATAATTTTATAGACCTTTTGAAAATATTTTCAAAAGGCAAAAGGAAATACTACTTAAAAGGCAGATGGTTCCAATGGCTGACTCTTATTTTTACATACTTTCACCCTTTCCACCTTTGGTTCCCTGATGCTACAAGGCATGTCTGACTGAGAGAAGCTAGAACCTGTTCAGTTACTCTTGTCGACTGCAGCAGATGGACAATACACAGCAGGAGAGTTGAGTCTCGATCTTTTTCTTTCTGTGGCAAAGTCCCTGACCTTTTCCCAGGATCTGCTAGGCAGCGCAGCTGAAAATAGAATAGTGATGTGGCGTAAACCCACAGCTTAGTTAATGAGCTGCACAATGCACTGACACAGTGTTCTCCTTTGGGATACCTCATCAGACACTATTCACACTCAAGTGACAGTTGCCTTCTGTGAAAATATGCAAGCACAGGGAATGTTTTAGTTCATAAATCTCAAGATCTTGCCGGGGGAGGTAGTGGAAGTGGATACGGTAGTGAGTTTTAAGGGGCGTCTTGACAAGTACATGAATATGATGGGAATAGAGGGATATGATCCCCGGAAGGGTAGGGGGTTTTAGTTATGTCAGGCAGCATGGTCGGTGCAGGCCTGGAGGGCCGAAGGGCCTGTTCCTGTGCTGTAAATTTCTTTGTTCTTTGATCTCTCATTCCCTTTAAGAACAAAGAACAATACAGCACAGGAACAGGCCCTTCGGCCCTCCAAGCCCGTGCCGCTCCCTGGTCCAAACTAGACCATTCTTTTGTATCCCTCCATTCCCACTCCGTTCATATGGTTGTCTAGATAAGTCTTAAACGTTCCCAGTGTGTCCGCCTCCACCGCCCTGCCTGGCAGCGCATTCCAGGCCCCCACCACCCTCTGTGTGAAATATGTCCGTCTGATATCTGTGTTAAACCTCCCCCCCTTCACCTTGAACCTATGACCCCTCGTGAACGTCACCACCGACCTGGAGAAAAGCTTCCCACCGTTCACCCTATCTATGCCTTTCATAATTTTATACACTTCTATTAAGTCTCCCCTCATCCTCCATCTTTCCAGGGAGAACAACCCCAGTTTACCCAATCTCTCCTCATAACTAAGCCCCTCCATACCAGGTAACATCCTGGTAAACCTCCTCTGTACTCTCTCCAAAGCCTCCACGTCCTTCTGGTAGTGTGGCGACCAGAACTGGACGCAGTATTCCAGATGCGGCCGAACCAACGTTCTATACATCTGCAACATCAGACCCCAACTTTTATACTCTATGCCCCGTCCTATAAAGGCAAGCATGCCATATGCCTTCTTCACCACCTTCTCCACCTGTGACGTCACCTTCAAGGATCTATGGACTTGCACACCCAGGTCCCTCTGCGTATCTACACCCTTTATGGTTCTGCCATTTATCATATAGCTCCTCTCTACATTATTTCTACCAAAATGATCACTTCACATTTATCAGGATTGAACTCCATCTGCCATTTCTTTGCCCAAATTTCCAGCCAATCTATATCCTTCTGTAGCTTCTGACAATGCTCCTCACTATCTGCAAGTCCTGCCAATTTTGTGTCATCCGCAAACTTACTGATCACCCCAGTTACACCTTCTTCTAGATCATTTATATAAATCACAAACAGCAGAGGTCCCAATACAGAGCCCTGCGGAACACCACTAGTCACAGGCCTCCAGCCGGAAAAAGACCCTTCCACTACCACCCTCTGTCTTCTGTGACCAAGCCAGTTCTCCACCCATCTAGCCACCTCCCCCTTTATCCCATGAGATCCAACCTTTTTCACCAGCCTACCATGAGGGACTTTGTCAAACGCTTTACTAAAGTCCATATAGACGACATCCATGGCCCTTCCCTCGTCAACCATTCTGGTCACTTCTTCCAAAAACTCCACCAGTTTAGTGAGGCATGACCTCCCTCTCACAAAACCATGCTGACTATCGTTAATGAGTTTATTCCTTTCTAAATGCGCATACATCCTATCTCTAAGAATCTGAACGCCCTCATTGTTCTGATTTGATGCCCTGAATGTTTTGTTCAGTTTAATGGTTTATCTGTTCACTTGCAAAATACGTTTACACAGCCACAGGAGCAAAAATGTCATAAATCTCGTCTTACAACATGTTTCCATTGATGGGTAAAGGGTTAATAGCTGCCACCATGATGTTTCTGTACAATGGCCCTCTGGCCCACTCTGACCAGATCATTTGTGCACCAGACAAAGGCAGATCTTTGTGAATGTATGTGTGACATAATAAGGTGCTTTGTAATGTAACATTAGCTGCACAGTCATTCGAAAGAAAACAGTCCAACCAACAAGTATTTGATTGTTAAAAAAGGAGCATAATGTACCTCAGCAGGGAGTGATAAACAGGAGACAACCTGTCTGTCAGTTGGTGCGAAGGGGTTTTAAAAACAAAAATAGAATCTGCAGTTTAAAGGCGCAATAATTTTATTTCCATTAAGTGGTTCGCACACAAAGTGCTCACAAAAAATACAAAAGATAAAAAACAAACTGTAACTGTTAATGCACTTTAAATAAAAAGACCCTGTAGCCATAAAGAGCAAGATTATCAGTCAATAAAATGTTTTATAAAAGGTCATAGTCAATGCTTTACATTTCTTCCAGTTTAAAATTTAATGAGGAGACGTTTTTACTGGTGTGATTTTCTCTAATGGTGTGTAATTGCACTAATCTCCATTTTAAAAGCTAAGGTAGGTCTCATATTGGAATCAACACTATTTTACCAAAACTGGCCACGTGCCCGTTCACAGCGAAACCTATTTGAGAGTCCCATTATTACTCTTGTGTTAGAATGACTGAGAGCTTAGTCAGAGGTAGGTTTTACAAGGCCTCTTAAAAAGACCAGAGGAATGGAGAGGCTTAGGGAAGGAACTCCAGAATTTAGTGCCAATTCAGATGAAGACAAAGTCACCAATGGGAAATGGGACTGGGTTAAGACCATAAGACCATAAGACCATAAGACATAGGAGCGGAAGTAAGGCCATTCGGCCCATCGAGTCCACTCCACCATTCAATCATGGTTGATTTCAACTCCATTTACCCGCTCTCTCCCCATAGCCCTTAATTCCTCGAGAAATCAAGAATTTATCAATTTCTGTCTTGAAGACGCTCAACGTCTCGGCCTCCACAGCCCTCTGTGGCAATGAATTCCACAGACCCACCACTCTCTGGCTGAAGAAATTTCTCCTCATCTCTGTTCTAAAGTGACTCCCTTTTATTCTAAGGCTGTGCCCCCGCGTCCTAGTCTCCCCTGTTAATGGAAACAACTTCCCTACGTCCATCCTATCTAAGCCGTTCATTATCTTGTAAGTTTCTATCAGATCTCCCCTCAACCTCCTAAACTCCAATGAATATAATCCCACGATCCTCAGACGTTCATCGTATGTCAGGCCTACCATTCCTGGGATCATCCGTGTGAATCTCCGCTGGACCCGCTCCAGTGCCAGTATGTCCTTCCTGAGGTGTGGGGCCCAAAATTGCTCACAGTACTCCAAATGGGGCCTAACCAGTGCTTTATAAAGCCTCAGAAGTACATCCCTGCTTTTGTATTCCAAGCCTCTTCAGTTGTGCTGAATTCGAGGCCAGATTTGGAGGAATGATGTGGAGATGCCGGCGTTGGATTGGGGTGGGCACAGTAAGAAGTCTCACAACACCAGGTTAAAGTCCAGCAGGTTTATTTGGTATCACAAGCTTTCGGAGCACTGCCCCTTCATCAGGTGAATGACCCACTCACCTGATGAAGGAGCAGTGCTCTGAAAGCTCGTGATACCAAATAAACCTGTTGGACTTTAACCTGGTGTTGTGAGACTTCTTAGATTTAGAGGAATGCAGGCGTTCCCAGGCTGCCGAAAGTTACAACACAACTGTGGAGCAAGGGAATTAAACACATGAATGAAAATTCAAAAATTGTGTTTCGAAATTGCTGCCCAATTATTTCAGCCGGTTGTCCCATTGTAGGTGACACAGGGGCTTTCGCTCATTCTAATTTATCATTCCCGCTCAAGATCATTCGGATTATTACAAGTCTAAAACCTTCCATCAATCAGGACAATCATACAGCATAATAAAACAAACATTTTCCTTATGACGTTTCAGGTGGTAATCTGGTCAAATTTTATTAATGCTGCTGAACAAAATAAGCATTTTTATTAACAGTATCAAATCCATCACCTGTATCTGTAAACAGAAACATAGAAAATAGGAGCAGGAGGAGGCCATTCGGCCCTTCCAGCCTGCCACACCATTCATTATGATCATGACTGATCATCCAACTCAATAGCCTAATCCTGCTTTCTCCCCATAACCTTTGATCCTCCTCTGTATCTAACTGCTTCTTGAAAACATTCAATGTTTGGACCTCAACTACTTTCTGTGGTAGTGAATTCTCCTCATCTCTGTCCTGAACGACAGAAAATGATTTTAGAAATCTGTACTGAACCATTGGCACGTTTCATTGTCAATTGCTGAAGGTTTGCAATTGGCCGCAATCAGTGGAAACTTACAACTTAATTATTTTGAGCTGGGACCATTGTCCATTTTGTGTCAGAGACAGATTTTATGGTGATATTTTATAAGCCAACGTTAAAATCCCAAAAATTCAAATTTGCCCAAATAATTTGCATTTAAAATTCCTCCAGCTTTTACATTGATCTCCAGTTAGAAACTCTTAAGCAGTTTGTATCTTTGCCAATGTTAATTCAATCCCTTTGTCATTGTACAGTGAGAAGTCTCACAACACCAGGTTAAAGTCCAATTATTTGGAGTGATGAGCTTTCGGAGCGCTGCCCCTTCATCAGGTGAGTGGAGGTAGCTTCATCGACATGGCATATATAGACAGAGATGCAATTGCAAGATAATTACAGATTGTCATTGTAATTGGGTCAGCTCAACAACATCAACTTCAGGGAATACATGTCCAGAAATTTGTCCTTTTCATTAAACTCTTTAAAACCAGCAACATTTCAATGAATCTTACCTTCTCTGAACCCAATAAACTCTTCCAGAGAAATTGTGTCCAAAATGAATTACTCCAGACAGGCTCTGAACAAATAAGGAATAGGAGTAGGCCATACGGCCCTTCAAACCTGTTCCATCATTTAATAAAATCACGGCTGATCTGAGTGTGACCCGAACTGGACTTTCCTCGTTCTCCCACATAACCCTGCACTTTCTTGTCAATCAAAAAATCTGTCGAACTCATCCTTGAATATAATCAGTGACCCAGCCTTTACCGCTGTCTGTGTGGAAGAGAATTCCAGAGATTAACAACCCTCTGAGAGAAGAAATTCCTCCTCATCGCCAACGTAAATAGGAAACGAATTATTTTCAAGCTGTGCCCCCTTTGGATAGGTTTCTCCACAAGAAGAAACATTTTCTCAGTTTCTACCCTGTCAAGCCCCCTCAGAATCCCATGTTTCAAGAAGATTGACTGTCATTCTACTAAACTACAATGAATATGGACCAATGGATCATTCCTCATAAATCTGCCTGTTTACACCAGGAATCTGCCTCGTGAACCTTCTCTGAGCTGCTTGCAATGTAGACTTATCCCTCATTAGGTAAGAAGCTCAAAATGATATGCAGTAGTTCCAGTGAGATCATACCAGTGCCCTGTGCAGTTGTAATAAGACTTCTCTGAGTTTATTCCATCCCCTTTTCAATAAGGGGTGATTGTACTACAGGATTGAGGTGGACTGAAAAGATTGAGTATGTGGACATTAAGAAAGAGGATGTGTTGGAAATTTTGAATAGCATCAAGATAGATAAGTCGCCGGGACCGGATGGGATGTACCCCAGGTTACTGTGGGAGGCGAGGGAAGAGATTGCAGAGCCTCTGGCGATGATCTTTGCGTCGTCGATGGAGACGGGAGAGGTTCCGGAGGATTGCGTATGTGGTTCCTATATTCAAGAGGGAATAGGGATAGCCCAGGAAATTATCGACCGGTGAGTCTAACCTCAGTGGTTGGTAAGTTGATGGAGAAGATCCTGAGGGACAGGATTTATGAACATTCAGAGAAGTTTAGTATGCTCAAAAGTAGTCAGCATGGCTTTGTCAAAGGCAAATCGTGCCTTACGAGCCTGGTGGAGGTATTTGAAAATGTGACTAAACACATTGACGAAGGAAAAGCGGTAGATGTGGTTTACATAGACTTCAGCAAGGCATTCGATAAGGTCCCCCATGCAAGACTTCTCGAGAAAGTGAGAAGGCATGGGATTCAAGGGGCTGTTGCCTTGTGGATCCAGAACTGGCTTGCCTGCAGAAGGCAGAGAGTGGTTGTAGATGGGTCTTTTTCTGAATGGAGGTCAGTCACCAGTGGAGTGCCCCAGGGATCAGTTCTGGGATCCTTGCTGTTTGTCATTGAAGAAGGGAAAGGGTTAATGTTTTTTGTACTCAATGTATTTTGTGCCTAAAAGGTTGAACTTTGTACCTGGAATGTATCACAAACATAACTCTTCCTTATGGCTAGCCTCCTTTTTGTTTATATTGCTCCTGGTAGTAATACAAGCCATTTGTTCATGTCTTTCATCTTTTACTTTTAGTAGTATAAGCCATTTGTTCTTAGTTTCATCTTTTACTTTTAGTATAAGCCATTTGTTCATGGTTCCCTCGATTGTTTATATCATTCTGATAAAACAGACAGTTAAATGTAGATGTTAGGGGGTAAGTCTTTCTTTCTCGTAGGCTTGTGTATGATTTAAACAAAGGAAGCAAATGGTAGAGTGCGAGAATGGTCGTTTGAAGGAGGACTCCCACTGGAACAGTTGCACTCAGTCACCTCAAAGGAAAAGCTGCGGGAAGAGCAGGGGACCAGAGGTGACACCTTGACTGCAACGACCAGAAGAATTGTGCTTTATGACCCAAGGATACCAGATGGTCTCTAACCATGATCCAGAGACTATCAGAAGCTGTTAAAGGAACTATAATTTACGATCAAGGACTGTTAACTGGACTTTGCTTTATGGCTTGTATTGGGAACCCTGATGTATAAATATCCACGCTTCTTGTGTTCAGAGAGAACTTTGGCTTCCGCTTTCAAGGGGTCAGGTTCTCCCATAAGCTTATGAGAATAAAGCATGACTGTATTTTGACTCATACCGGCCTATAGTGGTATATTTTCCGACTTCAGTCATTTTCATAAATGACCTGGATGAGGAAGTGGAGGGATGGGTTGGTAAGTTTGCCGATGACACGAAGGTTGGTGGTGTTGTGGATAGGTTGGAGGGATGTCAGAAGCTGCAGCGTGACATAGATAGGATGCAAGACTGGGCGGAGAAGTGGCAGATGGACTTCAACCCGGATAAATGTGTAGTGGTCCATTTTGGCAGGTCAAATGGGATGAAGGAGTATAATATCAAGGGTAAGACTCTTAGCAGTGTAGAGGATCAGGAGGACCTTGGGGTGCGGGTCCATAGGACTCTTAAATCGGCCTCGCAGGTAGAGGAGGTGGTTAAGAAGGCATATGGTGTGCTGGCCTTCATCAATCGAGGGATTGAGTTTAGGAGTCGGGAGATAATGATGCAGGTTTATAAGACCCTCATCAGACCCCACTTGGAGTACTGTGCTCAGTTCTAGTCGCGTCATTACAGGGGGGATGTGGAAATGATTGAAAGGGTGCAGAGAAAATTTACAAGGATGTTGCCTGGATTGGTTGGCATGCCTTATGAGGATAGGTTGAGGGAGCTCGGTCTTTTCTCCTTGGAGAGACGAAGGATGAGAGGTCACCTGATAGAGGTGTACAAGATGTTGTGAGGTATAGATCGGGTGGATTCTCGGAGGCTTTTTCCCAGGGCTGAAATGGCTGCTACGAAAGGACACAGGTTTAAGGTGCTGGGGAGTAGGTACAGAGGAGATGTCAGGGGTAAGTTTTTCACTCAGAGGGTGGTGGGTGAGTGGAATCGGCTGCCGTCAGTGGTGGTGGAGGCAAACTCAATAGGGTCTTTTAAGAGGCTTCTGGATGAGTACATGGGACTTAATAGGATTGAGAGTTATAGGTAAGCTTATGTATAAGCCTAGGTAGGGACATGACTGGCGCAACTTGTGGGCCGAAGGGCCTGTTTGTGTTGGATTTTTTCTATGCTCTATGTTCTAAGGCTATTTGCCTTCCTTACCAAGCCGTTAACATTTTGTGATTCATGTATAAGAACACTCAGATCCCTCTGTACTGCAGCATTCTGCAGTCTCTCCTCAATTAAAGAATATTCTGTTTTTCTATTCTTCCTGCCAAAGTGACAACCTCATAATTTCCCACCTTATGCTCCATCTGTCTATTTTTGCCCACTCGCTGTATCTCTTTGCAGATTTGAATCTTTCTCACATTATAGAATCTCTATCTGTCCCTTTCCAATTTCCTGCTTCCACTTTATGGGCCAGAATTCTCCAGCTGTTCACGCCCCAGCGCCGCTGCCAGTGGGAACAGAGAATTCAAATCTCCGTTCACTGCAGCGGGACTGGGCAATCTCAGCTGCGGGACTGGGCAATCCCAGCTGCGGGACTGGGCAATCCCAGCTGCGGGCGAGGTCGTACAATTCGGCCCTTAATGTTCTTGAAATCACAAAAGTGAAACAATATGAGGGGGAGGGGGCAAAATGCCATAAAAATATAACAATGCTAATAGTATAAATTAAGCTAAATGAATGGCAGAACAGGCTCAAAGGGCCGAATGGCCTTCTCCTGCTTTTAGTTTCCATGTTTCTAAAAGACCCACAAAGGTTGAAACATTTAAAATGTGCCAAAACTTCTAGCAAGCGGAGAAGAATTAAATCTGCAATATTCTTCCAGGCTCCACCCAATCTGGGGAGCTAAAGCAATGGGCAATCCCTCCGATTCTCAGACTCATAAAACAATATTTATTCACCACCCCGGTGCCTGTAAAGTTCCAGTAAAAGACAGATGACAGAAATTGCCATTGGTGACTGCATTATCAGCAAAGCCCAATCCAAAAGCTTTCAGCATTGTGTCGAATTTAATCTTGGCATGAAGGCTGACAAACTGTTTTGCATCCAATTAACTCTGCAGAGTATGAAGCCGCACTTTCACAAGTCAATCTGTGGTATCGATGTGGCTTCTCGCTCTGTTTGTTAACAAACCTAAAGGACCCTGAAATTACTGATTTACATGTACCAAGTGGCCTGCTGACTTTGGCACTGAGCGGGTTATGGGGGTGGACTCGGAGGTGTGCAGGAAGATAATTGGTCAAAAGCCAAATCCACCCATTTTACTGTCGGATAGAAACATAGAAAATTGCAGCAGGAGCAGGCCATTCGGTCCTCCAAGCCTATTCCACCATTCAGCATGACCATGATTGAAATGAGGGGCAAGGACAGAATCCATGTAATTCCAGGAGAAAAGCAGGAAGATATGATTACAATACTGGGGGATATTATTGGCCTCCAAATAGCAAACTGGAGAGAGAGAGAAGCAATCTGCAGGGAAGTCAGAGATGCACAGGAACTATGGCTTGAAGGGGTTGGAGTGACCCAATGGAAAGCTCTCCTGCCTCTGAGCTGCAAAGTCCCGGGTTAAAGTCCCACTCCAGAAATTATTGGTTCTGAAAGACTGCAGCCATTGGTGCAGGCAACGCAGCCTGGATTGGTGTTGGGTGCTGCTTCCCAGCCCGGGCAAACGGGGAGGGTTAGCGACGAAAAGGGCATCTGGCTCCAAAACCACTCACCAATTCCAAAACTGACAGTTGACATGAATATGCTGAACCAACATTGTGGCAACTCCATCGGAAAATCTGGGAGAGAGAGCAGCGTACAAGAAATATAAAGCACTGATTATTATGGAATGTTTATTACCCAAATATTGATTGGGATAATGGGAAGGGGAGGGATTTCTGGTGCAGGAAATGAGGTGAGCCAAGCGAATTTGATTTAAAGTTGTTTTGTGCTGGCTCTGACATAGGGCATTGTGACCCAATAGACCTCATCTTGGCCTGGCCTCTGCAGCTCGATAAACCAGCAGTGATTTTCCAGGTTCCTTTAAAACAGAGATGACCAGGGAGTGGTGAATCTGCGGGGGTGGGGGTGGGGGTGGGGGTGGATATTTGTAACTATCAAATCCAGGTCAAAGTTTCAGGTCTAAAATGGCCAAAGGAGATATAAAATTCCTGCCCGGAGCACATTTCTTCCAATTATTTTCTAACAGTATTCTTTCCTCCCCCTCAGAGACAGAATATCCCTGATATTTACAGGGAGGGGGTTGGTGGGGACAGGAGGCATGGTGGTGGAACTTGACAGAGCCAGAATCCCAGGAGCCAGGCTGCATTTAACACCGGGACCAAAATTTGATCTTTTGTTAAGTTTTTCAGCTGAAGGCCAATCAATTTAACCTACTGGCAAACAGGGAAACATAGACACTAGAAACAGGAGGAGGCCATTCGGCCCCTTGAGCCTTCTCCACTATTCATTTTGATCATGGCCAATCATTGAATTCAATATCTTGATTCCCCCCTTTTCTCCCGTATGCTTTGATCCCTTTAGCCCCAAGAGCTATACCTAATTTCTTCTTGAAATCACACAATGTTTTGGCCTCAACTACTTTCTGTGGTAGTAAATTCCACACATTCATCACCCTCTGGGTGAAAAATTTCTCCTCACCTCAGTTCTAAAAGTTTTACCCCTTATCCTCAAACTATGACCCCTAGTTCTGGACTCCCCCACCATTGGGAACATTCTTTCTGAATCTACCCTGTCTAACCCTGTTAGAATTTTATAAGTTTCTATGAAATCCCGTCTTATTCTTCTAAATCTAGTGAATATAATCCTAACCAATTTAGTCTCTCCTCACATGACAGACCTGCCATCCCAGGAATCAGCCTGGTAAACCTTTGCTGCACTCCCTCTATAGCAAGGACATCCTTCCTCAGATAAGGACACCAAAACTGCACACAATATTCCAGGTGTGGCCTCACCAACACCCTATACAATTGCAGAAAAACATCCCCTATCTCTATACTTAAATCCTCTTGCTATGAAGGCCAACATACCATTTGCCTTCTTTACTGCCTGCTGTACCTGTGCGCTTAATTTCAGCGACTGATGCATGAGGACTCCAAGGCCTTGCTGAGTGTCCACCTCTCTCAATTTATAAGCCAGCAACAGGAAGCTGCAGCTAGGATTCCAGAATGGAGGATCCCTGGGAATGGTTCTTAGCAATAGAAAGGGGTGAGGGAATAAAATGTTGTGTTTGCGGGCTGCAGTTCTGTAAGAGATTGTGTCATGGGAGGAAAAAGAGGCAGAGATTGGGGTAGTGAAATGGGGAAAGTAAGAGAGGCTGTGATTAGTCGGAGGAAGGAATGGTGTAAAGGTTTCATTAATGGACTGGGGAAAACATCCTTGATCCTTCTGACCCACAAGCTGTGCTGTAAAAATTATTTGTCTTCTCACCTCCAAGGATTCTCTGGGAGGCAAGAGAAGTGATTGCAGAGCCTCTGGCTCTGATCTTCAGGTCGTCGTTGGCCTCTGGTATAGTACCAGAAGATTGGAGGTTAGCGAATGTTGTCCCATTGTTTAAGAAGGGGAACAGAGACTTCCCCGGGAATTATAGACCGGTGAGTCTCACTTCTGTTGTCGGCAAGATGTTGGAAAAAATTATAAGGGATAGGATTTATAGTTATTTGGAGAGTAATGAATTGATAGGTGATAGTCAGCATGGTTTTGTGGCAGGTAGGTCGTGCCTTACTAACCTTATTGAGTTTTTTGAGAAAGTGACCAAGGAGGTGGATGGGGGCAAGGCAGTGGACGTGGTATATATGGATTTTAGTAAGGCGTTTGATAAGGTTCACCATGGTAGGCTTCTGCAGAAAATGCAGATGTATGGGATTGGGGGTGATCTAGGAAATTGGATCAGGAATTGGCTAGCGGATAGGAAACAGAGGGTGGTGGTTGATAGTAAATATTCATCATGGAGTGCGGTTACAAGTGGTGTACCTCAGGGATCTGTTTTGGGGCCACTGCTGTTTGTAATATTTATTAATGATCTGGATGAGGGTATAGTTGGGTGGATTAGCAAATTTGCTGATGACACCAAAGTCGGTGGTGTGGTAGACAGTGAGGAAGGGTGTCGTAGTTTGCAGGAAGACTTAGACAGGTTGCAAAGTTGGGCCGAGAGGTGGCGGATGGAGTTTAATGCGGAGAAGTGTGAGGTAATTCACTTTGGTAGGAATAACAGATGTGTTGAGTATAGGGCTAACGGGAGGACTTTGAATAGTGTGGAGGAGCAGAGGGATCTAGGTGTATGTGTGCATAGATCCCTGAAAGTTGGGAATCAAGTTGATAAGGTTGTTAAGAAGGCATATGGTGTCTTGGCGTTTATTGGTAGGGGGATTGAATTTAGGAGTCGTAGCGTTATGTTGCAACTGTACACAACTCTGGTGCGGCCGCACTTGGAGTACTGTGTGCAGTTCTGGTCCCCACATTACAGGAAGGATGTGGAGGCTTTGGAGAGGGTGCAGAGGAGGTTTACCAGGATGTTGCCTGGTATGGAGGGGAGATCCTATGAGGAGAGGCTGAGGGATTTGGGATTGTTTTCGCTGGAAAGGCGGCGGCTAAGAGGGGATCTTATTGAAACATATAAGATGATTAGAGGTTTAGATAGGGTGGATAGTGATAGCCTTTTTCCTCTGATGGAGAAATCCAGCACGAGGGGGCATGGCTTTAAATTGAGGGGGGGTAGTTATAGAACCGATGTCAGGGGTAGGTTCTTTACCCAGAGGGTGGTGAGGGATTGGAATGCCCTGCCAGCATCAGTTGTAAATGCGCCTAGTTTGGGGGCGTTTAAGAGATCCGTAGATAGGTTCATGGACGAAAAGAAATTGGTTTAGGTTGGAGGGTCACAGTTTTTTTTTAACTGGTCGGTGCAACATCGTGGGCCGAAGGGCCTGTTCTGCGCTGTAATGTTCTATGTTCTATGTTCTATGTACCTCCACTTCGCTGCCCTGGGAAATCTTTGTAACAATTATTCTGTTTACATCATGGGAGTCTTTTTAAACAAGTTAATGAATCATCCCTCCTTGTGAGGATGGCTCCTTGACTCAGCTGATGTTAAAAACCAATCAGAGTAGAGAGGGCTGGTTGGGGACATTTTCGCCATTTTAAAATCTTTCACTTCCCTGTTGGCTGCTGTGTGGCCAGATCTGGTGGGCGGGGCTTAATCTGAGGCCCTTCTGGCATTCTGATGCTAAAATGACAAGGTCAGAAAGGTTTTTGATTTTTTGCTCAGTTGCTGCCATTTGTGTGATTATTACCAGAGCGATATTTATTTACAACAGCAGCCAGTCATTGCAGCTTAACCAAAAAATAAAATGTAAGTAGTTTATGGATTTTCTTTTAAAATGATGGAATGAATTAGATTTTAACTTTGCATAGCCCCTTGTGAATTACAGTCAGAGGAGGTTGAAAATCTGGATCAGTTACCTTTTGTGACGGAAATATCATTGTTAGACTTTGTAAATCAAATCCTGATAACTCTGCCAGACACACAGTCATTGCTACTGTGAATAAATATTCATCCAATTCTCAGTCACCCGGAATCTTTTTAGCCAACACAGCCTCTGCAAAAAGCAGAACATTCTAATCTGACTCCTGACATTCTGAACACACTCTGATTGGATCAATGATTAAAACTAGGAGCTGCATTCTTCCTGCAGATTTCTGAATCTTACCATCAGGGTCAAATGTTTACTCTAGAATTTAGAAGGTTAAGGGGTGATCTGATCAAAGTCTTCAAGATATTAACAGGAGTCAACTGACTCACCTGAAGAAGGGGCTTGGGGCTCCAAAGGCTTGTGTGGCTTTTGCTACCAAATAAACGTGTTGGACTTTAACCTTGTGTTGTTAAACTTCTTACACTGTAATGAAGGCAGATTTCGGATTGGCAAATCCACTCACCCTCTTGAAGTGGGGGCAGCCAAGTAGGATCATTAACAAGTTTGTTAAACACAATTCAATGATTGAGTCAGGATTCAATCTTCCCTCTGTTTATATATTTTCCGCATCCACACTCAGATAAACAGGGGAGAATGGTTTCAGAATTGGGTATGGCACAGTTAGGACTAAAAGCAGAAATTATTTCTTTGCAGGATTTAAGGAAATTCCTCGTGACTGGAGGCCTGTGAGTTTAAGCTCAGTGGGTGTTAAATTTTAGAAAGAGTAATCAAGAAAAAAATTAACAGGCTCTTGGAGAGTTTGAGTTAATTAAGGAGTGCCGGCATGCATTTATAAAAGACAGATGGTGTTCCACTAATCTAATTAACATTTTGGTGAATTAACAAATAAGAACAAAGAACAATACAGCAGGCCCTTCGGCCCTCCAAGCCTGCGCCGCTCATGTGCCCAACTAGACCATTCGTTTGTATCCCTCTATTCGCAGTCTGTTCATGTGGTTATCTAGATAAGTCTTAAACAATCCCAGCGTGTCCGCCTCAGTAAGGTTGACAAAAGGTCTGTGGTGGATCGAGTTCATTTGGATTTCAAGAAGGTGTTTGAAAGTTGCACAAAAGGCTGGTTAACAAAATTGAGGTTCATGTAACGAAAAGGCCAGTATTGTCGCAGAGAAAAACATCTAACGGACAGAAACAAGTGATTTGTGATAAATGGTTGTTTTGCAGGCTGGAGGATGGTGGAGTGTGGCATTCCCAAGGGTCAGTGCAAGGATCACAGCTTTTGTTGATGACTTGAATATTGGAAACGGAGTAAAATTTCAAAAGTAGCCTGTGATACCAAATGTGGAACTATGCAAAACAGTGCGGTGATGCTAATGAACTGCAACGGGACAAACAGACGAACAGATGGGATATAACACAGAGAAGTATAAAATGATGCAGAAGAAATAAGGAGAGGAAATATAGACTTTATGGTGTAGTTCTGAAGACTGTGCAGTCACAGATGGACCTGAAAGTTCATGTGCATAAATTTTTGAAGGTGGCAGGATATATTGAGAGAGTGGTTAATGAATATTTAGTCTTCATAAATAGAGGAATTGAGTACAAAAGCAGGCAAATTAGGCAGAGCCATTATAAAGCTCTGGTTAGGACACTAATAGAGCACTGCTTCTGGTTCTGGTCATCAGCCAATTGGTGAAGGGAGCAAACCAGAGTCAATCTTTACCTGGTCTTAGATTTATTCACAAAGTCAGATATTACAAATGGAGAGTTGATCCAAATGAAGTCAATAAGCATCTTCTGTATCTGAGTGACAAGATCCAAGGAATGTGTCCTTATGTGTACACATATAATTTTTCAATGAGTGCCCATGCCCCCAATCTTGATACACTTAATCTTAACTTGTACAATTAACACATGAAATGATGCAATGATTCCTCAATGTTTCCAAGGATGAGAATTTTTAGTTACAAGCTGTGTTTAATTGTTTTCCTTGGAGCAAAGGAGGATTTAGAGAGAGGTGTGCAAGACTATGAAAGATTCAGATAAAGTGAACACAGTTTGTCACAGAGTCATAGAGGTTTACACCATGGAAACAGGCCCTTCAGCCCAACTTGTCCATGCTGCCCTTTTTTTTAAAAAACCCCGAAACAAATCCAAATTGCCTGCATTTGGCCCATATCCCTCTATACCCATGTAATTATCTAAATGCTTTTCAAAAGATAAAATTGTACCCGCCTCTACTACTACCTCTGGCAGCTTGTTCCAGACACCCACCACCCTCTGTGAAAAAATTGCCCCTCTCGACACTTTTGTATCTCTCCCCTCTCACCTTAAACCTATGCCCTCTAGTTTTAGACTCCCCTACCTTTGGGAAAAGATATTGACTATCTACCTTGTCTATGCCCCTCATTATTTTATAGACCTCTATCAGGTCACCCCTCAGCCTCCTACACTCCAGAGGAAAAATGTCCTAGTCTATTCAGCCTCTCCTTATAACTCAATCCATCAAGTCCCAGTAGCATCCTAGTAAATCTTTTCTGCACTCTTTCTAGTTTAATAGCATCCTTTCTATAATAGGGTGACCAGAATTGCACACAGTATTTCAAGTGTGGCCTTACCAATGTCTTGTACAACTTCAACAAGACGTCCCAACTCCTGTATTCAATGATCTGACCGATGAAACCAAGCATGCCGAATGCCTTCTTCACGACTCTGTCCACCTGTGACTCCACTTTCAAGGAGCTATGAACATGTACCCCTAGATCTCTTTGTTCTGTAACTCCCCCCAACGCCCTACCATTAACTGAGTAAGTCCTGCCCCGGTTCAATCTACCAAAATGCATTACCTCGCATTTGTCTAAATTAAACTCCATCTGCCATTCGTCAGCCCACTGGCCCAATTGATCAAGATCACGCTGCAATTGGAGATAACCTTCCTCACTGTCCACCATGCCACCAATCTTGGTGTCATCTGGAAACTTACTAAACATGCCCCCTATATTCTCATCCAAATCATTAATATAAATGACAAATAACAGTGGGCCCAGCACTGATCCCTGAGGCACATCGCTGGTCACAGGCCTCCAGTTTGAAAAACAACTCTCTGCAACCATCCTCTGGCTTCTGTCAAGAAGCCAATTTTGTATCCATTTAGATACCTCACCCTGGATCCCATGAGATTTAACTTTATGCAACAACCTACCATGTGGTACCTTGTCAAATAAAGAACAAAGAACAAAGAACAGTGCAGCACAGGAAACAGGCCCTTCGGCCCTCCAAGCCTGTGCCGCTCCTTGGTCCAACTAGACTATTCGTTTGTATCCCTCCATTCCCAGACTGCTCATGGGACTATCCAGGTAAGTCTTAAACGATGTTAGCGTGCCTGCCTCCACCACCCTACTTGGCAGTGCATTCCAGGCCCCCACCACCCTCTGTGTAAAAAACATCCCTCTAATATCTGAGTTATACTTCGCCCCTCTCACCTTGAGCCCGTGACCCCTCGTGAACGTCACTTCTGATCTGGGAAAAAGCTTCCCACCATTCACCCTATCTATCCCCTTCATAATCTTGTACACCTCTATTAGATCGCCCCTCATTCTCCGTCTTTCCAGGGAGAACAACCCCAGTTTACCCAATCTCTCCTCATAGCTAAGACCCTCCATACCAGGCAACATCCTGGTAAACCTTCTCTGCACTCTCTCTAACGCCTCCACGTCCTTCTGGTAGTGCGGCGACCAGAACTGGACGCAGTACTCCAAATGTGGCCCAACCAGCGTTCTATACAGCTGCATCATCAGACTCCAACTTTTATACTCTATACCCCGTCCTATAAAGGCAAGCATACCATATGCCTTCTTCACCACCTTCTCCACCTGTGTTGCCACCTTCAAGGATTTGTGGACTTGCACACCTAGGTCCCTCTGTGTTTCTATACTCCTGATGACTCTGCCATTTATTGTATAACTCCTCCCTCCATTATTTCTTCCAAAATGCATCACTTCACATTTATCCGGATTAAACTCCATCTGCCACCTCTCCGCCAATTTTCCAGCCTATCTATATCCTGCTGTATTGCCCGACAATGCTCTTCGCTATCCGCAAGTCCAGCCATCTTCGTGTCATCCGCAAACTTGCTGATTACACCAGTTACACCTTCTTCCAAATCATTTATATATATCACAAATAGCAGAGGTCCCAGTACAGAGCCCTGCAGAACACCACTGGTCACAGACCTCCAGCCGGAAAAAGACCCTTCGACCACTACCCTCTGTCTCCTATGGCCAAGCCAGTTCTCCACCCGTCTAGCCACTTCTCCTTGTATCCCATGAGCCTTAACCTTCTTAACCAACCTGCCATGTGGGACTTTGTCAAATGCCTTACTGAAATCCATATGGACGACATCCACGGCCCTTCCTTCATCAACCGTTTTTTGTCACTGCCTCAAAAAACTCCACCAAATTTGTAAGGCACGACCTCCCTCTTACAAAACCATGCTGTCTGTCACTAATGAGATTGTTTCGTTCTAAATGCACATACATCCTGTCTCTAAGAATCCTCTCCAACAACTTCCCTACCACGGACGTCAAGCTCACCGGCCTATAATTTCCTGGGTTATCCCTGCTACCCTTCTTAAACAACGGGACCACATTCGCTATCCTCCAATCCTCAGGGACCTCACCCATGTCCAAAGAAGCGACAAAGATTTCCGTCAGAGGCCCAGCAATTTCATCTCTCGTCTCCCTGAGCAGTCGAGGATCGATGCCATCAGGCCCTGGGGCTTTGTCAGTTTTAATGTTCCCTAAAAAACCTAACACTTCCTCTCTTGTAATGGAGATTTTCTCTAACGGGTCAACACCTCCCTCCGAGACACTCCCGGTTAATACGCCCCTCTCCTTCGTGAATACCGATGCAAAATATTCATTTAGGATCTCCCCTATTCCCTTGGGTTCTAAGCATAATTCCCCCCCTGAGAGGTCCGATTTTCTCCCTGACAACTCTTTTGTTCCTAACGTATGAATAGAATGCCTTAGGATTCTCCTTGCTAAATGCCTTGCTAAATACCATGTAGGCAACATCAACTGCACTGCCCTCATCTACCTTCTTGGTTACCCCTTCAAAAAACTCAATCAAATTTGTGAGATATGATTTTCCACTCACAAAGCCATGCTGACTGTCCCTAACCAGTCCTTGCATCTCTAAATGCCTGTAGATCCTGTCTCTCAAAATACCTTCCAACAATTTACCCACCACTGGTGTGAGGCTCACTGGCCTGTAGTTCCCAGTCTTTTCCCTGCAGCCCTTTTTAAACAAAGGCACAACATTTGCCACTCTCCAATCTTCAGGCACCTCACCCGTGACTATCAATGATTCAAATATCTTGGCTAGGGGACCCGCAATTTCCTCCCTAGCCTCCCACAATGTCCAATGTTTGTTGATGGTGTAGGGGACTCTGGAGCTACACTGGTGCCAGGTAAGGTGATCTATCCTCTGAGAATAATTCTCTTATTAGAATCAATGTTTGGAAAAATCAGACAGTCTCAAAGGGACACATACCACAACTCAACTGACAGGGATATTGCTGAGTCCTTTCAAGGGAGCAATAAGTTTATAAGATATAGGAGCAGAATTAGACCATTCAGCCCATTGAGTCTGCTCTGCCATTCGATCATGACTGATATGCTCCTCATCTCCATTTTCCTGTCTTCCCCCCATAACCCTTCAATCCATTACCAATTAAAAATCTGTCTAACTCCTCCTTAAATTTACTCACTGTCCCAGCATCCACTGCACTGGGCCTGACGTAGGCCACATAGCTCTCCCATCAATGTGCTTCCTCAGTACAGGATAGAGCTCGAACGATCAGTCACAGGCTCTCTGTCCAGAATTTCACAATGCAGTCAATAGAATCAGGCTGGAGCTGGCTCGTGGTCTCAATTCCACCATAGACCTCCCCCCAAACCAGCAATTACAGGCTCCATGTGTTTGTTCATCCAATCAGTTTTAATTTGTGATATCTCCAGGTTATTCAGCACTCTGGATTTTAACAACTTGCCTCTAAATTCAAATTATCAACTATTTATTTGCTAAACTGAAAGAAGTATTTTTCATTTTCTATTGCAGTTAGAATAGATTTTGCCTCTGTCACCTTTCCCCCAACTCATGATTTAATTGCTGTAATTAAAAGGTTTTCTATCTGTGTCATTGTATTGGTGACTGTGGTGTAGTGATTAGGGTGCAAAGGTAGCAATTTAACAAAATAGGTTAAAAGCTCAAATCCCACAACAGCAAGCTGTGAAAAGGAAATACAGTCATTGATGAGTAAGTATAAAACTCACTGACAAAGCTTTGTATTTCTAACCATTCTCTGCAATGTGAATGCTTTCAACATTCAGTAAATTATCAAACCTGTATCGTTTCCTCTCCTCCCCGAGTTAATCAGAATTGTCATTCGTACATTTTAGTAAGAGTGAGGATCACCTTCCTTTTCTCGTGGTTGTAACTGATCCTCCCAATTTCTATGAAACTGATTTTTGTTTTCACTACCTCGCCCAGGTCATCATTGTTTACAGGACCCGACCTGACTGATTTTCAATTTATTGGAATCAAAAGAACAGAAATTGTTTCCATTAAAGATAGACATCTTCCTCCAACAGATTACCAGACAGGTGCTGAATACAAAAATGGTTCCCATATCTTGACTACAATTTACCCTTTCCTCCTGTATCCTGTTTCTCTGCGCAATTTGGTTTCATCTACAGACCTAGCTGTTCTCTGAATATTGTTACTGTCATTAATAAATACATTGACCCACAAAGACACTAAGATGAACACAAGGGTCATGAGTCACAGTTATCCAAGTGCATTCTTCACCATTGATCATTATTCTATCAAATTTCCAATTTCATTTACTGTAACAGCTTCCATTTCAATCATGAAGCACCTCAAATTCCTTCTGAAAGTCAAGATTTATAACTTCCAGTAAGTCATCTATCAGCCTCTGAGGAAGCCAGTACATAAAGCCGGCGTGACCTGCCTTTCATCTATGCTGCTTTTGTATTACAGCCTTGGTTTAAACACACTTCAGTTGTTTTTATTGGAATTAACTACAATGTTCACTTATATTTACACAAATTCCTTAGAGAGCAGTAATGTTTACTTCCCACTTTTCAAAGAATCAGAATAGATAATGTTTTATTATATTTTGTTATCCACTATTTAAATCACAATGTATTCAGTTCCAGAACTGACTGAATAATATGGGTTTGTGTTGCCAGCGTTGCTGACTCAAAACCCAGTGATGTTTTTTTCTCAGTTTTTTTAAAATCCCGCTGTCTCTGTAATTTGACATCTCTGTACATCTGTTACAATTGATGAGAGCAGAGGTCACAAACTCAACCTTAACCACAGGCACTTTTCACAGCGACCTTGTGTAACAACAAGTGTCTATTTTAGGGATTCAGTTTGATCAATATTTAACAGTCTTATTGGGCCTTTGCATGTGCTGCAACCTCTTGATCTTTGGATCTGTACTTCAGGCAGGAGTTTAAGTCAAAATGAGGACTTTAATTGCATGTTGTACTGCATACTTTGTGTCATATTGGATACGTGACATGAACATTAGGTGATAACCTTATGCTCATCGACTGGATCTAGCAAAAGAATCACAAATCTTGTGGTGTAGCATTTACACTATTTGTTAATACTCAATGCAATTTGTTAAACTACACATGTTAGAGAATTGGGAGAAGATTATCAAACTTTTCTGGATAATTCTGATTTAGATCATTAATAATTTCACATCAATCCCTAACAGTTGGCCATTTCCAACAAAACCCTCTTCAAATGGCTATTTATTGACATATGTAAAAACAATCTACATTTCAGTGTCATTTGTCCAAAATTGCAGACACTGATTTGAAGTGGGGGGGGGGGGGGGGGGTGGGGTGGTGGTGATTGAAGAGGGTGGGAGGGAGGTGGTTAAAACACATACTTAGCTTGTCTATAAAGTAAAGTGGGAGAGTCAACGAAAACACACACATTTTCATCTAACTCCTTGGATTCGGAATTTATAGGCCCATAGCTGGTTACATTATATCCTCTTTAACTCTAAGTAATGGGTTGATCACAAAATCTGCTTTCATCCAGCGCCACAGCATCACTAGTCTTCCCTTGTAGCACAACCCCGTCAGTGCTGAAATAATCAAACTTGCCCTCATCAACTCCAAATACTTCCCTGTGTCCAGAAACTCTAATTTGTCCAAATTTCTGCCGCATGTCCCCTGATTCCCACCCTTTCATCATCTCTAACTTTGCTCAACTAATCTGGCTCCCCAGCCTTCATCTAAAATCTTCATTCTTATTTTGACTTTGCTTGGAGTTTGCAAACTCCATTAATATTACGGGTGGAATGTTACCGGCTTGCCCCGTCCATCGGCAGGCGGAGCGAGCTGGTAAATTCATGTGGGAGCGAGAAATCAGGATCACACCTGGTTTCTCAGCTCTGGCGATTCTGCGAGACCCAGATTTCCGGCGTGGTCAGCCCCTCACCAGCAACGGCCGACTCCCGCTCCTAATTCATATGTTTGTATTTTGTTTTTGGTGTGGGATCTTTTACAACCAGTTATGTAGGCAGATGGGGCTCCAGTTTAACATTTCATCCATCAACATTTTGGCTGTAAGGTGACACCTTCAATAGCACAGAGGACCCTCAGTGTTGTACTGGGCACCAACCTTGATCTTTGTGCTCAAGCCCTGGAATGCGTCTTGAACTCAGAATAAATGTGAGACAGAGGTGATGGAGCAATCAACTGAACCACAGCCAACACCAATAGAGTTTGATTACAGAGGTAGGTTTTTCAGAGGGATTTAAAAAGGCACAGATAAGTGGATAAACATAAAACAATTTATGATGGGAATTCCAAAACTCAGGTCTGAATAATGGAAAACATGACTGCCAACAATGAAGATGGGGTGCACAAAGTTTTGGTGCCCTGGTCAATATTTATCCTTCAACCAACATCACCAAAATAAATATTTTTATATTCATTCATGGGACATGGGCGTCGCTGGCTGGCCAGCATTTATTGCCCATCCCTAGTTGCCCTTGAGAAGGTGGTAGTGAACTGCTTTCTTGAATCGTTGCAGTCCACGTGCTGTGGGTTGACCCACAATGTTGTTAGGGAGGGAATTCCAGGATTTTGACCCAGCGACTGAGAAGGAACGGCGATATATTTCCAAGTCAGGATGGTGAGTGGCTTGGAGGGGAACTTGCAGGTGGTGGTGTTCCCATGTATCAGCTGCCCTTGTCCTTCGAGATGGGAGTGGTCGTTGGCTTGGAAGGTGCTATCTAAGGATCTTTGGTGAATTGCTGCAGTGCATTTTGTAGATAGTACACACTGCTGCTACTGAGCATCAGTAGTGGAGGGATGTTTGTGGTTGTGGTGCTGCTTTGTCTGGATGGTGTCACGCTTCTTCAGTGTTGTTGGAGCTGCACCTGTCCAGGCAAGTGGGGAGTATTCAAGTGGCAAGTTGAGAGGTATTGACAGAGTGGATTCTCATAGGCTTTTACCCAGGGCTGAAATGGTTGCCACAAGAGGTCACAGGTTTAGGGTGCTGGGGAGTAGGTACAGAGGAGATGTTAGGGGTATGTTTTTCACTCAGAGGGTGGTGGGTGCGTGGAATCGGCTGCCGGTAGTGGTGATGGAGGCGGATTCGATAGGGTCTTTTAAGAGACTTTTGGATAAGTTCATGGAAGTTAGTAAGATAGAGGGTTATAGGTAAGCCGAGTAGGTAGGGACATGTTCGGCACAACTTGTGGGCCGAAGGGCCTGTTTGTGCTGTAGCTTTTCTATGTTCGATGTTCTATATTCTATGTTCTATTCTATTACACTCCTGACTTGTGCCTTGTAGATGGTGGATAGGCTTTGGGGAGGCAGGAGGTGAGTTACCCGCTGCAGTATTCCTAGCCTCTGACCTGGTCTTGTAACCATTGTGTTTATGCGGCGAGTCCATTTGAGTTTCTGGTCAATGGTAACCCCAAGGATGTTGACAGTGGGGATTCAGTGATGATTACACCATTGAATGTCAAGGGGCGGTGGTTAGAGTGTCTCTTATGGTCTTATGGTCATTGCCTGGCATTTGTGTGGTGCAAATGTTACTTGCCACTTGTCAGCCCAAGCCTGAATATTGTCCAGATCTTGTGGCATTTGATCATGGACTGCTTCAGCATCTGAGGAGTTGCAAATAGTGCTGAACACTCTGGTCTTTATCACATTGCTATTTGTGGGAGCTTGCCATACCTCAATTGGCTGTCACATATCCAACGATACAACAGTGGTTATATTTCCAAATCTCCTCACTAATGGCAAAATGCTTTGGGACAACTGGATATTGTAAAATCGATCACACTGGAAGGGGTGCAGAGAAGGTTCGCCAGGATGTTGCCTGGGATGAAACATTTAAGTTATGAAGAGAGATTGGATAGGCTTGGTTTGTTTTCATTGGAGCAGAGAAGACTGAGGGGTGACCTGATCGGGGTGTACAAGATTATGAGGAGCATGGACAGGGTGGATAAGGAGCAGCTGTTCCCCTTGGTTGAAGGGTCAGTTACGAGGGGACACAAGTTAAAAGTGAGGGGTGGGAGGTCTCGGGGGGGGATTTGAGGAAAAATGTTTTTACCCAGAGGATGGTGACGTTCTAGAATGCGCTGCCTGGGAGGGTGGTGGAGGCGGGATGCCTCACATCCTATAAAAAGTACCTGGATGAGTACTTGGCACATCCTAACATTCAATGCTGTGGGCCAAATGCTGGCAAGTGGGATTAGATGGGCAGGTCAGAACATTTCATGCACCCATGCAAACTTCTGCACTGTAATATTCTGTGATTCTTTGATTATCACTGTGCTGATTTTTCCTTCTTTCTTTCATCCTGACAAAATAGCCAGTGGGAATTTCCTAACGCTACAAAGCCACAAGAATTGGCAAAACAGATGGTCTAACCTCCATTGAAAGCAGAGGTTTAACAATTTCTGGTATGCATTGTTTAGCAGTTTTAACATTCAAAAGATCTGCCCTTAACAATCCTGTGAAAATAGAATGTCATGATGTGGAGATGCCGGCGTTGGACTGGGGTAAACACAGTAAGAAGTTTAACAACACCAGGTTAAAGTCCAACAGGTTTATTTGGTAGCAAAAGCCACACAAGCTTTCGAGGCTCTGAGCCCCTTCTTCAGGTGAGTGGGAATTCTGTTCACAAACAGAACTTATAAGACACAGACTCAATTTACATGAATAATGGTTGGAATGCGAATACTTACAACTAATCCAGTCTTTAAGAAACAAAACAATGGGAGTGGAGAGAGCATCAAGACAGGCTAAAAAGATGTGTATTGTCTCCAGACAAGACAGCCAGTGAAACTCTGCAGGTCCACGCAACTGTGGGCGTTACAAATAGTGTGACATAAATTCTGATTCTAGGATCGCATGATAAAGACTCAGGAGGAAAAAAGCAGAAATATTTATGTGAAATAGTGTGACATAAACCCAATATCCCGGTTGAGGCCGTCCTTGTGTGTGCGGAACCTGGCTATCAGTTTCTGCTCCGCGACTCTGCGCTGTCGTGTGTCGCGAAGGCCGCCTTGGAGAACGCTTACCCGAATATCAGAGGCCGAATGCCCGTGACCGCTGAAGTGCTCCCCAACAGGAAGAGAACAGTCTTGCCTGGTGATTGTCGAGCGGTGTTCATTCATCCGTTGTCGCAGCGTCTGCATAGTTTCCCCAATGTACCATGCCTCGGGACATCCTTTCTTGCAGCGTATCAGGTAGACAACGTTGGCCGAGTTGCAAGAGTATGTACCGTGTACCTGGTGGATGGTGTTCTCACGTGAGATGATGGCATCTGTGTCGATGATCCGGCACGTCTTGCAGAGGTTGCTGTGGCAGGGTTGTGTGGTGTCTTGGTCACTGTTCTCCTGAAGGCTGGGTAGTTTGCTGCGGACAATGGTCTGTTTGAGGTTGTGCGGTTGTTTGAAGGCAAGAAGTGGGGGTGTGGGGATGGCCTTGGCGAGATGTTCGTCTTCATCAATGACATGTTGAAGGCTCCGGAGGAGATGCCGTAGCTTCTCCGCTCCGGGGAAGTACTGGACAACGAAGGGTACTCTGTCCACTGTGTCCCGTGTTTGTCTTCTGAGGAGGTCGGTGCGGTTTTTCGCTGTGGCGCGTTGGAACTGTTGATCAATGAGTCTAGCGCCATATCCTGTTCTTATGAGGGCATCTTTCAGCGTCTGGAGGTGTCTGTTGCGATCCTCCTCATCCGAGCAGATCCTGTGTATACGGAGGGCTTGTCCGTAGGGGATGGCTTCTTTAACGTGTTTAGGGTGGAAGCTGGAGAAGTGGAGCATCGTGAGGTTATCCGTGGGCTTGCGGTACAGTGAGGTGCTGAGGTGACCGTCCTTAATGGAGATGCGCGTGTCCAAGAATGCAACCGATTCCGGAGAGTAGTCTATGGTGAGCCTGATGGTGGGATGGAACTTGTTGATGTCATCATAGAGTTGTTTCAGTGATTGTTCACCATGAGTCCAAAGGAAGAAAATGTCATCGATGTATCTAGTGTATAGCACCGGTTGAAGGTCCCGTGCGGTGAAGAAGTCTTGTTCGAACCTGTGCATGAAGATGTTGGCATATTGAGGTGCAAATTTGGTCCCCATGGCTGTTCCGTGTGTCTGGATGAAGAACTGGTTGTTGAAGGTGAAGATATTGTGGTCCAGGATGAAGCGGATGAGATGTAAAATTGCATCTGGAAACTGCCAGTTTCCAGATGCAATTTTACATCTCATCCGCTTCATCCTGGACCACAATATCTTCACCTTCAACAACCAGTTCTTCATCCAGACACACGGAACAGCCATGGGGACCAAATTTGCACCTCAATATGCCAACATCTTCATGCACAGGTTCGAACAAGACTTCTTCACCGCACGGGACCTTCAACCGGTGCTATACACTAGATACATCGATGACATTTTCTTCCTTTGGACTCATGGTGAACAATCACTGAAACAACTCTATGATGACATCAACAAGTTCCATCCCACCATCAGGCTCACCATAGACTACTCTCCGGAATCGGTTGCATTCTTGGACACGCGCATCTCCATTAAGGACGGTCACCTCAGCACCTCACTGTACCGCAAGCCCACGGATAACCTCACGATGCTCCACTTCTCCAGCTTCCACCCTAAACACGTTAAAGAAGCCATCCCCTACGGACAAGCCCTCCGTATACACAGGATCTGCTCGGATGAGGAGGATCGCAACAGACACCTCCAGACGCTGAAAGATGCCCTCATAAGAACAGGATATGGCGCTAGACTCATTGATCAACAGTTCCAACGCGCCACAGCGAAAAACCGCACCGACCTCCTCAGAAGACAAACACGGGACACAGTGGACAGAGTACCCTTCGTTGTCCAGTACTTCCCCGGAGCGGAGAAGCTACGGCATCTCCTCCGGAGCCTTCAACATGTCATTGATGAAGACGAACATCTCGCCAAGGCCATCCCCACACCCCCACTTCTTGCCTTCAAACAACCGCACAACCTCAAACAGACCATTGTCCGCAGCAAACTACCCAGCCTTCAGGAGAACAGTGACCAAGACACCACACAACCCTGCCACAGCAACCTCTGCAAGACGTGCCGGATCATCGACACAGATGCCATCATCTCACGTGAGAACACCATCCACCAGGTACACGGTACATACTCTTGCAACTCGGCCAACGTTGTCTACCTGATACGCTGCAAGAAAGGATGTCCCGAGGCATGGTACATTGGGGAAACTATGCAGACGCTGCGACAACGGATGAATGAACACCGCTCGACAATCACCAGGCAAGACTGTTCTCTTCCTGTTGGGGAGCACTTCAGCGGTCACGGGCATTCGGCCTCTGATATTCGGGTAAGCGTTCTCCAAGGCGGCCTTCGCGACACACGACAGCGCAGAGTCGCGGAGCAGAAACTGATAGCCAGGTTCCGCACACACAAGGACGGCCTCAACCGGGATATTGGGTTCATGTCACACTATTTCACATAAATATTTCTGCTTTTTTCCTCCTGAGTCTTTATCATGCGATCCTAGAATCAGAATTTATGTCACACTATTTGTAACTCCCACAGTTGCGTGGACCTGCAGAGTTTCACTGGCTGTCTTGTCTGGAGACAATACACATCTTTTTAGCCTGTCTTGATGCTCTCTCCACTCCCATTGTTTTGTTTCTTAAAGACTGGATTAGTTGTAAGTATTCGCATTCCAACCATTATTCATGTAAATTGAGTCTGTGTCTTATAAGTTCTGTTTGTGAACAGAATTCCCACTCACCTGAAGAAGGGGCTCAGAGCCTCGAAAGCTTGTGTGGCTTTTGCTACCAAATAAACCTGTTGGACTTTAACCTGGTGTTGTTAAACTTCTTAAAATAGAATGTGTCATGATCACAATCTTAATTTCAGCTGTGAAGAATGAAAGAGGTGTGAACTTTGACAATTAGCACCTCTTCAGAATAAAATCCAGCACCACAATTGTGAAGGTGATTGGTGGATCTTCCAGAAGATGGCTGACCTTGCATCCTGCTGACTGAATTTCAAGTGTTGATATTCACACTTATCTATATCCGAATAGTCATGATGTGTAGTTGCCGGCGTTGGACTGGGGTGAACACAGTAAGAGTTTTAACAACACCAGGTTAAAGTCCAACCGGTTTATTTGGTAGCAAATACCATTAGGAGACGCTACGAAAGCTAATGGTATTTGCTACCAAATAAACCTGTTGGACTTTAACTTGGTGTTGTTAAAACTCTTACTATATCCGAATAGAACAGACCATTAAATGGAGCATGTTACGAGGGGAATGAGGAGGGGAGAGGAAGCTAATTCCAGCCAGCCAATATATGATACGTATTGTGACTCTGATTAAAAGGACTATGTGGCTATATTTACTTTTCCTTCTTGGCTGGAGGAGGTCAGGGAGGAAGGAAGGATAAACCACTGTTCTCATTAAAGAGGTGGACAGTATAGAGTTGTGAAGATAACAATATGTCACTATCTACTCAAAATGATCTTGTTTAATGCATTCTCAGCAAGTGGACATCAATGGCAAGGCCAGCGTTTCTTGTCCATCCCAAGTTTCTCTGAGAGGACTGTGGTGTGCCTTCTTAAACTGCTGCACAGAATTTAATATAAGTTAACAACTTGCTTGGTTGCTTCAGAAGACAGTAAAAAGTTGGCCAAACTTCAGAGAAAGATCTGCTCCGCTGAATGCAATCTAGGTCACCGACTTCTGAAAATAACACATTCTTCCCTCAGTAGTCATATTCTGAATGCAGTTTATCATTCTCATCTTCATCAGCATGAGTAATGGAAAATGATAAAGGCAACCAGAAACTCGGGAAAAGTGGATTGACTATTGCTTCTCGAATACCACAGATCATCTTGTTTGAACATTCTATTTCCTGGTTAAATGGATGTCGGTGTAATTTGGAGAATGAATTTGATACGAGGGCTGCCGAGGGTCACTCATTTGGAGAACCTATCACTCCATTTGGTTCAGAAACATTAGCTGTCTTGATTTGTGTTATGCTTAAAAATGCCACTGGTACAAATGGAGTCTTGATGATTGTGTCATGTGTCATTTTTCTGATGTTCAGCATGTTAGTTTGATGCGATGTGTAAATGATGTTGCTGAGTTTATGTTACAGCATCGTGTATTTTTAAAAATATCGCTTCACAGTCAACAACTCAATTCTTCTCCATCATCACTTCATCTCCTCATTTTAGTCCTGTCCTAATACATTAGCACATCGCCTTCAATTACTTCTATTCAAATCCCCTCACAATCATCTCAGATACAATCAAACTTCCATCCTGAGCTCTACCTTTTCCCCGTTTACCTGCTGTCCCTGGGCAACATAATTCCCGAGTATGGGATCGGTTTACAGATGTCTGTTAACAGCACACACATCTCTATTTCTCTGTCACTAATCTCGATCCCAGGACCAGCTCCCATCAAAAGTTTCACCCTCAGCGACCTAGACAGGATAAACACACCAGTCTCATGGAAAATAGGAGCAATGGCAGGCTATTCGGCCCTTCAAGCCTGCTCCACTATTCAATATGACCATGGCTGATCCTCCATCTCACTCTCATACTCCAGCACTCTCACCATATCCCTTGACACTGTTAAAGAGTCTAGAAATCTATTTCCTTCTTAAATATATTCAAACCTCACTGTCCAGTTTAATCCTAAACGAGAGTTTAAACCCCACATTCAATCCATCAGCAGATCTGTATCTCTCACTTCCACCCCACCCTTAACTAAACCTCATCCACACCTTTGTCATCTCTTCACTCAATAATATAAAAATTCTCCTTCAAGGAGTAAAGATTAACGGGACCGACAGTGCCTCCTTGTGGAGGCAGCCTTAAAGGGCAGTTAAAAATGAATTGTAATATACCATTGCTAAGCAGGCAGGACCCAGCAATCAAAGGACTGAGCCTTCCAGCAATTATATTGCAGCCATTAGGACAGAGTCCCCCTGCGGGTCATGGAGTGCTCAGAAAGGAAGGTTACCCCCACCATATGGAACCTGCTGGGAGATCACCATCATTTTTGTGGTGGTTTCCCAATGTCGCAGGGACTAGTCTTGGCACCAGTATAATACCAGCAGAGACATTAAATCGTTGTTAATTGGCTACTTATGGAATCAGAGAATCTCTACAGTGCAGAATAAATCAATTAATTCACTACATGCCGCTGGGCAGTAGGTGGCTACACCATTGCTGTTCCCATTTCAGGGAATACCCTGTGGTGGCGTGGGGTGGGGGTGGTGGGGGGATGGGGAGTGGGGAGTAGGGGTGATAAACATCAGGCTTTCCTCTGGAAACTCTCATTTTACTAGGCCTCCCATTTCTCAACCCTTTCAACCCTTCTTCATAAAGGTCCACAGCACGCCTCAAACCAAAACAAAACAGAATTCTCGTTTGTAAATACTATTTAGTGGCCTCGACTGGAATCAGATGTGAACATGTGGAACAGCAAAACTGGTCTCCCGTATCCAGACAACATTCACAACGGTCAAGATATCGGAGTTTGATGAAGGAATATGGCAGCTGATCCCAGAACGGAATGTAAATTGAGAAAGTGAAGGGGCATGGGATACAAGGGGACATTGCCTTGTGGATCCAGAACTGGCTTGCCCACAGAAGGCAAAGAGTGGTTGTAGATGGGTCTTTTTCAGCATGGAGGTCGGTCACCAGTGGAGTGCCCCAGGGATCTGTTCTGGGACCCTTGCTCTTTGTGATTTTTATAAATGACCTGGATGAGGAAATGGAAGGATGGGTTTGCAAGTTTGCTGATGACACAAAGGTTGGTGGGGTTGTGGATAGTGTAGAGGGATGTCAGCAGTTGCAACGAGACATAGATAAGATGCAAGACTGGGCGGAGAAGTGGCAGATAGACTTCAACCCAGATAAGTGTGTGGTGGTTCATTTTGGCAGGTCAAATAGGATGAAAGAATATAATATTAAGGGTAAGACGCTTGGCAGTGTGGAAGATCAGAAGGATCTTGGGGTCCGGGTTCATAGGACGCTCAAAGCAGCGTCGCAGGTGGAGGCTGTGGTTAAGAAGGCGTATGGAACACTGGCCTTCATCAATAGAGGAATTGAGTTTAGAAATCGGGAGATAATGCTGCAGCTGTATAGGACCCTGGTCAGACCCCACCTGGAGTACTGTGCCCAGTTCTGGTCGCCTCATTACAGAAAGGATGTGGAAGCCATAGAACGTGTGCAGAGGAGATTTACAAGGATGTTGCCTGGGTTAGGTGGCATGCCTTATGAGGATAGGGTGAGAGAGCTAGGTCTTTTCTCCTTGGAGAGGCGAAGGATGAGAGGTGACCTGGTAGAGGTGTATAAGATGTTGAGAGGTACTGATAGAATGGATTCTCAGAGGCTTTACCCAGGGCTGAAATGGTTGCCACAAGAGGTCACAGGTTTAGGGTGTTGGGGAGTAGGTACAGAGGAGATGTTAGGGGTAAGTTTTTCACTCAGAGAGTGGTGGGTGCGTGGAATCGGCTGCCAGTAGTGGTGGTGGAGGCGGATTCAATCAGGTCTTTTAAGAGACTTTTGGATAAGTTCATGGAAGTTAGTAAGAACATAGAACATAGAACAGTACAGCACAGAACAGGCCCTTCGGCCCACGATGTTGTGCCGAGCTTTATCTGAAACCAAGATCAAGCTATCCCACTCCCTGTCATCCTGGTGTGCTCCATGTGCCTATCCAATAACCGCTTAAATGTTCCTAAAGTGTCTGACTCCACTATCACTGCAGGCAGTCCATTCCACACCCCAACCACTCTCTGCGTAAAGAACCTAACTCTGATATCCTTCCTGTATCTCCCACCACGAACCCTATAGTTATGCCCCCTTGTAATAGCTCCATCCACCCGAGGAAATAGTCTTTGAACGTTCACTCTATCTATCCCCTTCATCATTTTATAAACCTCTATTAAGTCTCCCCTCAGCCTCCTCCGCTCCAGAGAGAACAGCCCTAGCTCCCTCAACCTTTCCTCATAAGACCTACCCTCCAAACCAGGCAGCATCCTGGTAAATCTCCTCTGCACTCTTTCCAGTGCTTCCACATCCTTCCTATAGTGAGGTGACCAGAACTGCACACAATACTCCAAATGTGGTCTCACCAAGGTCCTGTACAGTTGCAGCATAACCCCACGGCTCTTAAACTCCAACCCCCTGTTAATAAAAGCTAACACACTATAGGCCTTCTTCACAGCTCTATCCACTTGAGTGGCAACCTTTAGAGATCTGTGGATATGAACCCCAAGATCTCTCTGTTCCTCCACAGTCTTCAGAACCCTACCTTTGACCCTGTAATCCACATTTAAAGTTGTCCTACAAAAATGAATCACCTCACATTTATCAGGGTTAAACTCCATTTGCCATTTTTCAGCCCAGCTTTGCATCCTATCTATGTCAAATCTATGTAAGATAGAGGGTTATAGGTAAGTCTAGTAGGTAGGGACATGTTCAGCGCAACTTGTGGGCCGAAGGGCCTGTTTGTGCTGTAGCTTTTCTATGTTCTACGTTCTATAAATCTTCAAGAAATTGGCAAAGAAAATTTGATGCGAAAGGTAATACAAAACTAAAATGATCTATATGGTTCCTAGGAAAAGCCAAGAAATTGTGCTATTTTTCTGTTGGTATGACCAGGGTATTAATCTTAAACTGTTAGGGTATGTGAATAGTAATTAAAGCAAGGGACAGAGTAACTGCATAAATATAAACTATGGGTTTGATTGCGAATAAGCCTAGCAAGATTTCAAACAGATAGAATCATAGAATTCCTACAGTGCAGAAAGAGGCCATCCAGCCCATTGAGTCTGCACTGATGCTCTGAAAGAGCATCCCACCCAGGCCCTCTCCATCCCTCTAACCCCGCAAATCTGCAAATTTGCCATGGCTTATCCACCTCACCTACACATCTTTGGACTGTGGGAGGAAACCGGAGCACCCAGAGGAAACCCACGTAGACACGGGAAGAATGTGCACACTCTACACAGGCAGTCACCTAAGGCCAGAATCAATCCTGGATCCCTGGTGTTGTGAGGCAGCTGTGCGAACTATTGTGCCACCATGCCGGTTGATGGGGGAGAACCGGTGGATGCGGTGTTTTTGGATTTCCAAAAGGCGTTTGATAAGGTGCCCCATAAAAGGCTGCTGAAGAAGATTAGGGCACGCGGAGTTGGGGGTAGTGTGTTAAAGTGGATTGGGGACTGGCTATCCGACAGGAAGCAAAGAGTCGGAATAAATGGGTGTTTTTCCGGTTGGAGGAAGGTAACTAGTGGCGTGCCGCAGGGATCGGTACTCGGGCCGCAACTGTTTACCATTTATATAGATGATCTAGAGGAGGGGACGGAGTGTAGGGTAACGAAGTTTGCAGACGACACAAAGATAAGTGGAAAAGTGAATCGTGTGGAGGACGGAGAAGATCTGCAGAGAGATTTGGACAGGCTGAGTGAGTGGGCGAGGATATGGCAAATGGAGTATAACGTTGATAAATGCGAGGTTATACACTTTGGAGGAAATAATAACAAATGGGATTATTATCTCAATGGAAACAAATTAAAACATGCTACCGTGCAAAGGGACCTGGGGGTCCTTGTGCATGAGACGCAAAAGCCCAGTCTGCAGGTACAACAGGTGATCAAGAAGGTAAATGGGATGTTGGCCTATATTGCGAAGGGGATAGAATATAAAAGCAGGGATGTCTTGATGCACCTGTACAGGGCATTGGTGAGGCCGCAGCTGGAATACTGTGTGCAGTATTGGTCCCCTTATATGAGGAAGGATATATTGGCATTGGAGGGAGTGCAGAGAAGGTTCACCAGGTTGATACCGGAGATGAGGGGTTTGGATTATGAGGAGAGGCTGAGGAGATTGGGTTTGTACTCGTTGGAGTTTAGAAGGATGAGGGGGGATCTTATGGAGACTTATAAGATAATGCGGGGGCTGGATAGGGTGGAGGCGGAGAGATTCTTTCCACTTAGTAAGGAAGATAAAACTAGAGGACACAGTCTCAAAATAAAGGGGGGTCGGTTTAAGACAGAGTTGAGGAGGAACTTCTTCTCCCAGAGGGTGGTGAATCTCTGGAATTCTCTGCCCACTGAGGTGGTGGAGGCTACCTCGCTGAATATGTTTAAAGCGCGGTTGGATGGATTCCTGATCGGTAAGGGAATTAAGGGTTATGGGGATCAGGCGGGTAAGTGGTACTGATCCACGTCAGATCAGCCATGATCTTATTGAATGGCGGGGCAGGCTCGAGGGGCTAGATGGCCTACTCCTGCTCCTATTTCTTATGTTCTTATGTTCTTATGCCACCCTAAATATACCGAATGTAATTCAGTAAGGTTGGGTACAGAACAGGAATGAATTTGAATGGGTATTGTGGTTCAAATAATAAGGTACGCAAGGCGGTGAAGTTCAGAAGAATGAGGGGGAATCTCTTAGAATCTTATAAAATTCTAACAGGGCTAGACAGGGTAGATGCAGGAAGGATGTCCCAATGTGGGGTGTTCAGAACCAGAGGATGACAGTCTAAGGATGAGAGGTAAACCATTTAGGAATGAGATTAGGAGTGTTATCCCACCAGGAAGGTTTCAGGGTTAGTTCATGTCGAGGTGAACCTGTCACGTCCGCATAGTTTGAAAATACAGCGGGGGTCAATATCTGGTGGGGGGTATGGTGTTTAATAACATGCAGATATATTTAAATGAATGTAAATCAGATTCATGCCTGTTGTGGGTTTGAACCTGATTACGTCATGGGCGAGGAGTGGCAGAAATCAGAAATCGCGACCTTACTGGCGAGATTCGCAATTTCTGGGCTTTGGTGACTCAACCACTCTCAGGCAATGAGGGATCGGCAATAAAAGCCAGCCAGCGATGCCCATGTCCCACAAATAAATAAAAAATGTGATTGGTCCGTTTACATTAGAAACATAGAAAGATAGAAAAACTACAGCACAATACAGGCCCTTCAGCCAACAAAGTTGTGCCGAACCTAGTAACCTTAGCGATTACTAGGCTTACCTATAACCCTCTATCTTACTAAGTTCCATGTACTTATCCAAAAGTCTATCGAATCCGCCTCCACCACCGTTGCTGGCAGCCCATTCCACGCACCCATCACTCTCTGATGAAAAACTTACCCCTGACATCTCCTCTGTACCTACACCCCAGTACCTTAAACCTGTGTCCTCTTGTGGCAACCATTTCAGCCCTGGGAAAAAGCCTCTGACTATCCACGCGATCAATACCTCTCAACATCTTATACACCTCTATCAGGTCACCCCTCATCCTTCGTCTCTCCAAGGAGAAAAGGCTAAGCTCACTCAACCTATCCTCATAAGACATGTTCCCCAACTCAGGCAACATCCTTGTAAATCCCTTCTGCACCCTTTCTATGGCTTCCACATCCTTCCTGTAATGAGGCGACCAGAACTGAGCACAGTATTCCAAGTGTGGTCTGACCAGGGTCTTATATAGCTGCAACATTATCCCACGACTCCTAAACTCAATTCCTTGATTGATGAAGGCCAGTACACCATACGCCTTCTTAACCACAGCCTCAACCTGCACAGCTGCTTTGAGCGTCCTATGAACTCGGACCCCAAGATCCTTCTGATCTTCCACTTTGCCAAGAGTCCTACCATTAATATTATATTCCGCCATCCTATTTGACCTGCCAAAATGAACCACCTCCCACTCATCTGGGTTGAACTCCATCTGCCACTTCTCCGCCCAGTCTTGCATCCTATCAATGTCTCGCTGCAACTTCTGACATCCCTCCATACTATCCGCAACACCTCCAACCTTTGTGTCATCAGCAAACTTAGCAACCCATCCCTCCACTTCCTCATCCAGGTCATTTATAAAAATCACAAAGAGTAAGGGTCCCAGAACAGATCCCTGGGGCACTCCACTGGTGACCGACCTCCATTCAGAATATAACCACTCTTTGCCTTCTGTGGGCAAGCCAGTTCTGGATCCACAAAACAATGTCCCTTTGGATCCCATGCCCCCTCACTTTCTCAATAAGACTTGCATGGGGCACCTTATCAAATGCCTTGCTGAAGTCCATATATACTACATCAACTGCTCTTCCTTCATCAATGTGTTTAGTCACATCCTCAAAAAATTCAATCAGGCTCGTAAGGCATGATCTGCCTTTGACAAAGCCATGCTGACTATTCTTAATCATATTATACCTCTCCAAATGTTCATAAATCCTGCCTCTCAGGATCTTCTCCATCAGCTTACCAACCACTGAGGTTAGACTCACTGGTCTATAAGTTACAGGGCTTTCTCTACTCCCTTTCTTGAATAAAGGACAACATCCGCAATCCTCCAATCCTCCGGAACCTCTCCCATCTCCATTGATGATGCAAAGATCATCGCCAGAGGCTCAGCAATCTCCTCCCTCGCCTCCCACAGTAGCCTGGGGTACATCTCATCCGGTCCCGGCGACTTATCTAACTTGATGCTTTTCAAAAGCTCCAACACATCCTCTTTCTTAATATCTACATGCTCAAGCTTTTCAGTCCACTGCAAGTCTGCACTACAACCACCAAGATCCTTTTCCATAGTGAATACTGAAGTAAAGTATTCATTAAGTAACTCTGCTATTTCTTCCGGTTCCACACAAACTTTCCCACCATCACACTTGATAGGTCCTATTCTTTCACGTCTTATCCTCTTGCTCTTCACATACTTGTAAAATGCCTTGGGGTTTTCCTTAATCCTGCCTGCCAAGGCTTCTCATGACCCCTTCTGGCTCTCCTAATTTCCTTCTTAAGATCCTTCCTATTTGCCGTATACTAAATAGATATACATTAAAGAGAAGAAAATGTAAAGAAACCGATCTGATATAAAGGACCAATCATATCACTCTTACTGGCAAAGACTCTGAATTAAACTTTTTGAAGTCCTTATTTAAAGTTATTTGTGTGGCAAAAATGAAGTGTGTGATTATCTTAACACAGGGAGTGAACTAGATTACATCAATTAGATTTCACTTGTGGTGCCAGTAACTACACTTCTCAATCATGAGCAAGTCTTGGAACTGACCTGCTGCTTGTCTGGAGGAAGCAACTTAGTAAAAGGAATGTGAATCAAACAGAATCGATTAACTTTTCAGGAAAACCCTTACAATCTTTATACGGAGGCGCAAACAAATGATGCTGTGTCCTTACAGAAGGATGAATATAAAAGTTATGGACAAAAAAACATTTTTTTTTTGAACAATTGCCTGTTTGTAAGGGTTTTCTAAAGTGAGTGCAATGAAGGAACGACAAAACACTAAGCTCCTGTCCGAGTGAGAATAGTTTCCAAATGAATAGTCAGCTTTTTATTGCAGTGAAGACAAAGCTGGAACCTGAGAGATCAAATGGCCTGAAGTCAAAGATCCCGTTAATCCTTTCTTCCTGTAAATGGGAGCTTGCGGTGCTATCTCTTCTCATTTTGCTGTAATTACCAGATTGCTGGGATCAGTCATGCGTGAGGCTACAGGTTGATATCGGCAAAGATAAAGATTGGTTGTAGGGAATGTGATTCTTATCAATATTTTGGGGATTTTCCTGTGAAAGTTAAATCTAGTGGTTTTGCAATAATAAAGCATTGTTTACAGGTTGAGTTATGCAGCCATCATTCTGACACATGGATAGAACAAATACCTGCTGGAATTTTCCATTTTGGAGAGTGGGAGGAGGGGGTGTGGGGAGATTCTCTCTCCTCTCCATGGCGGGAGGCATGCTATTGGCCAGTAGTGGGCCTTCTGGTCCCGCCGCTATCAATAGGATTACCCATTGGCTCCACCTGACTCCGCGGGAAACCCACAGCAGGAGAGCTCCATCGAAGGGACCAGAAGATCCCGCCGGTATGAATAGCTGGAAAATTCCGGCCTAAGTGTGATGGCCGACGATGTCATCTCATGATGAGATGGGCAGTCACTCGTCCGCCCCTGCTTCCCCCCACCCCTCCCCCATTATCTCATGGGATTGAAGGTCCTGGCAGCTGATCACATTCACTTCCTGTGGCCCAGCTGTGTGCGAACTCTCAGAATGTCTGAGAAAGATTCCAGCAGCTCCATGTGTGGCCACCCAAGTGATTCCCCTCCAAGCCATCCTGGAAAGGTGGGGCAAGGTCTTGTTTCCAAGTGATGGGGACAGGAGGGCCACCCGTTTGACCTCAGTGCCCTGGGAGGAGGTAGCCCATGGGAAGTTGAAAGATCTGCCCTGCAGTGCAGGAAAAGAATGAATCACCTCATCCTCACTGCCAGGATAGGCGAGTCTTTGTCCTCACTCCAAACTCAGTCTCATCAGCCACTTTTACATCCACAACTCTGTAAGATCCTGCAAAAACAGTGACCACAGCCCGTTATGGAGGAGGGCTCAGCACACACAATGGATAGGCATGCTGTGATCACAATCGATTCACCTGTCTTTATATCGGTCAAAAAAGCGACAAGGGGGAAAGGTCCCACATTGGAGAGGGGCACCGTGGGAGATGGCAGAGTTGGCTGGAGAGGACAGTGATCAATGTGTGGAAGGCGAGATGGGTCTCCCCCATCTGATTGAGGATGCATCCTTTATTCTCCAGCCACCTGCCACACTGGCAGTTAAACAGAATATTGGAAGCTGCTCCTCAAACGCTAATTCTATCCTCTCTCTGTTCCAGCTACCAGCAGGGAGAGCCTGAGACATAACTCCATGCAATGCATCAACTCCAGCCCCCAGACCACTTCAGCTGGGCAGAATGAGGATCCACTCACTGTGGACCCATCACTGTGTTAACCTACACCCTCCACCAGCACAGAGACACACACCTCAGTGAATACATGCTCGAGATTAGCTTTGGGTTCAGAAGCTAGTGTGTGTGTGTGTGAGAGATAGAGAGAAAAAAGAGAGTGTATGTGTGTGAAAAAGAGAGATGACAGAATGTGTGTCTGTGTGTGTGATATGAGAATCCCGTTCTCCAGCAACACTCCGAATATTAAATGAATTGTGAAATGTTCTGTTTTATCCTGGCCTGTATAGAAACATGGAAGATAGGAGCAGGAGGAGGCCATTTGGCCCTTCGAGCCTGCTCCGCCATTCATTGCGATCATGGCTGATTATCCAACTCAATAGCCTAATCCTGCTTTGTCCCCATTCATTTCTCCTCCCATTAAAAATGATAAGAAGTTAAGAACTTTGATGAATTAGAGAAGTTTTTTATAATAAATTTATACATATAAGAATAGAAATTACTTTTATAAATTTGCTGTTGTATCTTTGTACCCATTTCACAAAATCATTCATGGTTTACTCTTCAACATAGTACGGATGTTTCTTAGGGTGCCTCAGTACTTTTGGGACGTCAAAATGGTTCCATGGGCTGAAAAGTCTGGGAAACCCTGAGTGGACCTATCCCTCATACAATTTTTAAATAATGATACAATGTTTGCAAGCATCCACTCCTCTGGGACCTCGCCTATATCTAGTGAAGATTGGAAAATGATCCTCTGAACATCCACTATTTCCTCACCAGCTTCCTTCAACAGCCTGCGGTACAATCCATCTGGCCCTGGTGATTTATCCACCTTCAAAGATGTCAGTTCCTTTAGTACTTCCTCTCTCACTATGCTTATTAAATCAAAAATTTTATTTTCCTTCTCTTTAACTGAATGTCTGCATCATCACTCTCCTTAGTTAAAACACAGACTTTCATTGAGAACCCTGCCCACATCTTCTGAATCAACCTACAAGTTACCATGTACATCGCTTATAGGCCTTACTCTTTCCTTAGTTATTCTCTTGCTCTTAATTAATTGGCAGAGCATCTTTGGGTTTATTTTATTTTATCTGCCTTTTTTTGTTTCATATCCTCGCTTTGCTTTCCGAATGTTATAACATTCAGGGCTATCGGCCAAGTGCTGGTAGATGGGATTAGGTGGGAGTTCAGGTGTTTCTGATGTGTTGTTGCTGAATTGATGGGCTAAAGGGCTTCCTCTGCGCTGCATGATTCTATGAATTTCCATTCTTACTTAACTCCTGTACTTTCTACACTTCGCGTTTTCTATAGTATTATGTCTGTTGCGACTGTCATAAGCTTTATTTTTCTGTTTTATCCTGGCCTGTATAGAAACATAGAAGATAGGAGCAGGAGGAGGCCATTTGGCCCTTCGAGCTGCTCTGCCATTCATTACGATCATGGCTGATTATCCAACTCAATAGCCTAATCCTGCTTTGTCCCCATAACCTTTGATCCCATTTGCCCCAAGTGCTATATCTAGTCGCCTCTTGAATGCATTCAATGTTTTGGCATCAATGATTTCCTGTGGTAATGAATTCCACAGGCTCACAACTCTGTGGGTGAAGAAATGTCTCCTCACCTTTGTTCTAAATGGTCTATCCTGAATCCTCAGACTGTGACCCCTGGTTCTGGACTCCCACCATTGGGAACATCCTCCCTGGATCTATCCTGTCTAAACCTGTTAGAATTTTATAAGTCTCTATGAGATCCCCTCTCATTCGTCTGAATTCCAGCGAAAACAATCCTAACCTAGTCAATCTCTCCTCATACATCAGTCCCGCCATCCCCGGAATCAGCCTGGTAAACCTTCGCTGCACTCCCTCAAGAGCAAGAACATCCTTCCCCAGAAAAGGAGACCAAAACTGCACATAATACTCTCGGTGTGGCCTCACCAAGGCCCTGTATAATTGCAACAACGCATTCCTGCTCCTGTACTCGAAACCTCTCACAATGAAGGCCAACATACCATTTGCCTCCTTTATCACCTGCTGCACCTGCATGCTTACCTTCAGTGACTGGTGCACAAGGACACCCAGGTCCCGCTGCACACTCCCCTCTCCCAATTTACAGCCATTCAGGTAGTAATCCTTCTTGTTTTTGCTTCCAAAGTGAATAACCTCACATTTATCCAAATTATACTGCACCTGCCATTGAGTAGCCCACTCACCCAATCTGTCCAGATCATTCTGAAGGATCTCTGCATCCTCGTCACAGTTCACCCTCCCACCCAACTTGTGTCATCTGCAAACTTTGAGATGTTACATTTACTCCCGCATTCAAATCATTAATACATATTGTGAACATCTGGGGTCCCAGCACCGATCCCTGTGGCACCCCACTAGTTACTCTATCTCTCAAAGAACCATAGGAAAGTAACTTGAAAAGCACCCATTAATTCCTACTCTTTGTTTCCTCTCTGCCAACCAGTTTTCTATCCATCTTAATACACTTCCTCCAATCGCATGCGCTTTAATCTTGCACGATAATCTCTTGTGCGGGACTTTGTCAAACGCTTTCTGAAAGTTCAAATATACCACATCGACTGGTGTACATCTGAATAACCAGGGGCTCTAGATTTGGCCATGCAAACCGGAGATATGCCTATACTATGTCTATAAAATATTCTTTTTGAATGTTTCCCACTAATCTGTCATTGATTTCCCTTCCAATCGTGCTTCAGGGTTCCTTAGAAATATTGCACTTTGGGAAGATAAAAATGTGGAGGCTGGAATGTAATGATGGTGACATTGCTGCACGTTGCCTGAATGCTTTTCAACATTAATGAGGGCACTAAGTTATTAAATGATACGTCAATACTGAGTGAACCCTTTCTCTCCCAGAGGCCGGGGCAATACTGCCCGTCAACTTTGCAGCTTCTGAGCAGTGCAGGGTGATGAGCGCCTGTCTCTGATCACACCATGGTTCTGCTAAAGCACTCTCTGTGCTTTCAAAGGTCACCTAACTCCCAGGTTTGCATCCCTGTCACATCACAGTGTCCCGAGGAGCCATGGCATCCTGGGGTTCAGAATTAAGATGTTGTCTTTACCATTAATCATGCATAGGAGCTGGCATTTAGAGAGATGCTGTTGTGTGGATTCAATTCTGCTCAAGATGCAGATGCGACAGTGGAGCTTCTGTCAACATGCCATGAGTGCAAAGACATTTGTTTCTGCTCCGTGAAGGCTGCCTTGGCCAGTGACATGTTTGCTTCATGTTAGAAAAGACTGCACAATGTGTAGCTGCTTCAGAGTGAGTGCTGGCAGAGTGCATAGTGACCACATTCCCCTGTGGTTATTAACCTTCAAACAATGAGCCCATTGGTAGTCTTCAATGTTACTGTCTTTTGAATACCAATGACTGATTGAGACGCCGATGATGATAAAGAAAGGTTTGATCTCCTCTCTGCTGGGTCAGGAGAACCATACTCATTCCAGCTTGTCATCACCTTATTCCTTCAGGAACCTTGTCACTATGAGGATGTAGAACCAAAGAACCATAGGAAAGTTACGGTGCAGAAAAAGGCCATTCAGCCTATCAGGCTTGTGCTGGCCAAAAAGGAGAAATATTAAATAACCACTTATATTAATCCTTCCAGCACCTGGTCTGTAGCCATGCAGGTTATCACATTTCAGATCCAGATCCAGGTGTATTTTAGATGAGTTGAACATTTCAGCCTGAACACCAATTCAAGCAGTGAATTCCAAACCCCCACCACCGTCTGGGTGAAAAGCTTCTTTCCTCATGTCCACGGTTTCAGAAACCAAACCCCTTCAATTGGCATTTGATACGTTAACAGTTCTCAGCGGAATTTTCATCTTTTGGTCTTCAGTCAAGAATTATCAGGGTGCCTTTTCAGTCAGCCCAATCGTTATTGACTCCTCCCTCACACCCAGACTCCTCCCTGGGAGATTATTTTCCACCACTATTTTTCAACTGCAGAATTCAACTCTTTGTCGAAATGGTAAAGCTTCCATTCCGGTTTGAGACCAGCGCCCAACATCCCCTTTTCACCCTTCAAACCCCTCCTCCTCCAACCTCACTGCACCCAAATTCCTCTTCCTCTAATCACTCTCCTGCCTCCCCGTTATCCTCCTGGAGCCAATCATCACTGTGGCTAATCTTTCTGCCCTCCTCCCAAACACTTTTCTGCTGAGGTCCCAATGCCTCATGTCACCCTGTCCACTCCCTTTCTCAAGGCCACGTGCACCGTGATTTTGTCTCTGTCTCCACCCGCCCCACTTTCCCCCCGTTCTCCAGTTAGCCTGCTACAGTTTTGCCTCCGTTTCCCCCCCCCCCCCCCCCCCCCCGCCACCCCCCTCTTCCTCTCTGGTCTTGTCTGATGGTCTACAGCCTTCTCATTGAGTCTGAGAAGCAGTGAGATACAGCAGCACTACTGCTAAAAGCAGGCGAGTGCGACTTCTCCAAAGCTCAAAGTTGTCGGTGAAGTGGACATTGGCCAGTGAATGCCACTGATAGACATCGTGAATCAGAAAGTTCTGATTATCTGCTGGTGGGGCAATTAATTTGGAGGGAGAAGGTGATTCCGGCAAGGTAGCTTTTTAATGAATATTCATGATATGGAAATACATGTAAATGTGGTTCCTGACATTGATCCACGGGTAAGGCGATTCGTCAGTAACCCACCACAACAGTCAGGAGATCTGAATTCAAATTGGTTTCCACGCCAGAGGGAAACTGAAATTTGCCATCGCACCCCCGCCCCCCTCCCCATCGTCCCCGCTCCCACCACGATTCCTGCCGCTGGCGAGGACAGAACATTTCTCCCATCATTTCAGAGCGAACTCTGCTTAAACAGAACCAGTAACAAAGATGCACCTAAAGGAGTGTTTAAATGGCACAGTCCAAAGGATGAATGGAATATTCCAACAGCTAAATACCTTCGTCTGAACACAGCCATTTCAGCTGCTTATTCAATACTCTTTTGAAAGCCACAGTGGAATCTTCCTGCACCTCACTATGAGGCAATGCATTCCAGATTCTAACCACTCACTAAACATAAAAACGCTTTACCTCATTGTCATTGGTTTTATTTTACTCATTCATGGCATGTAGACATGCACACAGGCACACACAGACACACACAGACACACACAGGCACAGAGAGATGGAGAGGGAAACAGAAACAGCTGCTGCTGTGAAAAGCAGAATAGAAAGACTAATTTTGTTATTCGTCACCAAGCATGATGCTGGTGAGAACTGATTCTCAGTTGGAGGAGACCAGACTTTTGGAAATTTAAGGACTAAGATGAGCTCGATTGGGACGTGCTGCTGGAAGCCAGTTGAGAGATCCTCAGAAGACTCAAACACTGACCTTCAAAGGACACTGGAAGACTAACCTGGGCGTGATGGCAAGAAGGACGTCTACTGAAAAGCTGGGAGGAACTTGGGAATGAATCTTCAAGATTACCTATCTCCTGGGAAAGTAGCATCAAATATTTCAGTGATATCAATTAGCTAATGTGGAAGTAAATGTTCTTTAGTTTACTGTATGAGCTGTCTGCTAAGTAATGTCTGTCAGGGAAAAAATCGGACCTCTCAGGGACAAAAGTGGGGAATTATGCTTGGAGCCCAAAGAAGTAGGGGAGATCCTAAATGAATACTTTGCATCGGTATTCACAAAGGAGAGGGATGTGTTGACTGGGAGTGTCTCGGAGGGGAGTGTTGACCCGTTAGAGAAAATCTCCATTACAAGGGAGGGAGTGTTAGGTTTTTTAGGGAATATAAAGACTGACAAATCCCCAGGGCCTGATGGAATCTATCCCAGGCTGCTCAGGGAGACGAGAGATGAAATCGCTGGGCCTCTGACGCAAATCTTTGTCTCGTCACTGGACACGGGTGAGGTCCCAGAAGATTGGAGGATCGCTAATGTGGTCCCATTATTTAAGAAGGGTAGGAAGGATAACCCGGGAAATTATAGGCCGGTGAGCTTGACGTCCGTGGTCGGGAAGTTGTTGGAGAGGATTCTTAGAGCTAGGATGTATGCGCATTTAGAAAGGAATAAACTCATTCACGATAGTCAGCATGGTTTTGTGAGAGGGAGGTCCTGCCTCACTAAACTGGTGGAGTTTTTTGAAGAAGTGACTAGAATGGTTGACGAGGGAAGGGCCGTGGATGTCGTCTATATGGACTTGAGTAAAGCATTTGACAAAGTCCCTCATGGTAGGTTGGTGCAAAAGGTTGGATCTCATGGGATAAAGGGGGAGGTGGCTAGATGGGTGGAGAACTGGCTTGGTCATAGAAGACAGAGGGTGGTAGTGGAAGGGTCTTTTTCCGGCTGGATGCCTGTGACTAGTGATGTTCCGCAGGGCTCTGTATTGGGACCTCTGCTGTTTGTGATTTATATAACGATCTGGAAGAAGGTGTAACTGGGTGATCAGTAAGTTTGCGGATGACACAAAAATGGCAGGACTTGCAGATAGTGAAGAACATTGTCAGAGGCTACAGAAAGATATAGATAGGCTGGAAATTTGGGCAAAGAAATGGCAGATGGAGTTCAATCCAGATAAATGCGAAGTGATGCATTTTGGTAGAACTAACACAGTGGGGAGCTATACGATAAATGGCAGAACCATAAAGGGTGTAGATACGCAGAGGGACCTGGGTGTGCAAGTCCACAGATCCTTGAAGGTGACGTCACAGGTGGAGAAGGCAGTGAATAAGGCATATGGCATGCTTGCCTTTATAGGACGGGGCATATAGTATAAAAGTTGGGGTCTGATGTTGCAGTTGTATGGAACGTTGGTTCGGCCGCATTTGGAATACTGCACCCAGTTCTGGTCGCCACACTACCAGAAGGACGTGGAGGCTTTAGAGAGAGTGCAGAGAAGGTTTACCAGGATGTTGCCTGGTATGGAAGGGCTTAGTTATGAGGAGAGATTGGGTAAACTGGGGTTGTTCTCACTGGAAAGACGGAGGATGAGGGGTGACCTAATAGAGGTGTATAAAATTATGAAAGGCATAGATAGGGTGAACGGTGGGAAACTTTTTCCCAGGTCGGTGGTGACGTTCACGAGGGGTCATAGGTTCAAGGTGAGGCGGGGGAGGTTTAACACGGATATCAGAAGGACGTATTTTACACAGAGGGTGGTGGGGGCCTGGAATGCGCTGCCGGGCAAAGTGGTGGAGGCAGACACACTAGGAACGTTTAAGACATATCTAGATAGCCACATGAACGGAGTGGGAATGGAGGGATACAAAAGAATGGTCTAGTTGGGACCAGGGAGCGGCACGGGCTTGGAGGGCCGAAGGGCCTGTTCCTGTGCTGTATTGTTTTTTGTTCTTTGTTCTTTGTAATGTTAGTTTTTGTTTATTTATTACAGTAAAAGTGTTAAAATGAGAATCTTGTTTGAATCCTTCCATCGGTCACTGACAAATTCACATCTCTTTCAAAAATGTATTATTATCTAAGAGGATCGTACCATGGCTAACTAATATCAATTGCTGAGTGCTTTGTTGTTTAGGAACCAAAAACTGTGGTTCCATCAAGTTGCTGAATCCAGAATTTGAACAATTTTCAGATAACCGTGACATTAAAATGTTTGTCGAGGTTGAACGCAGGTGAAATCAAATTATTGAACATTCTTGCAGAACCAGATTATAAAGAAAGGGAATTGCAAAAGAACTGGCCTAGTAATTCACAAGGAGACAAAGAACAGGTGGTACAGGATTGCATCAACAACATTTCTCTTAAACTCGCAAATCTCTGGTGAAAAGTACACATCAGAAATGTTCGAATCACAAGAGGAGCGATGTAGTGACAGATCTCCTGTGGATTCCCAGCACTGAGTTTCTTTTCATCTGCTATACAACAACAACTTGTATTTATATAGCACTTTCAATGTAATAAAATGTCCCAAAGCACTTTGCCGCAACCTTACAAAACACAGGATCACACAGAGCCACATCAGAAGATTTTAGGTCAGGTGAACAGAGAATGGTTTCAGAGAGTGTCTTAAAGGAGAGAGTGAGGTGGGGATTTGGAGAAGTCCGGGACTGGGACATGGACAATAAGAGCTCCGAGTCTCAGACCCTGATTAAAATCAGGATGCTCAAGAGGCCAGAATTAGAGAAGCAAGGAGGTTTCGGAGGATTGTGGTGCTGGAAGAGATTACAGAGATAGGGAAGAGTGAGGCCAGACAGAGTTTTGAGAACAAGGATGAGAATACAACAAATTCACACTCTCCCTCTCCAAACCTTTTAAAATAGAAGCTCTGACATTACAAATGTTCAACACATTCTTCAGAAATTGAGTTTAATTTAGATAAATGTGAGGTGATGCATTTTGATAGATTGAACCAGAGCAGGATTTACTCAGTTACTGGTAGGGCGTTGGGGAGAGCTATAGAACAAAGAAATCTAGGGATACAGGTTCATAGCACCTTCAAAGTGGAGTCACAGGTGAAAGAGTGGTGAAGAAGGCATTCAGCATGCTTGCTTTCATTGGTCAGAACTTTGACTACAGGAGCTGGGTTGACTTGTTGAAGTTGTACAAGACATTGGTAAGGCCACACTTGGAATACTGTATACAGTCCTGGTCACCCTATTATAGAAAGGACATTATTAAATTAGAAAGAGTGCAGAAAAAATTTACTAGGAAGCTACCGGGACTTGATGGTGGTGTTTTTTTCTTAGAACAGTGCAGCACAGTACAGGCCCTTCAGCCCTCGATGTTGTGCCGAGCTTTTTCCGAAAACAAGATCAAGCTATCCCACTCCCTATCATTCTGGTGTGCTCCATGCGCCTATCCAATAACCGCTTGAAAGTTCCGAAAGTGTCCGACAACCACTATCACAGCAGGCAGTCCATTCCACACCCCTACCACTCTCTGAGTAAAGAACCTACCTCGGACATCCCTCTTATATCTCCCACCATGAATCTTACAGTTATGCCCCCTAGTAACAGCTACATCCACCCGAGGAAATAGTCTCTGAACGTCCACTCTATCTATCCCTCTCATCATCTTATCAACCTCTATTAAATCACCTCTCAACCTCCTCTGCTCTAAAGAGAAAAGCCCGAGCTCCCTCAACCTTTCATCATAAGACCAACCCTCCAAACCAGGCAGCATCCTGGTAAATCTCCTCTGCACTCTCTCCAATGCTTCCACATCCTTCTTATAGTGAGGTGACCAGAACTGCACACAATATTCCAAATGTGGTCTCACCAAGGTCCTGTACAGTTGCAGCATAACCCCACGGCTCTTAAACTCAAACCCCCTGTTAATAAACGCTTTCACACTACAGGCCTTCTTTATGGCTCTATCCACTTGAGTGGCAACCTTCAGAGATCTGTGGATACGAACCCCAAGATCTCTCTGTTCCTCCACATTCCTCAGAACCCTGCCGTTGACCCTGTAATCCGCATTCAAGTTTGTCCTACCAAAATGAATCACCTCTCACTTATCAGGGTTAAACTCCATCTGCCATTTTTCGGCCCAGCTCTGCATCCTATCTATGTCTCTTTGCAGCCTACAACAGCCCTCCACCTCATCCACTACTCCACCAATCTTGGTGTCATCAGCAAATTTACTGACCCACCCTTCAGCCCCCTCCTCCAAGTCATTGATAAAAATCACAAATAGCAGAGGACCAAGCACTGATCCCTGTGGTACACCACTGGCAACTGGTCTCCAGTCTGAAAATTTTCCATCCAGCACCACCCTCTGTCTTCTATGAGATAGCCAGTTACATATCCAATCGGCCAAATTTCCCTCTATCCCACACCTCCTTACTTTCTTCATGGGCCGACCATGGGGAACCTTATCAAACGCCTTACTAAAATCCATGTATACGAAATCAACTGCTCTACCTTCATCTACACATTTACTTACCTCCTCAAAGAATTCAATCAAATTTGTGAGGCAAGACTTACCCTTCACGAATCCGTGATGACTATCCCGGATTAAGCTGCATCTTTCCAAATGGTCATAAATCCTATCCCTCAGGGCCTTTTCCATTAACTTACCGACCACCGAAGTAAGACTAACCAGCCTATAATTACCAGGGTCATTCCTATTTCCTTTCTTGAACAGAGGAACAACATTCGCCACTCTCTAGTCCTCTGGCACTATCCCCGTGGACAGTGAGGATCCAGAGATCAAAGCCAAAGGCTCTGCAATCTCATCCCTTGCCTCCCAAAGAATCCTAGGATATATCCCATCTGGCCCAGGGGACTTATCGACCCTCAGGTTTTTCAAAATTGCTAATACATCTTCCCTCAGAACATCTACCTCCTCCAGCCTTTCAGCCTGTTTCACACTCTCATCCTCAAAAACATGGCCCTTCTTCTTGGTGAACACTGAAGAAAAGTATTCATTCATCACCTCTCCTATCTCTTCTGACTCCATGCACAAGTTCCCACTACTCTCCTTATCCGGCTCTAACCTCACCCTGGTCATTCTTTTATTTCTCACAGAAGAGTAAAAAGCCTTGGGGTTTTCCTTGATCCGACCCGCCAAGGACTTCTGATGCCTGCTCCTACCTCTCCTAAGCCCTTTTTTTTAGCTCATTCCTTGCGACCTTCTAACCCTCAAGCGACCCAACTGAACCTTGTTTTCTCATCCTTACATATGCTCCCTTTTTCCTCTTGACAGGACATTCAACCTCTTTTGTGAACCATGGTTCCCTCACTCGGCCATTTCCTCCCTGCCTGACAGGGACATACCTATCAAGGACACGCAGTATTTGTTCCTTGAACAAGCTCCACTTTTCATTTGTGCCTTTCCCTGACAGTTTCTGTTCCTATCTTATGCTCCCAAATTCTTGCCTAATTGCATCATAATTACCCTTCCCCCAATTATAAACCTTGCACTGCCGTATGACCCTATCCCTCTCCATTGCAATAATGAAAGACACCGAATTGTGGTCACTATCTCCAAAGTGCTCTCCCACAATCAAATCTAACACTTGGACCGGTTCATTACCCAGTACCAAGTCCAATGTGGCCTCACCTCTTGTCGGCCTGTCCACATATTGTGTTAGGAAACCCTCGTGCACACACTGTACAAAAACTCCCCCATCCGAACTATTCGACCCATAAAGGTTCCAATCAATATTTGGAAAGTTAAAGTCACCCATGACAACTACCCTGTGACCTCCACACATATGCATAATCTGCTTTGCAATTTCTTCCTCCACATCTCTATTACTATTACTCTATTACTATCCTCAGGGATCAGTGCTGGGACCTTTGCTGTTTGTAATATATATAAATGAATTGGAGGAAAATGTAACTGGATTGATTAGTAAGTTTGCAGACGACACAAAGGTTGGTGGATTTGCAGATAGCGATGAGGACCATCAGAGGATACAGCAGGATATAGATCAGTTGGAGACTTAGGCGGAGAGATGGCAGATGGAGTTTAATCCGGACAAATGTGAGGTAATGCATTTTGGAAGGTCTAATACAGATAGGAAATATACAGTATTTGGCAAAGTATTGATCGGCAAAGGGATCTGGGTGTACAGGTACACAGGTCACTGAAAGTGGCAATGCAGGTGGAGAAGGTTGTCAAGAAGGCATACGGCATGCTTGCCTTCATCGGCCGGGGCATTGAGTATAAAAATTGGCAAGTCATGCTGCCGCTTTATAGAACCTTAGTTAGGCCTCACTTGGAATATAGTGTTCAATTCTGGTCACCACACTACCAGAAGGATGTGGAGGCTTTGGAGAGGGTACAGAAAAGATTTACCAGGATGTTGCCTGGTATGAAGGGCATTAGCTATGAGGAGAGGTTGGAGAAACTTGGTTTGTTCTCACTGAAGCGACGGAGGTTGAGGGGAGACCTGATAGAAGTCTGCAAGATTATGTGAGGCATGGACAGAGTGGATAGTCAGAAGCTCTTTCCCAGGGTGGAAGAGTCAATTACTAGGGGGCACAGGTTTAAGGTGCAAGGGGCAAGGTTTACAAAGAACAAAGAACAAAGAACAATACAGCACAGGAACAGACCCTTCGGCCCTCCAAGCCCGTGCCGCTCCCTGGTCCAAACTAGACCATTCTTTTGTATCCCTTCATTCCCACTCCGTTCATATGGCTATCTAGATAAGTCTTAAACGTTCCCAGTGTGTCCACCTCCACTACCTTGCCTGGGAGAGGCGGACACACTGGGAACATCTTCAAGGAGATGCACGAGGCAGATTTTTTACACAGAGAGTAGTGGGTGCCTGGAACTCGTTGCCGGGGGAGGTAGTGAAAGCTGATACTGTAGTGACATTTAAGGGGAGTCTTGACAAGTACATGAATAGGATGGGAATAGAGGGATATGGTCCCCAGAAGGGTAGAAGGTTTTAGTTAAGTCGGGCAGCATGGTCGGTGCAGGCTTGGAGGGCCGAAGGGCCTGTTCCTGTGCTGTAATTTTCTTTGTTGTTTGTTCTTTGATGGTTTGACTTATAAGGAGAGGCTGGATAGACTGGGACTTTTTCCCCTGCAGCATAGGAAGTTTAGGGTTGATCTTATAGAGGTCTATAAAATAATGAGGGGCACAGATAAGATAGATAAAGGCGGCACAGTGGTTAGTACTGCTGCCTCACAGCGCCAGGGACCCGGGTTCGATTCCCGGCTTGGGTCACTGTCTGTGTGGAGTCTGCACGTTCTCCCCGTGTCTGCGTGAGTTTCCTCCGGGTGCTCCGGTTTCCTCTCACAATCTGAAAGATGTGCGGGTTAGATGGATTGGCCATGCTAACTTGCCCCTTAGTGTCAGGGGACTAGCTAGGGTACATGCACGGGGTTGTGGGGATGGGGCCTGGGTGGGATTGTGGTCAGTGCAGACTCTATAGGCCAAATAGTCTCCTTCTGCACAGTAGGATTCTATGGATTCTATGGAGATAGTCAACATCTTTTCCCAAAGGTAGGAGAATTTAAAACTAGAAGGCATAGGTTTAAGGTGAGAGGGGAAAGATATAAAAGGGTCAAGAGGGGCAATTTGTTCACACAGAGGGTGGTGAGTGTCTGTAACAAGCTGCCAGGGGTAGTAGTAGAGGCGGGCACAATTTTGTCTTTTAAAATGTTACATGGGTAAGATGGGTATAGAGGGATATGGGCCATTTGCGGGCAATTGGGACTCGCTTACTCATTAAAAAAAGAGGGCGGCATGGACAAGTTGGGCCGAAGGGCCTGTTTCCATGCTGTAACCTCTCTGACTCTATGACTGCCTGCCACTCTGAAAAGGACCCATTTATTCCCACAGTCTGCTTCCTGTCTGCCAACCAGTTCTCTATCTACGTCAATACATGTCCTCCAAAACCATGAGCTTTAAATTTGCTCGCTAATCTCTTCTGTGGGACCTTGTGGAAAGCCTTTTGAAAGTCCAGATACATAAGATCCACTGGTTCATCCTTGTCCACTCTACTGATCACATCCTCAGAAAAAGGGAGTAGATATATTGGGTGAGTTAAACATAGATAGACAGGGCGTACTAAATCCTGAAAGTTAACAATCACCTGATCGAGCTGAGAGAAGCTAATGTTGGGTTCGCTGAAAATCCGACTCCAATCTTTCAGTGCTCCTTGGATGTGGGAGTGGCGTCAGAGGAAGGAGGACTGTAAATCTTAAACCCTCTTCAAAAAGGGGAGGGATAAACCAGGCCACGACAGGCCAGTCAGTCTAATGTCAGTGGGGCGAATATTCCAACAGACTATTGTTAAGGACAAAATTAAGTCCAATTTGGAGAAGCATGGATTAATAAGGTACAGCCATCATGGAACTGTGAAAGGAAAGTCATGTTTGACTGACCTGAATTTGAATATTTTGATTTATAACAGAGAGGATTGATGAAGGTATTGCAATTGAAGTTGTATGTACAAGGCATTTGTTAAAATCTCACATCCAGGCTTATTAGAAACACATTGGATTAAAGGGACAGTGGTAACTCAGGGATGTAATTTGCTAAAGAATGGGGATTAAATTGTTGCAGGGGTGACTAAGATCACCGCTTTGTTTGTTATATGGCAATGATCTGGACCTGGGTATAAGCGAATGCAATTTCAAAGTTTGCTGACAATACAAAACTTAGCAACATAGCATGTTAGCAGCAGATTTCACAAGGATGAGATAGCCTGGTGAAATGAACAGATGTAATTTCATATGGAGAAGTGTGAGAAATTGCACTTTGGGTGGGACAATGTGGAGAGGCAGCAACAGGAGCGAGAGGGGGTACTAACAGGTCCAGTAGCCTTCAAAGTGGATAAATCCACAGATCTGGATGAGATGTATTGTAGGCTATTGAGGGAGGCAAGGGAGGAGACATCAGGAGCACTGACAGTAATTTTCAAATCCTCTGTGGTCACAGATGAGGTAAGAAGTCTCACAACACCAGGGTAAAGTCCAGCAGGTCTTTTTGGCAGCACAAGCTTTCGGAGTCTCGCTCTTTCATCAGGTGAATGGGAGTTGTGTTCACAAACAGGGCATATAAAGACACAAACTCAATTTACAAGATAATGGTTGGAATGCGAGTCTTTACAGGTAATCAAGTCTTAAAGGTACAGAAAATGTGAGTGGAGAGACGGCCAAGCACAGGTTAAAGAGATGTGTATTGTCTCCAACCAGGACAATTAGTGAGATTTTGCAAGCCCAGGCAAGTCGTGGTGGTTACAGATAGTGTGACATGAACCCAAGATCCTGGTTGAGGCCGTCCTCATGTGTGCAGAACTTGGCTATCAGTTTCTGCTCAGCGATTCTGCGTTGTCGTGTGTCGTGAAGGCCACCTTGGAGAAGGCTTACCCGAAGATCAGAGGCTGAATGCCCGTGACTGCTGAAGTGTTCCCCGACTGGAAGGGAACATTTCTGCCTGGTGATTGTCGAACGGTGTACATTCATCCGTTGTCATAGCCATGGTCTCCCCAATGCACCACGCCTCAGGACATCCTTTCCTACAGCATATCAGGTAGACAACGTTGGCTGAGTCGCAAGACTATGTACCATGTACCTGGTGGATGGTGTTCTCACGTGAGATGATGGCATCCATGTCGATGATCTGGCACATCTTGCAGAGGTTGCTGAGGCAGGGTTGTGTAGTTTTGTGGTCACTATTCTCCTGAAGGCTGGGTAGTTTGCTGCGGACAATGGTCTGTTTGAGGTTATGCAGTTGTTTGAAGGCAAAAAGTAGGAGTGTGGGGATGGCCTTTGCGAGATGTTCGGCTTCATCAATGACATGTTGAAGGCTCCGGAGAAGATGTCGTAGCTTCTCCGCTCTGGGGAAGTACTGGACGACAAAGGGTACTCTGTCTGCCGTGTCCCGTGTTTGTTTTCTGAGGAGGGCGGTGCGGTTTTTCGCTATGGCACGTCGGAACTGTCGATCGGTGAGTCGAGCGCCATATCCTGTTCTTATGAGGGCTCCTTTCAGCGTCTGTAGGTGTCTGTTGAGATTCCTCCTCATCTGCGCAGATCCTGTGTATACGGAGGGCTTGTCCGTATGGGATGGCTTCTTTAACGTGTTTAGAGTGAAAGCTGGAGAAGTGGAGCATCGTGAGGTTATCCGTGGGCTTGCGGTACAGTGAGGTGCTGAGGTGACCGTCCTTGATGGAGATATGCATATGCAACCGATTCTGGAGAGTAGTCCATGGTGAGTCTGATGGTGGGATGGAACTTGCTGATGTCATCATACAGTTGTTTCAATGATTGTTCACCATGAGTCCAAGGAAAGAAAATGTCATCGATGTATCTAGTGTATAGCATTGGTTGAAGGTCCTATGTGGTGAAGAGATCTTGTTCGAACCTGTGCCTGAAGATGTTGGCATATTGAGGTGTGAATTTGGTCCCCATGGCAGTTCCGTGTGTCTGGATGAAGAACTGGTTGTTGAAGGTGAAGATGTTGTGGTCCAGGATGAAGCGGGTGAGTTGTAGAATTGCATCTGGAGATTGGCAGTTGTCAGATGAGGTGCCAGAGGACTGGAGGATTGCTAACATTGTCCCATTATTAAAACATGGCGGTAGGGATAGACTCTCTTGCAGGAGGTGGTCATTATCTGATAGTTGTGTGACGTGAATTTTATTTGTCACTTGTCAGCACAAGCGTGGATATTGTCCAAGTCTTGTTACATTTGGACATGGACTGCTTCAGTATCTGTGGAGTTGTGAATGGTGCTGAACATTGTGCAGTCATCAGCGAACATCCCCACTTCTGACCTTATGATGGAAGGAAAGTCATTGATGAAGCAGCTGCAGATGGTTAGATCTAGAAAAATATCCTAAAGAACATCTGCAGCAATATCCTGGAGCTGAGATGATTGATCTCCAACCACCACAACCATCTTCCTTTGTGCCAGGTATGACTCCAACCAGGGAGCTTTCCCGATTCCCATTGACTCCAGTTTTGCTAGGGCTTCTTGATATCACACATGGTCAGATGCAGCCTTGATATCATGGGCATTCATTCTTGCATATTGAGTTTAGTACCTTTAATTCTCACCCACAAATTGTCACAGCAAAACATCTGCTTGGTGTAAAGATGAGAATGCCCCTTGAAACAGCAGTGAGCTATTCTATACATAATGCCCTGACTGTGATCGTGAGAATGACCCAGAGGTCGGTTTACTATGAGGCTCCTCTCAACACTACAAATAAATCCAAAATGATCAAAGCGCTAGGAAGAACAATTATTTGCCAGCAATATCTAGTGATTCCTCTTTCTTCCTTTTCTAGATCAGTGACTGATGGCTAATTCATTTGATCTTGGCAGTTAAATGACCGTTATTTAAATCTGTAAGTAACCATTTTGATGGTGATGGTCACTTTTATAATTGTACTTTGTGATTTTAGTAAATTGAAAACAAAGACATTAAAGGCTGAAAGATGCACAAAATCTTCAAGAACGATTTATCTCCAATCAAAGTCAATCTATTCCTCAGTCAGGGGAATCTGGAGGGGACAGGAGGGGCCATTCAGCCCAACACTGTCCAATCGATCAAAATCTCCATGTCCAACCTCAGAAATAGCCCCAAGGTTTCCACACATTTTGATACAGGTCCTGATTGACTGGCAGCAGAGAATGTACTCATGTTGAACATAATTATTCCTTTATTTTTCATAGGATTTGAACATTACTGACAATGTTGTCCATAATGAGTTGTCATTGAGAAGGTGGTTGTGAGCCACTTTGGTGAACTGCAGCAATCCATGTAGTGTAGGTATACCCGCAGTGCTGTTAGGGAGGGAGTTCCAGGGTTTTGATCTTGTTGTCCCTCCCTCGACTCTTGTCAAAGTGCCACTTTGGACACAGCTAAGTAAATTGTGTTTCGAGATGAGAGAACCGCAAGCAACTGATGTGAATTTCTCAGTAGGTTGAGTACAGGTGGGTAACAGGCTGCAGTTTTATCGAGGCAGTTGGTGCCTTTCTGTTTTTCCTAAACCCACAGAAACCCCCCTACAAAAACCTTTGTGTTTTTTAGAGAACAGGCACCAGCAATCCCTTTGAGAAAAGCTGACCCTGATTTGCATGATTGAAAATAGCTTCAAAACTGATTTGCATTTATATAGCGCCCTCAACATTGCAACCTGTTCCATGGCATAGGAGCATCAAACACAATCTGAAAAGAAGCCATCTAAGGAGATATGAGATATGAGGACAAGTGACCAAAAGCTTGGTCGAAGAGATAGGTTTGAAGGAGCAGCTGTAAGAGGGAATGCCCGTGACTGCTGTATACAAAGAACAAAAGAACAAAGAACAATACAGCACAGGAACAGGCCCTTCGGCCCTCCAAGCCCACACCGCTCCCTGGTCCAAACTAGGCCATTCCTTTGTATCCCTCCATTCCCACTCCATTCATGTGGCTAAGTCTTAAACGTTCCCAGTGCGTCCGCCTCCACCACCTTGCCCGGCAGCGCATTCCAGGCCCCCACCACCCTCTGTGTAAAATACGTCCTTCTGATATCTGTGTTAAACCTCCCACCCCCTCACCTTGAGCCTATGACCCCTCGTGAACATCACCACCGACCTGGGAAAAAGCTTCCCACCGTTCACCCTATCTATGCCTTTCATAATTTTATACACCTCTATTAGGTCACCCCTCAACCTCCGTCTTTCCAGTGAGAACAACCCCAGTTTACCCAATCTCTCCTCATAACTAAGCCCTTCCATACCAGGCAACATCCTGGTAAACTTCCATACCAGGCAACATCCTGGCAAACTTCCATTCCAGGCAACATCCTGGTAATACATACTAATACATGTGACAATAGTACATCAAATCAAATCAAAAAAATCAAGATGTGGGTTAACAGGAGGGTCTTTGGACATCTCTGAGCCCCCAGTTTTCAACTGTCAACCTGCAGTCCCTCAGCACCTAAACCTCCACAGTAACCTCTGTTTCCATTGTGTATCTGTGTGTCTGTTTTAGACAGGGAAATGATCTTGGTTCTGTCTCCAAGAGCAAATCAAAGATAATATTTGGTCTGGTTTCCATTCCAGTTGCAGTTTTAAAGAAATTATTGTTCAGGGGAAGGAGATATTGCTCAGCCCAATGAGATCACACTCTCTGAAATGCAAGGGAGAACCTGCCACTCACTCATCTCATTTAGTCAAGTCTCTTAATTGGCAAGAAAAAACTCTCATGCAAATATCAACAAATACACTTTTGCAAATGTTCTTTTAAATTCATGCATTTGTGAAATGTTCAGGCAACATTACAAATCCATATCTTCACTCATTGTCCACAGTAAATCAGGAGGAACTGTACACACACCCAGTAACTCATTCTCAAGACAAATCCCGCAGTTTGAAGATTTTTTGCATTTCTCACCCTCACGTTTTAACCCAGATATGATTATCTAATTGATGCTGAATTCTGGGTAATTGAAGCGGTGGTGTAATGACTCTTGGGAATTGTTTAGAAACTCCCCGCGGTCAATTCCAGTGAAAGCAGCGTCACCAGAGAATAGGCAATCCCATCAGCTGGCATTAAATATGAGGTCAGGTCCCAAAGGTGAACATTCAATCTGCCACTCAACCTCTTTCGTACCTCAACAGTCAGGAGAAAGATGGCATTAACTTACAAAGTAAAATATGGAATTTAATTACTTTTAAGATACATTTACACAATGAATTGAATACAATCTTAAACAATCGAGCTAATCTCAAACAAAACTTCATATTCCTGGAATGATCAATTTATTTAAAACACTCGGCACCAGATGATTACCTGGGCCAGGGTTAGGGTTTGGGATTGTAAACGCCCACCTCTTTATTTGACAATTGTCAAATAATCAAAGTTTATCAACCCAATCTAACATGCTGAATTCTGGGAGACTGACATATCACCTGACTTGTTCTTTGTTAGCATCGCACTGACACTTGATAAGTGAGAAAAGCCAAATGCCCCAAGGCAGTGATGCAAAACATTTAGGAAGTCCTTGTCTGGGACATCAACCTCCTTAACCATTAAAACGTCTCCGCTGTATTCCCCGAGAATTTAAAAGGCGAGTGTGCAAAGGAAAACATTGAACTTTGTGCCGTAAATTAGTGCAGTTAGATACAGGAGCAGCAAGCTGACATGTGGAGAATGTTTGACACTTTCTTCAGCATTCATAGAAATCATAGAAATCATAGAAACCCTACAGTGCGGAAGGAGGCCATTCGGCCCATCGAGTCTGCACCGACCACAATCCCACCCAGACCCTACCCCCATATCCCCACATATTTACCCGCTAATCCCTCTAACCTACGCATTGAGCAGTTAATGACACTAATGGCAGAGAGTTGTTCCGAATAGATGCTTGTTGTGCTCCAGCTGGTGCTTCACTCTAAACATCATTGACACCATGGAAGTGTTGAGGCATTTTCAGATGATGGTGATGGAAGTCACACAGAACCATTGTCATCATCAGCTCTCTGACTGAAAGACCATCTATGCAGCCATGCCCTTGACAGAGGTTATCCAGACATCGATGTTGATGCCCCCACTGGCACCTCCCTGATGAGGAAGACCAGCACAGGCATCTCTGCGGCACATGGAGACAAATCAGCTGGCTGCTTCTATCACATACCGAGCGACAAGGAAACATCAAAGGAGCAGCAGGGAGCAAGAACCACTCTCAGTGATTGTGGTTTGTTGTTATTGTAGGTAACTGCTTCTGTGTTTATCTTAAGGATGGAGGAGCCAATAGAAATGTTATATTGTTGTTGCCCTCAGATTTGTGTGTTTCCATGCTTTGATCAGGTTTAAAGCAAAAGGGGACAGAAGATGTACACAATGAGCTGAATGGCCTCCTCCTGTGACTCTATGACTCTAAGATGGGGAGCAAGGTCAAGCTCTGTGTGAGTTTGGAGCAGTGTGGCCACTGGACATCTTCTCATTAAGATTGGTAACAATGGAAATCCCCCGAGTTGTGTGTATCCTCACTCAGACTAATGTGTCTCACAATCCATCGGGCAGCATGTGAGGAGCTCAAGTGAAATCTGATAGATCACAGTGACCATCACATCCAAGCCAACCTGATTAGTGCCTTAACTCTTGAGGCAACTCCATCAACCTCAATGCAAAGTCTGGGGCATCAACTGACACTGCAACTTCCTACTCATCCAAGGACTTCTCCCCCTTCAAAGTCCACAACTCTTGGGATGGCCACATTGCAGAAAAAACAGCAGACCACCACAAGCTACATCCTTGTGGGAGTGTACTAGAGTGCCCCACTGATTGGGCCAAGTACTAGGTCTACTTCTTCAAAGAACTGATGATCTACTCAAAAGAGGTCCCTGTGATTATTGGTTGTAGCATCTCTGCATTTTTGTTGCAGGGTTACATAAAGATATAAAATCCAATGGACATCCTTTATATTGGTAACTATCCACCAATATCTGCTATGGGTCCTGCAATTTCTTGAGGATGAAGGCAGCATGGCAGCTGCCAGGATAATGTGCACACACCTGCATAAAACACTTGCTGCACTCACCAACTCCCAGTTGCACCCGATAGTGAGCAGAAGCCCTTTCTATCAATGAATCACCCTGCTCCTAAGTGAGTGCTTTGATGGTGGGTGCAATCAGTGATCACCTGAATTGGCAGGAAGTCAGAGATGGAGGCAAATCTCACTGCCCTCTATCTGCTCAGACAGACACAGTCTCCTGCAGCACTGATTATTTGACATGTCCAGGTTACTTCTTCATCGGTGGTACATTCGGTGCTAAAGACATCGCCATCATTGCCTCTCTGTGCTGTATTCCTCTCCTCTGCCTCCTCATATGCAGTTATCAGCATCTGCGACTCCAGATCTTACTCCTCTTCATCTTTGGCCCCATCTCAGAATAGATCACTTCCATTGCCAGCTCTCACCATGTTTGCTGTCTTTGTCCACCATGGTCCCTGCAGACTCACTACTCCTTCTCTCCCCCGCTACCCCCCCCCGCCCCCCTCACACACCCCACCCCCTCACCATCCACATTTGCCCCAGCACTCACAGTCCAAATATTCAGGAAGCGCCATTCACACAATGGTAACCATGTGCCAATGTGTGTGGGCCTCTCTGGTCCTTCCTCCTTTGATGCTGCTTTAAGATGAACTCCCTCAGTCACAAATGGCTCCCTCATGCGTCGCTGTCTCCTCCTGATGGATGTCTTTAAAAACCTGGTTCTCGTGCCTCCTTTCCATAATAGCAAACTTCCCACGATGAGCTGTTAACGACCTCATTAACATTATCAATTGCTCATCTGTCCTATTTGGGAAGGTTGCCAGGCCCCATTTCCCAATGCCAGTGCTGAAATTGCCTCATTGAGAAGCTGTGAATTTGTGGTCCATCCCACACAGGGCAATGAAGATTCAGCCCAATACCAGAGATGGTTCAGATCATTCTGTGAGATCAATGCAATCTGCCTTTTAACAATGATACTATCATAGAGCGCAGGTATGTAAAGTATGTTGTAAAGAAAGATTTGACTCACCAACTATTCCTCATATTTTAGTAAAAATCTTTATTTTATTGGTGGTAAGGAAATCCTTGAGTAAGGTGCCTTAGGAGTGTCTTCATTAAAAGCTCATGGTTTCAGGGGGTAACATATTAGTACGGATTGAAGATTGGCTCGCCAACAGAGAGTTGGCATAAATGGATATTTTTCTGGTTGCCAGGATGAGTTGAGTGGTGTGTCACAGGGATCCGTGCTGGGACCTCAACTGTTTACCATTTATATGAATGACTTGGGTGAAAGGACTGAAGATATGGCTATAGATTTTCCAATGACACAAAGATAGGTCGGAAAGTAAATTATGAAGAGACACATTAGAAGGCCAGATAGATAGGTTAAGTAAGTGGACACGCATCTGGCAGATGAAATACAATGTGGGTGAATGCGAAGAATAAAAAATAAGCTTCTTAGCTGAATGTTGAGAGATTGCAGAGCTCTGAGATGCAGAGGGATCTGGGTATCCCAGAGCATGAATCACAAAAGGCTGATATACAGGAACAGCAAGTAGTTAGGAAAGTTAACAAAATGTTGTTATTTATTGTGAGGGAAATTGATTATAAAAGTAGGGAGGTTACGCTTTGGTTGTACAGGACATTGGTGAGACCACATCCGGAATACTGTATACAGTAGTGGACTCCTTATTTAAGGAAAGATGTAAGTGCTTTAGAAGCAGTTCAGTGAAGTTTTACTCAACTAATACCAGGAATGGGTGGGTTGTTTTGTGAGGAAAGGTGGGAGAGGTTAGGCTTTTATCCACTAGAGTTTAGAAGAGTAAGAGGCGACTTGATCAAAACCTTTGAGATCCTGAGGAGTATTGTCAGGATGGATGTGGAGAAGAAGTTTCCTCTCGTGGGAGAATTTAGAACCAGGAATCACTGTTTAAAAATAAGGGGGTCACTCACTGAAGACAAAGATAAGAAGGATGTTTTTCACTCAGACGGTGGTGAGTCTCTGGAACTCTCTTCCACAAAAGGCAGTGGAAACAGAATCTTTGAATATTTTAAGGCCGAGCGAGATAGATTCTTGATTAATAAGGGGGTGAAAGGTTATCAGGGATAAGTGAGAATGGGGTTGAAGTTACAATCAGATCAGCCATGGTCTTATGAAATGGCAGAGCAGGTTCAGGGACCAAGTGGTCTACTCCTGCTCTTAATTTGTATGTTTCTATGTAAGTTGTCAGATTATCTCCACAGCAAATGGTGCAATGTCTATGAGTCCATACTCAGGAGAATGGATATCATGAATGAGTGTCTACTTTTGGGCAAAAGATGTTAGAATGGTAATATCACTGGACTAATAGCCCAGAGGTCCAGCTAATATTCCTGAAGATGGGTTTAAATTCCATGATGGCAGTTGGTGGAATTTAAATTCAATTAATAAATCTGCAATTAAAGACTAGTGTCAGTGATGGTGACCACAAAACTATCGTTGATGGTTGTTTAAAAAAACCTACCTAGGTCAGTGCCATTAGGGAAAATAATCAGCTACCCTCAGCCTAGGTGTGACTCCAGACAAACAACAATGGAAGTTCTTTGTTGCCCTCTGAAATGGCCAAGCAAGTCACTCAATTCAAGCACAATTAAGGATGGGCAATGAATGTTAGACTTACCAGCAAAGCCCACATCCATGAAAGAATTTTCAATTTTGAAAATGCAAATTTCTCAGGTGACAGCAAGGTTTGTCGGGATTGGGCAGCTGGAGAATGGATCTCAGGCTCAGCAGTTTGTGTGCTTGACCCCTCTGTACACTGAACAATTACGGGGCGACTTTCCTTTGAAGGAGTGTTTGAGTAGAATATCAGATAGTGCCGGTCTCTGAGAAGGGAATGATTTTTGAAAAACATATACTCCCTAAACAGGTCTTTCCTCTTTAATTGATTGGTGAAATCCAGGAAGCTGTAGCAGTAAAGCTGTGGAACATTTGATGACCTGAAAATCTACAAATTTCAGTGCGAGGGAAGGCGATGGTCTAGTGGCATTATTGCTGGACTATTTATCCAGAAACTCAGCTAATGTTCTGGGGACCCGGGTTCAAATCCTGCCACGGCAGCTGGCGGAATTTGAATTCAATAAAAAATATCTGGGATTAAGAATCTACTGATGACCATTGTAAGGGGAAAAATACAAGGGAGCACACTTTAAAATGGCAATACAAGAAAGCACACTTTAAAATGGCTGCCTGGCACATAAAGGGTTAACTAGGAAAGCCAAAAGAGCAGACACAGGCTCCTGCTGTTCAGAAAAACCTAACAGACAAGCCATTTCCAAATCACAGACAGTGACTCATTGCAAACAAACACCTCAGGAAGCCAAAGCCAAGGGTCAAGACATCTTTTAAGATAAGGAAACCCCAAAACAAAGAGCTTAGATTAATGTTAAAGGAAGGCGGGAAATATGAATGCGAGGGAACCGATTAGCACCTGAATGAGACGAAACTAGCCATTGATAAGACCATAAGACCATAAGACATAGGAGCGGAAGTAAGGCCATTCGGCCCATCGAGTCCACTCCACCATTCAATCATGGTTGATTTCAACTCCATTTACCCGCTCTCTCCCCATAGCCCTTAATTCCTCGAGAAATCAAGAATTTATCAATTTCTGTCTTGAAGACGCTCAACGTCTCGGCCTCCACAGCCCTCTGTGGCAATGAATTCCACAGACCCACCACTCTCTGGCTGAAGAAATTTCTCCTCATCTCTGTTCTAAAGTGACTCCCTTTTATTCTAAGGCTGTGCCCCCGCGTCCTAGTCTCCCCTGTTAATGGAAACAACTTCCCTACGTCCATCCTATCTAAGCCGTTCATTATCTTGTAAGTTTCTATCAGATCTCCCCTCAACCTCCTAAACTCCAATGAATATAATCCCACGATCCTCAGACGTTCATCGTATGTCAGGCCTACCATTCCTGGGATCATCCGTGTGAATCTCCGCTGGACCCGCTCCAGTGCCAGTATGTCCTTCCTGAGGTGTGGGGCCCAAAATTGCTCACAGTACTCCAAATGGGGCCTAACCAGTGCTTTATAAAGCCTCAGAAGTACATCCCTGCTTTTGTATTCCAAGCCTCTTGAGATAAATGACAACATTACATTTGCTTTCTTAATTACGGACTCAACCTGCAAGTTTACCTTTAGAGAATCCTGGACTAGGACTCCCAAGTCCCTTTGCACTTTAGCATTATGAATTTTGTCACCGTTTAGAAAATAGTCCATGCCTCTATTCTTTTTTCCAAAGTGTACGACCTCGCACTTGCCCACGTTGAATTTCATCAGCCACTTCTTGGACCACTCTCCTAAACTGTCTAAATCTTTCTGCAGCCTCCCCACCTCCTCAATACTACCTGCCCCTCCACCTATCTTTGTATCATCGGCAAACTTGGCCAGAATGCTCCCAGTCCCGTCATCTAGATCGTTAATATATAAAGAGAACAGCTGTGGCCCCAACACTGAACCCTGCGGGACACCACTTGTCACCGGTTGCCATTCTGAGAAAGAACCTTTTATCCCAACTCTCTGCCTTCTGTCTGACAGCCAATCGTCAATCCATGTTAGTACCTTGCCTCGAATACCATGGGCCCTTATTTTACTCAGCAGTCTCCCGTGAGGCACCTTGTCAAAGGCCTTTTGGAAGTCAAGATAGATAACATCCATTGGCTCTCCTTGGTCTAACCTATTTGTTATCTCTTCAAAGAACTCTAACAGGTTTGTCAGGCACGACCTCCCCTTACTAAATCCATGCTGACTTGTCTTAATCCGACCCTGCACTTCCAAGAATTTAGAAATCTCATCCTTAACGATGGATTCTAGAATTTTGCCAACAACTGAGGTTAGGCTAATTGGCCTATAATTTTCCATCTTTTTTCTTGTTCCCTTCTTGAACAGTGGGGTTACAACAGCGATTTTCCAATCCTCTGGGACTTTCCCTGACTCCAGTGACTTTTGAAAGATACAGACATAAGGAGATGTACCCATTCATAAAATGTTAAATGTCTATACCTGTTTGTACTCTTGTAAACATGGGGAAATGTACCCATTCATGAAATGTTAAATACTTGTACTCACTTAAACAATGTGATAATGTTCGAATCACCGGTATGCCCATTGTGTAAAGAGTATAAAAATGAACCGCTCCTGACATACTATTGAGAGAAGGTTTGCTACAGACCATGTGCCTTGTCTCCACGGATCCGTTTAATAAATCGTATTTTCTGAATCTCGAAGTCTGACTACCAGTGGATTTTTCCCACAACACCATGAAACCATTGTCGATTGTTGGAAAAACCCATCTGGTTCACTAATGTCCTTTAGGGAAGGAAATCTGCGTCCTTATCTGGTCTGGCCGACATGTGACTCCAGAGCCACAGCAATGTGGTTAACTCTCACCTACCCTTTGAAAAGGCGAAGCAAGCCACTCAGATAAAGGACAACTAGGGATGGGCAATAAATGCTGGACAGCCAATGATGTCCATGTCCCACAAATGAATTAAAAAATTACAAACAATACACAAAAAGGGGAAGATGTTCTATATTTCAGATGCTAAATGTACATTTCCTTTAGAAATACTGATGTTATCTGGCCAGTGATACTCTTCAATTTGCACGTCTCAGAGGTGACACACTGAAATGATATCACTTGGTCAAAATTTTATTGAAATAATTGAGGAAAGACGGCCTAGTTTTCTGATATTGGACAAGAACATCATTATTCTTCATCCCTCCAGTTTAATGTAAGCTTCTCAATTATTCTTTCAACATCATCTTCCATGTGTTTCATTCTGCAGTCAGTCACAGTTAAGTCGTCAGTACTAATTCCAGAGGCTGTGCAGAGAATGGATACCAAGGCCTGAACTGTGGATGGACGGTGAACTGGAAATATTCCAGGTGGTGCGAAAGGGGAACTGAAATTGTTGCTTTAAAATGTTTCCAATCATCGCAAAACAAAACACATTTAATCTCCGATAACATGTTATGGAAAAAAGGATTGGAAAATATGTACATTTCCGTTCTCATCATTAATGTACTATCCAATTATTGCTCTTCTGCTTAAATCATAGAATCCCTCCAGTGCAGGAGCAGGCAGTTCGGCCCATCAAGACTGCACCGATAACAATCCCATCCAGCCCCTATCTCCATTACCCCCCGTATTTACCCTGCTAACCCCTCTGACATGAAAGGGAAATTTAACATGGCCAATCAACCTAACCTGCACATCTTTGGAGTGTGGCAGGAAACCAGAGCACCCGGAGGAAACCCACGCAGACATGGGGAGAATTTGCAAACTCCATACAGACAGTCATCCAAAACCAGAATTGAACCTGGGTCTCGTGCTGTGAGGCCAGTTGTGCCAACAACTGTGCCACCGTGCCACCCATACTCTATAAGTTATTGTTAAATAGTAAGTTGTTTTCAATATTATAAACATAAATCTGTGGATAATTACGCATTTGCTGGATTTGTTTAATAAAAAGCACCCACATGCGGAAGACAAGTTGAGTTTTAAACATACTTTTAACCTCAGTTAAAAGACAAGTTTAAACATTTATAAACAAAATAGGAAGAAGTTTGTTCCAATGAGTACAGAAACTATGATGATGTGAGGAAAGCAGATCGACAAGAATCCTTCAAATGTGCTCAGAGAATCTGTGACCCAGGCCACGTTTGCTCAACAGGGACCAATGGGGAAACAAAGAAATGTGCAGCAAATCCTAAAAGAAGGAATGTCCCTACAGGGCAATCCAAAGCCTGGAGACACAGTGAGACCACTGGAGGAAAAAATATTAAAGCTTTAAATACCACGGAAACTTCCTTATAAGTCAGCTTAGGGGTTTTGGAGAAAATATTTAATCTTTTTGTGGTGTTATCAGATTATATACGATTAGCTTTGAAACTAGTCCTTTCCTGTGGGATGTTATTCAATCTACAATTCCTTGAATCAGTAGGATTATGCTGATTGTTTTGGGTAATTGAGAAAATCTTGAGAGTTGATTTTTTTTTTCTGTTAAACATCATTCTCATAAATCCTGGGAGTGGAAAATGCAGGATACAAGGATCCTGCGGAAGGGTGTAAATGTCTCAGAGTGGGATGGAAGTCGCAGAAGCACGAGGGAGAGGGGCTGAGGGTGCAATGGGGAGAAGTACAAATGGCTTGGAGAGAGGGTAAAGATTTTGGAGGTGTGAATACAGTTACAGGGAGCACTGGGAGAGTGGTTTTGGTGTTTGTGAGCCATGAAAAGGACGTGTGAATGTAGCACAATAACCTTTTCTAATAAATGGTAAAATTCCTTCAAGACAAGAGGAACAAGTATGTAAGGAGATTACAGATAGCTCCAAGAAAAATAGGGTAGTAATAGTTGGAGATTTTAATTTTCCCAACATTGACTGGGACAGCCATAGTATTAGAGGGTTGGATGGAGAGAAATTTGTTGAGTGTATTCAGGAGGAATTTCTCATTCAGTATGTGGATAGTCCAAAGAGAGAGGGGGCAAAACTTGACCTCCTCTTGGGAAATAAGGAAGGGCAGGTGACAGAAGTGTTAGTGAGGGATCACTTTGAGACCAGTGACCATAATTCCATTAGTTTTAAGATAGCTATGGAGAATGTTAGGTCTGGCCCAAAAATTAAAATTCTAAATAGGGGCAAGGCCAATTTTGATGGTATCAGGCAGGAACTTTCAGAAGTTAATTGGGACAGTCTGTGGGAAGGCAAAGGGATGTCTGGTAAGTGGGAGGCTTTCAAAAGTATGTTAACCAGGGTTCAGGGTAAGCCCATTCCGATTAGAGTGAAGGGCAAGGCTGTTAGAAGTAGGGAACCCTGGATTACTCGGGATATTGAGGCCCTGGAACTTGGGGAAATAAACAGTGATATCTTGAGGAGTGTATACATTACAGAGAAGAAGGTGCTGGAAGTCTTAAAGCGCATCAAGGTGGATAAATCCGCGGGACCTGATGAAGTGTATCCCAGGACATTGTGGGAGGTTAGGGAGGAAATTACAGGTTCCCGAGCAGAAATATTTGAATCATCTTTAGTCACAGCTGAGGTGCCTGAAGATTGGTGAGTGGCAAATGTTGTGTCTTTGTTTAAAAATGGCTGCAGGGAAAAGCCTGGGGACTACAGGCCAGTGAGCCTCACATCTGTGATGGTTAAGTTGTTGGAAGGTATTTTGAGAGACTGGATCTACAAGCATTTAGAGACCCAAGGATTGATTAGGGACAGTCAGCATGGCTTTGTGAGTGGAAACTCATGTCTCACAAATTTGATTGAGTTTTCTGAAGGGGTAACCAAGAAGGTAGATGAGGGCAGTGCAGTTAATGTTGTCTACATGGACTTTAGCAAGGCCTTTGACAAGGTACTGCATGGTAGGTTGTTGCATAAGGTTAATCTCACAGGATCCAGGGTGAGGTATCTAAATGGATACAAAATTGGCTTGATGACAGAAGCCAGAGGGTGGTTATAGAGGGTTGATTTTCAAACTGGACGTCTGTGACCAGTGGTGTGCCTCAGGGATCAGTGCTGGGCCCACTGTTATTTGTCATTTATATTAATGACTTGGATGAGAATATAGGAGGCATGATTAATAATTTGCACCAAGATTGGCGGCATAGTGGACAGTGAAGAAGGTTACCTCGGATTGCAACGGGATCTTGATCAATTGGGCCAGTGGGCTGATGATTGGCAGATGGAGTTTAATTTAGATAAATGCAAGGTGATGCATTTTGGTAGATTGAACCAGGGCAGGACTTACTCAGTTAATGGTAGGGCGTTGGGGAGAGTAACGGAACAAAGAGATCTAGAGGTACAGGTTTATAGCTCCTTGAAAGTAGAGTCACAGGTGGACAGAGTGGTGAAGAAGGCATTCAGCATGCTTGGTTTCATTGATCAGAACATTGAATACAGGAGCTGGGACATCTTGTTGAAGTTGTAGAAGACATTGGTAAGGTCACACTTGGAATACTGTGTACAGTTCTGGTCACCCTATTATAGAAAGGATATTATTAAACTAGAACGAATGCAGAAGAGATTTACTAGGATGCTGCCAAGACTTGATGAGTTGTAAGGAGAGGCTGGATAGACAGGGACTTTTTTCTCTGGAGCATAGGAGGCTGAGGGGTAATCTTATAGAGGTCTATAAAATAATGAGGGGCATAGATCAGCTAGATGGTCAATATCTTTTCCCAAAGGTAGGGGAGTCTAAAACTAGAGGGCATAGGTTTAAGGTGAGAGGAGAGAGATACAAAAGTGTCCAGAGGGGCAATTTTTTTCTCACAGAGGGTGGTGAGTGTCTGGAACAAGCTGCCAGTGGTAGTAGTAGAGTTGGGTACAATTTTGTCTTTTAAACAGCGTTTAGTAAGATGGGTATAATGGGATATGGGCCAAATGCGAGCAATTGGGATTAGCTTAGGGGTTTTTAAAAAAAGGGTGGCATGGACAAGTTGGGCCGAAGGGCCTGTTTCCATGCTGTAAACCTCTATGACAGAGAAATATTTTTGTTGGAAGATCAGATTTCTTTCTGGCTATGTCTTCTCCCACTCCACACAAATTCAATAAAGGACAGCTGAGTAAAATAGTCCAAAGTTTCTGAGAGGAAATCCTGTTTTACAAAGGTTACTGAGCAAATACGTGAACTGAGTGACTCATTTCAAACACCTTTTCACCCGGTGAGGAACCAATTATCCTCTTTTCAATATTCTTCATCACTCCTGACCATGGTCAAAATCAGGTGGGTCACTGTAATTTTGATAATTCCTTGACAGTGTGCTGAAGTTACAACATCCACGTAAACTGTAACAAGTAACTTTACTGGTTAGATGGATACAAAACTGGCTTGGTTATGGATGACAGAGAGTAATGGAGATCTGTAGCTAGTGGTGTTCCGCAGGGATCAGTGCTTGGATCTCTGTTGTTTGTAATATATATGAATGATCTGCAGGAAAATGTGGGTGGTCTGATTAGTGGAGTTGCTGATACTGCTGAGGATTGTCAGAGGATACAACAGGATATAAATAGATTGGAGACCTGGGCACAGAAATGGCAGATGGAGTTTAATCTGGACAAATATGAGGTGATGCATTTTGGAGGATCAAATTTAGGTGTGAATTATACTGTAAATGCAGAAACCTTTAGGAACATTAACATACAGAGGGACCTGGGCGTGCAGGTCCACAGTTCCCTAAAAGTGGTAACATAGATCGCCAAGTGACTAAGAAGGCAAATGGCATGCTTGCCTTCAACAGCTGGGGCATTGAGTACAAGATTTGGGAAATCATGTCACAGCTATATAAAACATTGATTCGGTTGCATTTGGAGTATTGGGTGCAGTTCTGGTCGCCACACTTTCAAAAGGATGTGGAAGTGTTGGAGAGAGTATGAGGAAGGTTCACCAGGATGTTGCCTGGTCTTGAGGATGTTGGCTATGAAGAGAGCTTGAATAAACTAGGATTGTTTTCACTGGAAAGACAGAGACTGAGGGGAGACCTGATAGAGGTCTACAAAATTATGAGAGGCATAGACAGGGTGGATAGTCAGAGGCTTTTTCCCAGGGTGGAAGTGTCAATTACAAGAGGACACAGGTTCAAGGTGAGAGGGGGAAAGTTTAAGGGAGAAGTGTGGGGGAAGCTTTTCACACAGAGTGGTGGGTGTCTGGAACACGCTGTTGGAGGATGTGGATTCTGGAGCAGACGAGGCTCACAGAACGGAATTCTCCATTGGCCTCGGGCGGGATTTTACGAGCCTTGCCCCAGTGGGGTCGTAAAATCCCAGCCATGGAATGCTACATAACATTCCTTGGAACTGACAGGTAATTCAATATGCTGGCACTGGGGAGACTTGTCTTAATGAGAACACAAGGTAGAAGGGTGCAAACAGATCCCTGGAATGGAACATGGTAACAGGTCAAATTTTTCACAAATTAGCTTTCACTTAGGTGGGATTGTTGTCAGCGCAGATTCAATGGGCCGAATGGCCTCCTTCTGCACTGCAGGGATTTTATGATTCTATGATTCTCTGATTTGGTCTCACCCCATTCCCAAGGTGTTCCATTATAATATTTGTAGTCACATATCATCGTGCAATATGATAATAAACCGAACCTTAGTACATTTCATTAAATATATGTTCATCAGTATTATTGCTCTCAAAGGTTTCATTGCTTCGAAGATACACAAGTTGCAAGTGGAGATTTTAATCATGCCACTCAAGTTTTTTTTAAATGCCAGGCTGTGAGGAAGATTGTGATGTTTTATACAGTACTTACCAAGAATGTGATGTTTTATACAGTACTTACCAAGTGTTATCAAAAACATTTAATGACATTATGATCATAAAACCATTAAAAAAATTATTCTAAAATGCACCAAACATTGCTGAAAAATTAAGAATATGTTCTGCATAATTTCAGTGCTTTCATTAATTTATTATCTAGTCAGTGAACATGAATCTTCTGGTTATATAATTTCAATAAACTGCTTTGTGTATCAGAGTATCATAATAAATTTCAATTATTATGGCTAGCATCGACAAGTTGGGCTGAAGGGCCTGTTTCCGTGCTGTATATCTCTATGAATCTATTAAATTGTTATTATTTATTATCTCGATGTTATTACGATGTACTGTGGTGGTAGCATCAGACAGCACCTGTTACTGTCATTGACAGTAACACACAAGGGCAAAAATGATTAGCATAAAGAAACATTTTACAAGTTCCAAGGTAAAGGCGCCATGCAAAACAGCGTAAGAGGAACTGGTCTAAACTTTGAATATAAACATAAAGCTGTCTCACTGTGAGAATGGTAATCAAAGGAATAGTTATGACCAATTAAAAATGTGAATTAAAATGTCAAATTCACAGCTTTTCACTTGTAAAAATAACATCATTTTTATTATCTAGAAATGTAATAATTTCCTACCTCTGTTAAATGCGGCATTGGATTAAATCCACAGAGATCGCATACGACAGCCTTGCATTCTGTACATGTGTTGAAGTTTGGAGGGGCCTTGGAGCCAACATTCAGAGCAGTTTTACAAAGAGGACAAGCGCTATTAGTTGGAGCAGCAACTTCAGTTTCCAAAGGTTTGGTTACCTTCTTGACCATTTCTGCTCCTTGTTTGGTTTCTTTCACCACACCTTTGTTTATGGCTGCAGTATCTGCCACGCCTTGTGCTGGCACAACGGCTTTCTGTTTGATCGCATCTGCTGCTGGAGGTTTGCCTTCTCTTTTACCAATGTCACGTTTAGGAGATTGCTGAACGCTCTCCTTGGAGCTTGTCTGAGCTGCAGTTGGAGGGACAGCAGAAGCTGGCTTTGCAGCATGTCCATGTGGACCTTGTTGCTGTGCTCCTGTTGACATTAGCGTTGAGGCTTGGCTAAACAAAGATGCCCCGAATCCAAAGAGTTTTCCAGTGACAGTCTCTTGAGGAGTTGATGGCTGAAACGGAGGCGGCTGAGCAGTGCCGCCCAAGTTTAGGCTGAAACGTCTCGACTGTTCCGGGGGCTTTGGAGCTTTCTGAGTGTCTGGTGGGATTTGTGACGGCACGGCTTTAGCTACAGCTGGTTTCTGAGCTGCTTTTGCCTGCTCTTCCTTTGGGTGGCCAGTCTTGGTTTCCACTTTCAAAGCAGATTGCTTGACCAACTCAGGAGCAGTGCCACTGACAGGCTGCTTTCCCTGCGGTGGTTTATCTTGTGATACTGGCTTCTGTACTTGTGCTGATTGCTTTTGTTGAGCCGCGTCCTGTTTTTGACTCTTTACCCCAGGGCCCGGCTCTGTCGCTGGGACACTATCTCCCTTTTTTTGCAGCTGTGGCTGTGTTGTAGGATCAGACACCTCCTCTTTCTTAATCAGCTGTTGTGTCTGTGTAGCTGGCTTCGTTTGCTCTGTTTTCTTAGTTTGCTCAGAGCCCTTTTGCTGAGCATCTGGTTGGACCTGGGGTCCCAGTGGGGGTTTACTCTCTGGTACTTGAGTAGTGGAAATGACTGGTTGTGGGGGCTTGTTCTGATCTTGTTGGTTCTTTCGATCCACTGGCTGCTGAGATGGTTTGCCTAGCTCTGGTTTCTGAGCTGTTTGCTGTCTCGGCTGTTCTTGAGGCCCATGTAGTGGTTGCTTGGCCTTCAGTGGGGGAGAGGCAGCCATTGATTGCTGCTTGGTTAGCTTCCTGGATCCAGTTTGTGATAACGGCTTGGCGTGTTCAGCCTTCTGAGCCGGCTGCTGAGCTGGAGCCTGTTTGGCTGTTTGCGTGACAGAGGGGGCTGCTCCCTGCTGCTTGGGCTGAGGTTGTGGTTTGGAACCAGGAGCTGAGGCCATGTCCATGCCCAGGGCTCTCTGCATCTGACAGTTTAAACAAAGCCATTCTCTGACCTGTAAATAATGTGAATAAAAACATAAAATCAATGAAAAACTATTAGCATTGAGACAGATCTGTTAATAGTTAACCAACTATTTAAATTAATATACATCATTATTTGTTTTGCTAAGATATACACTGATCATTTCAATAAAATCAACTTTATTTCCTCATTAACAATTTCTCAACAAATAAAATGACCAACCAAGACTGCTTAGAAGCTTTTGCCATATCTAAATGATATTGACTAACTGTTCCCAAACTACGATGAAAAAGAACAATTTTTGCTGCAGAATTCCCAGCTTCAGACCTGCTCTTGTAGCCGCAGTATTTATATGGCTCGTCCAGTTCAGCTTCTGGTCAATGGTAATCTCCAAGACATTGACAGTGGGGGGTTCAGTGATGCTAATGTCATTGCATATCGAGGGGCAATGGTTAGATTCTCTCTTGTTGGAGATGGTCATTGCCTGGCACTTGTGTGGCACAGATGTTAATGCAGAAAAGGGTGAAGAAGGAAACTTGAGGAGAGACAATATGCTAAATAGGACAAGTTTAAACATTTAAACAGGATGCAGCTTCTTATAGAACATAGAACATAGAACATAGAACATTACAGCGCAGAACAGGCCCTTCGGCCCACGATGTTGCACCGACCAGTTAAAAAAAAACTGTGACCCTCCAACCTAAACCAATTTCTTTTCGTCCATGAACCTATCTACGGATCTCTTAAACGCCCCCAAACTAGGCGCATTTACTACTGATGCTGGCAGGGCATTCCAATCCCTCACCACCCTCTGGGTAAAGAACCTACCCCTGACATCGGTTCTATAACTACCCCCCCTCAATTTAAAGCCATGCCCCCTCGTGCTGGATTTCTCCATCAGAGGAAAAAGGCTATCACTCCTCCTTATATTCAAATATTTGAAGTGAACAAGACAAACTGATAATTCTGTTAAAAATTATGTTGGATCCTTGGCATTATAAATAGAAGTATGAATGAAAAAGCATGGATTTTAAACTCAAGGTTTATAAATCAATGATTGGGTTTGATCGGAGCATTGTGTTCAATTCTGAGCACTCCTCTATGGAGGAAGTCAAGGCCTTGGAGAGAAAACACAGGAGATTTACTGGGATAGTTCCAGGGACTTGGGTGCTCAGTTATGTGGACTCAGTGGAGAAGTTGTTCTGCTTTGAAAGAAAATGTTAAGAGGAGATTTAACAGAGGCGATCAAAATTATGAGGAAGAATTATGATTGGAAGAAACTGTTCCCCTTGGCTGAAGGATCGGGAACAAGAGGACACAGATTTAAGATAATCTGACAAGGAACCAGGGAAAATAGGATGTTTTTTTTCTGCAACAAGTTATTGCAATGTTGGAACTTCTCTACCCTGATCTATATAAAATGAATCTTATTGGCAGATGTGTGTGGAGATATTGGGTAAGGATGAGAGTGAATTGACTGTAACATAGGCATTTGAGCAAGGTTCACAACAGTAGCTGATATCCATGGAAACAAATACCACCATTAGCCAAATATGACCATCAATGTCATATTTTGAATTACATACAGGATACATATTCTGGAGAAACAGTAAAATATCAAATGGATTTTAAGCAAAGGAAATTAAACAAGGGTTAATGAAATTAAGTTTAAAAGCCTTCCCCATAGATGGACAAACATAAATAAACCATCGCTCCCAAATGGTTAAGACCATAAGACATAGGAGCAGAATTAGGCCACTCGGCCCATCGAGTCTGCTCCGCCATTCAATCATGGCTGATATTTTTCTCATCCCCATTCTCCTGCCTTTTCCCCAAAACCCTGATCCCCTTATTAAGCAAGAACCTATCTATCTCTGTCTTAAAGACACTCAATGATCTGGCCTCCACAGCCTTCTGCGGAAAAAGGTTCCACAGATTCACCACTCTCTGGCTGAAGAAATTCCTCCTCATCTCTGTTTTAAAGGATCGTCCCTTTAGCCTGAGGTTGTGCCCTCTGGTTCTAGTTTTTCCTACCAGTGGAAACATCCTCTCCACGTCCACTCTATCCAGGCCTTGCAGTGTCTTGTAAGTTTCAATAAGATCCCTCCTCATCCTTCTAAACTCCAATGAGTACTGATCCAGAGTCCTCAACCATTCCTCACACGATAAGCTCTTCATTCCAGGGATCATTCTTGTGAAACTCCTCTGGACCCTTTCCAAGGCCAGCACATCCTTCCTTAGATACGGAGCCAAAAACTGCTCACAATACTCCAAATGGGGTCTGACTAGAGCCTTATACAGCCTAAGAAGTACATCCCTGCTCTTGTATTCTAGCCCTCTCGACACGAATGCTAACATTGCATTTGCCTTCCTATCTGCCGACTGAACCTGCACGTTAACCTTAAGAGAATCTTGAACAATGATTCCCAAGTCCCTTTGTGTTCCTGATTTCCTAAGCATTTTCCCATTTAGAAAATAGTCTATGCCTCCATTCCTCCTTCCAAAGTGCATAACCTCACACTTTTCTACATTGTATTCCATCTGCCACTTCTTTGCTCACTCTCCTAACCTGTCCAAAACCTTCTGCAGCCCCCCTGCTTCCTCAATACTACCTGTCCCTTTACATATCGTTGTATCATCTGCAAACTTAGCAACAGTGTTTATGAACAGTAACTGTATAATTTTATTTTATCGTGTTGAAAAAGAAATTGAAAATGAAGAAATAAGAAAGATGAAAGGATGTTGGGACTTCTACAAGACTAAGGACAACACCATTTTCTAATCTAAAAGCAGACTGGCAACGAGTTAAGGCTAGGGAATGTGGTCTTGTTCTCAGTTCCTGCAAACCATAACTGGTCACTCAGGATCCTGAATATACCAAAGTTAGCAGGGAAAAATAATTTTCAAAAAGAGATGTTTTGTGATTGTTTACACACCACTCCAAAAAACAAATTCCAAAACTGTTGGAATGACAGACTTTCTCAGGAAGCTCTGTTGTCGTACAGAAAATGTTGGGGAAACTCAGCAGGTCTGTTAGCATCTACATATAGAGATCAGAGGCTCTGTGGAGAGAGAATAAAGGCCCTATTCTCTCCCGACAGATACTGTCAGACCTGCTGAGTTTCCCCAGCATTTTCCGTTTTAGTTTCAGATTCCAGCATCTGCAGTATTTTGCCTTTATCTGTGTTGTCCTATCCTGGAAAGCCCCCAAGAGGGATTATATGTGACCACCATGCTCTGTCAGACTCACATATTAAGAGTTTTAACAACACCAGGTTAAAGTCCAACAGGTTTATTTGGTAGCAAATGCCATTAGCTTTTGGAGCGCTGCTCCTTCGTCTGATGGAGTGGAAATCTCACATATACACAGATAAACCAGGAAGCCTGAGTGAAGACAAACGCACAATTTAAAATAGAAAATTCTTGGTTTGCTTTTCTCTTCCATCTGCAAGAAGATGCTTTCCTCCTTCAAATCATTTCCTAATTATTTGTGGCCATTTGTGAGTTACAATAAAGTTATATTTTTAGTCACTGTACTTGTGAGAATGATCTTAAGAGATGCAGAATAGTTCAGCACTTCCCTCCTGTAATTACGAATGGAAGCATTCTCGCAGGATTTTCTTGGCTTTCCATATATTAGCATTCTGATTGCCATATAAAATATTATAAAACCAAATCACTTTGCAAAGAGAGAAACTGAAAGCTGATGAACATAGGTCACGGGGACTCTCAAGCTATGTCTCAAAATGCAGCTGAAAAGACACTAATTGAAATAACAACTTGTCTTTATGTCGCATATGTAATGCACTAAAACATCCCAAGATGTTCACAGCAGTGTCACCAAACAACATTCAACACAAGTCACAAAAGGAGAAGCTACAACAGGTTGAGTCTTAACTGCCCCCAGTTCAAGGGCAATCAGGGATGGGCAACAATTGCTGGCCTTGTCAGCAATGCCTTCATCCCATGAAAGGATAAATAACAAAAAGATCATCCATAAAGGGTGAGAGAGAAAAAGATGCAGAGAGGTTTAAAAAGTGGAACAGTAATTAAAAGAGCCAAGTATAGCCTCTCTTCATTCTAGTTCTAAATTAAAGTGTATGCTGGTAGTTCAAGAGTCCAAAAGCTTAAGTCCTGACAAATCCAATTCCGCTGAATCAGAAATCAGAGATTCTACAAATTCTGAAGAGATTAAAACACGTGAATTTTGCAGAAAGAGATTTTGCATCACGAGTTTCAAGGAAACTCTAAAATGGCATCATTCTGTTTATTTCTCGTTCTGGCTGGAAAGAGTTTGGAAGATCATTAATTATTTCACAGTAATGAGTCATCCTAAAAAAAAGCCATGGCAACGCAGTCACCTCAGAGTTAGAAGGTTGTAGATTCAAGTCCCACTCCAGAGACTTGAGCACAAATCTAAGCTGGCACTCCAGTCCAGTACTGAGGGAGTGCTGCACTGTTGGAGGGGATGCCAAACTGAGGTCCTGCCTGTTCTCTCAGGTGAATATAACAGATCCCATGACAGTATTTTGAAGAAAACAGGATGAATTGTATCCCAGACTGCTGCGAGAGGCAAGGCAGGACCTGTGTCTATGACCCAAAGTGTTATTCCACTCTGGCTGTGGGGGAAGTGTCAGAGGATTGGAGGACGGCTAATGTGGTAAAGGTGGTAGAGATAAACTAGGGAACTACAGACCAGTGAGTCTGACGTCTGTGGTTGGGAAACTACTGGAGAAAATTCTGAAGGAGAGGATCTATCGCCACTTGGAGAGGCAAGGCTGGATCAGGGATAGTCAGCATGGCTTCGTCAGAAGGAGATCATGCCTAACAAATCTGATTGAATTTTTCAAAGAGGTGACCAGGTGTGTAGATGAAGGTAGTGTAGTTGATGTAGCTTACATGGATTTCAGTAAAGCCTTTGACAAGGTCCCACTTGAGAGACTTACAAAGAAGGAATCCAGGGTAACTTGGCAGGTTGGATCCAAAACTGGCTGGGTGGTAGGAGACGGAGAGTGGTGGGAGAAGGCTGTTTGTGTGACTGGAGGCCAGTGTCCAATGGCACATTCACAGGGATGCGTGCTAGGTCTTTTATTGTTCGTGATATATATGAACAATATAGATGAGAATATTCGGAGGATGATAAGTAAGTTTGTGGATGACACAAAGATTGGCAGGGTGGTTAATGCTGAAGAATAGTTAGGTTGCAGGAAGGTAAAGATGGGTTGATCAGATGGGCAGATCCGTGGCAGATGAAATTTAACCCTGAAAGTGTGAGGCGATGCACTTTGGAAGGAGTAACAGGACAAGGGGGTACTCAATGAATGGCAGGACACTAGGAAGCTCAGAGGAACAGAGAGATCTGAGATTGCTTGTCCACAGATCCATGAAGGTGACGGGGCAGGTTAATAGTGTAGTAGGGGCATATTGCCTTTGTCAGTTGTGACATAGATTATAAGAGAACAGAGGTAATGTTGGAGTTGTACAGAGTGTTAGTTAGTCCACAGCTGGAGAATTGTGTGCAGTTCTGTTCATCTCACTGCAGGAAGGATGTGATAGCACTGGAGAGGGTGCAAAAGAGATTGACCAGGGTGTTGTCTGGGATGGAGCATTTGAGCTGTAAAGAGAGGTTGGATAGATTGGGCTGTTTTCTTTAGAGCAGAGAAGGCTGATGGGGAACCTGATTGAGGTGTGTAAGGTTATGAAGAGTATGGACAGGGTAGCCAGGAAGCAGCTGAGCTGAACGGTCTATAACGGGGGGACATAATTTTAAGGTGAGGTGCAGGAGGTTTAGAGGGGATTTGAGGAAAGGTGTGATGGAGTTCAATCCTGATCAATGCGAAGTGATGCATTTTGGTAGAAATAATGTAGGGAGGAGCTATACGATAAATGGCAGAACCATAAAGGGTGTAGATACGCAGAGGGACCTGGGTGTGCAAGTCCACAGATCCTTGAAGGTGACGTCACAGGTGGAGAAGGTGGTGAAGAAGGCATATGGCATGCTTGCCTTTATAGGACGGGGCATAGAGTATAAAAGTTGGGGTCTGATGTTGCAGATGTATAGAACGTTGGTTCGGCCGCATTTGGAATACTGCGTCCAGTTCTGGTCGCCACACTACCAGAAGGACGTGGAGGCTTTGGAGAGAGTACAGAGGAGGTTTACCAGGATGTTGCCTGGTATGGAGGGGCTTAGTTATGAGGAGAGATTGGGTAAACTGGGGTTGTTCTCCCTGGAAAGACGGAGGATGAGGGGAGACCTAATAGAGGTGTATAAAATTATGAAAGGCATAGATAGGGTGAACGGTGGGAAGCTTTTCCCCAGGTCGGTGGTGACGTTCACGAGGGGTCATAGGTTCAAGGTGAAGGGGGGGAGGTTTAACACAGATATCAGAAGGACATATTTTACACAGAAGGTGGTGGGGGCCTGGAATGCGCTGCCAGGCAAGGTGGTGGAGGAGGACACACTGGGAACGTTTAAGACTTATCTAGACAGCCATATGAACGGAGTGGGAATGGAGGGATACAAAAGTGTGGTCTAGTTTGGACCAGGGAGTGGCGCGGGCTTGGAGGGCCGAAGGGCCTGTTCCTGTGCTGTATTGTTCTTTGTTCTTTGTTCTTTGTGTTTTCACCCAGAGGATGGTGGGAGTCTGGAATGCGCTGACTGGGAGGTGATAGAGGCAGGAAACCTCCCAACCTTTAAAAAATATGTGGATGAGCACTTGAAATGTGATAACATTCAAGGTTCGGGGCCAAGTGCTGGGAAGTGGGATTAGTGTGGATTAGTGTGGTTCTCTTGGTGTGGACTCGATGGACTGTGGGGCCTCTTCTGTATTGTATGACTCTATGACATTATGGGTGGGATTTTTCTCCCTCGCCGTGGCATGTTTCATGGCGGCTCACTAGCGATGAGATCTTATGGCCCTGCCATTGTTGACGGGGTTTCCCATTGAACACATTCCCTGTCACCAGGAAACATGTGGTGTGGTGCAGCATTGGATGGACAATAAGATCCTGCCGGCATGAACGGGTGCAAGATTTAGAACATAGAACATAGAAAGCCACAGCACAAACAGGCCCTTCGGCCCACAAGTTGCGCTGATCATATCCCTACCTCTAGGCCTATCTATAGCCCTCAGTCCCATTAAATCCCATGTACTCATCCAGAAGTCTCTTAAAAGACCCCAACGAGTTTGCCTCCACCACCACCGACGTCAGCCGATTCCACTCACCCACCACCCTCTGAGTGAAAAACTTACCCCTGACATCTCCTCTGTACCTACCCCCCAGCACCTTAAACCTATGTCCTCTCGTAGCAACCATTTCAGCCCTTGGAAATAGCCTCTGAGAGTCTACCCTATCCAGACCTCTCAACATCTTGTAAACCTCTATCAGGTCACCTCTCATCCTTCGTCTCTCCAGGGAGAAGAGACCAAGCTCCCTCAACCTATCCTCATAAGGCATGCCCCCAATCCAGGCAACATCCTTGTAAATCTCCTCTGCACCCTTTCAATGGCTTCAACATCTTTCCTGTAATGAGGTGACCAGAACTGCGCGCAGTACTCCAAGTGGGGTCTAACCAGGGTCCTATAAAGCTGCAGCATTATCTCCCGACTCCTAAACTCAATCCCTCGATTAATGAAGGCTAGTACGCCGTACGCCTTCTTGACCGCATCCTCCACCTGCGAGGCCGATTTAAGAGTCCTATGGACCCGGACCCCAAGGTCCTTCTGATCCTCTACACTGCTAAGAATGGTACCCTTCATATTATACTGCTGCTTCATCCCATTGGATGACCCTGGAGTTCTCCCCAGTGTCCTGGCTGATATTTATCCCTTGGCCTTGAATCATTACATTTTCCCACGAGGAAAGTCCTGGCCTTTGCTGTGTACATCCCTCCAGCTGCTGTCTACATTAGCTGTGGGGGAATCATGTGCACAAGTTTGTGAAATGTTAGTCTAACATTGCAGGAGAATTCAGCATTCACTTTCCCCCGACATTTCCTTTCACTGTTTCCTTGTAAAACAAAGAATAATTTTTAAAGTCAAAGTTGGTCTTGTGTCAACCATTTTTGGATTATTTAGTGGGGAAATTCTGCTCAGTGATTGCAATAAAATGGGATTAGCTGTCAGCATAACTCTGAGAACATGCTTTTGACAGCGTAATAGAAATACTCCTCTGGCTGAGATAAAGACAGATCATGTTACTTTTATCTCGTGTTAAATTTCACTCGGATCCGCTTCAAAGTTCACTGAAATATCTGAGCAACCGAAGGCCTGTTCTTTCTCATTGTCAGTCTGGACTGGAATGCCATTGGTGGATTTTTAAAAAGCACCAAATAGCTCATCATAATTTTTATAAAGCTGTTCAGAATAATAGTTCATGTGAAAATTGCTGGAAATACTTCTGCTCACAACTAATGTGGATCTAATTACACACAATTATTGTTTGTTTAGTATATGTTTTACATGATACAATATAAATTGTGTCCAAATGGCAGCTATGATTCACAAATTAATTTTATTAATAATTTTGAAATTTACATACACTCAAATATATCCAATTAATTTCAGTCAAGCTCTATAAAAAAAACCCAAAATTATAAAGAAATGGTTGATTTTTTTTATTCTGCCATGGGCTGTGGACATCACTGGCTGAGTTAGCATTTATTTCCCATCCCTAATTGCCCTTGAGGGGACGATTAAGAGTCAACCACATTGCTTTGGCTCTGGAGTCACATGTAGGCCAGACCAGGTAAGGATGGCAGATTTCCTTCCCTAAAGGACATTAGTGAATCAGATGGGTTTTTACAACAATCAGCAATGGTTTCATGGTCATTATTAGACCCAGACCAATCCAACTAATCCCATTCGATGTTTGATCACACTTTGGTTCCAACAGAGGTTCATAGAAAAATATTGGTATCGGTAATCATGAACAATTAATCTCCCCTTTCATTTACACAAATTGCCCTCATTCATAGAACATAGAATATAGAAGATAGAACATAGAAGAGTACAGCACAGGAATAGGCTTTTCAACCCACAATGTTGTGCCAAACGTGATGCCAAATTAATCTAATCCCTTCTGCTTGCCCTTGGTCCATATCCCTCTATTGCTTGCAGATTCATCCGTTTATCTAAAAGTCCCTTAAATGCCCCTATCATATCTGTCTCCACCACCATCCCTCTCCCTATGGCTCAGACCCTCTAATCCAGGCAGCATCCGAGTAAATCTCTTCTGCACCATCTCCAAAACCCCACATCCTTCCTGTAATGTGGTGACCATAATTAAACACAATGGGGCTGATTCTCCCCAAAAAATTCAAAGTGTTGAATTTGCATAAAAACTGGAGTAAATTGCAATGGTTTTTTCAGCGGGAGTTTCAGAGGGAACCTCCCACACTCTGAGCATGATGCAGAGTTGCCGGCGTTGGATTGGTGTGGGCACAGTAAGAAGACTCACAGCACCAGAACATAGAACATAGAACAGTACAGAACAGTACAGGCCCTTCGGCCCTCGATGTTGTGCCGAGCTTTCTCTGAAAACAAGATCAAGCTATCCCACTCCCTATCATTGTGGTGTGCTCCATGTGCCTGTCCAATAACCGCTTGAAAGTTCCGAAAGTGTCCGACTCCACTATCACAGCAGGCAGTCCATTCCACACCCCAACCACTCTCTGAGTAAAGAACCTACCTCGGACATCCCTCCTATATCTCCCACCATGAACCTTATCGTTATGCCCCCAAATAACAGCTACATCCACCCGAGGAAATAGTCTCTGAACGTCCACTCTATTTATCCCCCTCAGTATCTTATCAACCTCTATTAAGTCGCCTCTCATCCTCCTCCGCTCTAAAGAGAAAAGCCCTAGCTCCCTCAACATTTCCTCATAAGACCTACCCTCCAAACCAGGCAGCATCCTGGTAAATCTCCTCTGCACTCTCTCCAATGCTTCCACATCCTTCTTATAGTGAGGTGACCAGAACTGCACACAATATTCCAAATGTGGTCTCACCAAGGTCCTGTACAGTTGCAGCATAACCCCACGGCTCTTAAACTCAAACCCCCTGTTAATAAATGCCAACACACGATAGGCCTTCTTCATGGCTCTATCCACTTGAGTGGCAACCTTCAGAGATCTGTGGACATGAATCCCAAGATCTCTCTGTTCTTCCACATTCCTCAGAACCCTGCCGTTGACCCTGTAATCCGCATTCAAATTTGTCCTACCAAAATGAATCACCTCGCACTTATCAGGGTTAAACTCCATCTGCCATTTTTCAGCCCAGCTCTGCATCCTATCAATGTCTCTTTGCAGCCTACAACAGCCCTCCACCTCATCCACTACGCCACCAATCTTGGTGTCATCAGCAAATTTACTGACCCATCCTTCAGCCCCCTCCTCCAAATCATTGATAAAAATCACAAATAGCAGAGGACCAAGCACTGATCCCTGTGGTACACCGCGGGTAACTGGTCTCCAGTCTGAAAATTTTCCATCCACCACCACCCTCTGTCTTCTATGAGATAGCCAGTTGCTTACCCAATTGGCCAAATTTCCCTCTATCCCACACCTCCTTACTTTCTTCATGAGCCGACCATAGGGAACCTTATCAAACGCCTTCTTAAAATCCATGTATATGACATCAACTGTTCTACCTTCATCTACACACTTAGTTACCTCCTCAAAGAATTCAATCAAATTTGTGAGGCAAGACTTACCCTTCACGAATCCGTGTTGACTATCTCCGATTAAGCTACATCTTTCCAAATGGTCATAAATCAGGACCTTTTCCATTAACTTACCGACCACTGAAATAAGACTAACCGGCCTATAATTGCTAGGGTCATTCCTATTTCCTTTCTTGAACAGAGGAACAACATTTGCCACTCTCAAGTCCTTTGGCACGATCCCGTGGACAGTGAGGACCCAAAGATCAAAGCCAAAGGCTCTGCAATCTCTTCTCTTGCCTCCCAAAGAATCCTAGGATATATCCCATCTGGCCCAGGGGACTTATCGACGCTCAGATTTTTCAAAATTGCTAATACATCTTCCCTCAGAACATTTACCTCCTCCAGCCTATCAGCCTGTATCACACTCTCATCCTCAAAAACATGGCCCCTCTCCTTGGTGAACACTGAAGAAAAGTATTCATTCATCAACTCTCCTATCTCTTCTGACTCCATGCAGAAGTTCCCACTACTTTCCTTGACCGGCCCTAACCTCACCCTGGTCATTCTTTTATTTCTCACATAAGAGTAAAAAGCCTTGGGGTTTTCCTTGATCCAACCCGCCAAGGACTTCTCATGCCCCCTCCTAGCTCTCCTAAGCCCCTTTTTTCAGCTCATTCCTTGCTACCTTGTAACCCTCAAGCGACCCAACTGAACCTTGTTTTCTCATCCTTACATACGCTTCCTTTTTCCTCTTGACAAGACATTCAACCTCTTTTGTGAACCATGGTTCCCTCACTCGGCCATTTCCTCCCTGCCTGACAGGGACATACCTATCAAGGACACGCAGTATTTGTTCCTTGAACAAGCTCCACTTTTCATTTGTGCCTTTCCCTGGCAGTTTCTGTTCCCATCTTATGCTCCCTAATTCTTGCCTAATCGCATCATAATTACCCTTCTCCCAATTATAAACCTTGCCCTGCCGTATGGCCCTATCCCTCTCCATTGCAATAATGAAAGACACCGAATTGTGGTCACTATCTCCAAAGTGTTCTCCCACAAACAAATCTAACACTTGGCCTGGTTCATTACCCAGTACTAAGTCCAATGTGGCCCCACCTCTTGTCGGCCTATCCACATATTGTGTCAGGAAACCCTCCTGCACACACTGTACAAAAACTGCCCCATCCAAACTATTCGACCTATAAAGATTCCAGTCAATATTTGGTAAGTTAAAGTCACCCATGACAACTACCCTGTAACCTCCACACCTATCCATAATCTGCTTTGCAATTTCTTCCTCACCAGGTTAAAGTCCAACAGGTTTATTTGGAATCACGAGCTTTTGGAGCATTGCTCCTTCATCAGCACTGCTTGGAAGTGAGACTTCTTACTGAGCCCACTGAGCACTGCAGAGGGCACGAGCGTAAATTTCATGAAAATTCAGTGGGCTATTCCTGCTGGAGCAGCCGGCAGCACAGCGCTGAGCGGGCCACTGTGCTTACGCCAACCTGTCAGCGCTGAGATTGGCATATGCGCAGTAACCCACACTGCCAGCCTCCCGATCGTTGGCCAGCCCCGCGAACCCTGCATTGCTGACCCCTTCATCTCCTCCACAGCCTGTTCACTGTCCCCCCAAACATATCTGGGCCAGCCTTGAACCCCTTGCACCTGGCCTGCCTTGATCTCCTCACCGCCCCCCCCCCCCCCCCCCCCGCCGCCACCGGCAGCCCCAATCTCCTGATCCCTCCACCTACATCAGAAGCGCTGATCTTGTGATGCCTCCCCACCAGAGCCCTCCCCACCCCCCCTCCCAGCAACCCCGATCCCCCCAGTAGGCTGACTATCTGCCCCCCACGCACCCCGATGCCCAGCCTCGATCATTGGCCTCCCTCCCTCTGCTTACGATCACAATTGCAGAGTGGCAGTGGGACATCCCATCCCACTGATCACTCCCCACAGAGGCCCTGCCTCATTATGCCCCACCCCCATTATGCCCCACCCCTTGGCACTGCCCGATGCCCAGTGGGCAGTGTTAAGGTGCCCCTGGGCATTACCACTTTGCCACTTGGCCAATGCCAGGGTGCCAGGCTGGCACTGCCAACGTGGCAATGCTCAGTTGGCACCTCCCAGTCCCCGACCCTCTCATAGGCCTCAATGGCTCCCCTTTCACTCCAGTGGGTTCGGTCTACCAGCTCCCCGCAAGTGGGTAACTACTGTAAACCCCACTGGAGTGAACCACTCCTGGTGTGGGGGGAGAGGCTAGCAGTCCCGGAGACTTCAGTCACCACCAGTCACAACCTCCAGCCAGAAAAACACTCTTCCACCATTACTCTCTGACTTCTATGGGCAAGCCAAGTCACGGTGGATCCCATGCATCTTAATCTTCTGAATGAGCCTATCATGAGGGACCTTGTCGAAGGCCTTACTAAAATCCATGTAGACAACATCCACTGCTCTAACCTCATCGATTAGTTTTGTCACCTCCGCGAAAAAAATCAATCAAGTTAGTAAGACACGACCTGCCCCACACAAAGCCATGTTGACTTTCCATAATTAGGCCATGCTTTTCCAAACACGTGTAAATCCTATCCCTAAGAATCCTCTCCAATAGCTTCCTAACCACTGATGTGAAGTTCACCGGTTGATAATTTAATGGATTATCCCTATTTCCTTCCTTAAACAGAGGACAACATTAGCTACTTGCCAGCCCACCGGTATGTCTCCAGTGGTGACAGACGATACAAAGATCTTTGTCAGGGCCCCAGCAATCTCCTCTCTTGCCTCTCTCAATAAACTGGGACAGTTCCCATCGGGCCCTGGGGATTTACATAAGAACATAAGCACAGAAGAACTAGGAGCAGGAGTAGGCCATCTGGCCCCTCGAGCCTGCTCTGTCATTCAATAAGATCATGGCTGATCTTTTCGTGGACTCAGCTCCACTCACCCGCCCGCTCACCATTACCCTTAATTCCTTTACTATTCAAAAATGTATCTATCCTTGCCTTAAAAACATTCAATGAAGTAGCCTCAACTGCTTCACTGGGCATGGAATTCCAGAGAGTCACAAGCCTTTGTGTGAAGACGTTCTTCCTGAACTCAGTCCTAAATCTGCTCCCTCTTATTTTGAGGCCAGTGGAAACAATCTCTCTGCTTCTATCTTCGCTGTTCCCTTCATAATCTTATATGTTTCTGTAAGATCTCCCCTCATTCTTGTGAATTAAAATGAGTATAGACCCAGTCTACTCAGTCTCTCCTCATAAGCCAACCCTCTCAATTCCGGAATCAACCTTGTAAATCTCCTCTGCACCCCCTCCAGTGCCAGTATATCCTTTCTCAAGTAAAGAGACCAAAACCGTACACAGTACTCCAGGTGTGGCCTCACCAGCACCATATACAGCTGCAACATAACCTTGCTGTTTTTAAACTCCATCCCTCTAACAAGGAAGGACAAAATTCCATTTGCCTTCTTAATTATCTGCTGCACCTGCAAACCAACTTTTTGCGATTCATGCACAAGGACACCCAGGTCCCTCTGCACAGCAGCATGCTGCAATTTTTTACCATTTAAATAATAATCCATTTTGCTGTTATTCCTACCAAAATGGATGACCTCACATTTACCAACATTGTACTCCATCTGCCAGACCCTCCCCCACTCACTTAGACTATCTATATCCCTTTGCAGACTTTCAGCATCCTCTGCATGCCTTGCTCGCCACTCATCTTCGTGTCATCTGCAAAGTTTGACACACTACACTTGGTCCCCAACTCCAAATCATCTATGTAAATCGTAAACAATTGCGGTCCCAACACTGATCCCTGAGGCACACCACTAGTCACTGATCGCCAACCAGAAAAACACCCATTTACCCCCACTCTTTGCTTTCTGTTAGTTAACCAATCCTCTATCCATGCTAATACATTACCCATAGCACTGTGCACCTTTATCTTTTGTGACAGTTTTTGGAGCGGCACCTTGTCAAATGCCTTCTGGAAATCCTGATTCACCACATCCCCATTGTCCACTGCACATGTAATGTTCTCAAAGAATTCCACCAAATTAGTCAAACATGACCTGCCCTTCATGAACCCATGCTGCGTCTTTCCAATGGGACAATTTATATCCAGATGTCTCGCTATTTCTTCCTTGATGATAGAGTCAAGCATTTTCCTTGCTGCAGAAGTTAAACTAACCGACCTATAGTTACCCGCCTTTAGTCTACCTCCTTTTTTAAACAGTGGCATCACATTTGCTGTTTTCCACTTAATGCTCTTCAAGAGATCCAACACCACTTATTTTTGAACTCAAAATTCTCCAGCATATTAGCATGCTCCCTATCCTTCATGTCCTTCTCTTTGGTGAATACTGTTGCAAAATATTCATTTAGGATCTTGCTCACATCCTCTGCCTCCAAGCACAAGTTCCCTCCTTTATCCTTGAGTAGTCCCACCCTCTCCCTAGTTATCCTCTTGTTTTTAACATATGTATAAAATGCCTTGGGATTCTCTTTAACCCTACTTGCCAAGGTCATTTCATGGCTCTGCTAATTCCCGGCTTGATGTCTTTCCTGCTTTCTTCATATTTCCCACGGGCCCTGTCCGATTTTAGCTTCCAAAACCTTACATGTGCTTCTTTTTTTCTTTTGACTAAATTCACAACCTCCTTCATTATCCAAGGGTCCCTTATCTTACCATCCTTGTCCTTTGTCCTTACTGGAACATGCCGGTCCTGAACTTGGATCAGTCGGTGTTTAAAAAAGTCCCACATGTCAAATGTAGACTTGTCCAATATCAGCTGCTCCCAATTAACTCTTCCTGGCTCCTGCCTAATTCTGTCGTAATTTGCCCTATCCCAATTTAGTACCTTCCCACAAGGTCCTGACTTATCCTTATTCATAGCTATCTTAAAACTTAAGGAGTTGTGATCACTGTTTCCAAGATGCTCCCCCACTGAAATGTCAGTCACCTGGCCAGGCTCATTTGCCAATACAAGGTCCAGTATGGCCCCTCCTCTGGTTGGACTATCCACATACTGTTTCAAAAAACCCTCTTGGATGCACCTAACACATTCTGCCCCATCTAAACCTCTTGCTCTAAGGAAATCCCAATCAATACTGGGGAAGTTAAAGTCACCCACTATGACATCCCTGTTATTATTGCATCTTTGTATAATGTGCCGACATATTTGTTCCTCAATGTCCCGAAGGCTGTTGGGGGGCCTATAGTATAATCCCATCAGAGTGATTGCACCCTTCTTATTTCTGAGCTCTACTCATATTGCCTCGGTGGATGAGGCCTCCAGTATGTCCTGAGTGAAGATGTGACATTCTCCCTGAGTAGTAATGTAACTCCTCCACCTCTTTTACCTTCCTGTCTGTCTCGTCTAAAACATTGAAACCCTGGAAGCCGCGGCCCTGCTCCTCTCTGGGAAGTGGGAACTCAATCTTCCAAGTTACTAATTCTATGGACAAAGCAGACCAGCAGGCTACACACGTTTGTACAGCCATTTTAATTTAAGTTAAATCAAGAATAGTGCAATATATTTATATCAGGTGTGAAATCATACTGGATAATCTATCAGCTGCATTAATTTCAGCAAGATTTATATCACAGGGAGCAGGTTGGTGAAGTATTGCGACAGAAGAACTGGACTAACCATTTTCAGCTTTTGTGTTATGAATTTGAATCCAGTGCAGACTGACTACATCAAAGACTCCTGCCTGAAAGTGTCCCACATGAAGTAAGTGTGGCCAATCTCAGCTGTCTTCCTGGTAAGTACAAGTCTGCATTTATTGACCTGGTGATCTCATTTAGAACGGTAACTATGAGAGCTGGTCTGGGAAATAGGAAAGCATACTGAGCTGTGTAAAATAGGGAGATCAATTTGAGACACATTTAGCGAAGAGTTGCCCTGGCTGAGGCTGTCTATCATTCCATGAGTTCTTTGAAAAATAGTCCTAGTTGTGTCAAAGCCGGATACAGGGAACTCGAAGAAAGGTAAAATGTAGCAAATGAGACCATAAGACCATAAGACATAGGATCAGAATTAGGCCACTCGGCCCATCGAGTCTGCTCCGTCATTCAATCATGGCTGATATTTTTCTCATCCCCATTCTCCTGCCTTTTCCCCATGTTGGAAATCTGATCTGTTTTGATGAAAGGCCATCAACCTGAAACACTGGGTAGATTTTACAGCCTCGCCGCACCTGGCGTAGATGGTGCCAATCCTGGAAAATTCCATGTGGGCCTAAAAAATGGTCTTGAACCTGGCAGCAAAAGGTTTGCAATCGCCCCGGTGCCATTCTAAAGTACAGAGGGGGCATGAGGTCAATTAACATCAAGTAGCATTTATCATAGAAATCATAGAACCCTACAGTGCAGAAGGAGTCTATTTGGCCAATCGAGTCTGCACGAACACAATCCCACCCATGCCCTATCCCCATAACCTGACGCATTTACCATGCTAGTCCCCCTGACGCTAAGGGACAATTTAGCATGGCCAATTCCCCTAACCTGCACAACTTTGGACTGTGGAAGGAAACCGGAGCACCCAGAGGAAACCCACGGAGACACGGGGAGAATGTGCAAACTCCACACAGTGACCCAAGCCAGAAATCAAAGCCGGTCCCTGGTGCTGTGAGGCAGCAGTGCTAACCACTGTGCCACCATGCCGCCCCTTTAACATTTATATCTGTTTAGCCCATTTGATGCTGGATTCTCCCAGTTCCTGGGACCTCCGAATCCTTGGTCACAACGCGAGCCCAGAGAGAATCACTACTGGTCCTGACAAGAGGAGACCAGGTGTGATGGCTATGCTGGGGAACTCAGAGGCAAATGAAGCATCTGGTGAGCTGGGGACATGGCTGGGCAGTGCCCATCTGACACCATATGGAGGTCCCCAATACCTCGATGCTGGCAATCCAACTTGGGGAGGGGGTGGGGAAGCATGCCTTCAATCAAAGAGAGGGGTCCCTATGTCTGTGGGTGGAGGGTATTGTCTCCCAGCCCACTGCGAGGTGGGGGTGCCCTTTCAAAATGGCGCCAGATCGCTTTGCAGCCGGTCTCACCAGGATGTTTAGACCCCACCCCCCAATACTGGTGCACAACTCAGCACTCTCCCAAAAAATGACTGAGTGTGGGATAACTGCAGTCCAGTCTGCACCTGACAGACTGGCGGGGGTCACTCGGTTTTCTTGCTGCTACGACACTTATCGTTGCCATTAATTCTGTTTCTCTCTCTCCGCAGATGTTTCCTGATCTGGGGAGTAGGTCCAGCATTTTCAGTTTTCAAGAACGGTAACTTGTAACTAACTCATGTTATTACTGCAGCAAGAGGTTTACGTTAACATTTGGTGCAAAATGTGGAAAACATTCCACTTCCTAATGTCTACATACCTTTGATAAACACAGAATAATTGTGGCAAACACTTAGGTTTGCAATTTTTATTTTAAAGTTAAAACTAGACCTAACTTCTGATAAAGTGTCTCAGTAAAGAATTGCTGCTGGAATGAAAACATGTTGGACAATAACAAAGTTAACCAAGTGTCGGCTTATAGGCAGATAATTATCAATGACAGCTCTTGTACTGAAATAGTGATGATCAGCTGTGCACCTCATCAACACTCAGAGTACCACGGTTTTATTAAAAATATTATGCAAAACTTTTCACATGCTGGGGCAAACAAATTTGTGTGGGAATTAATGAGATTGCTCAGATATTCTCATTTTCACATGTTGCAATTCGTACAAAATGGTCAGTTAGGTATCAAAACAGGATATGAGGAGGTGTGGATATCTGCAGCTCATTGGGGCATGTTGCAATGTGCTGAGCCAATCATTTTCCAGGAAAGAGCAACATTTAAAGAAACAACGGCACTGAGGAACATTCATCAAAGAGAAATACAAAATAACGGACCATAATGACCAGGTAAGAAACAGTGGAACATAGTCCAATTTCATAACCCACTGCAATATTGCCAGTCTCTCAGTAACCTGTGAAATATCATACGATCCAACAGCATGGAGAGAAAATTAGAAGCCACTTCTTCAGTTATGAATGGTCAGCGCAGGGCAGCATTGCTGAAAAGCTTTTTCTTAATCTCATGGTTACAATCTCTGTCTGAACCTGGGAGTCCAATAGGAAAATAATCATTTTATTTTTAAAAAAATTAACTGGGAATGATGGTTTCCTAATAAAGAGCATATTAATATTTTAAGCAAAGTAAATATCTAGTTAAGTGAATTGACCAAAACAATGAAAGGATTCCTATAATGTTGGTCAGTGATTAGATGTTAAATAAATGGATTCAAGAAACATAAACCACAGGTGATGCTAAGAGTGGTGAAAGATTGGGTGCCATATCATTCTCAGCTATAACCTCTGTATTTAAAATAGAAATCTCAGGAAGTGTCACTTATGTTCCACATATCATGAGTGCATGTTCAGCATTGGTCAGTGTACTTACAGAACAGCATAGATGCATTGAAAGTAATATAGACAACAAATAAAGCCCAAGGAAGTTCAATTTATCATTACAGAAAGATTAAATATATTTTAAATATGAAGGAATTTTATTATTGGTAATTGCAAGAGGTAATTTATAAAATATCAGAATAGGTTTCACAACCATAAACTACAGTAGAAATTAACTAGATCAAACTCTGTAAGGAAAGCTTCATTGGATCATTTTATTTATTTAACAGGATGCGGGAGTTGTTGGCGCAGCCCATCTTCATTGCCCATCCGTAATTACCCTTGAGAAGGTGGTGGTGAGCTGCCTTCTTGAACCACTGCAGTCCATGTGGTGCAGGTACACCCACTGTGCTGTTAGAGAGGGAATTAGGGAGGGGATTTTGACCCAGCAACAGTGAAGGAACAGCAATATCTATCTCCAAAACATTCAAATAAGAATTGGAGTTTATTTTTTAAAAATGGATATAAGTTTGAGATAGGGAAACAAAGAAAAATGTTCAGATGTTAGTGTCAGAATAAAATCTGTTTGAACAATTGGCTTTTTCTCGTTCCTGCATTCTCATGTTTATTGCAAAGTGACATTGCAAGTAATTGTTCACATTGAATTTTTCCAGCAAATAATGCTGCTGAAGCCAGGGTGATTAAAATGTTGCTGCACCTACTTATCGGTATAAGTCTCATAGCAAAGACAAACAGAAAGTCGGAGGTGCAGAAGGAAGCATTTTACAGAACAGACCTCTAGGTGCTGAAGACTGGGAATAATGGAGAAGAACAAAGGATTTTCTTTATTCATTTGCAGGATGAGGGCATTGCTGGCTGTGCCAGCATTTATTGCCCATCCCTAATTGCCCTTGAATTACTCCCAGTGGCAAATGAAGCATTACATCAGCTTCACATCTGTTTGCATGCCGAGTCTCAGTGAGATACCTGTCTCGACCAAACCCTGGAGGAGGAATGCAACTCTGAGAGCAACTTCCTGATTTCCATTTTTAATTACAAATGTGTGGTCACCATGGTTGCTCTCCAATTTACACCTTAATATCGAGCAGCACCATCATCCTCACTGCTGTTCCTAAAGCACATTTTTGATTCAATATTTCTTCTGAAACTTAATACTATTGGTGAAGAAAGAAATGCTATGTATCCATCAATGTATTTTTCTCATTGGCTTTTTATTGCTAGTGCATGGAAATGGTTATATTAGAGGGTGGAAATGGTTTAGAGCGTTTCCATCTGCAGAACTAGCTGTGTGCTAACACCCATGAACTGTAATGATGAATGCACATCAGCAGTGTAGCAAGCAGCGATAATAAAAATACCATTGTGTATCTCCCCAGTGGTTAACAATATCAATGAATAACTGAACCATGCAGAGCAGATTTAGCCAAAACTACATCCAATCTGTCATGATGATTGGTCTCACTGGACAATGTGCTTGAATTTCTCTCCACTCATTGGGCAAGAGGGGGGCAATAAACCAGCAAATATTTCTACTGATTATAATTAGACACCCTTGCTGCAAAGTGCCTGTGCTAATAATAGCTGTGGACACGGTCAGACTAAACTCAAGATAATCTGGCAGAATTTGCAGTCAAAGTTCAGACAAACAATATCCACCAGGGAGCAACTGGATAACCATCAATATAAACAGGAAAAGAGGGAAGAGGAAATATTTTGTGGAATACACGTTCATGTAGTCAGGATTTGTGAACATGAATCAATGATATTTAATATATCCCAGCTGTACAGAGATTGTTGTCTCCTTTAACTCTGCCCTGTTTTTATCAATGAATTGGCTTCCATTTCCAGGAAGCATTACACCCAGTCTGACAATAAATCTGAGCATGAAATCTGCAATGTAACGTTCGTAAATTATCCAATAATGGTGATGTCGCTGTATTTATTGGAATTAAATCTGTCTAAATTAAAAGGATTATTACGCAAGTGAGGAGATATTTCAAATAGGGCCGAGGCAGCGGTGGTTTGAATACTGCAATGAATCTTGTCGGGCCAGTTGGCTGAGCTTTGAAATGCAAATGAGGGATTTACAACCAAAGAACCCAATCAACATCAATGACAACTCGTCACCAAAACCAAACCACATGACTCGTTAAAATGAATAAAAGTTACCATCACAAGATTTAGATCAGATTGTTCTTGGATTTGAATGTGTTAAAATGATTGAGAACCTTTCTCCCCGCCCCAAGGTTTCTCAGTCCAGGTAATGGGACAGCCCCAGAAAGCAGATGAATATTCTCCCCCTGTAATACCATCAGAACGCCGCTCCCACCGACCCTGTTTAATCTACACCAGCCACCGGCTGTGCTGGGTCTAACCCGGGGGATTGCGGCGATCGCCCGGAGATTAATGTTTCAGGAGAAAACTGCACCTGTCCACATGGAGCAGAGTGGAATAGATTAGAGATTGTAATTAGATAACAGCCAATCTTCAATTGGTTTTAGTTCAATCATGCAGCCTCACCGCCAAACACGGACATTGCTTTTATTAATAATTGGCGTCATATTTTCATGGTAGATCTTTATTTATCAATCAGCTGTGAAGCTGCACTGTCGCCACTCTCCTCTGCTTTGAAGCTCTATCGCCATTTTAGCTTCCAGCAGGCTGTAGTTTCTGTGTCTGGGTTACACCCAGTGTGTTTCTACACTTACTGTTTAGATTCATAGCTCCACAGGACCGATAATAAAGAACGGGAATAATTTATTTGTATATCTGAACATTTTGTTTTGCTTATGAAGGATGTATTTCCCCCTTTTCCCGAAGCGACACGCCCAAGGCTGTGAATGCAGGAAGTTACAGCAATAATCTGCCAGTCACTCACCTCAGTAATGTGCGGGTTGGGATTAAAGCCACACTGACTGCAGACCACAATCTGACACTGGGTACACTGGTTAGCATTGCTGTGGGTGCCGCTGGACTGCAGTTGTGTGCTGTTACAGATTGGACAGAGGTTTGTCTTTGGGGCTGGAGCTGTCCGCTGTGCTGAAGGTGCCGGCGCTACCCGCGGTGCTGAAGGTGCTGAAGGTGCCGGCGCTGTCCGCGGTGCTGAAGGTGCTGAAGGTGCCGGCGCTGTCCGCGGTGCTGAAGGTGCCGCACCAGCTTTGCCTTGGGCAGAGGCTGCACTCGGAGCTTGCTGTGCTTTCGCCGCCTGCTTCATGCCTTCTTTCTCATTAGGCTTCGGCGATGTTCTCACAAATTGCTGCGAGGTGGATTTAACAGGTCCTTTCTGAGCAGACTCAGGTTTCGGAGCTGCTTTCTGCTTTCTGGCCGCCTCGTCACTCTCGGATTTGGAATCGAAGAGGTTGAATTTATTCACCACCGAGGACATCGCACTCAGAGGGTTTCCCTCCGAAAGGAAACTGGGCATCATCTTTGCTTCGGTCTCCTCTCCCCAAAGATCAGCCCTTGATCTGGTTTCCCGGAGAGCGCTGCTGGACAGACTCCTCTTACGGAGGGCGTTATTCCGGACTAATCCATGGCCACGAGACTTGGAAACAGAGAGAGACGCCAACTGCTCCGCTTGATCGGTAACATCTGTCTCTGCTTTCCTGCAATATTAGATAAAAGACAGTTAACAGACTGAAATATCCCAGCAAAATCCTCCCCGTTCCCCACCCACCCCACCTCAGCTATATCATGGCAGAAATATACAGCATCGTGCCCTCCTCAAATATCTTTACCAAAATCAGTCATCAATCTCTCCCAGGCAGTAAACAACTGACAATTCTGAACATCAAATGTGATGTTACCTTAAAAAAGCAGAATCAAATATTCCTCTCTAACCAATCGCCAGATAAAAAACAGCTCGATCTGAAATAAGTCACATTTTGCAGTATTGCAGATCCTGAAAGGCAGCTCCCAATCTCTGCTAAAGTAAATATTAACACAGCAAAGTGCTAACGCCTAGCCTCACAATAATAAATAATCAATCCATATCTAGTCGCTATATCGGAAATAAATGTCAAGAGTCTTGTCGGAGACAAGAGTCTTTGGTTGCGTTGAACACTTTACCTTTAGTAAACAGCTGAGTGGGCTGTGTGTGCAATGATATCCTGCAGTGCCCCACAGCAATAGCCAGCGTCGCGACTCAACCAATCAAAGAAACGCCTTCTAAATCCCAACATCCAAACCCTCTCTCGCTAATCCGAGCTCCATCAATGTAAAGCCATTTCATTCCAAACTACCGCCACATTTACAACCCGCAGGTTTAATGGCAATGATATCGTTTAACCTTAAGCAAATAGATTGTATTTTAATCACTGGATATTCTGTCAGACTACCCTGTGTATATCCTGCCTGTTAGCCAGAGGGAGCAACTGCCGAGCTCTGCAATCTAAGCCGACAACGAACAACACACCAGAAATCAGTGGGGTGTCTATAGTTAGGAAGAGAAGCCAGCTCTGATCTGAACGTGCCTGAGTGCTGAGGGGCCCTTTACAGCCCCCTGGCTTCTGGACATTACAGCGGCGATCTGTTTCCTCTCATCCTGGCTCAGCCGGCTGAGATCAGCATCCAATCGTGCTGGAATAACAAAGCCCCCGAGCTCTGATTCTGTTAGCCCAGTTTGCCCAGTCTCCACACTCGCCTCATTGCCCATATTCTCCTAAACTTTGCCTCTCTTATTATTTAGAATTTTATTTTGCAAATACTGTGATTGTTCTTCCATTTTGAACATGTCATGTCTCTCTCTCTCACTTCCCATTTTTCTAATGTCTCCGGATCCTCCCAAAAAGGCTGAGTGCCGCAACACGCATGCCCAGAGTAGCGGCTGGCCTCTTGATCTCTTGCCAGAAGCTTTTAAAGCTGGAAGGCCCCGGAAAGGTGTCTGTGCCAGCCTGCTGTAAACTCGCTTCATACCAAATCTCACCCTAACAAATTCAAACTATACCTTTCATACCGCGAGGGACTGCCGAGGTTTACAATAGTTGTCTCTATTCTCAGAAACTTGCGTTCCTGTCTTTGAATCAGAGAATGATAACACAACAGAGGGAGAATATTTGGACTTTGCTGGCTCTGTACCAGCACCACTCAGTCGCTCCCAGTCCCCTGTCCTTCCCCCATAATCATATTTAATGTTCAGGCGATCATTCCATCTAATTCTCCTTTGAATGCTTTGATTTAATCTGCATCCTACACACTCTAATGCAGACATTACAACCCAAATCCCAACCACTCGCTGCATCAAATGTTTTTACTCCATATCGCCTTTGGATCATTTTAAAATGACTATAAATTGATGTTCTCCCGTTCCGCACTCTTGTACCAATGGGAAGACTTTTTCCCTATTTAATCAGTCCTCGTGATTTTGAACATCTTTATCAAATCTCCTCTTAACCGTCTCTTCTATGAAGAAAACAATCAGGTTTTCTCCAATCTATCCACATCACTGAAGTTCTTCATCTCTGGAACCATTCTCATGAATCTCTTCCAAACCTTCTCTAAAGCCTTCAGATTCTGCCCAAATTGTAGTGCCTATAATTCGACACAGTATTCTAGTTGAGACTGAACCAGTGTTGTGCAAAGGTTCATTATAATTACCTTGCTTTTGTACCCTATGTCTTGATTTATGAAGCCCAAGATCTAATTTGTCTTTTTAATCACTTGTTGTGACCTTCAACATTTGTGCACATATCTCCTCAGGCCCCTCTGCTCCTGCACCCCCTCTAGAGTTGTACCCTTTATTTTGTGTGTCTTTCCTCAAACTCCCTTTCAAAATTTATCACTTCATACTTCTCTGTATTAAATCTCCTCCACCATATCATTCCACCAGCGTGACAGTGTCCTCTTGAATTCTGTCAATATCTTCCTCACAGTTCACATTTCTATGTGTTCAGTCATCAATAAACTTTGAAACTGTGCCCTGTGCACTCATGTCTAAGTCATCAACAATGATCAAGAATAGTAGTGGTATTAGTACTGGCCCTCAGGGAGATCCATTGTGCACCTTCCCCCAGTCTAATAAACACCTGTTCCCTATGACCCTGTTTCCTGTCATTCAGCCAATTTTGTGTCCATGTTGCCACTCTCCCTTTTTTCCATGAGATTTAAATTTGCTGACAAGTCTGTTATGTGACAATTTATCAAATATCTTGAGGAAGTACATACACACCACATCAACCACATTACCATCATCAATTTTGTCAATTACTTATGAAAATCTCAATCAAATTAGTTAAATATGATTTGCAATCAATAAATTCTATCCTGGATTTCCTTTATTAATCTACACTGGTCCAGGTGACTGCTAATTTTTTTTCCCACAATCAAGGTTAAATTGACTGGAGCGTAGTTGGTAGGTTTATTTTTGCACCATTTTTTGAGCAAAACTACCTTTGTAATTTTCCAGATCCCTGGCACAATCTCTGTATCTAAGGTGGATCGATGATTGGGAGATTATTGCCCGTGGCTCCTCAATTCCACCCTCAGTTCCAGGAACCCAGAAGCAGAGGATAGGCAGTGTACATGATGCGAATCATGGGGACCTGTGCCTTCAGGAGTCCTGGACTTGGGCAGCATTGCCGCTCTCTCAAGTGGCTGCCTTATATTTGAATGCTCGCAAACAAGCATGCAGTGGGTGTTCTGCTCCAGGACAAAATGCCAACACTCGAGATCCAATTGTCCCAGAGTGAGAGCTTGAGTCCATGCTATCATTTGTTTTGACAACCAGGGTGCATTCTGGATGATGTAGTTGACTCTTAGCCTCACTCTCACTTTCCAGCATGGGTTTTAGCCCACTAAAGGACGACAGGAATCAAGATGGAGAGGCGGGGAGGAGGGGATGGGACGGTTGCAGCAATAGCGAGTCCCAGAACTGCTAGAGTGTTAGAGGAAGAAAAGGAAACATGTCTTGTCACCTTCAGATCTAGCCCAAACTCATCCTCAACAATATTAATCTGCAAACCTGGGGGTGAGTGAGTGAGTAGCAGCTCATGGACTAGTGGGATATAGAAAGGGTCATCATTTGGGCAAATGCAGTCCAGCATCGTAAAATGTGTCAATTAAGATTTTGCCACTGACCAAAAACTAAACTGGACTAACCATTGGCTACAAGAGCAGGTCAGAAATGGACCTCAAAAATGTAAGAAGTTAAATGGAGCAGAGGAATCTTATTGCGCAGATAGTCAGGTTCTTAAAAAATGGAGCATAAGTATACAGGCCCAAATAAATAGATACATAAATCCTTGGATTTCATGGAAGTACAGAATATGAAGGAAATGAAGTAATATAGGAATTTTACAGGACCATAATTTGACTGTTCTTGGGTTTACTGTATCATTTTGAGCAACCTTAAATAGAAAGGATATAAAATAGAAAAGATGCAGTACTGAGTTTGGGAGATGCTGCCAAAGAAGCATTGTGAATGGTACACAGCGCTGCTACTGTCAGTCAATGGTGGAGGCAGTGGATTTTGTGTCGATGTGGTGCCAATCCAATGGATTACTTTCTTCTGGGTGGTGTCAAGCTTCTTGAGTGTTGTTGGAGCTGCTCCCATCCATCACATCCACACTTGGTGTGGTGCGATTTCCTATTGTAGATGATGGACAGAGTTTGGGGAGTCAGGAGGTGAGTTACGCACCACAGGATTCCCAGCCTCTGACCTGCTCTTGTCACCACAATATTAATATGACTAAACAAAGAACAAAGAACAAAGAACAGTACAGCACAGGAAACAGGCCCTTCGGCCCTCCAAGCCTGTGCCGCTCATTGGTCCAACTAGACCATTCGTTTGTATCCCTCCATTCCCAGACTGCTCATGTGACTATCCAGGTAAGTCTTAAACGATGTCAGGGTGTCTGCCTCCACCACCCTACTTGGCAGCACATTCCTGGCCCCCACCACTCTCTGTGTAAAAAACGTCCCTCTGATATCTGAGTTATACCTCGCCCCTCTCACCTTGAGCTCATGACCCCTTGTGATCGTCACCTCCGACCTGGGAAAAAGCTTCCCACTGTTCACCTGATCTATACCCTTCATAATTTTGTACACCTCTATTAGGTCTCCCCTCTTTCTCCGTCTTTCCAGGGAGAACAAGCCCAGTTTACCCAATCTCTCCTCATAGCTAAGACCCTCCATACCAGGCAACATCCTGGTAAACCTTCTCTGCACTCTCTAAAGCCTCCACGTCCTTCTGGTAGTGCGGCGACCAGAACTGGACGCAGTACTCCAAATGTGGACCTAACCAGCATTCTATACAGCCGCAGCATCAGACTCCAGCTTTTATACTCTATACCCCGTCCTATAAAGGCAAGCATACCATATGCCTTCTTCACCACCTTCTCCACCTGTGTTGCCACCTTCAAGGATTTGTGGACTAGGTCCCTCTGTGTTTCTATAATCTTGATGGCTCTGCCATTTATTGTATAACTCCCCCCTACATTAGTTCTTCCAAAATGCATCACTTCGCATTTATCTGGATTAAATTCCAACTGTCATTTCTCCGCCCAATTTTCCAGCCTATCTATACCCTGCTGTATTGTCCGACAATGTTCATCACTATCCGCAAGTCCAGCCATCTTCGTGTCATCCGCAAACTTGCTGGTAACGCCAGTTACATCTTCTTCCAAATCATTTATATATATCACAAATAGCAGAGGTCCCAGTACAGAGCCCTGCAGAACACCACTGGTCACAGACCTCCAGCCGGAAAAAGACCTTTCGACTGCTACCCTCTGTCTCCTGTGGCCAAGCCAGTTCTCCACCCATCTAGCCACCTCACCTTGTATCCCATGAGCCTTAACCTTCTTAACCAACCTGCCATGTGGGACTTTGTCAAATGCCTTACTGAAATCCATATAGACGACATCCACGGCCCTTCCTTCGTCAACTGTTTTTGTCACTTCCTCAAAAAACTCCACCAAATTTGTAAGGCACGACCTCCCTCTTACAAAACCATGCTGTCTGTCACTAATGAGATTGTTCCGTTTTAAATGTGCATACATCCTGTCTCTAAGAATCCTCTCCAACAACTTCCCTACCACGGACGTCAAGCTCACTGGCCTATAATCACCCAGGTTATCCCTGCTACCCTTCTTAAATAATGGTACCACATTCGCTATCCTCCAATCCTCAGGGACCTCACCTGTGTCCAATGAAGAGACAAAGATTTCCGTCAGAGGCCCAGCAATTACATCTCTTGTCTCCCTGAGCAGTCTAGGATAGATGCCATCAGGCCCTGGGGATTTGTCAGTTTTAATGTTACCTAAAAAACCTAACACTTCCTCCCTTGTAATGGAGATTCTCTCTAACAGGTCAACACCTCCCTTTGAGACACTCCCAGTCAACAAGTCCCTGTCCTTTGTGAATACCGATGCAAAGTATTCATTTAGGATCTCCCCTATTCCCTCGGGTTCTAAGCATAATTCCCCTCCTTTGTCCCTGAGTGGTCCGACTTTTTCCCTGACTGGTCCAGTTGAGTTTCTGGTCAGTGACAACCCCAAGATGTTGATAGTGGGGGATTCAGCAATGGTAACGCCATTGAATGCCAAGGGGTAATGGTTAGATTCTCTCTTGTTGGAGATAGTCATTGTCTGGTACCTTGTGTGGTGCAAATGTTACTTGCCACTTGTCAGCTCAAACCTGGTTATTGTACAGGTCTTGCTGCATTGGACATGGACTGTTTCAGTATCTGAGGAGTCATGAATGGTGTTGAACATTGTGCAATCATCAGCGAACATCACCACTTCTGTCCTTACAATGGAAGGAAAGTCATTGATGATGCAGTGGAAGATGGTTTGACCGAGGACACTACCTTGAGGAACTCCTGCTGTGATGACCTGGGACTGAGTTGATTGGTCTCCAACAACAGCAGCTGTTATGCATTTGTATTTATTCCCATTGTCTCACTGGAGCTCTGCTGTGTTAATGCATGCACCGGAAATGATGCAATAGACCTAGCACAGGAAACAGAAAGAGAAGAAGCAGCCATGGAGGAGATCACACACCAATAATAAAACTCTGTTTTTAACCAAAGTCTGTCCCGCGTATCACATCTCCAATAAACAGTGAAAACTATCTTCCTTTGTGCTAGATATGATTCCAACCTGCTTCCCTCCTGATTCCTTTTGACTCCTGTTTTGTCACCTCATGTTTGAACCAAGGCTGTAATGAGATTAGGAGCTAAGTGACCCTGACAGAACCCAAACTGCATTTCAGTAATCAGGTTGTTGCTGTGTAAGTGCCACTTGATAGCACTGTTGATGACCCCTTCCATCACTTTACTGATGATTGTGGGTATGCTGAGGAGCAGTAATTGGCCGGGTTGGATTTGTTCTGTTTTTTGTGTACAGGGCATACCTGAGCAATTTTTCCACATTGCCAGGTCGATGCCAGCATTGCAACTGTACTGGAACAGCTTGGTTAGGGGCCCAGCAAGTTCTGGAGCACAAGTCTTCAGTACTATTGCTGGAATATTATCACGGCCCATTGCCTTTGCAGTATCCAGTGCTTTCAGTCATTTCTTGATATCATGTGGAATGAATCAAATTGGCTGAAGACTGGCATCTGTGATGCTGGGAACCTCTGGAGGATGCTGCTTGGCACTTTTGGCTGAATGTTTCAGCCTTATCCTTTGCACTGATGTGCTGGGCTCCTCCATCATTGAGAATGGGGATATTTGTGGAGCCTCCTCCTCCAGTGAGTTATTTAATTGTCCCCCACTATTCATGGCTGAATGTGGCAGGACTGCAGAGCTTAGTTCTGATCTGTTGGTTGTGGAATTGTTCAGCTCTGTCTATTACTTGCTGCTTATGCTATTTGGCACACAAGTAGTCCTGTAACTTCACCAAGTTGTCACCTCATTTTTAGGTGTGTCTGGCATGCCCTCCTGCACTCTCCATTGAACCAGCGTTGATCTCTGGCTTGGTGGTAATGGTAGGTTGGGAGATGTGATTGGCCACAACGTCTATGTGGTCGTCACCTCTACCTCATGGACAGATACATCTGTGGCAGGCAGGTTGATGAGAATGAGGTCAAGTATGTTTTTCCTTCTTGTTTGTTCCCACACCACGTGCCACAATCCCAGTCTAGGAGCGATGTCCTTCAGGACTCAACTAACTCGGTGCAGGGACAGGAACCCCCTCTCCCAAATTTCCATCCACTGGGCCATGAGAAGAGGGATATTCAGACTGAAACAGAACCCCCGCTTCTGTGTAAATGCCACAGAGGCTAAGTCAGAGTGTGCACCACCAGTGATGAATGCAAGGTAGGTGTCAGTTAAACCCAACTCCTTAGCTTGGGCCCCTCTCTGCTTCCCTGGTGATTAAGGCACAAGGTCCATCCAGTCTCTCTCGCTCTGGCTTTGTTTCTTAAGCAAAAAGGCAAAAAGGTTTGTAGTTAGTGCTGCTGTTTGGTGTTTTTAATGGTATTTTTATTCATTACTCATTTACTAAATTATCAATTTATTTCTTTAAGATGATTTTTTTTGTGCAGGAAGTTGTTTATGTTTTCTTTATACTTTAACATTTGCTTTTAGGAAGGCCAGAAAAAAGGGGTTATTTTTGTTCCAGTAGAAATGGCAAGTGCTGGGAATTCTGAGCATGTCTGGACACGTGTACAGAGAGAAACAACGGCCAGTGAGCCTTTGCCAGACTTTGTGCAGATTGCAGAATCTGAAGCATTGATTTTGTTTCTCTCTTTACAGATGCTGTCTGGGTCGGCTGAGAATTTCCAGCATTTTCTGTTTACATTTCAGATTTCCAGCATCGGCAGTAATTTACTCTCCTGTTTTATATTCCTTGCTGGGCATTTGCAAATGTGGTTATGTTCCAGTTAAAATTGAGAAAATATTTGCAAAGTGTCATTTTTCTGTTAACAAAGTCAATTTATGTTGATAGAAATAGCAAATTATTGCAGGTGAATGAGCTGGTGCTAATTTACTGGGAGGTTTTACTAATTTTAAACAAGGACTCATGCAGCAAGATAATGTGTCACTGTTTGTTCAAGATATTCTCATCTGTCCATGGGGTTGCTGTTTGTGGTGCTTCTAAGATTCAGTCTTTTTGAAGTTGCGCCTGGGTCTTGCACAGAACCAAGTTCAGAAAAGTTGAGCTAGTTGCATAATATGAATGACCAAGTTGTGTGTACTTGTCTGACAAAGCTGTGGTTGTAACGTATATCAACCTGAAACCTGAGCTTTCAATGGCTTTTATAAATAGAGGCATCGAGTACAAAAGCCAAGAATTTTTGCTCAGCCTTCATAGAAACAAAGAAACATAGAAAATAGGAATAGGAGGAGGCCATTTGGCCTTCGAGCAGTGCCGGATTTAGGCATAAGCTAAACAAGCTACAGCTTAGGGCCTCACAATCCGCAGGGGCCTCACAAAATTTCAGAAGGTTTACAATGAAGAGAACATTTAAGAGCGGATACCAGAAAAGAAAAAGAAAGCACCAGCTTGAAGAGCAACTCAAAAAATTACCAAAATTACCAAAATCTGTGAGAGAGATCAAGCCAGCCAGCCAAATGATAAATATGTAATCAGTAAATGCATTCATTTGAAAATAATTTGTATTTTTCACTTTAAATACCTTGCTATTAAATAATTAAAAGGCATAATTATGTTTTCAATTTTTTTGTGGCGACCCAAGGTACTGTTTTGGTACGCACCTTTGTGAGACCTTTTGGTGTAACTTTTTAACAAGGGGCCTCCAAGCTTTGTATAGCTTAGGGCCTCACCAAGTCTAAATCCGGCACTGCCTTCGAGCCTGCTCCACCATTCATTACGATCATCCAATTCGATAACCTGATCCCACCTTCCCCACACCCTCAACATCCTTTTTATCTCATTTGCCCAAGAGCTCTATCTAACACCTTCTTGAAAACATGCAAGGTTTTGGCCTCAACTGCTTATTGTGGTAACAAATTCCACAGGCTCACTACTCTCTGGGTGAAGAAATTCCTCCTCATCTCTGTCCTAATGGTTTACCCTGTACCCTCAACCTATGGCCCCTGGTTCTGGACTCTCCCTACCCCAGCCCCATGGGGAACATATTCTGCATCTTCCTGGGCTAATCCTGTTAGAATTTTATAAGTTTCTATGAGATCCCCCCTTGTTCTTTTAAGCTCCAGTGAATATAATCCTAACCGACTCAATCCTTCCTCATATGACAGACCTACCATCCCAGGAATCAGCCTGGTAAAATTTTTCTGCACTCCCATCATAACAAAGACATCCTTCCTCAGGTAAGAAGGCAAAAATAGCCTCCAGGTGTGGCCTCGCCAAGGTAATGTATAATTGCAGCAAGACATCCCTGCTCCTGCACTTGAATCCTCCCTCCCTGAAGGGGAGGGATGTGTGTTTGGGGTAAGGGGTGTGATGTGGGGGTCCAGGGTGATGTGGAGGGGTGGGGGTGGAGGGGTGATATGGGGGTTTGGGGTGCTGGGTGGGGGTGGGGGGGTGATATGGGGGTCTGGGGTGATGCGGAGGGGTGGGGGGGGGGTGATGCGGAGGTCTGGGGTGCTAGCTGGGTGCGGGGAGGGATGTGGAGTGACACGGGGGTTTGAGGTGCTGGGGAGGGGTTTGGGGCTGGGGGCAGTGATGCAGGGGTCCCTGATGCTGGGGGGGAGGGAGTGGCGAGAGGAATGGGGGGACTGGGGGGGTCCACCACTGGCAATGTGAGGCTGCTGGGCTGCTGTCATCTCACTGGCTGGGAGCTCCTAGGGGCAATTTCACTATCCTGGCTACAGCTACTTCATTGCACATGTGAAATAGGAACAGGAGTAGGCCTTTCAGCCTACTGAACCTGCTGTAATATTCAATAAGGTCATGGCTGTTGTAACATTAAAGCCCACTTTCCAATTTGCTCATCACCACATTCCCCCATAATTGGTGACACATGGTAAATCAAAAATCTGTAAAGTTGGGTAACACCGCCTTGATATATTCAACAATGCTGCTTCTCACTGAGAAAATAAATTCTTTCTCATCTTCTTCTTAAACCGAGAGACTTCGTTTTTTAAAACTGTGCCCCTGGTCCTAGAATTTAATATGAGGAGAAACATTGGTCGTGATTCTCCCATCGCGACCCGCTGCTTTACTGGCGGGTCGTGGTGGGAGATGCGCATCGCCGGCCTTGTTCCGGGATTTGTGCATGTACTGGGAACGCATCCGCATCTCCCAGAGCCGGAGAACAATCGCCGGTCAGACCACGCTGGAAACCGGCAGGAAGGAAGGTAAGTCATTAAAATCTTTTAAAAATGTCTTTTAAATATGTTTAGCAGCTCATTATCGGGAACTTTCAGGTCCCGATTGAATCTCCCACCCCGCAAGGAGTACTTCATTCCGGTAGGGTTTAGAGCAGCTCCCCACGTTTGGGGAACTAGCGGGAGACCCCCCGGAATGAAGGGGGGCAATCGGGGCCCCCAGGGGGTCGGGCAGTGGGGGGGGGTGCCCTCTGGGCATGGGCACCCTGGCAGTGTCAGCCTGTGCCCCCTGGCACTTCCCAAGGGGCAAAGTGCCCATGCCCAGGGGACACCTTGGCACTGCCCATCGGGTATCGGGCAGTGCCAAGGGGGTGGGGCCTATTGTGGGCGGGGCCTAGGAGTGATTGGTGGGGGTGGGGAGTCCTGCTGCCACTCTGCATCACCACTGCTGGAGGGGAAGAGGGGGGGCACTATGCATCGTGACACTTCGGGACGGCGGGGGTGGGGTCCGGGCTGGCCTGGGAATTGCTGTGGGGGCCGTGATCAGATTGTGTGGGGGGGCTAGAGGGGCAGCACTGCGGGGATCCCGGGCTGGCCAGCAAACGGGGAGACTGACAGATCGGGGCCGCTGCGCATGCGCAGAGTTCCAGAACTGTCAAACTTCAGCGTGAATAGGCCCCGCGCACCTGGGTTTTTAATGAGATTCACGACCGGGACCTCTGCAGCGCACAAAGTGCGGAGATTCAGGTGAGAAGCTGAACTGACAAAACAGTTGGGCTTTAGAACAGTTTTAGAACAGAATTCCGAAGGCATTCAGCATGCTTCGTTTCATCAGTCAGAACATTGAATACAGGAGTTGGGACATCTTGTTAAAGTTGTACAAGACATTGGTAAGGTCACACTTGGAATACTGTGTGCAATTCTGGTCACCCCATTATAGAAAGGATATTATTAAACTAGAAAGAGTGCAGAAAAGTTTTACTAGGATGCTACCGGGACTTGATGGATTGAGTTTTAAGGAGAGGCTGAATAGACTAGGACTTTTTTCTTTGGAGCGTAGGAGGCTGAGGGGTGACCTTATAGAGGTCTATAAAATAATGAGGGTCATAGACAAGGTAGATAGTCAATATCTTTTCCCAAAGGTAGGGGAGTCTAAAACTAGAGGGCATAGGTTTAAGGTGAGAGGGGAGGGATACAAAAGTGTCCAGAGGGGCAATTTTTTCACACTGAGGGTGGTGAGTGTCTGGAACAAGTTGCCAGAGGTAGTAGTAGAGGCAGATACAATTTTATCTTTTAAAAAGCATTTAGATAGTTACATGGGTGTGATGGGTATAGAGGGATATGGGCCAAATGCGGGCAATTGGGATTAGTTTAGGGGTTTTTAAAAAAAAGGATGGCATGGACAAGCTGGGCCGAAGGGCCTGTTTCCATGCTGTAAACCTCTATGACTCTATTTTCCCCCAATTCAGCACTTTTGGGAGAATCGCCCAATTCTCTGTGTCTAACTTGCCAAGCCCCCTCAGAATTGCATATGAGTCAATAGAATTACCTCTCATTATTCTAAATTCCAGTGAATACAGGCCCAGTTGACCCAATCTCTTTGCATACGATAATCCTGTCATCCCAAGAGTCAGTCTGGTGAACCATTGCCGAATTCCCTCTCTGGCAAGTATATCCTTTCTTAGATAAGGAGACCAACAGTGCTCACAGTACTCCCGGTAAGGTCTCACCAAGACCCTGTACAGCTGCAGTAAAATATCCTAGCTCCTGTACTCAGGTCCAGTTGAAATGAAGGCCAACATTGTTTTATCCCAGGAATCAGCCTCGTGAACCTTCTCTCAAATGCCTCCAATCCAAGTGCACCCCTCCTTAAGTTAGGAGACCAAAACTGTACAAAGAACTCTCGATATGATCTCATCAATGCCCTGTGCACTCCATCCCCCTAGCAATAAAGACCAACATTCGATTTACCTTCCTAATTTCCTGCTGTACCAATATGTTAACTTTTCACAATTCATGTTCAAGGACACCCAGGTCCCTCTGTATGAAAGCGGCACGGTGGCTCAGTGGTTCGCACGCTGTCTCACAGCTCCAGGGAGCCGGGTTTGATTCCCGGCCTTGGGTCACTGTTGGTGTGGCGCTTGCACATTCTCCCCGCGTCTGCGTGGGTTTCATCCAGGTGCTCAAGTTTCCTCCCACAATCCAAAGATGTGTGTGTTAGGTTGATTGGTCATGCTAAATTGCCCCTTAGTGTCCTGGGATGTGAAGGTTAGAGGGATTAGAGGGGTAAATATGTGGGGCTATGGGGATAGGGCCTGGGTGGGATTGTTGTCGGTGTAGACTCGATGGGCCAAATGGCCTCCTTCTGCATTGCAGGGATTCTATGACAGTATTCTGAACCCTCTATTTAAATCATATTCTGCTTCTATATTGTTCCTGCTGAAATTAACAATCTCACATTTTCCCACATGATAGCACAACTGCCAAATTTTTGCTCACAAATTAACCTATCTCCATATTCCTGAGTCTCTGGTTCCTGTTAGTTAGCCTGTTCTCCATGTTTTTCTTACTGGTTACCTTGGTTTGTTTTCACTTGAACATTGGAGGCAGAGGGACAGCCTGATGAGAGTTTATAAAATTATAAGGGATGTAGACAGAATGGATAGTCAAAGTATTTTTCCCAGAGTAGAAATGTCAATTACTAGGGGACATGGGTTTAAGGGAAAAGGGGGAAAGTTTAAAGAAGATGTGAGAGACAAGTTTTTTTACACAGAGGGTGGTGAATACCTGAAATGCGCTGCCATAGGAGGTGGTAGAAGCAGATACAATAGCAACGTTTCAGAGGCATCTTAACAGATATATGAGTAGGCAGGGAATAGAGCGACACAGACTGCATGGAGAAAAAAGGTCTTTGTTTAGAAAGATGTCAGGTGTAATGTGTCAGCACAGGCTTGGAGGGCTGAAGGGCCTGTTCCTGCATTGCACTGTTTTGTTCTTAGTCCTACCCATGTCATAAGTGCCCACATGGATAACATCAAAAGGATCTTTCCCCTCCCACGCCAAGTTCCTCTCTGATCCTGAGGGGATGTCGATAACCCTGGAACTGGGTAGACAAATCAGCTTTGGATGGACTCTCGCTCTCAGCTGCAGTGAACTGTGTCTATCCCCCGATTCTACTATCCCCGATACCACTACATTCCTTTTTACTCCCTGCCTCTCCTCAGGTGAATGGCCCAGTACAATGATGCTGTGATCAGTTTGCTCATTCTCCCTGTAGTTCCTGATCTTGCCCACACAAGCCTCAACAATCTCAAAGCTGTTGACTCATCAATATTTAAAAACTCAGTGACCAACCTGAACCAGTACGCCATGACAGGATCTGACGTCAAAGAACAAAGAACAGTACAGCACAGGAACAGGCCCTTCGGCCCTCCAAGCCTGCGCCGATCACTTTTACCTATTTAAACCAACCGCTTATATCTCTCTATTCCCCGTTTGTTCATATGCCTATCAAGATAGTTTTAAATGTCGCTAATGTAACTACCTCAACCACCTCACTTGGCAGTGCATTCCAGGCCCCCACCACACTCTGTGTAAAAAAACAACCCCCGCAAATCTCCACTGAACCTTTCCCCCCTTATCTTGAACTTGTGCCCCCTTGTAATTGTCATTTCTGCCCTGGGAAAAAGCTTCCAGCTGTTCACCCTATCTATACCTCTCATAATTTTATAAACATCTATCAGGTTGCCCCTTAGCCTCCATCTTTCCAGGGAGAACAATCCCAGTTTATTCAATCTCTCCTCATAGCTAATACCCTCCATACCAGGCAACATAAGAAGGATGTGGAAGCGCTGGAAAGAGTGCAGAGGAGATTTACCAGGATGCTGCCTGGTTTGGAGGGTAGGTCATATGAGGAAAGGTTGAGGGAGCTAGGGCTGTTCTCTCTGGAGCGGAGGAGGCTGAGGGGAGACTTAATAGAGGTGTATAAAATGATGAAGGGGATAGATAGAGTGAACGTTCAAAGACTATTTCCTCGGGTGGATGGAGCTATTACAAGGGGGCATAACTATAGGGTTCGTGGTGGGAGATACAGGACGGATATCAGAGGTAGGTTCTTTACGCAGAGAGTGGTTGGGGTGTGGAATGGACTGCCTGCAGTGATAGTGGAGTCAGACACTTTAGAAACATTTAAGCGGTTATTGGATAGGCACATGGAGCACACCAGGATGATAGGGAGTGGGATAGCTTGATCTTGGTTTCAGATAAAGCTCGGCACAACATCGTGGGCCGAGGGGCCTGTTCTGTGCTGTACTGTTCTATGTTCTATGTTCATCCTAGTAAACCTTTTCTGCACTCTCTCCAAAGCCTCCATGTCCTTCTGGTAGTGTGGTGACCAGAATTGGACACGGTGGCCGTGACTCTCCCATCGTGACCCGTAACTTTTCTGACGGGTCAAGATGGAAAATGCGCATCTCCAGCCTTGTTCCAGGATTTGCGCATGCGTAAGGTATGCATGCACATCTCCCAGAGCCGGCGAACAGTCGGAGACCACACCACATTGGAAAACGGTGGGAAGACAAGTAAGTGGTTTGAATCTTTTAAAAATATTTTAAAATGTATTTTAAATGTAATTATCGGGAACTAACCGGTCCCGATTGAATCTCCCAAACCGCCAGGAGTACTTCATTCCGATGGGGTTCAGACTAGCTCTCCATGTTCGGTGAACTAGCAGGAGACCGGCTGGAATGAAGGGGGGCAATTGAAGCCTCCCAGGGGAGTCGGGCAGTGGGGGGTGGTGCCCCCTGGGCATGGGCACCCTGGCAGTGCCAGCCTGTGCCCCATGGCACTGCCCAAGGGGCAAAGTGCCCATGCCCAGGGGGCACCTTGGCACTGCCCATCGGGCATCAGGCAGTGCTAAGGGGGTGGGGCCTACTGTGGGTGGGGCCAAAGGGCAATCGGTGGGGGTGGGTCAGCGGGGGGGGGGGGGGAATCGCTACTACTGGTGGGAGGGGGGGTGGGCTGGACATTGGGGCACTCCGGAGTTGGGGGTTCAGGGTTGGCCCGGGAATTGTTGTGGGGGCCGCGATCGGGCCGTGGGGGGCTGGAGGGGCAGCTCTGCAGGGATCCCTGGCTGGCCAGCAATCGAACTGGCCACAAACAGGGAATCTGACAGATCGGGGCCACTGCGCATGCGCAGAGTTCCAGAACTGTCAAACTCTGGCGTGAATAGGCCACGCCCCCCTGGGTTTTTAATGAGATTCACGATTGGGACCTCTGTAGCGCACAGAGTGCGGAGATCCAAGTGTGAAGTTGAACTGACAAAACAGTCGGGATCCAGAACAGTTTTCCCGCCAATTCAGCGCTTTTGGGAGAATCGCCCCCAGTATTCCAAATGTGGCCTAACCAACATTTTATATAACTATAACATAATTTGCCAACTTTTATACTCGATGCCCCAGCCGATGAAGGCAAGCATGCTATATGCTTTCTTCACCACTATTTCCACCTGTGCTGCCACTTTTAAGGATCTGTGGACCTGTACTCCCAGATCTCTCTGTGTGTCTGTGCTCCTGATGGTTCTGCCATTTATTTTATAGCTCCCACCTGAACTGGATCTACCAAAATGCATCACCTCGCATTCGTCCGGATTCATTAGTAAGTGTGTAGAAGACTGTGTGTCAAAGAAGCAAATCTGTGTGTTTCCCAACCGGAAGCCATGGATGAACAGGGATATCCACTGCTTGCTCAAGTCCAGGTCCGAGGTGTTCAAGTCAGGCAACCCTGACCTGTACAAGAAATCCAGACATGATCTATGGATATGCATCAAAGATGCCAAAAGACAGTACTGGACCAAGCAAGAGTCCCAGATTAGCCACACGGATTCCCATCAACCATGGTAAGGTCTGCAAGACATAACAGGCTACAAAATAAAGAAATGTAAAATCGCCAGCAACAATGCACCCCTCCCCGATGAATTCACTGTATTCTATGCCCTTTTTGAGCAAGAGGTCAGAGAGAGCATGCATCAAAGCCTCAGATTAAACTGTATCCAAGGTCACCATCGTAGACATCAGAGCAGCCTTCTTGAAAGTCAATCCATGGAAAGCTACTGGCCTGGATGGGGTACCCAGCCGAGCACTCACAACCTGCATGGACCAGCTGGCAGGTGTATTTACAGACATCTTTAACCTCTCTTTATACCAATTTGAGGTCCCAAACTGCTTCAAGAAGACGACCTTCATGCCAGTACCTAAGAAAAACCAAGTAGTGTGCCTCAATGACTATCGTCACTGGCTCTGACATCCATCATTATGAAGTGCTTCGAAAGGTTAATCATGGCACGAATCAATTCCAGCCTCCCGGACTACCTGGATCCACTACAGTTCGCCTACCGCCGCAACAGGTCCACAGCAGATGCCATCTCCGTGGCCCTGCACTCAACCCTGGAACACCTAGATAACAAGGGCACCTATGTCAGACTCCTATTTATTGGCTACAGCTCAGCCTTCAACACCATTATTCCTACAAAACTGATCTCTAACTTCATGTCCCGGGGCTCATTTCCTCCCTCTGTGACTGGACCCTGAACTTCCTAACTCACAGACCACAATCAGTAAGGATAGGCAACAACACCTCCTCCATGATCATCCTCAACACCAGTGTCACATAAGGCTGTGTTCTCAGCCCCCTACTATAGTCCTTATACACCTATGACTGTGTGGCCCAATTCCCCTCCAACTCGATTTTCAAGTTTGCCGATGACACCAACTTAGTGGGCCGGATCTTAAACAATGACGAGACAGAGTACAGGAATGAGATAGAGAATCTGGTGAATTGGTGCAATGAAAATAATCTCTCCCTCAATGTCAATAAAATGAAGGAGGTTGTCATCGACTTCAGGAAGCGTAGTGGAGGACATGCCCCTGTCTACATCAATGGGGATGAAATGGAAATAGTCGAGAGCTTCAAGTTCTGTGTCCAGATCACCAACAACCTGTCTTGGATCCCCATGCTGATGCTATAGTCAAAAAAGCCCACCAACGGCTCTACTTTCTCAGGAGGCTGAGGAAATTTGGCACATCCACTATGATTCTCACCAACGTTTACAGATGCACCATAAACAGCATTCTTTCTGGTTGTATCACAGCTTGGTATGGCTCCTGCTCTGTCCAAGGATGGAATAAAAACTACAAAGGGTCGTGAACGAAGCCCAGTCCATCATTCAAACTAGCCTCCCATCCATTCACTCTGTTGACACTTCCCGCTGCCTCGGCAAAGCAGCCAGCTTAATTAAGAACCCCACGCACCCCGGACATTCTCTCTTCCACCTTTTTCCGTCGGAAAAAAGATACAAAAGCCTGTGGTCATGTCCCAACCGACCCAAGAACAGCTTCTTCCCTGCTGCTGTCAGACTTCTGAATGGACTTACCTCGCATTAAGTTGATCTTTCTCTGCACCCTAGCTATGACTTTAACACTGCATTCTGCACTCTCTCGTTTCCTTCTCTATGAACGGTATGTTTTGTCTATATAGCACGCAAGAAACAATACTTTTCACTGTATGTTAATACATGTGACAATAAATCAAATCAAATAATTGTATGGACTGAAGTTCCTCCAGTACTACTTTCTGTATCCTCAAACCTGCTTCATTCATAGCCACACCCTCCTGCTTCTGACCCTGGCCCAAATCAAAAGCACCAGGGGTGTGACTGCTTCACGCAATAAAATGTTCAACTAATTTTCTCCCTCCTCAGTGCATCACAGCGTCTGCTGCTCAAACTCCAGCTCAATTACTTGGAGCCAAAGCTCCCCAAACTGCAAATACTTTCTGCAAATGTAGTTGTCATAATCACAATGGTGTTCACCATCTCCAACAGGATATAGCTGCAATACATCACTGCCTTGCCATCTCAGTTTTATTTCATTTCATCACTTAGGATTTCAGGCTTAGAAATATCACTCAATTAATATTTGTAGTTTAAATAAGGTAGTTTAACCAGCTGAGCACCAATCTAATCTGGTATTACATCTCTGTCCTCCTCATTTAAGCTGCTGCCCCAGTTTAGAGAGAGAAAGAAATCTTAAATCTTACCAACGATCACTTAACTTCTTACTGAGTTAATGTCTCTAGATTTCAGTAACTGGGTCTCGATGCCTCTCACTCCCTCTCACAGACCTTGTCTTGTGAAAGACCAAAACAACACCTCATCCCTCAGCACCAAATACCCTCACTCACCAAATTCCCCTGAGTACTCTGTCCAGTGGTACCCTGTCCAGTAGTACTGTGTCCATAAGTATTCTGTCCAATAGTATTCTGTGCTGTAGCACTCTGTCCAGTAGTACTCTGTGCAGTAGTGCTCTGTGCAGTAGTACTCTGTCCAGTAGTACTCTGTGCAGTAGTACTCTGTGCAATAGTACTCTGTCCAGTAGTACTCTGTCCAGTAGTACTCTGTGCAGTAGCACTCTGTGCAGTAGCACTCTGTCCAGTAGTGCACTGTGCAGTAGTGCACTGTGCAGTAGTGTTCTGTGCAGTAGTGCTCTGTCTAGTAGTACTCTGTCCAGTAGTACTCTGTCCAGTAGTGCTCTGTCCAGTAGTGCTCTGTGCAGTAGTACTCTGTCCAGTAGTACTCTGTCCAGTAGTGCTCTGTCCAGTAGAACTATGTGCAGTAGTACTCTGTGCAGTACAACTCTGTCCAGTAGTACTCTGTCCAGTAGTGCTCTGTGCAGTAGTAGTCTGTCCAGTAGTGCTCTGTGCAGTAGTGCTCTGTGCAGTAGTGCTCTGTCCAGTAGTGCTCTGTGCAGTAGAACTCTGTCCAGTAGTACTCTGTGCAGTAGTACTCTGGGCAGTAGAAATCTGTCCAGTAGTACTCTGTGCAGTAGTACTCTGTCCAGAAGCACTCTGTCCAGTAGTAATCTGTCCAGTAGTACTCTGTGCAGTAGTGCTCTGTCCAGTAGTACTCTGTGAAATAGTACTCTGTCCAGGAGTACTCTGTCCAGTAGTACTCTGTCCAGTAGTACTCTGTCCAGTAGTGCTCTGTGCAGTCGTACTCTGTCCAGTAGTACTCTGTCCAGTAGTACTCTGTCCAGTAGTGCTCTGTGCAGCAGTACTCTGTCCAGTAGTACTTTGTGAAATAGTACTCTGTCCAGGAGTACTCTGTGCAACAGTACTCTGTCCAGTAGTACTCTGTGCAGTAGTGCTCTGTGCAGTAGTACTCTGTCCAGTAGTACTCTGTGCAATAGTATTCTGTCCAGGAGTACTCTGTGCAACAGTACTCTGTCCAGTAGTACTCTGTCCAGTAGTAATCTGTCCAGTAGTACTCTGGGCAGTAGTACTCTGTGCAGTACAACTCTGTCCAGTAGTACTCTGTCCAGTAGTGCTCTGTCCAGTAGTGCTCTGTGCAGTAGTACTCTGTCCAGTAGTACTCTGTCCAGTAGTGCTCTGTGCAGTAGTGCTCTGTGCAGTAGTGCTCTGTCCAGTAGTGCTCTGTGCAGTAGTACTCTGGGCAGTAGAAATCTGTCCAGTAGTATACTGTGCTGTAGTACTCTGTCCACTATTACTCTGTTCAGGAGTATTCTGTCCAGTAGTACTCTGTCCAGTAGTACTCTGTCCAGTAGTGCTCTGTGCAGCAGTACTCTGTCCAGTAGTACTCTGTGAAATAGTACTCTGTCCAGGAGTACTCTGTGCAACAGTACTCTGTCCAGGAGTACTCTGTCCAGTAGTACTCTGTCCAGTAGTACTCTGTGCAGTAGTGCTCTGTGCAGTAGTACTCTGTCCAGTAGTACTCTGTGCAATAGTATTCTGTCCAGGAGTACTCTGTGCAACAGTACTCTGTCCAGTAGTACTCTGTCCAGTAGTAATCTGTCCAGTAGTACTCTGGGCAGTAGAAATCTGTCCAGTAGTACTCTGTCCAGTAGTACTCTGTGCAATAGTACTCTGTCCAGTAGTACTCTGTCCAGTAGTGCTCTGTCCAGTAGTACTCTGTCCAGTAGTACTCTGTCCAGTAGTACTCTGTCCAGTAGAGTCATAGAGTCATAGAGGTTTACAGCATAAAACAGGCTCTTCGGCCAACTTGTCCATGCTGCCCTTTTTTTTAAAACCCCTAAGCTCATCCCAATTGCCGCATTTGGCCCATATCCCTCGATACCCATCATACCCATGTAACTATCCAAATGCTTTTTAAAAGACAAAATTGTACCCGCCTCCACTACTACCTCTGGCAGCTTATTCCAGACTCTCACCATCCTCTGTGTGAAGAAATTGCCTCTCTGGACACTTTTGTATCTCTCCCCTCTCACCTTAAACCTATGTCCTCTAGTTTTAGACTCCCCTACCTTTGGGAAAAGATATTGACTCTCTAGCTTATCTCTGCCCCTCATTATTTTATAGACCTCTATAAGATCAACCCTCAGCCTCCTACGCTCCAGAGAAAAAGTCTCAGTCTATCCAGCCTCTCGTTATAACTCAAACCATCAAGTCCCGGTAGCATCCTAGTAAATCTTTTCTGCTCTCTTTCTAGTTTAATAATATCCTTTCTATAATAGGATGACCAGAACTGTACACAGTATTCCAAGTGTGGCCTTACCAATATCTTGTACAACTTCAACAAGACGTCCCAACTCCTGTATTCAATGTTCTGACCAATGAAACCAAGCATGCCGAATGCCTTCTTCACCACTCTGTCCACCTGTGACTCCACTTTTAAGGAGCTTTGAACATGTACCCCTAGATCTCTTTGTTCTGTAACACTCCCCAATGCTCTACCATTAACTGAGTAAGCCCTGCCCTGGTTCAATCTACCAAAATGCATCACCTCGCATTTGTCTAAATTAAACTCCATCTGCCATTCATCAGCCCACTGGCCTAATTGATCAAGATCCCATTGCAATTAAGAACATAAGAACATAAGAAATAGGAGCAGGAGTACGCCATCTAGCCCCTCGAGCCTGCCCCGCCATTCAATAAGATCATGGCTGATCTGAAGTGGATCAGTTCCACTTACCCGCCTGATCCCTATAACCCCTAATTCCCTTACCGATCAGGAATCCATCTATACAAAGAACAAAGAACAATACAGCACAGGAACAGGCCCTTCGGCCCTCCAAGCCCGTGCCGCTCCCTGGTCCAAACTAGACTCTTTTGTATCCCTCCATTCCCACTCAGCTCATTGTTCCACAGGAGCAGGCTGAGGGTAAGGGAGCTTGTTTGTGCACTAATGTATTTATTTATTTTTCAGTTAAATTTGTAAAAGAAATCGGAGGTTTTTTTTCAAAACAGGAAGTAGGCCCAGCAGCAGCCTGGGAAGGTTTTGGAGGATTTAAAAGGAGGCCACAGCTTTGAGCGGGCAGTGTCGTTAGCGGGCAGCAGAGTGAGCAGGGGACAGAGTGAGAATTGAAGGGCTTTGGCTCAAAATGGGCTTCGGTGAGAACAGGCAGAGGCGAGAGTAGGTTTTTTTTTCTTTTTCAGTAAGTTTATTCCTGTATTTCCCCAGAGTAAAAAAAAAATATGCCAGGCAAGATGTTGGAATGCTCCTCTTGCAGGATGTGGGAGATCAGGGAGGCCTCCGGTATCCCTGACGACAGCACCTGCAAAAGATGCATTCAGCTGCAGCTGCTAGCAAAGCGTGTTAGTGAACTGGAGAAGGAGCTTGATGACGTCCATCTAATTCAGGAGAATGAGAAGTATATAGACAGTAGCTTTAGGGAGATAGTTACACCTAAGCAGCAGAGCACAGGAAATTGGGTTACTGCAAGGAGAGGAAATGGCAGTGTGAAAGGACAGGCAGAGCAGGGTTCCCCTGTGGCCATACCCCTCCACAACAGGTATACTGAATTGGATACTGTTGTGGGAGATGCTTTACCTGGGACAAGCTGCAACAGCCGGAACTCTGATACTGCGTCTGGTTCTACAGCGCAAAAGGGTGGGATGAAGAAGAGGAGAGCAGTAGTGATCGGGGACTCGATGGTCAGAGGTACGGACAGGAGGTTCTGTGGTCGGGACAGAGACTCCCGCATGGTTTGCTGCCTCCCAGGTGCCAAGGTCAGCGATGTCTCTGATCGCGTGCACAGCGTTCTAAAGTGGGAAGGTGATCAGCCAGATGTCGTGGTACACGTCGGTACCAATGACGTGGGAAGGAAGAGTGAGGAGGTCCTAAAGAGTGAGTACAAAGAGCTTGGAAGGAAGTTAAAAAGCAGGACCCCGAGGGTAGTAATCTCAGGATTGCTACCTGAGCCACATGCCAGTGAGGCAGGAGTAGGGTGCTTGGGCGGATAAACACGTGGCTGAGGAACTGGTGCAGGGGGCAGGGTTTCCAATTCTTGGATCATTGGGACCTCTTTTGGGGCAGGTGGGACCTGTACAAGAGAGACGGGTTACACCTAAACTACAAGGGGACCAATATACTTGCAGGGAGATTTGCTAGTGTTATTGGGGAGCGTTTAAACTAGATTTGCAGGGGGGTGGGAACCAGAGTGCCAGAGCAGAGAGTGGAGCAGGGGTAAAAAGACAGGTTAGTTCAAGCAAAATCACAAATGGAAGGGTAGAGTGTGGTGGAAATAATTTTTTGAGGTGTGTCTATTTCAATGCCAGGAGTATTGTGGGGAAGGCAGATGAGCTGAAGGCGTGGATAGACACATGGAAATATGACATTATAGCCATTAGTGAAACTTGGCTACAGGAGGGGCAGGACTGGCAGCTCAATGTTCCTGGGTTCCAATGTTTCAGGCGGGATAGAGGCAGAGGGATAAAAGGTGGGGGGGGTGGCATTGTTGGTCAGGGAAAATGTTACAGTGGTACTCAGGCAGGATAGATTAGGGAGCTTGTCTACAGAGGCCCTATGGGTGGAGCTGAGAAACAGGAAAGGTATGACCACATTAATGGGCTTGTATTATAGACCACCCAATAGTCAGCGAGAATTGGAGGAGCAAATCAGCGGAGAGATAGCTGACAACTGCAAGAAACACAAAGTTGTGATAGTAGGGGATTTTAATTTTCCACATATAGATTGGGACTCGCATACTGTTAAAGGTTTAGACGGGGTAGAGTTTGTAAAATGTGTTCAGGAGAATTTTCTACATCAGTATGTAGAGGTGCCAACTAGAGAGGATGCGATATTGGATCTCCTATTGGGAAATGAGTTAGGGCAGGTGATGGATGTGAGTGTGAGGGAACACTTTGGATCCAGTGATCATAATGCCATTAGTTTCAACCTGATCGTGGATAAGGATAGATCTGGTCCTCGGGTTGAAGCTCTGAACTGGAAAAAGGCCAAATTTGATGAAATGAGAAGGGATCTGGAAAGTGTGGATTGGCACAGGCTGTTCTCTGGTAAGGATGTAAATGGAAAGTGGGAAGCCTTCAAAGGAGAAATTTTGAGAGTGCAGAGTTTGTATGTTCCTGTCAGGATTAAAGGCAAAGTAAATAGGAATAAGGAACCTTGGTTCTCGAGGGAGATTGTAACACTGATTAAGAGGAAGAGAGAGTTGTATGAAATGTACAGGCAGCAAGGAACACATCAGATGCTCGAGGAGTATAAAAAGTGCAAGAAGCTACTTAAGAGGGAAATCAGGAGGGCTAAAAGAAGACATGAGGTTGCTTTGGCAGACAGAGTGAAGGAAAATCCAAAGAGCTTCTATAGGTATGTTAGGAGCAAAAGGATAGTGAGGGATAAAATTGGTCCTCTTGAAGACCAGAGTGGTACACTGTGTATGGAACCAAAAGAGATGGGGGAGATACGAAATGGTTTTTTTGCATCCGTATTTACTGAGGAAACGGGCATGGAGTCTATGGAAATAGGGCAAACTGGTGGGGAGGCCATGGAACTTTTACAGATTAAAGGGGAGGAGGTGCTCGCTGTCTTGAGGCAAATCAGAGTGGATAAATCCCCAGGACCGGACAGGGTATTCCCACGGACCTTGAGGGAAGCTAGTGTTGAACTTGCAGGGGCCCTCGCAGACATATTTAAAATGTCAGTATTCACGGGGGAGGTGCCTGATGATTAGAGGGTGGCTCATGTTGTTCCATTGTTTAAAAAAGGTTCCAAAAGAAATCCGGGAAATTATCGGCCAGTAAGTTTGACGTCGGTGGTGGGCAAGTTATTGGAAGGTGTGATAAGGGATAGGATCTACAAATATTTGGATAGACAGGGACTTATTAGGGAGAGTCAACATGGCTTTGTGCGTGGTAGGTCATGTTTGACCAATCTATTAGAGTTTTTCGAGGAGGTTACCAGGAAAGTGGATGAAGGGAAGGCGGTGGATGTTGTCTACCTGGATTTCAGCAAGGCCTTTGACAAGGTCCCTCATGGGAGGTTAGTTAGGAAGGTTCAGTCGCTAGGTATACATGGGGAGGTAGTAAATTGGATAAGATACTGGCTCAATGGAAGAACAGTAAGAAGTCTCACAACACCAGGTTAAAGTCCAACAGGTTTATTTGGTAGCAAATACCATAAGCTTTCGGAGCAATGCTCCTTCGTCAGATGGAGTGGTCTCTGTTCTCAAACAGGGCACAGACACAGAAATCAAATTACAGAATACTGATTAGAATGCAAATCTCTACAGCCAGCCAGGTCTTAAATGCACAGACAATGTGGGTGGAGGGAGCATTCAACACAGGTTAAAGAGATGTGTATACAGAGGAGATACCCGATCCTCTACACTGGTAGAGGATCCCACCCTTCCATCCTCCTCTAACCTAATTATAAGTGTGGGGAAGTTTTTTGTTTTCTTTTTTTCTTGCTGGTAATGGCTTCAGGGATGGCAGTTCAGGCAGTATGCTGCATCTCCTGTGGGATGTATGTGGTGAGGAAATCCAGTAGTGTTTCAGGAGATTTTAGTTGTAAGAAGTGCATTAGATTGCAGCTTCTGGAGGAGCGTGTAAAGGAGATGGAGGGGGAGTTAGAGGAACTCCGCATAATTCGGGAGGCGGAGGTGGAAGTTGATAGGAGTTATAGAGAAATAGTAACTCCTAGAAATGAGGCTTGGGTCAATGCCAGGAGGAGGGGTAAGAAGCAATCGGGAAGACAATCCCCTGGGGCGGTTCCCCTCCATAATAGGTTTTCGGTGCTGGAGGCTACAGTTGAGGAGGAATCAACTGAGCATAGAGAGCAGATCTCTGGGGGTGAGCCGAGTGAGAAAGCTCAGGTGGTTAGGGGCTGTAAAAGACTGGGCCTTGTGATTGGGGACTCCACAATTAAGGGGACAGATAGGAGGGTCGGAACTAAAGGTAGGGACTCAGGGTTGGTGTGTTGCCTACCAGGGGCTGGGGTCCGGGATGTGTCTGACAGGGTATTCAGGACTCTTAGGGGGGAGGGAGATAAACCACAAGTTATTGTACATGTGGGGACACACGACATAGGGAGGATAGGGGAAGGGGATATTAGGCAGGGATTTATGGAGTTGGGGTGGAAACTAAAGGCCAAGACTGACAGAGTGGTTATCTCTGGACTCTTGCCTGTACCACGGGATAGTTTAGAGAGGAATAGGGAGAGGGAAGGTTTGAATTCATGGCTGAGGGGATGGTGCAGGAGGGAGGGGTTCAGGTACTTAAGCAATTGGGGCTCGTACTGGGGAAGGTGTGACCTCTATGAGAAGGATGGTCTACACCTTAATCAGAAGGGGACCAATATCCTGGGGGGTAAATTTGCTAAGGCCATGCAGGGAGGTTTAAACTGATTCGGGGGGGGGGAGGGATCCTGAGTAGTGGGGCTGAAAGTGAGGGATGCATGGATGGGGACTGCAATGCAGGCATTGCAGAGGTGGGGTGGAGCAGGGTTTGAAATGTGTATACTTCAATGCCAGGAGTATTCGCAATAAAGTGGGTGAACTTGCAGCGTGGATCAGTACCTGGGACTTCGATGTTGTGGCTATTTCAGAGACATGGATAGAGCAGGGGCAGGAATGGATGCTGCAGGTCCCGGGGTTCAAATGTTTTAGTCGAAGTAGGGAAGGAGGTAGAAGAGGGGGAGGGGTAGCATTATTGGTCAGAGATTGTATCACAGTGTCAGAGAGGAGGTTTGATGAGGACTTATCTGTTGAGGTAGTATGGGCGGAGATTAGAAATAGGAGAGGAGAGGTCACCCTGTTGGGAGTCTTTTATAGACCTCCTAAAAGTTCTAGAGAGGTTGAGGAAAGGATTGCGGAGTCAATCCTGCTTAGGAGTGAAAGTAATAGGGCAATTGTTATGGGGGATTTTAACTTGACTAATATTGACTGGAATTGTTATAGCTCTAGCTCGTTAGAGGGGTCAGTTTTTGTTCAAAGCGTGCAGGAAGGTTTTTTGACTCAGTATGTAGACAGGCCAACTAGAGGTGAGGCTATATTGGATCTGGTGCTGGGAAATGAGCCAGACCAGGTGCTAGACTTGGAAGTTGGTGTGCATTTTGGTGATAGTGACCACAATTCGGTTACGTTCACCTTAGTGATGGAAAGGGATAGGCATGAACCTCGGGCCAGTGGTTTTAGCTGGGGGAAGGGTAATTATGAGGCTATTAGGAGAGAATTAGGAAACATAGGTTGGACTAGGAGATTACAGGGACTGGGAACGTCCGACATGTGGAGTTTTTTCAAGGAGCAGCTACTGCGAGTCTGTGATAGGTATGTCCCTGTCAGGCAAGGAGGAATTGGTAGGGCTAGGGAACCGTGGTGCACCAAAAAAGTTTCTTTGTTGGTTAAAAAGAAAAAGGAGGCTTATGTTCGGATGAGACGTGAGCACTCGGGTAGTGCACTAGAAAGCTTTAGATTGGCTAAGAGGGAGTTGAAGAGCGAGCTTAGAAGGGCTAAAAGGGGACATGAGAAGACTTTGGCGGATAGGGTTAAAGAGAATCCTAAGGCGTTCTATAGGTATGTCAAGAACAGAAGGTTGGTTAGGGCAAGTTTAGGGCCAGTTATAGATGGCAGAGGGAAGTTATGTGTGGAACCGGAGGAGATTGGTGAAGCATTGAACCAATATTTCTCTTCGGTGTTCACGCAAGGGGACATGAATATAGCTGAGGAGGACACTGGGTTGCAGGGGAGTAGAATAGACAGTATTACAGTTGATAAGGAGGATGTGCAGGATATTCTGGAGGGTCTGAAAATAGATAAATCCCCTGGTCCGGATGGGATTTATCCAAGGATTCTCTGGGAGGCAAGAGAAGTGATTGCAGAGCCTCTGGCTCTGATCTTCAGGTCGTCGTTGGCCTCTGGTATAGTACCAGAAGATTGGAGGTTAGCGAATGTTGTCCCATTGTTTAAGAAGGGGAACAGAGACTTCCCCGGGAATTATAGACCGGTGAGTCTCACTTCTGTTGTCGGCAAGATGTTGGAAAAAATTATAAGGGATAGGATTTATAGTTATTTGGAGAGTAATGAATTGATAGGTGATAGTCAGCATGGTTTTGTGGCAGGTAGGTCGTGCCTTACTAACCTTATTGAGTTTTTTGAGAAAGTGACCAAGGAGGTGGATGGGGGCAAGGCAGTGGACGTGGTATATATGGATTTTAGTAAGGCGTTTGATAAGGTTCACCATGGTAGGCTTCTGCAGAAAATGCAGATGTATGGGATTGGGGGTGATCTAGGAAATTGGATCAGGAATTGGCTAGCGGATAGGAAACAGAGGGTGGTGGTTGATAGTAAATATTCATCATGGAGTGCGGTTACAAGTGGTGTACCTCAGGGATCTGTTTTGGGGCCACTGCTGTTTGTAATATTTATTAATGATCTGGATGAGGGTATAGTTGGGTGGATTAGCAAATTTGCTGATGACACCAAAGTCGGTGGTGTGGTAGACAGTGAGGAAGGGTGTCGTAGTTTGCAGGAAGACTTAGACAGGTTGCAAAGTTGGGCCGAGAGGTGGCGGATGGAGTTTAATGCGGAGAAGTGTGAGGTAATTCACTTTGGTAGGAATAACAGATGTGTTGAGTATAGGGCTAACGGGAGGACTTTGAATAGTGTGGAGGAGCAGAGGGATCTAGGTGTATGTGTGCATAGATCCCTGAAAGTTGGGAATCAAGTAGATAAGGTTGTTAAGAAGGCATATGGTGTCTTGGCGTTTATTGGTAGGGGGATTGAATTTAGGAGTCGTAGCGTTATGTTGCAACTGTACACAACTCTGGTGCGGCCGCACTTGGAGTACTGTGTGCAGTTCTGGTCCCCACATTACAGGAAGGATGTGGAGGCTTTGGAGAGGGTGCAGAGGAGGTTTACCAGGATGTTGCCTGGTATGGAGGGGAGATCCTATGAGGAGAGGCTGAGGGATTTGGGATTGTTTTCGCTGGAAAGGCGGCGGCTAAGAGGGGATCTTATTGAAACATATAAGATGATTAGAGGTTTAGATAGGGTGGATAGTGATAGCCTTTTTCCTCTGATGGAGAAATCCAGCACGAGGGGGCATGGCTTTAAATTGAGGGGGGGTAGTTATAGAACCGATGTCAGGGGTAGGTTCTTTACCCAGAGGGTGGTGAGGGATTGGAATGCCCTGCCAGCATCAGTTGTAAATGCGCCTAGTTTGGGGGCGTTTAAGAGATCCGTAGATAGGTTCATGGACGAAAAGAAATTGGTTTAGGTTGGAGGGTCACAGTTTTTTTTTTAACTGGTCGGTGCAACATCGTGGGCCGAAGGGCCTGTTCTGCGCTGTAATGTTCTATGTTCTATGTTCTATGTTCTATGTATTGTCTCCAGACAGTACAGCTTGTGAAATTGTGCAAGTCCAGGAGTCAAGCTGCGGGGGTTACTGATAATGTGACATAAATCCAACATCCCGGTTTAGACCGTCCTCATGTGTGCGAAACTTGGCTATCAGTTTCTGCTCAGTGACTCTGCGCTGTCGTGTGTCGTGAAGGCCGCCTTGGAGAACGCTTACCTGAAGATCCAAGGCTGAATGCCCGTGACTGCTGAAGTGCTCCCCCACAGGAAGAGAACAGTCTTGTCTGGTGATTGTACATTGGTGATGGTACATTGGGGAAACCATGCAGACGCTACGACAACAGATGAATGAACACCGCTCGACAATCACCAGACAAGACTGTTCTCTTCCTGTGGGGGAGCACTTCAGCAGTCACGGGCATTCAGCCTTGGATCTTCAGGTAAGCGTTCTCCAAGGCGGCCTTCATGACACACGACAGCGCAGAGTCACTGAGCAGAAACTGATAGCCAAGTTTCGCACACATGAGGACGGTCTAAACCGGGATGTTGGATTTATGTCACATTATCAGTAACCCCCGCAGCTTGACTCCTGGACTTGCACAATTTCACAAGCTGTACTGTCTGGAGACAATACACATCTCTTTAACCTGTGTTGAATGCTCCCTCCACCCACATTGTCTGTGCATTTAAGACCTGGCTGGCTGTAGAGATTTGCATTCTAATCAGTATTCTGTAATTTGATTTCTGTGTCTGTGCCCTGTTTGAGAACAGAGACCACTCCATCTGACGAAGGAGCATTGCTCCGAAAGCTTATGGTATTTGCTACCAAATAAACCTGTTGGACTTTAACCTGGTGTTGTGAGACTTCTTACTGTGCTTACCCCAGTCCAACGCCGGCATCTCCACATCAATGGAAGAAGCCAGAGAGTGGTTGTGGAGGATTGCTTCTCTGAGTGGAGGCCTGTGACTAGTGGTGTGCCGCAGGGATCGGTGTTGGGTCCATTGTTGTTTGTCATCTATATCAATGATCTGGATGATAATGTGGTAAATTGGATCAGCAAGTTTGCTGATGATACAAAGATTGGAGGTGTAGTGGACAGTGAGGAAGGTTTTCAAAGCTTGCAGAGGGATTTGGACCAACTAGAAAAATGGGCTGAAAAATGGCAAATGGAATTTAACGCAGAAAAGTGTGAGATATTGCACTTTGGAAGGAGAAACCAAAGAAGAACGTACAGGGTAAATGGTAGGACTCTGAAGGGTGCAGTTGAACAGAGGGATCTGGGAATACAGGTACAGAATTCCCTAAAGGTGACGTCACAGGTGGATAGGGTCGTAAAGAGTGCCTTTGGTACATTGGTCTTTATAAATCGGAGTATCGAGTATAAAAGTTGGAGTGTTATGGTAAGGTTATATAAGGCATTGGTGAGGCCAAATTTGGAGTATTGTGTACAGTTTGGTCACCTAGTTACAGGAAGGATGTAAATAAGATTGAAAGAGTGCAGAGAAGGTTCACAAGGATGTTGCCGGGACTTGAGAAGCTGAGTTACAGAGAGAGATTGAATAGGTTGGGACTTTATTCCCTGGAGCGTAGAAGATTGAGGGGAGATTTGATAGAGGTGTATAAGATTTTGATGGGTATAGATAGAGTGAATGCAAGCAGGTTTTTTCCGCTGAGGCTAGGGGAGAAAAAAACCAGAGGGCATGGGTTAAGGGTGAAAGGAGAAAAGTTTAAAGGGAATATTAGGGGGGGCTTCTTCACGCAGAGAGTGGTGGGAGTGTGGAATGAGCTGCCGGATAAAGTGGTAAATGCGGGGTCACTTTTAACATTTAAGAAAATCTTGGACGGGTTCATGGATGAGAGTGGTGTGGAGGGATATGGTCCAAGTGCAGGTCAGTGGGACTAGGCATAAAATGGTTCGGCACAGACAAGGGCCAAAAGGCCTGTTTCTGAGCTGTAATTTCCTATGGTTCTATGGTTTTATATGGCTGTCTCGATAAGTCTTAAACGTTCCCAGTGTGTCCGCCTCCACCACCTTGCCTGGCAGCGCATTCCAGGCCCCCACTATCCTCTGTATAAAATATGTCCTTCTGATATCTGTGTTAAACCTCCCCCCTTCACCTTGAACATGTGACCCCTCGTGAACGTCACCACCGACCTGGGGAAAAGCTTCCCACCGTTCACCCTATCTATGCCTTTCATAATTTTATACACCTCTATTAAGTCTTCCCTCATCCTCCGTCTTCCAGGGAGAACAACCCCAGTTTACCCAATCTCTCCTCATAACTAAGCCCCTCCGTACCAGGCAACATCCTGGTAAACCTCCTCTGTACTCTCTCCAAAGCCTCCACGTCCTTCTGGTAATGTGGCGACCAGAACTGGATGCAGTATTCCAAATGCGGCCGAACCAACGTTCTATACATCTGCAACATCAGACCCCAACTTTTATACTCTATGCCCCGTCCTATAAAGGCAAGCATGCCATATGCCTTCTTCACCACCTTCTCCACCTGTGACGTCATCTTCAAGGATCTGTGGACTTGCACACCCAGGTCCCTCTACGTATCTACACACTTTATGGTTCTGCCATTTATCGTATAGCTCCTACCTACATTATTTCTACCAAAATGCATCACTTCGCATTCATCAGGATTGAACTCCATCTGCCATTTCTTTGCCCAAATTTCCAGCCTATCTATATCCTTCTGTAGCTTCTGACAATGCTCCTCACTATCTGCAAGTCTATCCGTGATTTAAACATATTCAACGAGGTAGCCTCCACCACTTCAGTGGGCAGAGAATTCCAGAGATTCGCCACCCTCTGAGAGAAGAGGTTCCTCCTCAACTCTGTCCTAAACTGACCCCCCTTTATTTTGAGGCTGTGCCCTCTTGTTCTAGCTTCCTTTCGAAGTGGAAAGAATCTCTCCACCTCTACCCTATCCAGCCCCTTCATTATCTTATAGGTCCCAATAAGATCCCCCCTCAGCTTTCTAAATTCCAACGAGTACAAACCCAATCTGCTCAGTCTCTCCTCATAATCAACACCACTCATCTCTGGTATCAACCTGGTGAACCTTCTCTGCACTCCCTCCAAGGCCAATATATCCTTCCGCAAATAAGGGGACCAATACTGCACACAGTATTCCAGCTACAGCCTCACCAATGCCCTGTACAGATGCAGCAAGACATCTCTGCTTTTATATTCTATCCCCCTTGCGATATAGGCCAACATCCCATTTGCCTTCTTGATCACCTGTTGCACCTGCAGACTGGGTTTTTGCGTCTCATGCACAAGAACCCCCAGGTCCCTTTGCGCAGTAGCATGTTGTAATTTTTTTCCATTTAGATAATAATCCAATTTGCTATTATTTCCTCCAAAGTGAATAACCTCGCATTTGTCAACATTATACTCCATCTGCCAGATCCTCGCCCACTCACTCAGCCTGTCCAAATCTCTCTGTAGACCTTCTACGCCCTCCACACGATTCAATTTTCCACTTATCTTTGTGTCGTCTGCAAACTTTGTTACCCTACACTCAGTCCCCTCCTCCAGATCGTCTATATAAATGGTAAATAGTTGAGGCCACAGTACCGATCCCTGCGACACACCACTAGTTACCATCTGCCAACCAGAAAAGCACCCATTTATTCCGACTCTCTGCTTCCTGTCGGATAGCCAATCCCCAATCCATGCTAACACCCTACCGCCAACTCCGTGTGACCCAATTTTCTGCAGCAACCTTTTGTGAGGCACCTTATCAAACGCCTTTTGGAAATCGAAAAACACCGCATCCACCGGTTCCCCTCCATCAACCGCACTAGTCACATCTTCATAAAAATCCAACAAGTTTGTCAAGCATGACTTTCCCCTCATGAATCTATGCTGCATCTGCTTAATCGAACCATTCTTATCCAAATGGCCTGCTATTTCTTCTTTAATGATGGATTCCAGCATTTTCCCAACTACAGACGTTAAGCTAACCGGCCTGTAGTTACCCGCCTTTTGTCTATTTCCTTTTTTAAACAGCAGCGTAACATTAGCCGTTTTCCAATCCGCCGGCACTCCCCCAGAATCCAACGAATTTTGATAAATAACCACTAACGCATCTGCTATTACCTCTGACATTTCTTTCAGTACCCTGGGATGCATTCCATCCGGGCTCGGGGACTTGTCCACCTTCAGTCCCGTTAGTCTACCAAGCACTGCCGCCCTGGTAACATTAATTGTATTGAGTACCTCTCCTCCTACCAACCCTCTATCGTTAATATTCGGTAAACTATTTGTGTCTTCCACCGTGAAGACCGACACAAAAAACTTATTTAAAGCTTCAGCCATTTCCTCATTTCCCACTATTAAATCCCCCCTCTTGTCCTCCAAGGGTCCAACATTCACTCTTGCCACTCTATTCCCTTTTATATATTTGTAAAAGCTTTTACTATCATTTTTTATATTTAGAGCTAGCCTAGCTTCATAACCTATCTTTCCTTTCTTTATCGGAGATTTCTTTATTGGAGATAACTGTCCACTATGCCTTCTGCAAACTTACTAACCATGCCTCCTATATTCTCATCCAAATCATTAATATAAATGACAAATAACAGTGGACCCAGCACTGACCCCTGAGGCACACCACTGGTCACAGGTGTTCAGTTTGAAAAATAACCCTCTACAATCACCCTCTGACTTCTGTCAAGAAGCCAATTTTGTATCCATTTAGATACCTCACCCTGGATCCCGTGAGATTTAACCTTATGCAACAACCCACCATGCAGTACCTTGTCAAAGGCATTGCTAAAGTCCATGTAGATAACATCAACTGCACTGCCCTCATCAACCTTCTTGGTTACCCCTTCAAAAAACTACTCCTTCAAAAAGTACTCTGTGCAATAATACTCTGTGCTGTTGTACTCTGTCCATTAATACTCTATCCAGTATTAATCTGACCAGTAGTGCACTGTGTAGTAGTACTCTGTCCAGTAGTACTCTATCCAGTAGTACTCTGTGCACCAGTACTCTGTCCAGTAGTACTCTGTCCAGTATTACTCTGTCCAGTAATACTCTGGTGTGGAGATGCCGGCGTTAGACTGGGGTAAACACAGTAAGGAGTTTAACAACACCAGGTTAAAGTCCAACAGGTTTATTTGGTAGCAAAAGCCTCCAGCCTTCAGAGCCTTAAGCCCCTTCTTCAGGTGAGTGGGAATTCTGTGTCTTTATGTGCCCTGTTTGTGAACAGAATTCCCACTCACCTGAAGAAGGGGCTTAAGGCTCTGAAAGCTTGTGGCTTTTGCTACCAAATAAACCTGTTGGACTTTAACCTGGTGTTGTTAAACTTCTTACAGTAATACTGTGGAGGAACAGAGAGATCTTGGGGTTCATATCCATAGATCTCTGAAGGTTGCCACTCAAGTGGATAGAGCCGTGAAGAAGGCCTATAGTGTGTTGGCGTACATTAACAGGGGGTTTGAGTTTAAGAGCCATGGGGTTATGCTGCAACTGTACAGGACCTTGGTGAGACCACATTTGGAATATTGTGTGCAGTTCTGGTCACCTCACTACAAGAAGGATGTGGAGACACTGGAAAGAGTGCAAAGGAGATTTACCAGGATGCTGCCTGGTTTGGAGGGTAGGTCTTATGAGGAAAGGTTGAGGGAACTTGGGCTTTTCTCTTTGGAGCGGAGGAGGTTGAGAGGGGACTTGATAGAGGTTTATAAGATGATGAGGGGGATAGATAGAGTGAACGTTCAAAGACTATTTCCTCGGGTGAATGGAGCGGTAACTAGGGGGCATAACTACAGGGTTCATGGTGGGAGATATAGGAAGGATATCAGAGGTAGGTTTTTTACTCAGAGAGTGGTTGGGGTGTGGAATGGACTGCCTGCAGGGATAGTGGAGTCAGAAATTTTAGGAACATTTAAGAAGCTATTGGATAGGCACATGGAGTACTTCGGGATGATAGGGAGGAAATAGGTTGATCTTGGTTTCAGACAAAGCTCGGCACAACATCGTGGGCCGCAGGGCCTGTTCTGTGCTGTACTGTTCTATGTTCTATGTTCTACTCTGTGCAGTACTCTGTGCTGTAGTGCTCTGTGCAGTAGTACTCTGTAGAGCTGGATTCCTTCCTATTTACTTTGTGCATTAGCAAATCCTCCTTCATTGGCGCTGGCTAAAATTCCAAAGACCTGAGTCAGGCCTGCTGGCTGGAGAACCCATTCTAACTCGCCACCCAATTAACTAACTGTGCAGCTGCCACTAGCGGGCAGCTTGTTTGCCACTGTCTAAGACTGAAAGGAAATACAAATTAAAAGCTAAATGCAAACCTGACTCCATTTTTGAAAGAAACCAAGCTCACTCACCAAATCCCCCTGAGTGCTCTGTCTCGCACTATTCCATCAACAGGACTTTGTGCGACTGCTTTCAGCCCAGTGGCAAGAACTCTACTACAACCACAAAATCAAGCCATGCGTCTCTGGATCGTAAGTCCAGACCAATTTATTACTAGTCCAGTTGCAACCATACATGCTACCCTATATAGAATATAATTTATATTGTTCATCCCAAATTTGAAAAATGCAATACATACGTCTGAAATATATTTACATCTGCTCGTTGGAATCTAAGAGTCAGTTAGCTGGATGGCTGGGTTGAGATGCAGATTGACTCCAACAGTGTGGGTTCAATTCCTGTACCAGCTGAGGTTATTCATGAAGGCTCCACCTTCTCAACCTTGCCCCTCGCCAAAGGGGTGGTGACCCTCAGGTTAAATCACCACCTCAGAGAAGAGAGCAGCCTATGGTCGTCTGGGATGATGGTGATTTCACCAAGAATCTTAATTTATAATTTGATTGATCATAAGTATTCTCAAATAACATAGATTAATAGTGTCAATTGAAAGGTGAGCAGTAAAGGGACCTGTCCCAGTTCATGCACATTTATTTTCATTGAATGAATATGGGGGACACACCATCAGTAACATTTAAACTTCACCCTTTCCATCACATCGATTGCTTATTTTGACCTGAACAGTATTCCAGCTACACTCTCACACCCAGTGTCACTGAATCCCTTATTTATGTTTTGATTACACGAAGATCTGAATTCTCCATCACCATCCTCAATCCTTGCAATCCAACACAAACCAGTCTACAGCCTGGACTTGTTCTGATCTCCTGTAATCCCTGTCCTCATTGACATTCATTGCTTTCCTACTGCCTCCACATTGGAATGACATGTCTCTGCTTGGTTCCAATCACCGTTACCTCTTAAGATGTTTCCTGCCCAACTTCTCAACTGTCCTTTGATTCTACACCCTTGGCTTCCTATTCATTTCTCTGTTTTCTGTTCCATGTTCAGGGTCCAGCCTTTTGTCATCTTGGTTCTAATTTGTAGGGTTTCCTCCCCAGATCTCTTCATTTTCAAAAACAAAATCAAACCTTGCCTCATCAGCCTCCTCCCTGGCCACGTCTCTGAATTCTTCTGTCAGTCACAGAATTCCACTGTGTTAAAGGTCTGCTATAGAAGGAATACCTTTGCTGTTCTAGATCACACAGACTTCATAGTTACCCCCCGAGAGAGATTTACTTTCTAAAAGATCGATCCTCCTGCTAGTCTTTGCTGGCTGACTCTCGAATAAGTAAAATTGTTTTACAGCCTATAGGCTGGTTCAGAACATTGTGTGTCCCTGTGGATTGAAACTGAATCAGGATCTATGGCTTTTATGATGAATTTAAGATGGACAAGTAAATTAATAACGACCCAGGGGACATGACCTCAATATAAGGAGCAAGCCGCTTAGGACCGAGACGAGGAGAAATTTCTTTACTCAGAAGGTTGTGAATCTTTGGAATTCTCTACCCCAGAAGCTCAGTCACTGAGCATGTTTAAAACAGAGATTGACAGATTTCTGATTAATAATACTGGAAAGGATTATGGGGATAGTGTGGGTAAAAGGCATTGAGGTAGATGATCAACCATGATTGTATTGTATTGAATGGCAGAGCAGGCTTGACAGGCTGAATGGCCTACACCTGTTCCCATGTTCCTATGAATGAGAAAAGTTACATTTTGAGTATTATAGAAATGTCTTCAAAATATTCTCAGATTCCTGTGACCAGAAGTATTTCTAACTACAAGCTTACACACTGATGGAGCAGTTCATGATAATATGACAGCACAAGGAGATGCCAGAGAGTCCATTATTGTCAGTGTTTTGACTTATTCTTCCAACTGAGGTTAGGCAATTACAAATCACTTTAGTGGCCTCTAGGCTACACTGAACAATGTAATTGCACCTTTTTTCTTCCTTAGGTTCAGCCAAATAGATTCTGTCCGTGACCTCACGAGGAGATCCTCTCTCCATCACTTTACTGCTCTCCTTAATCGATAATGTCAGGCCTCTGCCTTTCCTTCTTTTCATATCTTTCCTGAACACCTTGCCCCAGGAGTATTCCATACCCAGTCTGTTTCTCTTTGATCTCACTCTCTGCTATCAGCACACTGGTATCCATGTTATTAGTTGCATCTGCAACTCACTAATCTTATTTATCAGATTCTGCGGATTTAATTACATTCACCGTAATCCTAAAATCATAGAATCCCTATAGTACAGAAGATGGCCATTCAGCCCTTTGGGTCTGCACTGACTCCTATAGAGCATCTTACCCAGACCGTATCCCCGTAACCCTATGTATTTACTCTACTAATCCAACATCCACAAACATCCACTCCCTCCGCCACTGACGCTCGGTTGCAGCAGTGTGTACTATCTACAAGATGCACAGCAGCAATTCACCAAAGATCCTTGGACAGTACCTTCCAAATCCACGACCACTTCCATCTAGAAGGACAAGGGCAGCAGATACCTGCGACCACCACCACCTGCAAGTTCCCCTCCTAGTCACTCACCATCCTGATTTGGAAATATATTGGCCGTCCCTTCGCTGGGACACTTTCCTGGAATTCCCTCCCTAACGGCAATGTGGGTCAACCCACAGCACATGGACTGCAGCGATTCAAGGAGGCAGCTCACCACCACCTTCTCAAGGGCAAGTCAGGATGGGCAAATGGGCAATAAATGCTGGCCAGCCAGTGACACCCATGTCCCACGAATGAATTAAAAAGATCCCCCTCACCTATACATCTTGAGACACTAAGAGGCAATTTAAGAGCAAAGAACAAAGAAAATTACAGCACAGGAACAGGCCCTTCAAGACTGCACCGACCATGCTGCCCGACTTAACTAAAACCCCCTACCCTTCCGGAAACCATATCTCTCTATTCCCATCCTATTCATGTATTTAGCATGGCCAATCCCCCTACCCTACACATTTTTGGACTATGGGAGGAAACCGGACAACCAGAGGAAACCAACACAGAGAATGTGCAAACTTCACACAGTCACCCAAGGCTGGAATTGAATCCAGGTCCCTGGCGTTGTGAGGCAGCAGTGCTCACCACTGTGCCGCCATGCTGCCCCTAATTTAGACTTTATTACTTTCCTTTTTATGGTAAACACCCACCACTCCCCCCACCCACCCCAACCTGCCCTGACCCGACCCATTCCTTACTATTTTCTACTCTACTGCTAGCAATCTCTCTGAATATTCGTTATACTTGGTTTTCCTCTCGGATATTATGCCTTGGTTCCCAGAGCCCTGCCAAGTTAACTGAAACCCTCCCCAAATAGCCCAGCAAGGAAGTTCCTTCCAGCTCTGTTTGGGTGCAATCTGTCCAGCCTAGAGAGGCCTCACTGTCCCAAGAACTTAAGACCCTTCCCCTTCACCATATTTGCAACCACATATTTGTTTCCTTCTCTTATATCTACATTCAGTTGTGCATGGTGGGTGCCGGGAGTAATTACTACTTTTGAGGTCCTGCTTGCTAATTGCTACCCAGTTCACTAAATTCTGACTGCAAGACCACACCTCTCATTCCAACTCCACCAACTGCACTGATGTGGATCATGGTCGCTAGTTTTTCACCCTCAGTGTAGCCTTACAGTGACATCCTTGACCCTGGCACCAGGAAGGATTCCAAGGATCCTCGATTCACATCTGGGCTGTAGAATGCCTGTCTGTTCCCTTAACTAGTGAACCTCCTATCACTGTCACTCTTCCAATCTTTTGCCTATCTCCCTGTACAGCTGAACGAGATGTGGTGCCATGGAATTGGCTCTGACTGCACTAGGTTGCTTTCATCAGTATTCAGAATGTAATACTTATTGGAGAGTGTGAGACACTGAGGGGTCTCCTGGATGACTGTCTATTTTTTTCTTGACTGAATGGTGGTCCCGCATTCCCTCTCTCCCTGCATACTCTTAAAGTGTGTCTTTACATCAGTGGTGAGGAAATTATTGGAGAAGATTCTTAGGGTCAGGATGTACTCACATCTGGAAGCGAATAGGCTTATTAGCGATAGGCAGCATGGTTTTGTGAAGGGGAGATCATGTCGCGATAAGGTCCCCCATGCAAGGCTTCTAGAAAAAGTGAGAGGGCATGGGATCCAAGGGGCTGCTGCCCGGTGGATCCAGAACTGGCTTGCCCAAAGGAGGCAGAGAGTGGGTATAGATGGGTCTTTTTCTAAATGGAGGTCGGTCACCAGTGGTGTGCCCCAGGGATCTGTTTTGGGACCCTTGCTGTTTGTCATTTTCATAAATGACCTGGATGAGAAAGCGGAGGGATGGGTTGGTAAGTTTGCCGACGACACGAAGGTTGGTGGGGTTGTGGATAGTCTGGAGGGATGTCAGAAGTTACAGAGGGACATAGATAGGATGCAAGACTGGGCGGACAAGTGGCAGATGGACTTCAACCCAGATAAATGCGTCGTGGTCAATTTTGGTAGGTCAAATGGGATGAAGGAGTACAATATAAAGAGAAAGACTCTTAGTACTGTAGAGGATCAGAAGGACCTTGGGGTCCGGGTTCATAGGACTCTAAAATCGGCCCCGCAGCTGGAGGAGGTGGTTAAGAAGGTGTATGGTGTGCTGGCCTTTATCAATCAAGGGATTGAGTTTAGGAGTCCGGGGATAATGATGCAGCTATATGGAGTAGTGGATGAGGTGGAGGGCTGTTGTAGGCTGCAAAGAGACATAGATAGGATGCAAAGCTGGGCTGAAAAATGGCAAATGGAGTTTAACCCTGATAAATGTGAGGTGATTCATTTTGGTAGGACTAATTTAAATGTGGATTACAGGGTCAAAGGTAGGGTTCTGAAGGCTGTGGAGGAACAGAGAGATCTTGGGGTTCATATCCACAGATCTCTAAAGGTTGCCACTCAAGTGGATAGAGCTGTGAAGAAGGCCTATAGTGTGTTAGCTTTTATTAACAGGGGGTTAGAGTTTAAGAGCCGTGGGGTTTTGCTGCAACTGTACAGGACCTTGGTGAGACCACATTTGGAATATTGTGTGCAGTTCTGGTCACCTCACTATAAGAAGGATGTGGAAGCGCTGGAAAGAGTGCAGAGGAGATTTACCAGGATGCTGCCTGGTTTGGAGGGTAGGTCTTATGAGGAAAGGTTGAGGGAGCTAGGGCTGTTCTCTCAGGAGCGGAGGAGGCTGAGGGGAGATTTAATAGAGGTTTATAAAATGATGAAGGGGATAGATAGAGTGAACGTTCAAAGACTATTTCCTCGGGTGGATGGAGCTATTACAAGGGGGCATAACTATAGGGTTCGTGGTGGGAGATACAGGAAGGATATCAGAGGTAGGTTCTTTACGCAGAGAGTGGTTGGGGTGTGGAATGGATTGCCTGCAGTGATAGTGGAGTCAGACACTTTAGGAACATTTAAGCGGTTATTGGATAGGCACATGGAGCACACCAGGATGATAGGGAGTGGGATAGCTTGATCTTGGTTTCAGATAAAGCTCAGCACAACATCGTGCTGTACTGTTCTATGTTCTATATAAGACCCTCGTCAGACCCCACTTGGAGTACTGTGCTCAGTTCTGGTCGCCTCATTACAGGAAGGATGTGGGAAAGATTGAAAGGGTGCAGAGGAGATTTGCAAGGATGTTGCCTGGATTGAGTGACATGCCTTATGAGGATAGGCTGAGGGAGCTCGGTCTTTTCTCCTTGGAGAGACGGAGGATGAGAGGAGACCTGATAGAGGCATATAAGATGTTGAGAGGTATAGATCGGGTGGACTCTCAGAGGCTTTTTCCCAGGGTGGCAATGGCTGCTATGAGAGGACACAGGTTTAAGGTGCTGGGGGGTAGGTACAGGGGAGATGTTAGGGGTAAGTTTTTCACACAGAGGGTGGTGGGCGAGTGGAATCGGCTGCCGGTAGTGGTGGTGGAGGCAGATTCGATCGGGTCTTTTAAGAGACTTTTGGATAAGTTCATGGAAGTTAGTAAGATAGAGGGTTATAGGTAAGCCTAGTAGGTAGGGACATGTTCAGTGCAACTTGTGGGCTGTAGGGCCTGTTTGTGCTGTAGCTTTTCTATGTTCTATGTTCTATTTGCCCTTTGTAGTAACATCTACTACTTAAAAAAGTAGTTAATCACCAGCTACTGATTTCTCTTCTTCTGCTGTCACTCCCTCCACCACCAATGAACATTAGCAGCAGTGTGTGCCATCTACAAGATGTACTGCAGGAACTCACCAAGGTTCCTTCGACTGCACCTTCCAAATCCATGACCACTACCATCTAGAAGGAAAAGAGCTGAAGATACCTGGGAACAGCACCACCACCTGGAGATTTCCTTACAATCACTCACCATCCTAATTTGGGAATATATCCAGTGCTGAGCATTGCTACCTCATAGCACCAGGGAATTGTGTTCAAGTCCAACCTTGAGTCACTGTCTGTGTGAAGTTCGCGCTTTCTACCCGTGCCTGTTGAGTTTCCTCCGGGTGCTCGTGTTTCCTCCCACAGTCCAACGATGTTGGTTATATGGATTAGGTTATGCGGATTCGCCATGGTAAATTTGCAGGGTTATGGGGAGAGGGCAGTGGGGAGGGTCTGGGTGGGATGCCCTTTCAGAGAGTCAATGGGCCAGATGGCCTCTATCTGCTCTGTCGGGATGAATAGATTCGACATCACCGTTCCTTCACCGTCACTGGGTCAAAACCCTGGAATTCTGTCCTGAGCAGAATTGTGATTGCACCTTAGAGACTGCAGCTGTTCAAGAAGGCAGCTCACTACCATCTTCTGAAGGGCAATTAGAGATGGGCAATAAATGCTGACCCAGCCAGTGATGCCCACATCCCATGAGCAAATTTTTAAAAAATGAAATGCATATCTAAACGGAATGAATCTGGGGTCTTTGGTGCAATGTATTTTAGCTCACCAACTTGATCTGAAAAATGCTTCAGCAGCCGGGCCAATTAAAAGATGCCACAGAAAGATAGTTTATATTAATTATAGCAAGTCATCAAAATTAATGCTGATGGGTTGTGATGAAGTTTTAAAGCATTGGATCAAACATGGGCAGTAATTGAAGGGAGATAGAAATCTTTCTGGCGATCGAAACCTCAAACAATGATATTTGATTCAAGGTAACATTTTGAACAGCCAGGAAGTGAGTTTGTCTTTTTAAATGTTGGCTGTATTGTTTAACTCACTCTAGTTCCTTCAGCTGTGTACACAGAGAGGAGGGGGGAGAGAACTTGCAGCTTTAGTAAATGTTCCCGTTGAAAATGATGAGCCACTTCTTTCAGTGACAGAATGTTTGAATTAATTATAGTCTTGGTTCTGAGTCCGAGTAAATAATTAAGTGTTTACTGAATATATGTCTTTATATAATGAAAGGTAACCAATTAAACAATTATTGAGGATAGTACTCTCAGGACACTGCACTGTCTGTACTTGTAATTAAGAACAAAAAAAATTCCAGCAAAGATTGTAACTGAACTGTTGGAAATCTTTCAACTGATATGAGCAGTGTACTGCTTGATTTTATATCTCTTCCAACATCATCACATTTTGATCACTTCCTGTTAGTATTGACATACTTCCTGCAACACTTTCTGTTTCTTCTATTTTCTCATGCTTCAGTTTTCCTATTTATTATTTTGAGTGAGAGTTTAGTGTTCTTGTGTGAGGCAGCAGGCTAATAGCGCTGAGTTATTAATTATCCAGATGTATGACTGCTGACTGGATAATGTGATCAGATGCAACCTCATTCTGAGTGGTGAATCCCAGCTCCATCTCAAGTAATCTGATTCCATGAGCAGTAACACCTTCATCCGCAGCCTCCGGGTGAACTCAGGTGTCTCTATCCTGCCAGCATCCCCTTTGAAGGACTGACCATAGGTTACTTTTCTATTCCAATGCATTTTCGTTTGAGGTTCCATTGTTTGCTGTATCTCATACTTGAGTCATCTGCCAATGAAAGGGCAGCATCATAAGATCTTCTACCCTCTGCCACCTTGTTAGATGCCAGGTGCTTGAACTGATTGGAGAAACTTGGTTTGTTTTCACTTGAATGACGGAGGTTGAGGGGCGATCTGATAGAAGTCTACAAGATTATGAGGGGCATGGACAGAGTGGATAGTCAGAAGCTTTTTCTCAGGGTGGAAGAATCAATTACTAGGGGGCACAGGTTTAAGGTGTGAGGGGCAAGGTTTAAAGGAGATGCACGAGGCTCTGTTTTTTGCACAGAGGGTGGTGGGTGCCTGGAACTCGCTGCCGGGGAGGTAGTGGAAGCAGATACGATAGTGACTTTTAAGGGGCGTCTTGACAAATACATGAATAGGATAGGAATAGAGAGCTTTGGTCCCCAGAAGGGTAGGGGGTTTTAGTTCAGTTGAGCAGCATGGTCGGTGCAGGCTTGGAGGGCCGAAGGGCCTGTTCCTGTGCCGTAATTTTCTTTGTTCTTTGTTCTTCCTGGCCCACTATGACTCTGAGTTGATCTAATGCCCACTGAATGCTGCTGCTTTTTCATGCCCTGTACTTTACCCCACATTCTGCATTGTTGTATTTTGGGGCCAAGAATCCAATACTGATGAGAATAATGACACATCTGGCGAGGGCAGCCAGAGCTATGTCATTACCCTCATGGGGGACACAGCTGGACAGGGGACATGAAGAAGATAGAAGGACAATAGGTAATTCCATATTTAGGGCGATAGGCATGTGTTTCTGCAGCCAAAGGCAGGAATCCAGGTTGGTGTGTTGCCTCCCTGGTGCCAGGGTCGAGGGGAGGAACACAGAGTGGCCGCAGAACTCACCGAGGGGAGAGGGTGAACAGGCAGCAGCCATGGTGCATATTGGTAATAACAACTTAGGAAGAAGGAGTGATGTGCTCCTGCAATCAGAATTTAGGGAGCTAGGTCAGAAATTAGCAAAGAGGTCAATCACTTTTAATTCCAGGACATCACTGCAGGAGTCCCTAAGGGGAGTGTCTGCGGCCCAATCATCTTCAGCTGCTTCATCAAAGGCCTTGCTCCCATGATAGGGTCGGAAGTGGGGATGTTCGCTGATGACTGCACAATGCTCAGCGCCATTCGCGACTCCTCAGACATTGAAGTAACCAGAAACTGAACTGGACTAGCCATATAAATACTGCGGCTATCAGAGCTGGTCAGAGGCTGGGAATCCTGGCCAGTAACTCAACTCCAAAGCCTGTCCACCACTTACACAGTAGGGGCGGCACAGTGGTTAGCACTGCTGCCTCACAGCGCCAGGGACCCGGGTTCAATTCCCAGCTTGGATCATTGTCTGTGTGGAGTTTGTACGTTTTCCCCGTGTCTGTGTGGGTTTCCTCTGGGTGCTCCGGTTTCCTCCCACAGTCTGAAAGATGTGCAGGTTAGGTGAATTGACCATGCTAAATTCTCCCTCAGTGTACCCGAACAGGAGCCGGAGTGTGGTGATTCGGGGATTTTCACAGTAACTTCGTTGCAGTGTTAATGTGATACTAATAAATAAACTTTTAACTTTTAACAAGTCACAAGTCAAAAGTGTGATGGAATTCTACTTGCCTGGATGAATGCAACTCCAACAACACTGAGGAGGCTCGACAAAGCAGCCCGTGTGATTGGTATGCCTTCCTCAAACAGTCACTCCCTCCACCACTGATGAACAGTGACATCTGTGTATACAAAACTAGGGGAACAGCACCTCATCTTCTGATTGGGCACTTTCCAGCCTTCTGGACTGAACATTGAGTTCAACAACTTCAGAGCATGAACTCTCCCCTCCATCTTCACCCCATTCCCAGTTAATTGATTTCATTTCATTTCACCTCATTCTCCATTTTATCACTCTCCTTTCCACCCCCTCCCCCCTTCCCCCCAACCTCCCTTCTTCAAGCCAACTGCCACATTCCTCAGGCAGTCCTTTACCAAACTGTACCTTTGTTTTGCCATTAACACATTCCAATAATTTAATGAACACTTTTAGCACCTTCTCAGCCTTCTGCTCATTAACATTCCCTTTGTCCAATTCTACCACCCCTCCCCACCCTCATAGTCTCAATCTCTGCTGACTCGCTTTCCTCTCTGACAAAGGGTCATCTAGACTCGAAACGTTGGCTCTATTCTCTCTCCACAGATGCTGTCTGACCTGCTGAGATTTTCCAGCACTTTCTGTTTTTGTTTCATATTCCAGCATTCGCAGTATTTTGCATTTATTAAAGGTAGCAGGACAGGTTGAGAGTGCAGTCAATAAAACAATGACATCCTAAGCTTTATTAATAGGAGCACTCAGTACAAAGGCAGGAAAGTTACATTTAATCTAATGAAACACTGGTTCAGACATAACTAGAGTACTGTGTCCAGTTCTGGGTACTGCACTTTAGGATGGATGTGAAAGCATTGGAGAGAGTGCAGGAATAGTGTCACAGCTGTAGAGAAGGTGTATGCTGTGGAGGGATTGTCTACAGAGTCTCTGTGGGTGGAAGTTCGGAGTGGGAAGGGGTCGATCACTTTGCTGGGAGTTTTCTATAGGCCGCCCAATAGTGACAGGGAGGTGGAGGAGCAGATAGGGAAACAGATCCTGGAGAGTTGCAATAATAGCAGAGTTGTTGTAATGGGAGACTTTAATTTCCCAAACATAGATTGGAATATCCCTAGGGTAAGGGGATTGGATGGGGAGGAGTTCATTAGGTGTGTTCAGGAGGGTTTCCTGACACAGCATGTGGACAAGCCTACAAGAGGAGAGGCTGTACTTGATCTGATATTGACCAATGAGCCTGGACAGGTGGCAGATCTCTCAGTGAGAGAGCATCTTGGGGATAGCGATCATAACTCTATCTCCTTTATGCTTGCATTGGAAAAAGAGAGGATCAGGCAAGCTAAGAAAACATTTAGATGGAGTAAGGGGAAATATGAAGACATAAGGCAGCAAATTAGAGGACTAAATTGGAAGGAGGTATTCTCGGGGAAATCTACTGAAGAGAGGTGGCAGTTTTTCAAGGAATGTCTGTCTAGGGTTCTACAGGACAATTTTCCGAGCAGATAGGGAGGAGTTGGTAGGTTAAAGGAACCATGGTGCACGAAAGCTGTGCGGGACCTAGTCGAGAAGAAAAGGAAAGCGTACAAAAGGTTCAGAGAGCTTGGCGAAGATAGGGATCTAGATGAGTATACGGCTTGTAGGAAGGGACTAAAGAAGGAAATTAGGAGAGCCAGAAGGGATCACGAGAAGGCCTTGGCAAGTAGAATTAAGGAAAACCCTAAGGCGTTCTATAAATATGTGAAGAGTAAAAGGATGAGACGTGAAGGAATAGGGCCCATAAAAGGTGAAGGTGGGAAAATCAGTACGGAACCAGTAGAAATGGCAGAGGTGCTTAATGAGTATTTTGCCTCGGTTTTCATAGAGGAGAAAGACATGGGTGGATGTACTGTGGGTTTGCGGTGGACTGAAAAGATTGAGGATGTGGACTTTAACAAAGAGGTTGTGCTGGAATCTTTGAATGGCATCAAGATAGATAAGTCGCCAGGTCTGGATGGGATGTACCCCAGGTTACTGTGGGAGGCGAGGGAAGAGATTGCAGAGCCTCTGGCGATGATCTTTGCGTCGTCGATGGAGACGGGAGCGGTGCCGGAGGATTGGAGGATTGCGGATGTGGTTCCTATTTTCAAGAAGGGGAATAGGGATAGCCCAGGAAATTACCGACCGGTGAGTCTAACGTCAGTGGTTGGTAAGCTGATGGAGAAGATCCTGAGGGACAAGATTTATGAGCATTCAGAGAGGTTTAGTATGCTCAAGAATACTCAACATGGTTTTGTCAAAGGCAGATCGTGACTTACGAGCCTGGTGGAGTTCTTCGAAAATGTGACTAAACACATTGACGAAGGGAAAGCGGTAGATGTGGTTTACATGGATTTTAGCAAGGCGTTCGATAAGGTCCCTCATGCAAGGCTTCTAGAAAAAGTGAGAGGGCATGGGATCCAAGGGGCTGCTGCCCGGTGGATCCAGAACTGGCTTGCCCAAAGGAGGCAGAGAGTGTGTATAGATGGGTCTTTTTCTAAATGGAGGTCGGTCACCAGTGGTGTGCCCCAGGGATCTGTTCTGGGACCCTTGCTGTTTGTCATTTTCATAAATGACCTGGATGAGGAAGTGGAGGGATGGGTTGGTAAGTTTGCCAATGACACGAAGGTTGGTGGGGTTGTGGATAGTCTGGAGGGATGTCAGAAGTTACAGAGGGACATAGATAGGATGCAAGACTGGGCGGAGAAGTGGCAGATGGACTTCAACCCAGATAGTTGCGTAGTGGTCCATTTTGGCAGGTCAAATGGGATGAAAGAGTACAAAATAAAGGGAAAGACTCTTAGTACTGTGGAGGATCAGAAGGACCTTGGGGTCCGGGTCCATACGACTCTAAAATTGGCCCCGCAGGTGGAGGAGGTGGTTAAGAAGGCGTATGGTGTGCTGGCCTTTATCAATCGAGGGATTGAGTTTAGGAGTCCGGGGATAATGATGAAGCTATATAAGAACCTCGTCAGACCCCACTTGGAGTACTGTGCTCAGTTCTGGTCGCCTCATTACAGGAATGATGTGGAAAAGATTGAAAGGGTGCAGAGGCGATTTACAAGGATGTTGCCTGGATTGCGTGGCATGCCTTATGAGGATAGGCTGAGAGAGCTCGGTCTTTTCTCCTTGGAGAGACGAAGGATGAGAGGAGACCTAATAAAGGTATATAAGATGTTGAGAGGCATAGATCGGGTGCACTCTCAGAGGCTTTTTCCCAGGGTGGAAATGGCTGCTACGAGAGGACATAGGTTTAAGGTGCTGGGGTGTAGGTACAGGGGAAATGTTGGGGGGAAGTTTTTCACACAGAGGGTGGTGGGCGAGTGGAATCGGCTGCCGTCGGTGGTGGTGGAGGCAAACTCAATAGGGTCTTTTAATAGACTCCTGGATGAGTACATGGGACTCAATCGGATGGAGGGTTATAGGTAGGCCTAAAAGGTAGGGATATGTTCGGCACAACTTGTGGGGCCGAAGGGCCTGTTTTGTGCTGTAATTTTCCATGTTTTTATGTTTCTATGTTTCTAAAAGATTCACAAGACTGTTTCCAGCGATGAAGAACTTGACTTTTATAGATAGACTGGAGGGGCTGGAACTGTTTTCGTTGGAGAAGACAAAATTGAGAGGAGAGTTGATCGAGATATTCAAAATCATCAGGGGTTTGGAAAGTGTAGATCAGGAAAACTGTTCCTATTGGTGGAAGGATAGAAAACCTGTTGACACAAATTCAAGTTAATTGCCAAATGAAGCAACAACAACATGAGGAGAAACCTTTTCACGCAGTGAGAGATTGGAATCTGGAATGCACTATCTGAGGGTGTGGTTAAGATCTAGAATGCACTGTCTGACAGTATGGTTTGGATCTGAAATGTTCTGTCTGAGAGTATTTTAAAGTTTAAGTTTTTAAAAGTTTATTGATTATTGTCAAAAGTAGGCTTATATTAACACTGCAATTAAGGTACTGTAAAAATCACCTAATTGCCACCCTCCGGCGCCAGTTTGGGTACACTGAGGGAGAATTTAGCATGACCAATGCACCTAACAACATGTCTTTCAGACTGTGGGAGGAAACCAGAGCACCCGGGGAAAACCCACGCAGACATGGGGAGAACGCGCAGACTCCGCACAGACAGTGACCCAAGCCGGGAATCAAACCCAGGTCCCTGGAGCTGTGAAGCAGCAGTGCTAACCACTGTGCTACCGTGCCGTCCGTGTGTTGAGGATCTGGAATGTACTATTTGAGAATGTGTTTTTTTAATTCATTTTTTATCCATTTGTGGAACATGTGCGTCGCTGGCTGGCCAGCATTTATTGCCCATCCCTTAGTTGCCTTTGAGAAGGTGGTGGTGAGCTGCCTTCTTGAATCGCTGCAGTCCCTGTTCTGTGGGTTGACCCACAATGCCATTAGGGAGGAAATTCCAGGATTTTGACCCAGCGATTGCGAAGGAACGGCGATATATTTCCAAGTCAGGATGGTGAGTGGCTTGGAGGGGAATTTGCAGGTGGTGGTGTTCCCATGTATCTGCTGCCCTTGTCCTTCTCGATGGAAGTGGTCGTGGGTTTGGAAGTGCTGTCTAAGGATCTTTGGTGAATTGTTGTGTGTAGTGCATCTTGTCGATAGTACACACTATTGCTGCTGAGCGTCGGTGGTGGAGGGATTGAATGTTTGTGGATGTGGTGCCAATCAAGCAGGTTGCTTTGTCCTGGATAGTGTCCAGCTTCTTAGCTGTGAGGAGAGGTTGGAGAAATTTGTTTTGTTCTCATTGGAACGACGGAGGTTGAGAGGTGACCTAATAGAAGTCTACAAGGTTATGAGAGGCATGGACAGAGTGGATTATCAGAAGCTTTTTCCCAGGGTGGAAGAGTCAATTACTAGGGGGCACAGGTTTGAGGTGTGCGGGGCAAGTTTTAAAGGAGATGTACGAGACAGCTTTTTACACAGAGAGTAGTGGGTGCCTGGAACCCGTTGCTGGAGGAGGTAGTGGAAGCGGATATGGTAGTGGCTTGGAGCATCTTGACAAGTACATGAATAGGATGGGAATAGAGGGATATGGTCCCCGGAAGGGTAGGGGGTTTTAGTTAAGTCGGGCAGCATGGTCGGTGCAGGCTTGGAGGGTCGAAGGGCCTGTTCCTGTGCTGTAATTTTCTTTGTTTTTTGTTCTTTGTTCTTAAGTGTTGTTGGAATTGCACCCATCCAGGCAAGTGGGGAGTATTCCATCACACTCCTGACTTGTGCCTTGTAGATAGTGGACAGGCTCTGGGGAGGCAGGAGGTGAGTTACTCGCTGCAGTATTCCTAGCCTCTGACCTGCTCTTGTAGCCACTGTGTTTATGCGGTGAGTCCAGTTAAGTTTCTGGTCAATGGTAACCCCAAAGATGTTGACAGTGAGAGATTCAGTGATGGTAACTCCATTGAATGTCAAGGGGCGGTAGTTAGAGGATCTCTTATTGGTGATGGTCATTGCCTGGCATTTGTGTGGCGTGAATGTTACTTGCCACTTGTCAGCCTAAGCCTGGATGTTGTCCAGATCTTGTTGCATTTGATCATGGACTGCTTCAGTATCTGAGGAGTCGCAAATGGTGCTGAACATTGTGCAATCTTCGGCGAACATCCCCACTTCTGACCTTATGATGGAGGGAAGGTCATTGATGAAGCAGCTGAAGATTGTTGGGCCTAGGACACTACCCTGAGGGACTCCTGCAGAGATGTCCTGGAGCTGAGATGACTGACCCTCCACAGCTACAACCATCTTCCTATGTGCCAGGTATGACTCCAACCAGCAGAGAGTTTGCCCCCTGATACCCATTGATTCCAGTTTCACCACGGCTCCTTGATGCCACACTCGATCGAATGCAGCCTTGATGTCAAGGGCTGTCACTCTCACCTCACCTCAATTAGGATTAGTTTGGGATCTGGATGTTCTGTTTGAGAGTATGATGGAGACAGGTTCAACCAAATCTCTCAAAAGTGATCATTATCCAAAAAGGAGAAAGTTGCAGGTCTTCTGGTAAAAGGCTGACGAGTGGCTTTTTGTGATCTGTCACTTCAGCGAGCCAGCACTGACACAATAGGCCAAATGGCTCCCTTCCATGGTGCAACCATTCTTTGACTTAAAGCAAAGGACCAAGAAATTATTTTTCTTTCTATTTAACTAACAGTTGGCTGAAATGTACAATTCACAAGTGTTTAGTTTCAAACCATCATAAGAACATAAGAACATAAGAAATAGGAGCAGGAGTAGGCCATCTAGCCCCTCGAGCCTGCCCCGCCATTCAATAAGATCATGGCTGATCTGACGTGGATCAGTACCACTTACCCGCCTGATCCCCATAACCCTTAATTCATGGTCTGGATACAGTGCCAGTTTTCAAGTTCAGTTTCCATTGGTCAATCTCATGATTTATTTACTGTCAGTTACAGACATGTATAATGCCAGAGGTCCATTTAATATGAGTTTTGAACTGTCCAGAGAGCAAAATGTTTTCTGAGTTGAAATTTGTTCTGTAATGAGGAAATGTGTAATTACAGAGAACAATGTCGACATGGTAAACGAGTTAATGATATTTTTATTTAAAGTGCAGCTACTTTTCAAACAATGGTCTTTCTTTAGTTCGAAACAAACAATGCCTAAAGAGATCCCTTAACATTGAGGACTATCGTGCTTCTCCACTCCCTATCCCGTGAATACTCCATTCTGTGTGAATGCAACCTTTGAGATAGTGGAGGTTGGAGTCTTGAGCAATTCACTCAGTGTTAATCCCGCTGCCTAAACCTATTTAAATTGATCCTCACCCACAGCAAAGCTAAAGGAAACACACTTTACCCACATTTAAAGTAAACTCATTAACACCGCAATTAAAATAGAAGCGGGGTGGAGGGGGCAATTTAATGTGGGGCCACAGGATCCGAATATCTCTGGTTCTGTCAACGTTGGAACACTGGCCGGCAAGACCTGATTCTTGGATTAGAAACATCGAAATAGAGAAATTAGGGGCAGGAGGAGGTCGTTCAGCGCTTTGCACCTTCTCCTCCATTCATTATGATCATGGCTGATCATCCATCACAATTGCCTAATCCCGCCTCCCCCTCCTCCACCACCGATATTTACACCCAATTCCCACCTCTTGTTGTTGATAAGTTTATGGGTGATGAGTCGGAACACACAACTCCCAACCTCGGCAGTTTGATTGCATTTCTGCCCCTCTCTCTGCAATTTTGAGGGGGCCATTAAGGTAGATAAATCCCCGGGGCTGGATGGAATCTATACCAGGTTACTGTGGGAGGCAAGGGAAGAAATAGCTGGGGCCTCAACAAATATCTTCATATCCTCTTTGACGACAGGCGAGTTTCCACAGGACTGGAGAACAGCCAATGTTGTTCCCTTGTTTAAGAAAGGAAACAGGGATAATCCAGGAAATTGTAAACTGGTGAGCCTGGCGTCACTGGTGGAGAAGCTTTTGGAGATGTTACTGAGGGATAGGATATATGTACATTTGGTGGAAAATGGACTAGTTAGTGACAGGCAGCATGGTTTTGTACGGGGAAGGTCATGTCTCACCAACTTGATTGAGTTTTTTGAAGAGATGACAAAGATAATTGATGAGGGAAGGGCTGTGGATGTAGTTTATATGGGCTTTAGTAAGGCGTTTGACAAGGTCCCACATGGCAGACTGGTGCAAAAACTAAAATCACATGGGATTCGGGGTGCGCTGGCGAGATGAATACAGAACTGGCTTGGTCATAGAGAGGAGAGATGGAAGGGTGTTTTTCAGAATGGAGATCTGTAGCTCGTGGTGTTCCGCAGGGATCAGCGCTGGGACCTCTGTTGGTTGTAGTATATATAAATGACCTGGGGGAAAATGTGGGTGGTCTGATTAGTAAGTTTGCGGATGACACGAAAATTAGTGGAGTTGCCAATAGTGCCAGGGATTGTTAGAGCATACAATAGGATATAGATAGATTGGATACTTGGGTTCAGAAATGGCAGATGGAGTTTAATCCAGACAAATGCGAGATGATGCATTTTGGAGGATCAAATTTAGGTGCGAATTATACTGTAAATGGCAGAACATTTAGGAATATTAATGTACAGAGGGATCTGTGCGTGCAGGTCCACAATTTCCTAAAAGTGGCAACACGGGTGGCCGATGCACTGAGTACAAGAGTTGGGAAATTATGTTGCAGCTATATAAAACCTTGGTTAGGCTGCATTTGGAGTGTTGTGTGCAGTTCTGGTCACCACACTACCAGAAGGACATGGAAGCTTTGGCGAGAGTGCAAAGAAGGTTCACCAGGATATTGCCTGGCCTCGAGGGTGTTGACTATGAGGAGAGGTTGAATAAACTAGGATTGTTTTCACTGGAAAGACAGAGGCTGAGGGGAGACCTGATAGAGGTCTACAAAATTATGAGAGACATAGACAGGATGGATAGTCAGAGGCTTTTTCCCAGGGTGGAAGTGTCAATTACAAGGGGGCACAGGTTCAAGGTGCGAGAGGAAAAGTTTAAGGGAGATGTGCAGGGGAAGGTTTTCATGCAGGGAGTGGTGGGTGCCTGGAACGCACTGCCGGAGGAGGTGGTGGAAGCAGGCACATTAGCAACATTTAAGAGGCACCTGGATGGGGACATGAATAAGAACAAAGAACAAAGAACAGTTCAGCACAGGAAACAGGCCCTTCGGCCCTCTAAGCCTGTGCCACTCCTTGGTCCAACTAGACCAATCGTTTGTATCCCTCCATTCCCAGGCTGCTCATGTGACTATCCAGGTAAGTCTTAAACGATGTCAGCGTGCCTGCCTCCACCACCCTACTTGGCAGCGCATTCCAGGCCCCCAACACTTTCTGCGTAAAAAAAGTCCGATATCTGAGTTATACTTCGCCTCTCTCACCTTGAGCCCGTGACCCCTCGTGATCGTCACCTCCGACCTGGGAGAAAGCTTCCCACTGTTCACCGTATCTATACCCTTCATAATCTTGTACACCTCTATTAGATCTCCCCTCATTCTCCGTCTTTCCAGGGAGAACAACCCCAGTTTACCCAATCTCTCCTCATAGCTAAGACCCTCCATACCAGGCAACATCCTGGTAAACCTTCTCTGCACTCTCTCTAACGCCTCCACGTCCTTCTGGTAGTGTGGCAACCAGAACTGGACGCAGTACTCCAAATGTGGCCTAACCAGCGTTCTATACAGCTGCATCATCAGACTCCAGCTTTTATACTCTATACCCCATCCTATAAAGGCAAGCATACCATATGCCTTCTTCACCACCTTCTCCACCTGTGTTGCCACCTTCAAGGATTTGTGGACTTGCACACCTAGGTCCCTCTGTGTTTCTCTACTCCCGATGACTCTGCCATTTATTGTATAACTCCTCCCTACATTATTTCTTCCAAAATGCATCACTTCGCATTTATCCGGATTAAACTCCATCTGCCACCTCTCCGCCCAATTTTCCAGCCTATCTATATCCTGCTGTATTGCCCGACAATGCTCTTCGCTATCCGCAAGTCCAGCCATCTTCGTGTCATCCGCAAACTTGCTGATTACACCAGTTACACCTTCTTCCAAATCATTTATATATATCACAAATAGCAGAGGTCCCAGTACAGAGCCCTGCGGAACACCACTGGTCACAGACCTCCAGCCGGAAAAAGACCCTTCGACCACTACCCTCTGTCTCCTATGGCCAAGCCAGTTCTCCACCCATCTAGCCACTTCTCCTTGTATCCCATGAGCCTTAACCTTCTTAACCAACCTGCCATGTGGGACTTTGTCAAATGCCTTACTGAAATCCATATAGACGACATCCACGGCCCTTCCTTCATCAACTGTTTTTGTCACTTCCTCAAAAAACTCCACCAAATTTGTAAGGCACGACCTCCCTCTTACAAAACCATGCTGTCTGTCACTAATGAGATTGTTCCGTTCTAAATGCACATACATCCTGTCTCTAAGAATCCTCTCCAACAACTTCCCTACCACGGACGTCAAGCTCACCGGCCTATAATTTCCTGGGTTATCCCTGCTACCCTTCTTAAACAACGGGACCACATTCGCGATCCTCCAATCCTCAGGGACCTCACCTGTGTCCAAAGAAGCGACAAAGATTTCCGTCAGAGGCCCAGCAATTTCATCTCTCGTCTCCCTGAGCAGTCGAGGATAGATGCCATCAGGCCCTGGGGCTTTGTCAGTTTTAATGTTCCCTAAAAAACCTAACACTTCCTCTCTTGTAATGGAGATTTTCTCTAACGGGTCAACACCTCCCTCCGAGACACTCCCGGTTAACACGCCCCTCTCCTTCGTGAATACTGATGCAAAGTATTCATTTAGGATCTCCCCTATTCCCTTGGGTTCGAAGCATAATTCCCCTCCTTTGTCCCTGAGAGGTCCGATTTTCTCCCTGACAACTCTTTTGTTCCTAACGTATGAATAGAATGCCTTAGGATTCTCCTTAATCCTGCCTGCCAAGAACATCTCGTGACCTCTTTTTGCCCTTCTAACTCCCTGTTTGAGTTCTTTCCTACTCTCTCTGTATTCCTCCAGAGCTCCATCTGTTTTCAGTTGCCTGGACTTAACGTACGCCTCCCTTTTCCTTTTAATCTGATAGGGAGGGAAAAGAGGGATACGGACCGAGTAAGGGCAGAAGGTTTCTTTTAGTTTAGTTAGGGCATCATGATCGGCGCAAGCTTGGAGGGCTGAAGGGCCTGTTCCTGTGCTGTCCTTTCCTTTGTTCTTTGCTCCAAACAAGGCATGTAAAATGCTCCGCAAGGATGAGTCTATTGGTTATTCTTGGGAGTTCAGCCAAGAGTTCATAATGAGGCCATCTGACAAAATAGATGTTTTACCAACTGACATCCTATTTCTGTTCATGCAGTTGCCAGATAGAACATAGAACATAGAAAAGCTACAGCACAAACAGGCCCTTCGGCCCACAAGTTGCGCTGAACAATTTTCTTACCTTCTATGCTCATCTATAACCCTCTATCTTACTAACCTCCATGAACCTACCCAAAAGTCTCTTAAAAGACTCAATCGAATCCGCTTCCACCACCACTACCGGCAGCCGTTTCCACACACCCACCACCCTCTGAGTGAAAAACGTACCCCTAACATCTCCTCTATACCTACTCCCCAGCACCCTAAACCTGTGGCCTCTCGTGACAACCATTTCAGCCCTGGGTAAAAGCCTCTGAGAATCCACTCTATCAATACCTCTCAACATCTTATACAACTCTATCAGGTTACCTCTCATCCTTCGCCTCTCCAAGGAGAATAGACCTAGCTCTCTCAATCTATCCTCATAAGGCATACCACTTAATCCTGGCAACATTCTCGTAAATCTCCTCTGCACCCGTTCTATGGCTTCCACATCCTTTCTGTCATGAGGTGACCAAGACTGGGCACAGTACTCCAGGTGGGGTCTGACCAGGGTCCTATACAGCTGCAGCATTATCTCCCGATTTCTAAACTCAACTCCTCTATTGATGAAGGCCAGTATTTCATACGCCTTCTTAACCACAGCCTCGACCTTTGACGCCGCATTGAGCATCCTATGTACCCGGACCACAAGATCCCTCTGTTATTCCACACTGCAGCATGGTAGCACAGTGGTTAGCACTGCTGCTTCACAGCTCCAGGGTCCTGGGTTCGATTCCTGGCTCGGGTCACTGTCTGTGTGGAGTTTGCACATTCTCCTCGTGTCTGCGTGGGTTTCCTCCGGGTGCTCCGGTTTCCTCCCACAGTCCAAAGATGTGCGGGTTAGGTTGATTGGCCAGGTTAAAAAAAATTGCCCCTTAGAGCCCTGGGATGCGTAGGTTAGAGGGATTAGCAGGAAAAATATGTGGGGGTAGGGCCTGGGTGGGATTGTGGTCGGTGCAGACTCGATGGGCCGAATGGCCTCCTTCTGCACTGTAGGGTTTCTATGATTCTATGATTCTATGCCAAGCGTCTTACTCTTAATATTATATTCTTCCATCCTATTCGACCTGCCAAAATGAAACACCACACACTTATCTGGGTTGGAGTCCATCTGCCACTTCTCTGCCCAGTCTTGCATCTTATCTATGTCTCATTCCAACTGCTGACATCCCTCTACACTATCCACAACACCTCCAACCTTTGTGTCATCAGCAAACATGCCAACCCATCCTTCCACTTCCTCATCCAGGTCATTTATAACAATCACAAAGAGCAAAGGTCCCAGAACAGATCCCTGGGGCACCCCACTGGTGACCGACCTCCACTTGGAAAAAGACCCATCTACAACCACACTTTGCCTTCTGTGGGCAAGCCAGTTCTGAATCCACAAAGCAACGTCTCCTTCTATCCCATGCCCCTTCACTTTCTCCATAAGCCTTGCATGGGGCACCTCATCAAACGCCTTACTGAAATCCATATAAACCACATCTACCGCTCTTCCCCCATCTAAGTGTCTAATCACATCTTCAAAAAACTCAATCAAACTCGTAAGGCATGACCTGCCTCGGACAAAGCCGTGCTGGCTACTTCTGATCATACTATTCCTTTCCAAATGTTCATAAATCCTGCCTCTCAGGATCTTCTCCATCAAATTACCTACCACTGAGGTTAGACTCACTGGTCTATAATTTCCTGGGCTATCTCTTCTCCCTTTTTTGAATAACGGAACCACATCCGCCATCCTTCAATCCTCTAGAACCTCTCCTGTCTCCATTGACGACGCAAAGATCATCGCCAGAGGATCAGCAATCTCTTCCCTCGCCTCCCACAGTAACCTGGAGTACATCCCATCTGGTCCTGGTGATTTATCTAACTTGATGCTTTTCAACAGCTCCAACACATCCTCTTTCCTAATGCCCACATGCTCAATCTTCTCAGTCCACTGCAAGTCTGCACTGCAACAACCAAGATGCCTGGGTTTGACTGACAGTTTTATGTGGATGTAAGAGGGAAAACCCTTTTCAAAGGGAGTTGTGAATGACTGATTCAAATAAAATACAAGCATTTCAAGAGGTTTTCAGTGTTGTGTTCTGGCTTTTCTTTTGTGTACCTGGTGCATACAAGGTGAGGGGCACAGAGGAAGCATGGAGGACATGGAATTACATTTTTACAAAATCATTGTTGGGATGTGGGCATCCCTGGTTGGGCCTCGGACACTACCCTGAGGAACTCCTGCACTGATGTCCTGAAGCTGAGATGATTGACCTCCAATCACCACAACCATCTTCCTTTGTGCCAGGTATGACTCCAACCAGTGGAGAGTTTGCCCCCTAGTTACTTTTGACTCCAGTATTGCAAGTGCTCCTTGATGCCAATCTTGTCTAATGCTGCCTTGATGTCAAGGGCAGTCACTATCACCTCGCCTCAGCAGTTCAGCTCTTTTGTCCATGTTTGAACCAAGGCTGTAATGAGGTCAAAAGCTGAGTGTCCTGGTGGAACCCAAACTGAGTGACAGTGATGAGGTTTTTGTTGAGTAAGTGCCACTTGATAGTGCTGTCGATGACCCTTCCATCACTTGACTGATGATCGAGAGTAGATTGATGGGGCAGTAATTGATTGGGTTGGATTTATCCTGCGCTTTGTGTACAGGACATACCTGGGCAATTTTCACATTGCCGGGTAGATGTCAGTGTTGTAGTTGTACTGGAACATCTTGGCTAGGGGCGCGGCAAGTTCTGGAGCATAAATATTCAATACTATTACCGGAATATTGTCAATGTCCATAGTCTTTACAGTATAGGAACATAGGAACATAGGAATTAGCAGCAGAAGTCGGCAAATTCAGCTCTTCGAGCCTGCTCCGCCATTCAATCAGATCATGGCTGATCTCTCCCTGGTCTCAAGTCCACTTCCCCACCTGTTCCCCACATCCCCTTATCCCTTTTTTTATTAGAAATACATCTATCTCCTTCTTGAGACCATTCAATGATTCAGATTCCACCGCGCTCTGGGGCAGCGAGTTCCATAAATTCACCACCCTCTGCGAGAAGTAGTTCCTCCTCATCCCCATTTTAAATCTACCACCTCTCAGCCTATATCCATGACCATAACCCTTAATTCCTTTACTGTTCAAAAATGTATCTATCCTTGCCTTAAAAACATTCAATGAGGTAGCCTCAACTGCTTCACTGGGCAGAGAATTCCACAGATTCACAAACCTTTGTGCAAAGAAGTTCCTCCTCAACACATTCCTAAATTTGCTCCCCCTTATTTTGAGGCCATGCCCCCTAGTTCTAGTTTCACCCGCCAGTGGAAACAACTTCCCTGCTTCTATCTTATCTATTCCCTTCATAATTTTATATGTTTCTATAAGATCTCCCCTCATTCTTCTGAATTCCAATGAGTATAGCCCCAGTCTACTCAGTCCCTCCTCATAAGCCAACCCTCTCAACTCCGGAATCAACCTAGTGAATCTCCTCTGCACCCTCTCCAGTGCCAGTAGATCCTTTCTCAAGTAAGGAGACCAAAATTGTACACAGTACTCCAGGTGTGGCCTCAAACCAGCATCTTATACAGCTGCAACATAACCTCGCTGTTTTTAAACTTCATCCCTCTAGCAATGAAGGACAAAATTCCATTTGCCTTCTTAATTACCTGCTGCACCTGCAAACCAACTCCTTGAGATTCCTGCATAAGGACACCTAGGTCTCTCTGCACAGCAGCATGCTGCAATTGTTTACTATTTAAATAATAGTCCATTTTGCTGTTATTCTTACCAAAATGGATGACCTCAAATTTACCAACATTGTACTCCATCTGCCAGACCCTTGCCCACTCACTTAGACTATCTATATCCCTTTGCAGACTTTCAGCGTCCTCTGCACACTTTGCTCTGCCACTCATCTTAGTGTCATCTGTGAACACTACACTTGGTCCCCAATTGCAAATCATCTATGTAAATCATAAACAATTGCGGTCCCAACACTGATCCCTGAGGCACACCACTAGTCACTGATCGCCAACCAGAAAAACACCCATTTACCACCATTCTTTGCTTTCTGTTACTTAACCAATCCTCTATCAATGCTAATACATTACCCGTAACACCGTGCACCTTTATCTTATGTAGCAGTCTTTGGTGCGGCACCTTGTCAAATGCCTTCTGGAAATCCAGATACACCACATCCACAGGTTCCCCATTGTCCACTGCACATGTAATGTTCTCAAAGAATTCCACCAAATTAGTCAAACATGACCTTTCCTTCATGAACTCATGCTGCGTCTTACCAATGGGAAAACTTATATCCAGATGACTCGCTATTACTTCCTTGATGATAGATTCAAGCATTTTCCCTACTACAGAAGTTAAGCTAACTGGCCTATAGTTACCCGCCTTTAATTAAACAGTGGCATCACATTTGCTGTTTTCCAATCTGCGGGAAGCACCCCAGAGTCCAGCGAATTTTGGTAAATTACCACTAGTGCATTTGCTATTTCTCCTGCCATCTCTTTTAGTACTCTGGGATGCATTCCATCAGGAACAGGAGACTTGTCTACCTTTGGCCCCACTAACTGCTTGGTGCAGACTCGATGGGCCGAATGGTCTCTTTCTGTACTGTAGGGATTCTATGATTCAACTTGCCCAACACTACCCCTTTCATGATAATGATAGTTTCTAGGTCCTCAGCTGCCATAGCCTTCCTGTCATCAATTTTTGGCATGTTATTTGTGTCTTCCACTGTGAAGACCGACACAAAATACCTGTTCAATGCCTCAGCCATTTTCTCATTCCCAGTTATTACATCCCCCTTCTCATCCTCTACAGATGACCTACAGTCCTTCCTTATCACAGATATATACTTTTGCTGAGCACTGTGAAAGATTGCTTTGAAAGTCCTCCATTGTTCCTCAATTTTCCCATCATAAAGCTTTTGTTCCCAGTCTACATTAGCCAACTTCTCCCTCATCCCATTGTAGTCTCCTTTGTTTAAGCACAAGACACTGGGATTGGATTTTACCTTCTCACGGTCCAGCTGTATTTTAAATCAACCATACTGTGATCGCTTCTTCCAAGAGGATCCCTAACTGCAAGATCATTAATTATTCTTGTCTCATTACATAGGGCCAGACCTAGGAAAGCTTGCTCCTTTGTAGGTTCCATTACATACTGTTCAAGGAAGCTATTGTGGATACATTCTATGAACTCCTCCTCAAGGCTGCCTTGACCGACCTGGTTTGACCAATTGATATGTAGATTAAAATCCCCCATGATAGTTGCTGTATCATTTTTACATGCATCAGTTATTTCTTTGTTTATTTCTCGCCCCACCATGATGTCATTATTTGGTGGCCTATAGACTACGCCTATCAGTGACTTTTTCTCCTTACTATTTCTAATTTCCACCCAAATGGATTCAACCTTTTTTTCCAGAGAACCTATATCATCTCTCACCACTGCCCTGATATCATCCTTAAATATCAGAGATACACCGCCTCCCTTATCTTCCTGTCGGTCCCTCCGAACAGTCTGATACCCCTGGATATTTAACTCCCAGTCATGACCATCCTGCAACCATGTCTCTGTAATGGCCACCCAATCATACTCGTTCACAATGATTTGTGCTTTCAACTCATTTACCTTGTTTCGAATACTATGAGCATTCAGATAAAGTGCCCTTATGCTAGTTTTTGTACCTTCTTTTTGAATTCTAACGCTTCCATTAATAACATCTCCTGAGTTCTCCTTCCTTTTAACTTTTTTCCTGATTTTTGATGTAGTTGGAACATTCTCCCCACATTTTGTCCTTGCTCCCTCCTTCTCGGACTCCTTACATAGGTTCCCAGCTTTGATTCTATAAGTATGACTATGTCGGACTGTTTCTTGAGTCATATGTGAAAAAGCTCTCCCAATTTTGGCACAAGTTCCCAAATGTTAGTAAGGAGGACTCTGCAGGGTTAGCAGGGCTGAGCTTGCCGTTACATTTTCCAGTGCCTAGGTCGAAGCTTGGTGATCCATCTGGTTTCATTCCTGGACTTTGGGGACTTTGAGGTGGAATGAGAGAAATGGGATGTTCACTGATGACTGCATAACATTCAGCATCATTCGTGACTCCTCAGATACTGAAGCGGTCCATGTCCAAATGCAGCAAGTCCTGGACAATATCCAGGCTTGGGCTGACAAGTGGTAAGTAACACTTGCGTCACACAAGTTCCAGTTAATGACCATCTCCAACAAGGCAGGATCTAAGCATCGCCCTATGATATTCCATGCTATCACCATTAATGAATCCCCTGCTATCAACATTCTGGAGATTACCCCAGAAACTGAACTGGACAAGCCAAATAAATACTGTGGCTACCAGCACAGGTCTAAGGCTGGGAATCCTACGGAAAGTAACTCATCTCCTGATCCCCAAAACCTGTCCACCATCTACAAGGCACAAGTGTGATGGAATACTCTCCACTTGCCTGGATGAGTGTGGCTCAATCAGCAGTCAAGAAGCCAGGACTGATAGACACTCCTTCCACCAGTTTCCAGGTTCACTCCTTTAAGCAACGAATTACTGTAGCAGCAGAGTGTATCATGTGCAAGATGCACTGCAGCAAATTGCGAAAGCTCCTTTCTAACCTGTGACCTCCACCACCTCGAAGGACAACACAACATGTGTATGGGAACACCACCCCCTGGAAGTTCCTCTACAAGGCACTCACCTTCCTGGCCTCTTGTCCACAAACCTACGGCCCACCCTGAGCTGTTTCCCATGTTACATTGGGTAACACAACAGCCAGCACACCCTTCCATCAGCTTATTGAAGCAGCTAGTTGCCAATTAAGGGTCAATTAAGGACCTCTTTCTGCCTCTACCATGTGGTGGGCGTGTGGTGGGAGAAGACAGAAGAAAAATGGCCACCCTGCTACTTTCCCAGTTCAGGGTAGAAGGAGAAAAGGGAGTGTCTCCTTTGGGGGAGGCATGGGGGTGGTCCCATGTCCAAAGTAGCCCTCTCCACAAAATAGTACGCTCACTTTGTGCCTCCCACCAGGCTCTCAAACCTGACCCCTCCCCATGCCCCTCCCCTCCACAGCCACCAAAAACCTCAGGCTCCCCCGGATCTTCTGATCCAAGCTAGTCCCAGCCATGGCCACGACTGTGTTCTGGCATGCTGGGACTACTCAGGTTCCAGCCAATCAGATTGGTTGGCAGGTCTGAAGGACCGGAATTCCTCTCCCTGAAGGGACCCCAGTGTAAGACCACCACGAAGCAGCCCTTCTCAAAGTTGCCATGATGCCAACTAACTCTTCTACCAAGGGGAGGGAGAGGCTGGAATAAACCCTCCTCCCCAGAACATTTACCACCTCGCATCATAGAAAATTCTCAGCTGATTCAGATTTCTCTACCCACCCTCGAGAATAGCTGAGTGATTTCCTGCGATCACAAACATATCAATTTCAATGGAAATTCCATATTCAGAAAGGTTAATCTGTGCCTTTAAATTTCAGTAACATGCCAGTGGCAAAATACTTGCTTTCGGTGAACTTTTATTGAAGTGTGTTGTTAGTTTGTGAGTAGTTTACTTGGTATTTCTGTCTTGCTTGTGACTTGCAGCTGAGGTACAGGTTGCAGCAGAATAATAGATTGAGATGAAATTAATTTGGAATGTTGCCTGTCATATAAAATATAGCAATCTATTAGCTGCCACATTAAAGATTTAGCCAGTTGATATTTTTTCATTCTGTAAGATTTTTTAGAAGGAGATAAAGGCATTTAAATGAAGTAGCAGCTTCCATTTTCATTGATCAACCCTTGTGTCTTCTGATCATTAAGGCGAAAATTGTTCTTGTTCAGGTGTAGTGGCATCTTAATGCAATCGTGAAGTTTTCTCCTAAACCAGAGAAACGTTGTTCTCCTATCACTCAATTCCATTGCATTGGTAATGCATCTGATCATTTCTCCGAACTATTGTTTTTAGAGACCTTTCTTAGTCTTGGATTCTATAAACTTATTGTTTGTCAAGGAGAGCTTTCTTGCTCCCAGGGCAGAATTTTACAGCCCCTCCTCCATTGGGACTTTCCAGACCCACCTCCATTTGGATTTTACAGCTCCACCACCATTGGGATTTTCCAGACCAACCCCATTGGGATTTTCCAGACCAACCCCCATTGGGATTTTCCAGACCCATCCCCATTGGGATTTAAAAGCCCCTCCCACCTGCAGGATTTTCTGATCCCATTGAAATCAATGGACTTTTGAAAGCTCGCTGCATTTTCCAGCACCTCCCCCCCTCCCCCCCCACTCCTACCATCACCACAGGGCGGTAACATTCTGCTTGTATTTTCCTAATTTTTAGATTATTTTCCCCAATATTTGAATTTTAATAATCATATTCCAAATCATAGTAAACAATCCCAATTTGAACATTTAAAACCCGTCAGAACCATTACAGACCCACTGAAATCCCAACAAAATTCACTGTAAACCCACTGAAATTCCACTTATATCCATTGTAAATCTACTGATATTCCAACTAAATCCATTGAAATCTCTTGGAATCTGCTTCATTACAAGAGAGCAGGTCCCTTTGAATATTGTTCATGATATGAAATCTTGTACTCTGAATAATCCTTGTTCTTTATGTCTTTAACCTTTCAAGGGTAATAATATTTTCCGTGAACAATGGAATTCTATCATGCAATACTCCAGATGGAACAATTATCCATGCACCAGCAATACATCCTCTTTAGATTTGTACTTCAGTTGTAACCTACTATTTATTTGTTGACAAGTCTACTGAATTTGGGAGTTAGAGTAATAGTGCAATAGAGGTTTACAGCATGGAAACAGGCCCTTCGGCCCAACCTGTGCATGCCACCATTTTTTTAAACTCCTAAGCTCGTCCCAATTGCGCGCATTTGGCCCATATCCCTCTATACCCACCTTACCCATGTAACTGCTAAATGATTTTTAAAAGACAAAATTGTACCCGCCTCTACTACTACCTCTGGCAGCTTGTTCCAGACACTCACCACCCTCTGTGTGAAAAAATTGCCCCTCTGGACACTTTTGTATCTCTCCTCTCTCACCTTAAACCTATGCCCTCTAGTTTTAGACTCCCCTACCTTTGGGAAAAGATATTAACGATCTAGCTGATCTATGCCCCTCATTATTTTATAAACCTCTGTAAGTTCATCTCTAAGCCTCCGATGCTGCAGAGAAAAGTCCCAGTCTATCCAGCCTCTCCTTATAACTCAAGCCATCAAGTCCCAGTAGCATCCTCGTAAATCTTTTCTGCACTCTTTCTAGTTTAATAATATACTTTTTATAATAGGGTGACCAGAACTGTACTTATTCCAAGTGTGGCCTTACCGATGTCTTGTACAAGTTCAACAAGACGTCCCAACTCCTGTATTCAATGTTCTGACCAATGAAACCCAGCATGCCAAATGTCTTCTTTACCACTCTGTCCACCTGTGACTCCACTTTCAAGGATCTATGAACGTGTACCCCTGGATCTCTTTGTTCTATAACTCTCACTAATGCTCTACCATTAACTGAGTAAGTCCTGCCCTGGTTCAATCTACCAAAATGCATTCACCTCGCATTTATCTAAATTAAACTCCATCTGCCATTCGTCAGCCCAATTGATCAAAATTCCATTGCAATCCTAGATAACCTTCTTCACTGTCCACTATGCCACCAATCTTGATGTCATCTGAAAACTTATTAACCATGCCCCCTATATTCTCATTCAAATCATTAATGTCAATGACAAATAACAGTGGGCCCAGCACTGATCCCTGAGGCACACCGCTGGTCACAGGCCTCCAATTTGAAAAACAACCCTTTACAACCACCCTCTGTCTTCTGTCATCAAGCCAATTTTATATCCATTTGGCCACTTCACCCTGGATCCCGTGAGATTTAACCTCATGCAACAACCTACCATGCGGTACCTTGTCAAAGGCCTTGCTAAAGTCCATGTAGACAACATCAACTGCACTGCCCTCATCTACCTTCTTGGTTACCCCTTCAAAAAACTCAATCAAATTTGTGAGACATGATTTTCCACTCACAAAGCCATGCTGACTGTCCCTAATCAGTCCTTGCGTCTCTAAATGCCTGTAGATCCTGTCTCTCAAAATACGTTCTAACAACTTACCCAATACAGATGTGAGGCTCACTGGCCTATAGTTCCCAGGCTTTACCCTGCAGCCCTTCTTAAACAAAATCACAACATTTGCCACTCTCCAATCTTCGGGCACCTCACCTGTGATTATCGATGATTGAAGTATCTCTGCTAGGGGACACGCAATTTCCTCCCCAGCCTCCCACAGTGTCCTGGGATACACTTCATCAGGTCCCAGGGATTTATCTACCTTGATGCGCTTTAAGACTTCCAGCACCTCAAAAAAAACAAAGAACAAAGAAAATTACAGTGCAGGAACAGGCCCTTCGACCCTCCAAGCTGGCACCGACTATGCTGCCCGACTTAACTAAAACCCCCTACCCTTCTGGGAACCATATCCCTCTAATCCCATCCTATTCATGTATTTGTCAAGCCGCCCCTTAAAAGCCATTATCATATCTGCTTCCACTACCTGCCCCGTCAAAGAATTCCAGGCACCCACCACCCTCTGTGTAAAAGATCTGCCTCATACATCTCCTTTAAACCTTGCCCCTCGCACCTTAAACCTGTGCCCCCTAGTAATTGACTCTTCCACCCTGGGAAAAAGCTTCTGACTATCCATTCTGTCCATGCCTCTCATAATCTTGTAGACTTCTTTCAGGTCACCCCTCAAACTCCGTCATTCCAGTGAGAACAAACAAAGTTTCTCCAACCTCCCCTCATAGCTAATGCCCTCCATACTAGGCAACATCCCTGGTAAATCTTTTCTGTACCCTCTCCAAAGCCTCCACATCCTTCTGGTAGTGTGGCGGCCAGAATTGAACACTATATTCCAAGTGCAGCCTAACTAAGGTTCTATAAAGCTGCAACATGACTTGCCAATTTTTAAACTCAATGCCCTGGCCGATGAAGGCAAACATGCCGTATGCCTTCTTGACTACCTTCTCCACCTGCATTGCCACTTTCAGTGACCTGTGTACCTGTACACCCAGGTCCCTAAGCCTATCAATACTCTTAAGGGTTCTGCCATTTACTGTTTCTTCCTTATCTGTATTAGACCTTGCAAAATGCATTACCTCACATTTGTCCGGATTAAACTCCATCTGCCACCTCTCTGCCCAAGTCTCCAACTGATCTATATCCTGCTGTATCCTCTGATGGTCCTCATCGCTATTTGCAAATCCACCAACCTTTGTGTCATCTGCAAACTTACCAATCAATCCAGTTCTGATGTTTGTCCTTCTCTGTTATATGTACACTCCTCAAGACAACACTATTTATTTTCCCAAGTTCCCTAACACCCATGCTTTTCTCAACAGTAAATACTGATGAGAAATATTCAATTAGGATCTCACCCATCTCTTGCGGATCCGCACATAGATGACCTTGTTGATCCTTAAAAGGTCCTAATCTCTCCCTAGTTACTCTTTTACACTGTTACACTGATAGCCTTTATAGAGTTATCCACTATTATTTGCAGATTCACAGTGTCATGATATGTTTTCTATTATGACCAACGTTAGAACTGTTAGAATTCCAATGATAATTTCTTCTGGGTTTTTTTTGCTAATCTTTGAAAACTTATTTTTCTGTCTTTTTAAGAAAGGATTTTAATGATGATTTCATCTCTGACGATGTTATGATAGCCTGAGCCTTAGATTGTGCGACACTAACAGCTTATGTATCACACCTGGGTAAAGATTGGATTTGGAACCTCTGGGCCTTTTAACAATCTGAGCAGGGACACAATCTTCTACCAACTTGAGAAACAAGCATTTCTCTCCTGTTTTCCAAATTTATAGCTGAGTAATTGAAACCAGCCTCCTGTTTAACATTGCAGTATGGTAGAGATAGGCAACACAACCTTCCACTCCTACCAGTAGTGGGAATCATGGTGAGAGGGAGGGGGACAATTTAGCAGAAGGTCAAAAATCAGTTTCCCCTCTGTGGGACATTAGGGTAGAATTCTCGTATGTTCCCTCCGGCTGGTTCAATAGCGGATGGGGGGTGGAGAGAATTTAACGGGAATGCATGCATTGGTCTCATGCTGCTGCCCACCACGGTGGATTGGGAAACCCACTGGAGGCTGGCATGAAACTGCTCTGCATCCCGCTAAAGGGATGCCCGTGAAAGCCCCACCACCCATGCCCAATTCTCCACGACTCCAACAGAAAACACCTTTCCAAAACACATCTGGAGCAACGTGGCGTATAATTGTTGGGGCTCACCTGAACAATGCCTGGTGCTGCCTCTGCAGTTCAAAATGCAGGATACCAGCATCCCAGGACCCCAGAACAACACAGCAATGGGTGGGGGGAGCACCTATAGGTGGTTCTCTCTGACCCAGTGTCATCCACCTTCTTTCTTCAGTAGTGGATCGGTGATGTTGGACACCTTTTCAATATGGTGCCTGGATATAATGGTAGACTTGGCTCCATCAGCCTTGTCCCATCACGGAATACAGAGCACAACTCGTGCTTGCATAATGAATAAGGTGGGGTCTGGAAGATGTGGCATAATTTTCCTCTGGCTACCAAAACAGAAAACTCTCCTTGTTCCCACCTCCACCTTGGCACTTGGTTCCAAATAGGAGAATTCCACCATTACTGCGGAATATTCCCTTTTTTGCACAGAGTTCCGGCTGAGGCGAGATAGCCGGTGTGCCGCTTTCCAGTTGCACAGTCTGCTTTTCTCATCACATTGTGAAGCACTCTATGTAGAATAGCTGGAGGCATGGCCCATGCAGTCACGCTGGCAGAGCAAGGCCAGAGAAAGCTGGCAATGTCGGGAATCCGGAGATCAGGGTGTCCTTTTTAAAGATTGCAACAGTCTCCGATAAAAAACAGGAATCCCCCGCTCCCAACACAGAGATGACCCCAAACATTAATGGCAAACCTTCTCATGCCCCCTCCCACAGCATCTGCCACAGAAAAGAGAACACCCCCCCACGCATGGATAAGGGGAACCCCTCCCTTCCATCGAGCTCCTCAGAGGAGCCCCTTAGCACTTCCCCCTGGCACTGTGCCACTGGGGGATTCCCCAGTGTGAGGGCACAATACAATGGGGAGGCCCTTGATGATACTTAAATATATTGAAATGAGGTTCCCGACTTTCCTGGTGAAAACTTCGCTAACTTGCTGGCCGGCGGGGAGTCTTATTCTCCTGATTCTCATGGCACTTTAACAGCAGGTCAACTGTCCCCTCGAGTTATGTTGGGAATCTAATTTGCATATCATGAATGCTCATTAAACACACCAGCGGTGGGAATTTAGAAATTTCATGACTGGACATTAGTGGCGAGGGCCTGAGGAGGTCAACTTCTTCCTGAGGTCAGTAGATATTGCTTTCACCTGCCTTTCACTAAGAGTTTTCAATTCACTTTCATACAAACTGCAAAGCTGGACAAAGGGGGTGGGGGGTGATCTGAGGCAGCACTGCCGGCTGGGTGGGATGGGGCGCGGGGGGGGAGGGTGGGGGGCGGCAAGGAAAAGGAGGGCTGGGGGAGTCAAAGAGCAGAGTGAAAGAGTCTGGGCAGAATTCCCCTATTTGGATCTAAATCCTATGGCATGGATGAGCATGGGGAATGTTTCCGATGTGGATGCCAACAGAAAACCACGCCATAGCTTCCGACCCCTTTTAATTGTGCATCTGGGGGTTCAGGGCCGGATTCCATGCTGGGGCGGGTTTGATTGCTTAGGTTCTGATGTCATATCTGGTGGCCACATTTCAAAGATGCTCAAGATCACTGAGCCACCATTGAAGAAAGATGAATCTCCTGATGAGAGAATGGGGATCTCCAGGAACATACTGAGGCTGAACCTGGTTACAAGAGAGGTGCCCCTCCCCCCACCCCTATCTCGACAATGAACACCCCCAACTACTTTGTCACTTACATGGGGCCTTGTCCATCATTGCTGTTCCTGGGGGTGCTGCTGGGACTGAAGAGATGTCAGCGACCTGTTTGGCTGGCAGCTTTCACAGGTGGAATCTTTGTCCTTTAAGCGATAGGAGTCCCAACATCAGACAGCAAAATTCCAGATAGCCATTCAATTAGTTTGAGATTTCTGGAATTCCCCTGTTACATTCAGCCCTGTGTCACTGATTTCCACATGCAGCCATTGGTTCATTTCTACTCCTTGTCCAAAACTACCTTACCATCATGTAGCATTCCTAAACATTCCCCTGGCAGAGAAAATCATTGCCCTTTAACCTTGCTCTGTGAGAAAGATTGCTCATATTTTATTCACGAGGAACTTCCTCCCATCCTTTTCTCTCTCCTCCTTTCTCACTGTTTTCTCGCTCCATTTGTCCTGCAAGTCCTCAGCAATGTTTTCAGTGTTATTCAATATTGTATAAGGAATCTGTCTGATATTTCAATATCCTTTATTACTCCACTCATCTTGCACTCACCTGCCGTCTCTTCTTGCTGTTGCTTTCTCCATGTCTCATCTGTCTGGCTCTCCCTCCTCTCCTATTTCTACACAGAGACATCATCCTTGTCCACCCTCTCATCTGACTTAATCGACTGAATTAAATACCCACTCATCTCTTGGTGTATTTCTTGCTGCTCTCTGATGCTGCTGCCTTTTCCCTCCGATCTTCATGGATAGCAAAAACCCTACTGAACCTTCACAGCATTGACAATCAGAAACTGAACGATAGAACAGTGTGCAATAATACCTTTAACAGAGAAAAATTCTCCATGGAGCTTCATACAATCAGATTGTGGGATATACATTGTGTGTCATTTCAATTTGAAATACTATTTATATGTCTAGGGATATTTATGCCAGTGTGGTATTGAAATACGAACTGCTGTTATTTCAATGATTGCTACACCTTACAAAGCATTTTAGGAAAGGAAAATATATTGACTGACTGCACTTACCTTTCACTTCAGGTGACCTCTGGAGAAGTATTTAATTGCAGTAAAGGACCGAGATCCACTTGTTACCACTCAGCACTAATCAGGTAATCTGGAAGCAAAATAACAAAAAGGTGGTAAAGTGGCACCTCCTTCATTTCCTGACTTCTTTTGTGAAGCAGAATAAAAAGCAAGGGTTTCATTTCTGTGCAGAGAGGGGCAAGCGCGACTCAAAGCTCTCATTCCCAGGCAAACACTATCAGTTGTATTGTCTGTACGGGTGCTGGGCTACCGTCATGGTAACAGCTGAGTATATAAATGAATAATGAGCTACTTGATCCATTCTGAACTGCACGAAGCATCAGGTAAACAACTGGGAGAAACTATTTATTTCAAGGCCATGTTTCAGATGATCCAAGAAGACAACACTGAAAAGTTCAAAGCACCACAACAACCTCGTAAAGTATGATTGACAAATAAGGAATCAAGTGAATCTCTTGAAGAGTATAAGGGGTGTAGGAGTAGAGTTAAGAGAGAAATCAGGAGGGCAAAAAGGGGACACGAGATTGTTTTGGCAGATAAGGCAAAGGAGAATCCAAAGAACTTCTACAAATACATAAAGGGCAAAAGAGTAACAAGGGAGAGAGTAGGGCCTCTTAAGGTCACCTATGTGCGGATCCCAAGAGATGGGTGAGATCCTAAATGAATATTCCTCATCAGTATTTACTGTTGAGAAAAGCATGGATGTTAGGGAACTTGGGGAAATAAATAGTGATGTCTCGAGGAGTGTACATATTACAGAGAAGGAGGTGCTGGAAGTCTTAAAGCGCGTCAAGGTAGATAAATCCCCGGGACCTGATGAAGTATATCCCAGGACGTTGTGGAAGGCAAGGGAGGAAATTGCGGGTCCCCTAGCCAAGATATTTGAATCATCGATAGTCACGCGTGAGGTGCCTGAAGATTGGAGAGTGGCAAATGTTGTGCCTTTGTTTAAAAAGGGCTGCAAGGAAAAGGCTGGGAACTACAGGCCAGTGAGCCTCACATCTGTGGTGGGTAAATTGTTGGAAGGTATTTTGAGAGACAGAATCTACAGGCATTTAGAGATGCAAGGACTGATTATGGACAGCCAGCATGGCTTTGTGAGGGGAAAATCATGTCTCACAAATTTGATTGAGTTTTTTGAAGGGGTAACCAAGAAGGTCGATGAGGGCAGTGCAGTTGATGTTGTCTACATGGAATTGAGCAAGGCCTTTGACAAGGTACCGCATGGTAGGTTGTTGCATAAAGTTAAGTCTCACAGGATCGAGGGTAAGTTAACTAAATGGATACAAAATTGGCTTCTTGACAGAAGCCAGAGGGTGGTTGTAGAGAGTTGTTTTTCAAACTGGAGGCCTGTGACCAGCAGTGTGCCTCAGGGATCAGTGCTGGGCCCACTGTTATTTGTCATTTATATTAATGATTTGGATGAGAATATAGGGGGCATGGTTAGTAAGTTTGCAGATTACACCAAAATTGGTGGCATAGTGGACAGTGAAGAACGTTATCTCCAATTACAATGGGATCTTGATCAATTGGGCCAGTGGGCTGACGAATGGCAGATGGAGTTTAATTTAGACAAACGCAAAGTGATGCATTTTGGTAGATTGAACCAGGGCAGGATTTACTCAGTAAATGGTAGGGCGCTGGGGAGAGTTACAGAACAAAGAGATCCAGGGGTACATGTTCATAGCTCCTTGAAAGTGGAGTCACAGGTGGACAGAGTGGTGATGAAGGCATTCGGCATGCTTGGTTTCATTGGTCAGAACATTGAATACAGGAGTTAGGACATCTTGTTGAAGTTGTACAAGACATTGGTGAGGCCACACTTGGAATACTGTGTGCAATTCTGGTCACCCTATTACAGAAAGGGTATTATTAAACTAGAAAGAGTGCAGAAAAGATTTACTAGGATGCTGCCGGGACTTGATGGATTGAGTTATAAGGAGAGGCTGAATAGACTGGGACTTTTTTCTCTGGAGCGTAGGAGGCTGAGGGGTGACCTTGTAGAGGTCTATAAAATAATGAGGAGCATAGGCAAGGAAGATAGTCAATATCTTTTCCCAAAGGTAGGGAAGTCTAAAACTAGAGGGCATCGGTTTAAGGTGAGAGGGGAGAGATACAAAAGTGTCCAGAGGGGCAATTTTTTCACACAGAGGGTGGAGATTGTCTGAAACAAGCTGCCGGAGGTAGTAATAGAGGCGGGTACAATTTTATCTTTTAAAAAGCATTTAGATAGTTACATGGGTACAATGGGTATAGAGGGATATGGGCCAAATGCGGGCAATTGGGATTAGTTTAGGGGTTTTAAAAAAAAAGGGCGGCATGGACAAATTGGGCCGAAGGGCCTGTTTCCATGCTGTAAACCTCTATGACTCAATGAATCTAAGTAAATACGTTGATGTGACAAACTCCATTTTTCTTTATTATTTTATTCTCTGCGGAAACCACAGCATATACATGAAGATATGATTTCAGTCTTTTCCCTTTATATCAACTTAACGCTGCAATCACACTTCCAAAATAGTTTGCTTTCTTTCTGCAGTCCTGTGAGGTTCGATAAGCAGCCAGTCTTTGCACCTCCCCTGGGCTACTTTGCCTGGAGGATGCTTCGTTCTGAGCTTTCTCTCTTCCTTGTGAGACCAAATAAACTTTTGCATCCTCCAGTTCCCATGTGAAGTGTTTAGCGCAGTGAGCATTACAGAAACGGCGGCCTCTGCCAAGGGGCATGTCTTAATTTTTCTCATTCACACTCTTTAGATGCCTGATGCTGTACGGACGAAGAGGACAGGGTGAGTCTATTCTGTGAGTCTGAGGTTCACCGTGATTACTGATAAATGATCCTGAATATTCCAGAGACTTTCATTAATGATTTGCCATATTGAAGACGGGGCACAGTGGTTAGCACTGCTGCCTCACAGCGCCATGGACCTCGGTCTGTGCGGAGTGTGCACGTTCTCCCCGTGTCTGCGTGGGTTTCCTCTGGGTGCTCCGGTTTCCTCCCACAGTCCGAAAGACGTGCTGGTTAGGTGCATTGGCCATGCTAAATTCTCCCTCAGTGTACCCGAACAGGCACCGGAGTGTGGCGCCTCGGGGATTTTCACAGTAACTTCATTGCAGTGTTAATGTAAGCCTATTTGTGAAAATAATAAATAAATACAAATAGAAATAATGGTACTGTGATCCTGATGGGTGGGTTTGATGTTAAACCCTAATTCCTCTGGGAGTGGACAGCAAGAAAGGAGATGGATTTGTCACAATGCTGAATGTTGTTCAAATAACCGTCCACTCTGGTAGGTAAGAGCCATTGATTCCAGGTCAGAAGATACCTGATCCAGTGCACTCTGCTGGGGTAATCTTATCCTGCAACCTTCTGTTCTTCAGCAAAGTTGTTTTTTTTTCAATGAAAGCAATAAGGATACCTAAAAATTTCAAACAGCAACAACAATGATCCTTCTGTGGATTAATTAAAATAAATAATATCCTTTACTTGTAAATACAGTTATTAGGAGAGACGAAGGATGAGAGGTGACCTGATAGAGGTGTACAAGATGTTGAGAGGTATAGATCGGGTGGATTCTCGGAGGCTTTTTCCCAGGGCTGAAATGGTTGCTACGAGAGGACACAGGTTTAAGGTGCTGGGGAGTAGGTACAGAGGAGATGTCAGGGGTAAGTTTTTCACTCAGAGAGTGGTGGGTGAGTGGAATCGGCTGCCGTCAGTGGTGGTGGAGGCAAACTCGATCGGGTCTTTTAAGAGACTTCTGGATGAGTACATGGAACTTAATAGGATTGAGGGTTATAGGTAAGCCTATATATAAGCCTAGGTAGGTCGGGACATGACCGGCACAACTTGTGGGCCGAAGGGCCTGCTTGTGCTGTATTTTTTCTATGTTCTATGTTCTATGATACAAAAATAAATCCCTTAAAACTACCTTTGATCTCCTAATAACTGTATTTACAAATAAAGGATATTATTTATTTTAATTAATCCACAAAAGGATCATTGTTGTTGCTGTTTGAAGTTTTTAGGTATCCTTATTGCTTTCATTGAAAAAAAAACAACTTTGCTGAAGAACAGAAGGTTGCAGGATAAGATTACCCCAGCAGAGTGCACTGGATCAGGTATCTTCTGACCTGGAATCAATGGCTCTTACCTACCAGAGTGGACGGTTATTTGAACAACATTCAGCATTGTGACAAATCCACCTCCTTTCTTGCTGTCCACTCCCAGAGGAATTAGGGTTTAACATCAAACCCACCCATCAGGATCACAGTACCATTATTTCTATTTGTATTTATTTATTATTTTCACAAATAGGCTTACATTAACACTGCAATGAAGTTACTGTGAAAATCCCCGAGGCGCCACACTCCGGTGCCTGTTCGGGTACACTGAGGGAGAATTTAGCATGGCCAATGCACCTAACCAGCACGTCTTTCGGACTGTGGGAGGAAACCGGAGCACCCAGAGGAAACCCACGCAGACACGGGGAGAACGTGCACACTCCGCACAGACCGAGGTCCATGGCGCTGTGAGGCAGCAGTGCTAACCACTGTGCCCCGTCTTCAATATGGCAAATCATTAATGAAAGTCTCTGGAATATTCAGGATCATTTATCAGTAATCACGGTGAACCTCAGACTCACAGAATAGACTCACCCTGTCCTCTTCGTCCGTACAGCATCAGGCATCTAAAGAGTGTGAATGAGAAAAATTAAGACATGCCCCTTGGCAGAGGCCGCCGTTTCTGTAATGCTCACTGCGCTAAACACTTCACATGGGAACTGGAGGATGCAAAAGTTTATTTGGTCTCACAAGGAAGAGAGAAAGCTCAGAACGAAGCATCCTCCAGGACTGCAGAAAGAAAGCAAACTATTTTGGAAGTGTGATTGCAGCGTTAAGTTGATATAAAGGGAAAAGACTGAAATCATATCTTCATGTATATGCTGTGGTTTCCGCAGAGAATAAAATAATAAAGAAAAATGGAGTTTGTCACATCAACGTATTTACTTAGATTCATTGAGTCATAGAGGTTTACAGCATGGAAACAGGCCCTTCGGCCCAATTTGTCCATGCCGCCCTTTTTTTTTAAAACCCCTAAACTAATCCCAATTGCCCGCATTTGGCCCATATCCCTCTATACCCATTGTACCCATGTAACTATCTAAATGCTTTTTAAAAGATAAAATTGTACCCGCCTCTATTACTACCTCCGGCAGCTTGTTTCAGACAATCTCCACCCTCTGTATGAAAAAATTGCCCCTCTGGACACTTCTGTATCTCTCCCCTCTCACCTTAAACTGATGCCCTCTAGTTTTAGACTTCCCTACCTTTGGGAAAAGATATTGACTATCTTCCTTGCCTATGCTCCTCATTATTTTATAGACCTCTACAAGGTCACCCCTCAGCCTCCTACGCTCCAGAGAAAAAAGTCCCAGTCTATTCAGCCTCTCCTTATAACTCAATCCATCAAGTCCCGGCAGCATCCTAGTAAATCTTTTCTGCACTCTTTCTAGTTTAATAATACCCTTTCTGTAATAGGGTGACCAGAATTGCACACAGTATTCCAAGTGTGGCCTCACCAATGTCTTGTACAACTTCAACAAGATGTCCTAACTCCTGTATTCAATGTTCTGACCAATGAAACCAAGCATGCCGAATGCCTTCATCACCACTCTGTCCACCTGTGACTCCACTTTCAAGGAGCTATGAACATGTACCCCTGGATCTCTTTGTTCTGTAACTCTCCCCAGCGCCCTACCATTTACTGAGTAAGTCCTGCCCTGGTTCAATCTACCAAAATGCATCACTTTGCGTTTGTCTAAATTAAACTCCATCTGCCATTCGTCAGCCCACTGGCCCAATTGATCAAGATCCCATTGTAATTGGAGATAACGTTCTTCACTGTCCACTATGCCACCAATTTTGGTGTAATCTGCAAACTTACTAACCATGCCCCCTATATTCTCATCCAAATCATTAATATAAATGACAAATAACAGTGGGCCCAGCACTGATCCCTGAGGCACACTGCTGGTCACAGGCCTCCAGTTTGAAAAACAACTCTCTACAACCACCCTCTGGCTTCTGTCAAGAAGCCAATTTTGTATCCATTTAGTTAACTTACCCTCGATCCTGTGAGACTTAACTTTATGCAACAACCTACCATGCGGTACCTTGTCAAAGGCCTTGCTCAATTCCATGTAGACAACATCAACTGCACTGCCCTCATCGACCTTCTTGGTTACCCCTTCAAAAAACTCAATCAAATTTGTGAGACATGATTTTCCCCTCACAAAGCCATGCTGGCTGTCCATAATCAGTCCTTGCATCTCTAAATGCCTGTAGATCCTGTCTCTCAAAATACCTTCCAACAATTTACCCACCACAGATGTGAGGCTCACTGGCCTGTAGTTCCCAGCCTTTTCCTTGCAGCCCTTTTTAAACAAAGGCACAACATTTGCCACTCTCCAATCTTCAGGCACCTCACGCGTGACTATCGATGATTCAAATATCTTGGCTAGGGGACCCGCAATTTCCTCCCTTGCCTTCCACAACGTCCTGGGATATACTTCATCAGGTCCCGGGGATTTATCTACCTTGACGCGCTTTAAGACTTCCAGCACCTCCTTCTCTGTAATATGTACACTCCTCGAGACATCACTATTTATTTCCCCAAGTTCCCTAACATCCATGCTTTTCTCAACAGTAAATACTGATGAGGAATATTCATTTAGGATCTCACCCATCTCTTGGGATCCGCACATAGGTGACCTTAAGAGGCCCTACTCTCTCCCTTGTTACTCTTTTGCCCTTTATGTATTTGTAGAAGTTCTTTGGATTCTCCTTTGCCTTATCTACCAAAACAATTTTGTGTCCCCTTTTTGCCCTCCTGATTTCTCTCTTAACTGGATCAGATATCTTCTGACCTGATCGGTAAACATCTGAAATGAGGTTAAGTTTTAATTGGGTTTAATTTAATGTTTCTGTGCCGGATGGGAGGGGGGCGGGCGGGGCGGGGGGGGGGGGGGGGGGGGGCGGGTGACGTGTAAAACCTATAGTTAGATTCATGCTGGACAAAAGTGCTTGCACGTGTGGGGGTTGGTAAAGTTCCAACTCTGATTCTATTGTCCTTAGAAGGACAGCACAGTGACATAGTGGTTAGCACTGCTGTCTCACAGTGCCAGGGACCTGGGTTCAATTCCAGTCTTGAGTGACTGTCTGTGTGGAGTTTGCACGTTCTCCCCGAGTCTGCATGGTTTTTTTCCAGGTGCTCCAGTTTCCTCCTACACTCCAAAGATGTGCGGGTTAGGCTGATCAACTATGCAAAATTGTCCCTTAGTGTTAGGGGGATTAGCAGGGTAAATATGTGGGGTTATGGGGATAGGGCCTGGGTGGGATTGTTGTCAGTGCAGGCTGAATGGGCCGAATGGCCTCTTTCTGCACTGTAGGGAGAGACAGCGTGAAGAGAAAGTGAAAGCTAAGAGCAGGATAAGTCATTGCTGAGCCACAGGGGGCCACTTCCCAGAGGGAAGGAAATTCCTTTATTCTTAGTTTTAGCTGAATTTGACAGTTGAAGAAAGAAAGACACCAAGGAGTGAAAATCTCTCAACTCTGGCAGTAAATGAGGAGATGACTGGACAGGACATGAGTTGCAAATAGACAGGCTTCCTAAATAACCAGTTACTGCCCAGTGGAAACAACCTTCCTGTTTCTATCTCATCTATTCCCTTCCTAATTTTATCTGTTTTTATAAGATCCTCCCTCATTCTTCTAAATTCCAATGAGTATAGTCCCAGTCTACTCAGTCTGAGGAACCAGTGCCCTCATCAGCACCAGGGATGGCACAGTGGCATAGTGTTTAGCACTGCTGCCTCACAGTGTCAGGTACCGGGTTCGATTCCTGGCTTAGGTCACTATGTGGAATCTGTACGTTCTCCCCGTGTCTGCGTGGGTTTCCTCCGGGTGCTCCAGTTTCCACCCACCGTCTGAAAGACTGTGGTGCATTGGCTTTGCTAAATTTTCCCTCAGTGCACCCAAACAGGTGCCAGAGTGTGGCGATTAGGGGATTTTCACAGTAACTTCATTGCTGCGTTAATGTAAATCTACGTGTGACTAAAAAATAAACTTTACTTTAAAATCTTCCAAGACAGAATATGAGTTCCTGAGCGGGACCTCAGGGGATTCCTGCACCACCGACGTAGTTCTCTTGGATTGCCTGGTGATCCCATGTTCGCTCTCTGCTTCCAGATCCTTAAGCTACAGTGCAACCTCCTCTCTGACTTTGCTCTCCACATAACCCTGAGCCTCGTAGATGTGCCACAGGCGACTCCAGCTGATGCTGAAGCTCTGAAATCTTGAGATCCAGTTTCTGTAGCTGGCAACACATCCCACAAATCTGGTCATTGAGGACTCCAGTACTATCCGAGGTTTCACACATATTACAGGACACGCATTCTCTCGACCGAGCTGCCCTGCCATGTCTTCACTTCCCTTGAGTTAATTATTAAAATACCATATCGTCACTCACTTACCCTTTCTCCAGACACTAGTATTCATACACTAAACACAGACTGGCCAATCAACTAATCAGTACCAGTGAGGTCATGATCTTTTATCTCAGTGAAGTAGAACATGTTATGTTGCTCAGTTTCTGCCAGTTTCAAAACTTAATTGTCCTTTTTAATCAGAAATTAGCATATATTTGGATACCATAAAACTGCCTTTCAATATTTTGAGACTGGGAAGGAGAAAATCACATCTCTCTAACGATATAACTTAACAACAAATAGGTGTACAGAATGACACACTTCAAACCACCTTCCTGCCTGCCGCTACACTCCTGCGATCTTGAAACATTATTCATGACCTCACTACTCTCAACCTCCTGTACACTGGAGCTACAATTGAGCTTCCCATCTCCCTGCTGAATTAGTTTAAACCCTCCCGAACAGCATTCGCAAATTTCCCCCCCATGATTTTGGTACCCCTCTGGTTCAGATGTAGACCATCCCGTTTGTCGAGGTCCCACCTACCCCAGAATGAGCCCCAATTATCCAGGTATCTGAATCCCTCCCTCCTGCACCAGCCCTGTAACCACGTGTTCAATTGCTCTCTCTCCCTATTCCTCTCCTCGCTAGCACGTGGCACGGGTAACAAACCAGAGATAACAACTCTGTTTGTTCTAGCTCTAAGCTTCCACCCTAATTCTCTGAATTTCTGCCTTACATCCCCATCCCTTTTCCTACCTATGTCTTGGGTGCCGATGTGAACCGCAACTTGCGGCTGGTACCCCTCCCCCTTAAGGATCAAGAAAACACGATCCGAGACATCACAGACCCTGGCACCTGGGAGGCAACACACCAACCGCGAGTCCCTCTCGTTCCCACAGAATCTCCTATCTGTCCCCCTAACTATGGAGTCCCCAATGACTAATGCTCTACTCCTCTCCCCCCTTCCCTTCTGAGCAACAGGGGCAGACTCTGTGCCAGAGACCTGTAACCCATGGCTTACCCCTGGTAAGTCGTCCTCCCCAACAGTATCCAAAACGGTATACTTGTTATACAGAGGAATGGCCACAGGGGATCGCTGCACTGACTGCTTCTTACCCCTTCTAAGAGCCACCCAAGTATCTTCATTTCTGGGAGTAACTACCTCCCTGTAGTTTTTATCTATAACTGTCTCTGCCTCCCGAATGATCCTGAGTTCATCCAGTTCCAGCTCCAGATCCCTAACACGGTCTTCAAGGAGTTGGAATTGGGTGCACTTCCTGCAGGTGTACTCAGCTGGAACACTGATGGTGTCCCTCACCTCAAATATCCCACAGGAGGAACATTGCACTGCCATCCCTGCTAACTTCCCTTACTAAGAAATGAAAGAGGAAAGAAGAAAATAAAAAAGCTTATCTGCTCTCACTCCGAGTCTTTTTTTTAGGTAACAGGAGGAAGGAGGGTGGGAGACATTACACGTGTAGTGTCTCGGATTTTCCCACCGTTCAAATTTATTGGGAAAACAAAAACCTTCCCAGGTCTCTCCACAGCCTACTTCCGGTTTCCTGCTGCTTTGGAAAAAACTCCGAAAAAAGTAAGTTAAAAATCAAACACTCTTACCTTCCAGCTCTCCTCACAAGAATTGCTCCCCTCTCTGCCTGCTCTGCTGGAAGAATGAGGTCAAAACCTCGAAGGTAAGTACCTTTTAAAGAAAAAGTACAAATACCTTCCCATGTCTCTCCATGGCCTACTTCCGGTTTCTCTGTTTTAAGACAGAGATGAGGAAGAATTTCCTCTCTCAATAGTGAATCTGTGGAATTCTTTACCGCAGAGAGCTGTAGATGTGGGTCATTAAGTATGTTCGAAACTGAGATAGACAGATTTGTAATCAGTGAGGGAATGGGGATAAGGCAGGAAAGCAGATTTGAGGATTATCACAGCAGATCAAGGAATGAGCTGAAAAAGGGGCTTAGGAGAGCTAGGAGGGGACATGAGAAGTCCTTGGCGGGTCGGATCAAGGAAAACCCCAAGGCTTTTTACTCTTATGTGAGGAATAAAAGAATGACCAGGGTGAGGTTAGGGCCGGTCAAGGACAGTAGTGGGAACTTGTGTATGGAGGCAGTAGAGATAGGCGAGGTGATGAATGAATACTTTTCTTCAGTGTTCACCAAGGAGAGGGGCCATGTTTTTGAGGAAGAGAAGGTGTTACAGGCTAATAGGCTGGAGGAAATAGATGTTCGGAGGGAGGATGTCTTGGCAGTTTTGAATAAACTGAAGGTCGATAAGTCCCCTGGGCCTGATGAAATGTATCCTAGGATTCTGTGGGAGGCAAGGGATGAGATTGCAGAGCCTTTGGCGTTGATCTTTGGGTCCTCGCTGTCCACGGGGATAGTGCCAGAGGACTGGAGAATGGCGAATGTTGTTCCTCTGTTTAAGAAAGGGAATAGAAATGACCCTGGTAATTATAGACCGGTTAGTCTTACTTCGGTGGTTGGTAAATTGATGGAAAGGGTCCTTAGAGATGGGATTTACGACCATTTAGAAAGATGCGGATTAATCTGGGATAGTCAGCACGGATTCGTGAAGGGCAAGTCGTGCCTCACAAATTTGATAGAATTTTTTGAGGAGGTAACTAAGTGTGTTGATGAAGGTAGGGCAGTTGATGTCATATACATGGATTTTAGTAAGGCGTTTGATAAGGTCCCCCATGGTCGGCTTATGATGAAAGTGAGGAGGTGTGGGATAGAGGGAAAGTTGGCCGATTGGATAGGTAACTGGCTGTCTGACCGAAGACAGAGGGTGGTGGTCGATGGAAAATTTTCGGATTGGAGGCAGGTTGCTAGCGGTGTGCCGCAGGGATCAGTGCTTGGTCCTCTGCTCTTTGTGATTTTTATTAATGACTTAGAGGAGGGGGCTGAAGGGTGGATCAGTAAATTTGCTGATGACACCAAGATTGGTGGAGTAGTGGATGAGGTGGAGGGCTGTTGTAGGCTGCAAAGAGACATAGATAGGATGCAAAGCTGGGCTGAAAAATGGCAAATAGAGTTTAACCCTGATAAATGTGAGGTGATTCATTTTGGTAGGACAAATTTAAATGTGGATTACAGGGTCAAAGGTAGGGTTCTGAAGACTGTGGAGGAACAGAGAGATCTTGGGGTCCATATCCACAGATCTCTAAAGGTTGCCAGTCAAGTGGATAGAGCTGTGAAGAAGGCCTATAGTGTGTTAGCTTTTATTAACAGGGGGTTGGAGTTTAAGAGCCGTGGGGTTATGCTGCAACTGTACAGGACCTTGGTGAGACCACATTTGGAATATTGTGTGCAGTTCTGGTCACCTCACTATAAGAAGGATGTGGAAGCGCTGGAAAGAGTGCAGAGGAGATTTACCAGGATGCTGCCTGGTTTGGAGGGTAGGTCATATGAGGAAAGGTTGAGCGAGCTAGGGCTGTTCTCTCTGGAGCGGAGGAGGCTGAGGGGAGACTTAATGGAGGTGTATAAAATGATGAAGGGGATAGATAGAGTGAACGTTCAAAGACTATTTCCTCGGGTGGATGGAGCTATTACAAGGGGGCATAACTATAGGGTTCGTGGTGGGAGATGCAGGACGGATATCAGAGGTAGGTTCTTTACGCAGAGAGTGGTTGGGGTGTGGAATGGACTGCGTGCAGTGATAGTGGAGTCAGACACTTTAGGAACATTTAAGCGGTTATTGGATAGGCACATGGAGCACACCAGGATGATAGGGAGTGGGATCGCTTGATCTTGGTTTCAGATAAAGCTCGGCACAACATCGTGGGCCGAAGGGCCTGTTCTGTGCTGTACTGTTCTATGTTCTATCAGTTATGGTCTCATTGAATCACAGAGCAGACTCGATGGGCCGAATGGCCTGTTTCTGCTCCTATGTCCTATATTCTTATTGTCTTATAGCTCTTGAGAATAGCAAGAATGGGATGCATTACGAGTGACACCTTGGGGAGTATAATGTTTCTGAAAATCTTCTTTTAATACAGAATTCATTTATTTTCAGAATATTGAAGGGTTCTCTTCTTCATTTGGTGACAAAATGATTTAGTTCAGCTGTAGCTGAGATGTCAACATCGATAAGATGACAAGAAAATTAGAAAACCTGAACTGAAAAAAAGCATTCGAGCTATCAAAATCTCCTTTCTGTGGGCCTATTTGATTTTATTTAAGATCTATGTTCCCCAATTTCTTTCAACTCCTTTGGGAAGTTCTGAATATTTTTTCTCTGACCTTCAAAGCCATTCAAGCAAAACTCAAGACTCTTGAACCTGACATTCCATTATTGATTTCTAATTATGTCCTTTCCAAAGATGACATTTCCATGGTCCAGCAGTGGAGGAATTATTGTCTTCCATGAAGTCACTGATCATCATCATCTGTAATTATCTTTGCGATGTTCAAAAACATCCCAAACAGAACTTTGCCTTTTCAGGAGCATTAACTGCTTTTAGTGTGAATTTAGAACATAGAACATAGAAAAACGACAGCACAAACAGGCCCTTCGGCCCACAAGTTGCGCCAGTCATGTCCCTACCTACCTAGGCCTATATATAGGCTTACCTGTAACCCTCAATCCTATTAAGTCCCATGTACTCATCCAGAAGTCTCTTAAAAGACCCTATCGAGTATGCCTCCACCACCATTGACGGCAGCCGATTCCACTCACCCACCACCCTCTGAGTGAAAAACTTACCCCTGACATCTCCTCTGTACCTACTCCCCAGCACCTTAAACCTGTGTCCTCTCGTAGCAGCCATTTCAGCCCTGGGAAAAAACCTCTGAGAATCCACTCTATCAATACCTCTCAACATCTTGTACCTCTATCAGGTCACCTCTCATCCTTCGTCTCTCCAAGGAGAAAAGACCGAGCTCCCTCAACCTATCCTCATAAGGCATGCCACCCAATCCAGGCAACATCCTTGTAAATCTTCTCTGCACCCTTTCAATAATTTCTACATCCTTCCTGTAATGAGGTGACCAGAACTGAGCACAGTACTCTAAGTGGGGTCTGATGAGGGTCTTATAAAGCTGCATCATTATCTCCCGACTCCTAAACTCAATCCCTCGATTGATAATGCTGAGATTATCCAGCATTTTCTGTTTTTATTTAGGAATCAATGGCTTAAGAAATGGTGCAAAAAGAGTGATAGATTATTGTGGGATTTGGGAAAGTTCTGGGAAACATGGAAGATATACGCAAAATGCATCACACTAAATCATGAAGTATAAGGAATAAAACAGGGGAACCCGAGAAAATAACTGTAGTAGCAGAAGCAGATCATTACTGGCTGAACTAAAAGATGATTTCACTCAAACCGGAACCGGGCCATAGGAAAGAAAAAAGACATTAAAAAAATGGAATTTTCTGCTCCAAGACTAAGTGCTGTGAAGGTGGGATTAGCAACAACTTGCCTGCTGATTGGTGGTTTGGGAAATCAGGCCTTATCTCAGGCTTGGAAACTCATTCATTATGTACCAGCAAGTAGCTTTCCAAATCACATGGTAGGCCAACCAATGTTTCACCTACTCTGCTGTAATCTAATGGGGTCAAAGGTTCTGGTGCCAGGTGAACAGACAAATTACTCTGGGCAGCGCAGCTGTCTGGATGGCCAAGGCTGAGGTGGCTCCAAGTAAAAAGCACCAAGGTTCGGCAATGAATCTCTTGAGGGTCTTGTTTATGGTGTGTGCCAGCAACAGGAGGTCCACTATCATAGAATCTCTACAGTCCAGAAGGAGGCCATTTGGCCCAATGAGTATGCACTGACCACAGTCCCACCCAGGCCCTATTCCCGCAATCCCACATATTTACCCTGCTAATCCCCCTGACACCAGGATTAATTTAACATGGCCAACCAAGCTAACCCACACATCTTTGGACTGTGGGAGGAAACCAGAGCATCCGGAGGAAACCCACGCAGACACAGGGAGATCATGCAAACTCTGCACAAACAGTGACCCAAGGCCGGGAATTAAACCCGGGTCCCGGGCACTGTGAGGCAGCATTGCTAACCACTGTGCCACCGTGCCGACCTGAGGGATGGTTCCAGAAGGCTTACTGACTTCACCTCGCCAGTCTGTGAGCAGGCTGTGAAGGAGGTCAGCTCATTGGGCACTCACCTGGATGAATGATCTCATTCACATCACCAGGGTAGGTCATCAAGCAGCTCATTCCAGTCTCACTCTCTCACAATGCCAGCAAACGCTCAGAGGATTACATTGCTCAGGGATCTCACACAATTATCAGTGAGGGGGATAGCAGCATTGAAAGCTTGTTCACCAGCTTTATTCTGCCCAGAACGTGAGGCTATGAGTGTGACACAGGCACATCCTCCACATCTCGTGGCTTTGATTGCATACTTACATGGAAGCTCCCCATCTTCACCCTCTTCACCCTCTGCCTGGTATGGAGGGTCTTAGTTATGAGGAGAGATTGGGTAAACTGGGCTTGTTATCCCTGGAAAGACGGAGAATGAGGGGAGACCTAATAGAGGTGTACAAAATTATGAAGAGTATAGATAGGGTGAACAGTGGGAAGCTTTTTCCCAGGTCGGAGGTGACGATCACGAGGGACCACGAGCTCAAGGTGAGAGGGGCGAGGTATAACTCAGATATCAGAGGGACGTTTTTTACACAGAGAGTGGTGGGGGCCTGGAATGCACTGCCAGGTAGGGTGGTGGAGGCAGACACGCTGACATTGTTTAAGACTTACCTGGATAGTCACATGAGCAGTCTGGGAATGGAGGGATACAAACGAATGGTCCAGTTGGACCAATGAGCAGCACAGGCTTGAAAACTATCTACCTGTGATTTAAACATATTCAACAAGGAAGCCTCCACCACTTCAATGGGCACAGAATTCCAGAGATTCACTACCCTCTGAGAGAAGAAGTTCCCCCTCAACTCTGTTCTGAACCGGCCCCCCCTTATTTTGAGGCTGTGCCCTCTAGTTCTGGTTTCCCTTCTAAGTGGAAAGAATCTCTCCACCTCTACCCTATCCAGCCCCTTCATTATCTTATATGTCTCTATAAGATCACCCCTCATCCTTCTAAACTCCAACCAGTACAGACCCAATCTGTTTAATCTCTCCTCATAAGCTACACCCTTCATCTCCGGTATCAACCTGGTGAACCTTCTCTGCACTCCCTCCAAGGCCAATATATCCTTTCGCAAATAAGGGGACCAAAACTGCACACAGTACTCCAGTTGCGGCCTCACCAGGGCCTTGTACAGTTGCAGCAAGACCTCCCTGCTTTTATATTCTATCCCCCTCGTGATGAAGGCCAACATTCCATTCGCCTTCTTGATCACCTGCTGCACCTGCAGACTGAGTTTTTGCGATTCGTGCACAAGGACCCCCAGGTCCCTCTGCACAGTCGCACAATGTAATTTTTCTCCATTTAAATAATATTCCAATTTACTATTATTTCTTCCAAAGTGGATAACCTCACATTTGCTAACGTTATATTCCATCTGCCAGATCCTCGCCCACTCGCTCAGCCTATCCAAATCTCTCTGCAGACTTTCCGCGTCCTCCACGCAATTCGCTTTCCCACTCACCTTCGTGTCATCAGCAAACTTGAATACCCAAGATTCAGTCCCCTCCTCCAGATCATCTATGTAAATGGTAAACAATTGAGGCCCCAGCACCGATCCCTGCGGCACGCCACTGGTCACCAACTGCCAACCAGAAAAGCACCCATTTATCCTAACTCTCTGCTTCCTGTTAGATAGCCAATCCCCAATCCACGCCAACACCTTACCCCTGACTCCGTGTACCCCAATCTTCTGCAGCAACCTTTTGTGAGGCACCTTATCGAACGCTTTCTGGAAATCTAAAAACACCACATCCACCGGTTCCCCTCTGTCAACCGCACTAGTGACATCTTCATAAAAGTCCAGTAGATTCGTCAAACACGACTTTCCCTTCATGAATCCATGCTGCGTCTGCTTGATCGAACCATTCTTATTCAGGTGCTCTGTTATTTCCTCTTTAATAATGGACTCTAGCATCTTCCCAACTACGGACGTTAAGCTAACCGGCCTGTAGTTACCCGCCTTTTGTCTACGTCCTTTTTTAAACAGCTGCGTAACAGTAGCTGTCTTCCAGTCAGCCGGCACTACCCCAGAGTCCAGTGAATTTTGATAAATTACTACTAACGCATCTGCTATTACCTCAGCCATTTCTTTCAGTACCCTGGGATGCATTCCATCCGGGCCCGGGGACTTGTCTACCTTCAGTCCTATGTATACTTGTATGCAACGTGTGACATCTCCCATAGAACCATAGAAAATTGCAGCTCAGAAACAGGCCTTTTGGCCCTTCTTGTCTGTGCCGAACCATTTTTTGCCTAGTCCCACTGACCTGCACTTGGACCATATCCCTCCACACCCCTCTCATCCATGAACCCGTCCAAGTTTTTCTTAAATGTTAAAAGTGACCCCGCATTTACCACTTTATCCAACAGCTCATTCCACACTCCCACCACTCTCTGCGTGAAGAAGCCCCCCCTAATATTCCCTTTAAACATTTCTCCTTTCACCCTTAACCCATGCCCTCTGGTTTTTCTCTCCCCGAGCCTCAGCGGAATAAGCCTGCTTGCATTCACTCTATCTATGGAGAGGGATAGGGCCGTACGGCAGGGCAAGGTTTACAATTGGGGGAGAGGTAATTATGATGCGATTAGGCAAGAATTAGGGGGCATAGGTTGGGAACAGAAACTGTCAGGGAAAGGAACTAATGAAAAGTGGAACTTTTTCAAGGAACAAATACTGGGTGTCCTTGATAGGTATGTCCCTGTCAGGCAGGGAGGAAATGGCCGAGTGAGGGAACCATGGTTCACGAAAGAGGTGGAATGTCTTGTGAAAAGGAAGAGGGTAGCTTATGTAGGGATGAGGAAACAAGGTTCAGATGGCTCGATTGAGGGTTACAAGTTAGCAAGTAATGAGCTGAAAAAGGGGCTTAGGAGAGCGGGTCGGATCAAGGAAAACCCCAAGGCTTTTTACTCTTATGTGAGGAATAAAAGAATGACCAGGGTGAGGTTAGGGCCGGTCAAGGACAGTAGTGGGAACTTGTGTATGGAGTCAGTGGAGATAGGCGAGGTAATGAATGAATACTTTTCTTCAGTGTTCACCAAGGAGAGGGGCCATGTTTTTGAGGAAGAGAAGGTGTTACAGGCTAATAGGCTGGAGGAAATAAATGTTTGGAGGGAGGATGTCCTGGCAGTTTTGAATAAACTGAAGGTCGATAAGTCCCCTGGGCCTGATGAAATATATCCGAGGATTCTTTGGGAGGCAAAGGATGAGATTGCAGAGCCTTTGGCTTTGATCCTTGGGTCCTCGCTGTCCACGGGGATGGTGCCAGAGGACTGGAGAGTGGCGAATGTTGTTCCTCTGTTTAAGAAAGGGAATAGAAATTACCCTGGTAATTATAGACCGGTTAGTCTTACTTCGGTGGTTGGTAAATTGATGGAAAAGATCCTTAGGGATGGGATTTACGAACATTTAGAAAGATGCGGATTAATCCGGGATAGTCAGCACGGATTCGTGAAGGGCAAGTCGTGCCTCACAAATTTGATAGAATTTTTTGCGGAGGTAACTAAGTGTGTTGATGAAGATAGGGCAGTTGATGTCATATACATGGATTTTAGTAAGGCGTTTGATAAGGTCCCCCATGGTCGGCTTATGATGAAAGTGAGGAGGTGTGGGATAGAGGGAAAGTTGGCCGATTGGATAGGTAACTGGCTGTCTGATCGAAGACAGAGGGTGGTGGTGGATGGAAAATTTTCGGATTGGAGGCAGGTTGCTAGCAGAGTGCCACAGGGATCAGTGCTTGGTCTTCTCTTTGTGACTTTTATTAATGACTTAGAGGAGGGGGCTGAAGGGTGGATCAGTAAATTTGCTGATGACACCAAGATTGGTGGAGTAGTGGATGAGGTGGAGGGCTGTTGTAGGCTGCAAAGAGACATAGATAGGATGCAAAGCTGGGCTGAAAAATGTCAGATGGAGTTTAACCCTGATAAATGTGAGGTGATTCATTTTGGTCGGACTAATTTAAATGTGGATTACAGGGTCAAAGGTCGGGTTCTGAAGACTGTGGAGGAACAGAGAGATCTTGGTGTCCATATCCACAGATCTCTAAAGGTTGCCACTCAAGTGGATACAGCTGTGAAGAAGGCCTATAGTGTGTTAGCTTTTATTAACAGGGGGCTGGAGTTTAAGAGCCGTGGGGTTATGCTGCAACTGTACAGGACCTTGGTGAGACCACATTTGGAATATTGCGTGCACTTCTGGTCACCTCACTATAAGAAGGATGTGGAAGCGCTGGAAGGAGTGCAAAGGAGATTTACCAGGATGCTGCCTGGTTTGGAGGGTCGGTCTTATGAGGAAAGGTTGTGGGAGCTAGGGCTGTTCTCTCTGGAGCGGGGGAGGCTGAGGGGAGATTTAATAGAGGTTTATAAAATGATGAAGGGGATAGATAGAGTGAACGTTCAAAGACTATTTCCTCGGGTGGATGGAGCTAATACAAGGGGGCATAACTATAGGGTTCGTGGTGGGAGATATAGGAAGGATATCAGAGGTAGGTTCTTTACGCAGAGAGTGGTTGGGGTGTGGAATGGACTGCGTGCAGTGATAGTGGAGTCAGACACTTTAGGAACATTTAAGCGGTTATTGGATAGGCACATGGAGCACACCAGGATGATAGGGAGTGGGATAGCTTGATCTTGGTTTCAGATAAAGCTTGGCACAAGATCGTGGGCCGCAGGGCCTGTTCTGTGCTGTACTGTTCTATGTTCTATTTGTTCTATATACCCATCAAAATCTTATACAGCTCTATCAAATCTCCCCTCAATCTTCTACGCTCCAGGGAATAAAGTCCTAACCTATTCAATTTCTCTCTGTAACTCAGCTTCTCAAGTCCCGGCAACATCCTTGTGAACCTTTTATGCACTCTTTCAACCTTATTTACATCCTTCCTGTAACTAGGTGACCAAAACTGTAAACAATACTTCAAATTGGCCTCACCAATGCCTTATATAACCTTACCATAACACTCCAACTTTTATACTCGATACTCCGACTTATAAAGGCCAATGTACCAAAGGCAACCTTTCCGACCCTATCCACCTGTTACGTCACTTTTAGGGAATTCTGTACCTGTATTCCCAGATCCCTCTGTTCAACTGCACTCTTCAGAGTCCTACCATTTACCCTGTACGTTCTACTTTGGTTTGTCCTTCCAAAGTGCAATATCTCACACTTGTCTGCGTTCAATTCCATTTGCCATTTTTGAGCCCATTTTTCTAGTTGGTCCAAATCCCTCTGCAAGCTTTGAAAACCTTCCTCACTGTCCACTACACCTCCAATCTTTGTATCATCAGCAAACTTGCTGATCCAATTTACCACATTATCATCCAGATCATTGAGATAGATGACAAACAACAATGGACCCAACACCGATCCCTGCGGCACACCACTAGTCACAGGCCTCCACTCAGAGAAGCAATCCTCCACAACCACTCTCTGGCTTCTTCCATTGAGCCAGTGTCTAATCCAATTTACAACCTCCCCATGTATACCTAGCGACTGAACCTTCCTAACTAACCTCCCATGAGGGACCTTGTCAAAGGCCTTGCTGAAATCCAGGTAGACAACATCCACCGCCTTCCCTTCATCCACTTTCCTGGTAACCTCGTCGAAAAACTCTAATAGAAGAGTACAGCAAGATCTCTCTGTTCCTCCACAGTCTTCAGAACCCTACCTTTGACCCTGTAATCCACATTTAAATTAGTCCTACCAAAATGAATCACCTCACATTTATCAGGGTTAAACTCCATCTGACATTTTTCAAGCTCAGCTTTGCATCCTATCTCTGTCTCTTTGCAGCCTACAACAGCCCTCCACCTCATCCACTACTCCACCAATCTTGGTGTCATCAGCAAATTTACTGATCCACCCTTCAGCCCCCTCCTCTAAGTCATTAATAAAAATCACAAAGAGCAGAGGACCAAGCACTCATCCCTGTGGCACACCGCTAGCAACCTGCCTCCAATCCGAAAATTTTCCATTCACCACCACCCTCTGTCTTCGATCAGACAGCCAGTTACCTATCCATTCGGCCAACTTTCCCTCTATCCCACACCTCCTCACTTTCATCATAAGCCGACCATGGGGGACCTTATCAAACGCCTTACTAAAATCCATGTATATGACATCAACTGCCCTACCTTCATCAACACACTTAGTTACCTCCTCAAAAAATTCTATCAAATTTGTGAGGCACGACTTGCCCTTCACGAATCCGTGCTGACTATCCCAGATTAATCCGCATCTTTCTAAATGGTCGTAAATCCCATCTCTAAGGACCTTTTCCATCAATTTACCACCCACCGAAGTAAGACTAACCGTTCTATAATTACCAGGGTCATTTCTATTCCCTTTCTTAAACAGGGGAACAATATTCGCCATTCTCCAGTCCTCTGGCACCATCCCCGTGGACAGTGAGGACCCAAAGATCAAAGCCAAAGGCTCTGCAATCTCATCCCTTGCCTCCCAAAGAATCCTAGGATATATTTCATCAGGCCCAGGGAACGTATCGACCTTCAGTTTATTCAAAACTGCCAGGACATCCACCCTCTGAACATCTATTTCCTCCAGCCTATTAACCTGTAACACCTTCTCTTCCTCAAAAACATGGCCCCTCTCCTTGGTGAACACTGAAGAAAAGTATTCATTCATCACCTCTCCTATCTCTACTGACTCCATACACAAGTTCCCACTACTGTCCTTGACCGGCCCTAACCTCACCCTGGTCATTCTTTTATTCCTCACATAAGAGTAAAAAGCCTTGAGATTTTCCTTGATCCAACCCGCCAAGGACTTCTCATGTCCCCTCCTAGCTCTCCTAAGCCCCTTTTTCAGCTCGTTCCTTGCTAGCTTGTAACCCTCAATCGAGCCATCTGAACGTTGTTTCCTCATCCCTACATAAGCTTCCCTCTTCCTTTTCACAAGACATTCCACCTCTTTTGTGAACCATGGTTCCCTCACTCGGCCACTTCCTCCCTGCCTGACAGGGACATACCTATCAAGGACACCCAGTATTTGTTCCTTGAAAAAGTTCCACTTTTCATTCGTGCCTTTCCCTGACAGTTTCTGTTCCCAACTTATGCCCCCTAATTCTTGCCTAATCGCATTATAATTACCTCTCCCCCAATTGTAAACCTTGCCCTGCCGTACGGCCCTATCCCTCTCCATTGCAATAACAAAAGACACCGAATTGTGGTCACTATCTCCAAAGTGCTCTCCCACAACCAAATCTAACACTTGGCCCGGTTCATTTCCCAGTACCAAATCCAATGTGGCCTCACCTCTTGTCGCCCTTTCCACATATTGTGTCAGGAAACCCTCCTGCACACACTGCACAAAAACTGCCCCATCCGAACTGTTTGACCTACAAAGGTTCCAATCAATATTTGGAAAGTTAAAGTCCCCCATGACAACTACCCTGTGACCCCCACACATATCCATAATCTGCTTTGCAACCACGCACATGTTGACTCTCCCTAATAAGTCCCTGTCTATCCAAATATTTGTAGATCCTATCCCTTATCACACCTTCCAATAACTTGCCCACCACCGACGTCAAACGTACTGGCCTATAATTTCCCGGATTTCTTTTGGAACCTTTTTTAAACAACGGAACAACATGAGCCACCCTCTAATCATCCGGCACCTTCCCCGTGAATACTGACATTTTAAATATGTCTGCCAGGGCCCCTGCAAGTTCAACACTGGCTTCCCTCAAGGTCCGTGGGAATACCCTGTCCGGTCCTGGGGATTTATCCACTCTGATTTGCCTCAAGGCAGCGAGCACCTCCTCCCCTTTAATCTGTAAAGGTTTCATGACCTCCCTACCAGTTTGCCCTATTTCCGTAGACTCCCTGTCCGTTTCCTCAGTAAATACAGATGCAAAAAAACATTTAGTATCTCCCCCATCTCTTTTCGTTCCATACACAGTCTACCACTCTGGTCTTCAAGAGGACCAATTTTATCCCTCACTATCCTTTTGCTCCGAACATACCTATAGAAGCTCTTTGCATTTTCCTTCACTCTGTCTGCCAAAGCAACCTCATGTCTTCTTTTAGCCCTCCTGATTTCCCTCTTAAGGAGCTTCTTGCACTTTTTATACTCCTCGAGCATCTGATGTGTTCCTTGCTGCCTGTACATTTCATACAACTCTCTCTTCCTCTTAATCAGTGTTACAATCTCCCCTGAGATCCGAGGTTCCTTATTCCTATTTACTTTGCCTTTAATCCTGACAGGAACATACAAACTCTGCACTCTCAAAATTTCTCCCTTGAAGGCCTCCCACTTTCCATTTACATCCTTACCAGAGAACAGCCTGTGCCAATCCACACTTCCCAGATCCCTTCTCATTTCTTCAAATTTGGCCTTTTTCCAGTTCAGAGCTTCAACCCGAGGACCAGATCTATCCTTATCCATGATCAGGTTGAAACTAATGGCATTATGATCACTGGATCCAAAGTGTTCCCTCACACTCACATCCATCACCTGCCCTAACTCATTTCCCAATGGGAGATCCAATATCGCATCCTCTCCGGTTGGCACCTCTATATACTGATGTAGAAAATTCTCCTGAACACATTTTACAAACTCTACCCCGTCTAAACCTTTAACAGTATGTGAGTCCCAATCTATATGTGGAAAATTAAAATCCCCTACTATCACAACTTTGTGTTTCTTGCAGTTGTCAGCTATCTTTCCGCTGATTTGCTCCTCCAATTCTCGCTGACTATTGGGTGGTCTATAATACAACCCCATTAATGTGGTCATACCTTTCCTGTTTCTCAGCTCCACCCATAGGGCCTCTGTCAACAAGCTCCCTCATCTATCCTGCCTGAGTACCGCTGTAACATTTTCCCTGACCAACAATGCCACCCCCCCACCTTTTATCCCTCAGCCTCTATCCCGCCTGAAACATTGGAACCCAGGAACATTGAGCTGCCAGTCCTGCCCCTCCTGTAGCCACTCAATATGAACTCACATTTAAAAATTCATTGACCATCTTTATCCATTCAACTGAGCAAACTCTTTGAATGCGATTATCTAATGCTGTCCACTCAGTCACTTGGCTTGGTATCATCAGCAGTGTTAATATAAGCCCACTTGGGGCAATAGAACATAGAACATAGAAAAAATACAGCACAAACAGGCCCTTCGGCCCACAAGTTGCACCGGTCATGTCCCTACCTACCTAGGCTTATATATAGGGTTACCTATAACCCTCAATCCTATTAAGTCCCATGTACTCATCCAGAAGTCTCTTAAAAGACCTGATCGAGTTTGCCTCCACCACCACTGACGGCAGCCGATTCCACTCACCCATCACCCTCTGAGTGAAAAACTTCCCCCTGACATCTCCTCTGTGCCTACTCCCCAGCACCTTAAGCCTGTGTCCTCTCGTAGCAGCCATTTCAGCCCTGGGAAAAAGCCTCCGAGAATCCACCCGATCTATACCTCTCAACATCTTGTACACCTCTATCAGGTCACCTCTCATCCTTCGTCTCTCCAAGGAGAAAAGACCGAGCTCCCTCAACCTATCCTCATAAGGCATGCCAACCAATCCAGGCAACATCCTTGTAAATCTTCTCTGCACCCTTTCAATCATTTCCACATCCCTCCTGTAATGAGGCTATCAGAACTGAGCACAGTACACCAAGTGGGGTCTGACGAGGGTCTTATAAAGCTGCATCATTATCTCCCGACTCCTAAACTCAATCCCTCGATTGATGAAGGCCAGCACACCATATGCCTTCTTAACCACTTCCTCTACCTGCGGGGCCGATTTAAGAGTCCTATGGACCCGGACCCCAAGGTCCTTCTGATCCTCTAGACTGCTAAGAGTCTTACCCTTGATATTATACTCCTTCATCCCACTTGACCTGCCAAAATGGACCACTACACATTTATCCGGGTTGAAGTCCATCGGCCACTTCTCTGCCTCATCTTGCATCTGATCTATGTCACGCTGCAGCTTCTGACATCCCTCCAACCTATCCACAACACCACCAACCTTCGTGTCATCAGCAAACTTACCAACCCATCCCTTCACTTCCTCATCCAGGTCATTTATGAAAATGACAAACAGCAAGTGTCCCAGAACAGATCCCTGGGGCACACCACTGGTGACCGACCTCCATTCAGAAAAAGACCCATCTACAACCACTCTCTGCCTTCTGCAGGCAAGCCAGTTCTGGATCCACAAGGCAACAGCCCCTTGGATCCCATGCCCTCTCACTTTCTCGAGAAGTCTTGCAGGGGGACCTTATCGAACGCCTTGCTGAAGTCCATGTAAGCCACATCTACCGTTTTTCCTTCGTCAATGTGTTTAGTCACATTTTCAAAGAACTCCACCAGGCTCGTAAGGCAATGATAAAAAAACTTTCTGGGCCAAGTTCACAGAGGGTCATGTGACCCACTCAGAGCATGTGAATCCTCGAGGGGAACATGGGATTTCCTTGCCAGTTAGGAGTCTGAAGTCATGGAGTATGGTCGTCTTTATATCCCTCTCTGTACAGAGTTATTGACCTTAATTAAACTGTTCGTTCATTAAGATAAATGCAAAATACTGCAGATGCTGGAATCTGAAACAAAAACAGAAAATGCTGGAAAATCGCAGCAGGTCTGACAGCCTCTGTAGAGAGAGAATAGAGGCAATATTTCAAGCCTAGCTGACCCTTCGTCAGAGATCACAGGATCTGGCTCTGACAAAGGGTCATCCACACTCGAAACATTAGCTCTATTCTCTCTCCACAGATGCTGTCAGACCTGCTGAGATTTTCATTCATTAATCTACATGGTGGTTGCCCATCTTTGCAAGATACTACAACCTCAGGTCAGATTTCTCCACATTTGTGGCCAACATATTCACCTCTTCTCTGCAAAATGAAAGGATCGTCCCCCAAGTAAAACACTGCACATGAATCAACTCAGCTTGAGGCAGTATTCTCCAATCTCATTTGTTCCGGCCCTGCCGCCAATGAGAATGGGGAATTTGGTGTTCAGTCAAAACTCCATTCACTGCAGCAGCTCCGGCCCCCAGCCGCGGGCAAGGCTGGAGGTTTCCCGTGATCATGTCAATGTTTCTGGCGGGATACTGGAGCATTATTCTTATCACTTGAAGGTACCTGTCATGTCGATCTGTTTGAATCAGTGCCCAGCTCATTGTAGTTGCATTAGCATTTGTTCTGGTGCACTACCGCTGTCAATGACCCATTCTCTCACATAGAACCATAGAACCATAGAAAATTACAGCTCAGAAAATGCCTTGTAGAACTCATGCCTTGTGGAACACATGCCTTGTAGAACTCCTGGAAAGCTGAACGTTTCATTGGTGCATGCAGAAGGCCACTCTTTCCACATGCTGGGTTTGAGTGTTGTAGTGAATGAGTCAACAATTGGAGTTATTCTTAAAGCCTGTAAGCTTTGTTGACTTACAAAGAACTCTTCAAACTGATGTCCATCCTTGAGTATTTTTTCGATGCTAAACATTTCAGTTTTGTAGTTGCGTAGCAGATCTTTCTGGAATTCTTCCATTGGAGTGAATGCAATCACAGACTCAGAATATCTGCAAACTCTGCATTTGAAAAATCTCAGTACCCTTTCCTTGAAATCTGCTGACAAAGTGGTCGACTGGTTCTGTTGGCTGATGTTGAAATGATATGCACTCTAGTCAATGAACACAGAAGTTTAAGCTGATTCTGAAGCGATATTCCAATATAGTCCATGGCTGGAATTCTCTGGCCGTTCACGCCCTGCTACCAGTGGGAATGAAAAATTTGGCATAGAAACATAGAAACCCTACAGCACAGAAAGAGGCCAATCGGCCCATCGAGTCTGCACCGACCACAATCCCACCCAGGCCCTACCCCCATATCCCTACACATTTACCCACTAATCCCTCTAACCTATGCATCTCAGGACACTAAGGGCAATTTTAGCATGGCCAATCAACCTAACCCGCAGATCTTTGGACTGTGGGAGGAAACCGGAGCACCCGGAGGAAACCCACGCAGATACGAGGAGAATGTGCAAACTCCACACAGACAGTGATCCAAGCCAGGAATTGAACCCAGGTTCCTGTAGCTGTGAAGCAGCAGTGCTAACCACTGTGCTACCGTGCCACCCAAATTAAAAATTTGGCACTCAACCAAATCTCCATTCACAGCAGCGGGACGGGAGAATCCCAGCCGGGGCAAGGCCAGAGAATCTGGCTCCATATCTTTTGGGGGTCCTTTAACTCTTCTTCTGTCAATCCTCACATGTTCAGTTTGTGTAGATTATCGATCCCAATTGCTGGGTGAATTGCTATGGCTTTCTTGTCTGATTCAGACACACCTGAACCAGGAAACCAGAGCTCTGTGCACTGTTGAAACATTCAGAATTGCCAGTTGCATCCCAATTCCAACCAGAGAATTTTGTGGACATTCTGATGATATCCCTTTGACCTTCCTTCTCTTGTAGTTCCTGGGATGACTGTCTTGTAGCTTTTTTTCCAAAGCTCCGCTCATTATAACCTGAACACTCTCTGACCCGATTTTTATTGCAATTGCTTTTGGTTTTTTTCCATTTGATTCTCCCTCGCTCAGTATCAACCGACCCACATTCTGGTCACTTGCCTCTCTCCACTGAGTGAAACTGGTTCTGGTCCTCCTGACACACTGTCCCACTCACTGAACTGATTGGCTGAGCACCATCACGAGGGATCCTGCTTTACCAGCTCTTTATTGGAGCACTGTTCTAGCACTGTAACTACACAGCTTTTCTGTGCAGTCACCATGCTCTATTTCAACTCTCTCCAGGCATAGACAGGGTGGATAGTCAGAGGCTTTTTCCCAGGGGGTAAGTGTCAATTACAAAGGGGCACAGGTTCAAGGTTAGAGGGGGAATGTTTAAGGGAGATGTGCAGGGGAAATTTTTCACACAGAGAGTGGTGGGTGCCTGGAACGCGCTGCCAGAGGAGGTGGAGGAAGCAGGCACATTAGCAACATTTACGAAACATCTGGATGGGTCCATGAATAGGGAGGGAATAGAGGGATATGGACCGAGTAAGGGCAGTAATTTTTTTTAGTTTAGTTAGGGCATCATGATTGGCATAGGCTTGGAAGGCCGAAGGGCCTGTTCCCGTGCTGTACTTCTCTTTGTTCTTTGTTCAATGCAGTGACTCTGTTGTAGTCTGACCAGAACGTCGATGGTTGTCTTGTGATCTATCGCAATGTAAGGCTGTCCCTGTCATACCTGTGTTTAATGCTGCCAGGGCTTTTGACTACAGCTCAAAGCCATGTTGTGTTGTTATAATGATGTAAGCACCTATCACTCATAAGAAATTTGGTTAACATGTTGTGGGTTCATTTATTTGGACTAGGCACGTGGGGGCATATGGATAGAAAGCTTGGGGACTTCAGAAATGTGCATGTATCCTGCTCACAGGCAAAAGTGAAACTAAGACTGGACCAGATGCCGCAGTTCCCTCTAGAACACATCTCAGATCAGATTTCTTCACCTTTGTGACCAACATATGCCCCTCTTCACTGCAGAGAAACAGAACCACCTCCTGAATGATTAATTGCACAGGAATCAAATTCACCTTGCCCAGAAAATTTATAAATTACCATTACTCAGAGAAAAAAGATTGATTTACATGTTGAAGCTTTACACTCTAGGGACTATTTTTAATCTTCACCCACATAGATATTATTCTTAGAATTAGCTATTATTTCTAATGGTTCAGAAAAGTTAATCAGGATCTGACTAATTTCTCAGTATAAGAGGATTATTGTATTATTTTCTGTCAGATGTCCTCCCTGTTTCTTAAAACTGGGACCTGGGTGGTATTGTTGTCGGTGCAGACTTGATGGGCCAAATGGCCTCCTTTTGCACTGTAGATTCTATGATTCTATGATTCCAATGTGAACTATGAAGTCTTGCCAATGTTGTTGTGGAAGGATATATTTATAGAAATAAAGTTGCATCATCTGCTTTGTAAGATTTGTTTCAAATAACAGTAACAGTAAAAATAGGTCGCTGCTGAGTTCTTGCTGAAAGATTATTTTCCAATTCATAAATTAAAGCAAATTACTGCTATATTCAGAAAAGAAAAGGGCGAATTAATAATTCAGAGCTGGAAATACTGCAAATTCTCTGCCCAATTCTCCCACTCAGTGTTGTACTTTTTCCAATTTTAGAGATTCTGTCTTCCACTGCTTTCTGAGAAAGTGTTGAGCATTCATAGTTAACACTCCGTTATTAGCTAATATCAATCTGATTTATTCCTTTCAGTTTTTAATAGGAGGGGGAAAAAATCAGTAAGGCCTTTGATAAAGTTCCACAACTTAGGCTGCTCTGGAAGGTTAGAGAAATGTAAGGATTGGAGAGAGCATTGGAGAAGGCCCAGAAAAGATTCATGAGAATGTTCCAGAGATGAGGAACTTCTATCATTAAGTTACATTGGAGAAATTGGGACTGTTTTCCTTGGGTTAATGAAAGCTTAGAGAAGATTAGACAATCATGAGGGGTCCGGACAAAGTGGAGAGGGAGAAACTGTTCCCACTGGTGGAAGAATAGAGAGCAAGAGGGCACAGATTTGAAGCAATTGGCAACAGAAGCAAAAGTAACTTGAGAAGAAAACGTTCATGCAGCAACTGGTTAGGATCTGAAATGTTGAACCTGAGAGTGTGGTGGAGGCAGGTTCAATTGAAACTTCAACCTGGGACTTCAACCCAGATAAATGCACAGTGGTCAATTTTGGCAGGTCGAATGGGATGAAGGAGCACAATATAAAGGGAAAGACTCTTAGTACGGTAGAGGATCAGAAGGACCTTGGGGTCTGGGTCCATAGGACTCTAAAATCAGCCCCGCAGGTGGAGGAGGTGGTTAAGAAGGCGTATGGTGTGCTGGCCTTTATCAATCGAGGGATTGAGTTTAGGAGTCCGGGGATAATGATGCAGCTATATAAGACCCTCGTCAGACCCCACTTGGAGTACTGTGCTCAGTTCTGGTCACCTCATTACAGGGAGGATGTGGAAAAGATTGAAGGGTGCAGAGGAGATTTACATGGATGTTGCCTGGATTGAGTGGCATGCCTTATGAGGATAGGCTGAGGGAGCTTGGTCTTTTCTCCTTGGAGAGACGTAGGATGAGAGGAGACCTAATAGAGGTGTATAAGATGTTGAGAGGCATAGATCGGGTGGACTCTCAGAGGCTTTTTCCCAGGGTGGAAATGGCTGCTACGAGAGGACACAGGTTTAAGGTGCTGGGGAGTAGGTACAGGGGAAATGTTAGGGGGAAGTTTTTCACTCAGAGGGTGGTGGGCGAGTGGAATCGGCTGCCGTCAGTGGTGGTGGAGGCAAACTCAATAGGGTCTTTTAAGAGACTCCTGGATGAGTACATGGGACTTAATAGGATGGAGGGTTATAGGTAGGCCTAAAAGGTAGGAATATGTTCTGCACAACTTGTGGGGCCGAAGGGCCTGTTTTGTGCTGTAGTTTTCTATGTTTCTATGTTTCTATTCAAAAGGGAATAAGATTGTTACCTGAAAATAAATGGCATGCAGAGTTATGGAGTGAAGGTGAGGGGGTTGGACCAAGTGAATTGCTCAGTTGGAGAACTGGTGCAGACATGTTGGGCCAAATGGCCCATCTTCTGTGCTGCAACAATTCTGATAATCTATGATGTCTCTTTATCACCAAGTCCCAATCTTGAAGTCATCATTCCTCACCCTTTCTCACATTTATAACTTTTTAAGATGGATGTTGAATACTGCAGACAAACATACCAAATATGGGGTCAAAGGTGATTCATTAACAAATGTATTTCAGCTGTAACCCAATTGGTAATTAGCTTTCTGTTCATTAAATTCAAAGTTGACTAAAATCCTCAGGGGATGATTAATGATCAAACCAAAATGTTGAGTCCTGTAGAAACTCGGCAAGGGAGGCAGGCGGAGATGGAGAGGGGAGAGTAGGGTGGACAGGGGAGACGGGAATGTGGGGGAAGTGAGGGGAGTGTTTGGAGAAGGTAGTGTGGCAGATTCAGGGTGAGAGCCTGGCAGGACAGGACAGGTGGATCGGATAATGGGAGGGGCCGGTGTCAGGGTGGGTGCGGAGATGGGAAAGAGCATCGGCTCCAAGGGCGAGATGGCATGTGGAGATGGAATCGTGACAGAGGGGAGAGGAATGGTGATATTGGGTGGGTCTATGGTGATAGAGGAAGCTGATGGGCGGCACGGTGGCACAGTGGTCAGCACTACTGCCTCACAGCGCCAGGGACCTGGGTTCAATTCCAGCCTCAGGTCAATGTCTGTGTGGAGTTTGCACATTCTCCCCATGTCTGCGTGGGTTTCCTCTGGGTGCTCCGGTTTCCTCACACAGTCCGAAGATGTGCAGGTTAGATGGATTGGCCATGCTAAATTGCCCATAATGTCAGGGGGATTAGCAGGGTAAGCAAGTGGGGTTACAGGCAGAGGACCTGGGTGGGATTGTGGTCGGTGCAGACTCGATGGGCCGAATGGCCTCTTTCTGCACTGTAGGGATTCTATATGAGGAGGAGAGAAGGTGAGGGAGTGAGTTTGAAAGGTGAAAAGCACCACTTTCCCAAACTGACCCTGACCACACAATGAGCCAATCAGTGAGATCCCTCGAGATGGAAGGAGGGTCTTTTCAGGTGGCTGGAGTGCAGGGTCAACACCGATTAGAGGGTCACCCTAATAACTATGAGGTTAATGGATGTCAAAGATACTCAGCTGTTTTCCTCTCGATGGTGAACCACATTACAGCAGGTTTGTGAAGCTCATAAGAACATAAGAACATAAGAAATAGGAGCAGGAGTAGGCCATCTAGCCCCTCGAGCCTGCCCCGCCATTCAATAAGATCATGGCTGATCTGACGTGGATCAGTACCACTTACCCGCCTGATCCCCATAACCCTTAATTCCCTTACCGATCAGGAATCCATCCATCCGCGCTTTAAACATATTCAGCGAGGTAGCCTCCACCACCTCAGTGGGCAGAGAATTCCAGAGATTCACCACCCTCTGGGAGAAGAAGTTCCTCCTCAACTCTGTCTTAAACCGACCCCCCTTTATTTTGAGGCTGTGTCCTCTAGTTTTAACTTCCTTACTAAGTGGAAAGAATCTCTCCGCCTCCACCCTATCCAGCCCCCGCATTATCTTATAGGTCTCCATAAGATCCTCCCTCATCCTTCTAAACTCCAACGAGTACAAACCCAATCTCCTCAGCCTCTCCTCATAATCCAAACCCCTCATCTCCGGTATCAACCTGGTGAACCTTCTCTGCACTCCCTCCAATGCCAATATATCCTTCCTCATATAAGGGGACCAATACTGCACACAGTATTCCAGCTGCGGCCTCACCAATGCCCTGTACAGGTGCATCAAGACATCCCTGCTTTTATATTCTATCCCCCTCGCGATATAGGCCAACATCCCATTTGCCTTCTTGATCACCTGTTGTACCTGCAGACTGGGCTTTTGCGTCTCATGCACAAGGACCTCCAGGTCCCTTTGCACGGTAGCATGATTTAATTTGTTTCCATTGAGATAGTAATCCCATTTGTTATTATTTCCTCCAAAGTGTATAACCTCGCATTTCTCAACGTTATACTCCATTTGCCATATCCTCGCCCACTCACTCAGCCTGTCCAAATCTCTCTGCAGATCTTCTCCGTCCTCCACACGATTCACTTTTCCACTTATCTTTGTGTCGTCTGCAAACTTCGTTACCCTACACTCCGTCCCCTCCTCCAGATCATCTATATAAATGGTAAACAGTTGCGGCCCGAGTACCGATCCCTGCGGCACGCCACTAGTTACCTTCCTCCAACCGGAAAAACACCCATTTATTCCGACTCTTTGCTTCCTGTCGGATAGCCAGTCCCCAATCCACTTTAACACACTACCCCCAACTCCGTGTGCCCTAATCTTCTTCAGCAGCCTTTTATGGGGCACCTTATCAAACGCCTTTTGGAAATCCAAAAACACCGCATCCACCGGTTCTCCTCCATCAACCGCCCTAGTCACATCTTCATAAAAATCCAACATGTTCGTCAAGCACAACTTTCCCCTCATGAATCCATGCTGCGTCTGATTGATCGAACCATTTCTATCCAGATGCCCTGCTATCTCCTCTTTAATAATGGATTCCAGCATTTTCCCTACTACAGACGTTAAGCTGACCGGCCTATAGTTACCCGCCTTTTGTCTCCTTCCTTTTTTAAACAGCGGCGTAACATTAGCCGTTTTCCAATCAACCGGCACTACCCCAGAATGCAACGAGTTTTGATAAATAATCACGAACGCATCCACTATTACCTCTGACATTTCTTTCAATACCCTGGGATGCATTCCATCCGGACCCGGGGACTTGTCCACCTTCAGTCCCATTAGTCTACCCAGCACTGCCTCTCTGGTAACATTAATTGTATTAAGTATTTCTCCTGCTGCCAACCCTCTATCGTTAATATTTGGCAAACTATTTGTGTCCTCCACCGTGAAGACCGACACAAAAAACTTATTTAAAGACTCAGCCATATCCTCATTTCCCACTATTAACTCCCCCCTCTCGTCCTCCAAGGGTCCAACATTCACTCTAGCCACTCTATTCCTTTTTATATATTTATAAAAACTTTTACTATCATTTTTGATATTAATTGCTAGCCTAGCTTCATAGTCTATCCTTCCTTTCTTTATCGCTTTCTTAGTCTCTCTTTGTTGTTTCTTAAATTTTTCCCAATCACTTGTTTCTCCACTATTTTTGGCCACTCTGTACGCATCTGTTTTTATTTTAATACTCTCCTTTATTTCCTTTGTTATCCACGGCTGGTTCTCCCTTTTCTTACAATCCTTGTTTTTTGCTGGAATATATTTTTGCTGAGAACTGAAAAGGATCTCCTTAAAAATCCTCCACTGTTCCTCAGCTATCCTACCTGCCAGCCTGCTCTCCCAGTCTACCTTAGCCAATTCATCCCTCATCCTATCATATTTCCCTCTGTTCAAACAGAGGACACTGGTTTGGGACCAAACTTTCTCCTCTTCCATCTGAATCAGAAATTCGACCATATTGTGGTCACTAGACCCAAGAGGGTCCTTCACAATAAGATCCTTAATTCTACCTACCTCGTTACACAATACCAGATCCAAAATAGCTCGTTCCCTCGTCGGTTCCGTAACATGCTGTTCAAGGAAACTATCCCGACAGCATTCTAAGAACTCTTCCTCCATTCCACCCTTACCGACTTGAGTCTGCCAGTCAATGTGCATGTTGAAGTCCCCCATGATTATTGCCGTTCCATTTTTACACGCATCCCTTATCTGCTTGTTTATAGCCCTCCCTACCTCAACATTATTATTTGGGGGCCTATATACCACACCTACTAGTGTCTTTATCCCTCTACTACTCCTCATCTCTACCCATAATGATTCCACGTTTTGTTCCTCAGAGCCTATGTCATCCCTCAGTACTACCCTGATATTATCTCTTATTAAGAGCGCGACCCCACCACCTTTTCCTTCTTGTCTATTCTTCCTAAACGCCTGATACCCCTGGATATTCATCTCCCAGTCCTGGTCACCTTTCAGCCACGTTTCTGTAATGGCCACTAGATCGTACCCACTTGTGCTGATTTGCACCATCAACTCATTTACCTTGTTCCGAATGCTTCGTGCATTCAGGCAAAGTGTCCTTATTCCAGCTTTTATCTGGACCCGTGCTGCTGATTCATGCTGCGCTGCCAGGTCCGTCTGCCTTACACTTACAACCGTGCCTCTCCGTATCATGTCTGCCATGTTTTTTTTTTAACTGGTCGGTGCAACATCGTGGGCCGAAGGGCCTGTTCTGCGCTGTAATGTTCTATGTTCTATGTTCTATGTAGGAGGGGTAACACAGGAAAATAAGTGCCTGTTGAAACTGCAGCAATTACAGTTTTCTGAGCCAGGATTCCATTATTGGACCTCACAGTAACATCACCTGGATCATAAGACCTGTCATTTGGGCATGGAGCCTCCAGGACCAATGATTCCCTGTCCTACTGCAGGGAGGCTGTCTTGATTAAGTTGGTGGCTTCTACACATGGCGGCAACTGCTCTGGAGTTGGAAAAGTGCTGGCACCAACACAACATGGCCCCTGTGTGGGGTCTCAGCTGCCGAATTGGCAGCCCACCTCCTGCAGAGGACATTCCTAGAGATAAGAATGGGTACATTGCTGATATTTTCCCAGTCTCTGTGCCTGTAACCCCAACTCCACAGGCCCAGTAAATCCATCCCACGAACTCTGCTTCTCTCTCTCCACAGATGCTGCAAGAATTGTGATGTATTTTCAGAATTCTCTGATTTCCAGCATCCACAAGGTTTTGCTATTGTGATGAAAGAATGACTTGTTTTTGAATGACCTGCAAAAATAGACTAGCTTGCTGACAGAATGAGAGCCAATTAACATAACCTAGTTCAATGACCTAGTTATGTCTGTTTACTAGTGAGCAACTCCTTTGGTTAATGCATTTACAATTCCATGTATCGGAACAGTTACAAGTTACCACTTGTTTTCTCATTGCTGGGAGAATAGATATAATGTTGTGTCAGTTGTGCAATGATGCTTTTCGCTGGCTGACAGTTTGCAAAGCACTGCTAATAATTAGAGCATACAGCGTGTCATAACTTAGATTAGAGTTTTGATTCACCCTATCAACTCCAAGGAGTGGGAATTTCTTTTCATGGATTGCCTCCCTGTTCACTCTATACGTGCTGGGAATCCTATCGCTCAGTGAGATGTGCTGCAGACTCAGGGATTGGCAAGACAATTTCATCCATTTCGAAAAAATCTTCAGTTTTGTGGAAAGACACAAGTGTATCAGCTAATGTGGTCCCTTTAGTGAGTGGAGGCCAGTGACCAGTGACATACCACATGGATCCGTGCTGGGCCCCCTATTGTTCGTCATTTATATAAATGACACAGTTGACTATGCGGGGGGGTTAGGATCAGTAAGTTTTCTGATGACACAAAGAGTGGCTGAGTGGTTAACAGTGAGGTTGAGTGTCTTGGGTTACAGGAAGATATAGACGAGATTGTCAAATGGGCGGGTAAGTGGCAGATGGAATTCAACCCTGAAAAGTGTGAGGTGATATACATTGGAAGGAGTAATTTGACAAGGAAGTATACTCTGAAAGGTCTGACACTGGGAAGTTCCGATGAACAAACACCACAATCCGAAAAGCCACGCTGGTTAGGTGCATTGGCCATGCTAAATTCTCACACAGTGTACCCAAACAGGTGCCGGAGTGTGGCGACTGGGGGATTTTCACAGTAACTTCATTGCAGTGTTCATGTAAGCCTACTTGTGACTACAAAGAACAAAGAAAATTACAGCGCAGGAACACCCCCTTCGGCCCTCCAAACCTGCACCGACCATGCTGCCCAACTTAACTAAAACCCCCTACCCTTCCAGGGACCATATCCCTCTATTCCCATCCTATTCATGTATTTGTCAAGATGCCCCTTAAAAGTGACTATCGTATCTGCTTCCACTACCTCCCCTGGCAACGAGTTCCAGGCACCCACCATCCTCTTGTGTAAAAAATCTGTCTCGTGCATCTCCTTTAAACCTTGCCCCTCGCACCTTAAGCCTGTGCCCCCTAGTAATTGACTCTTCCACCCTGGGAAAAAGCTTCTGACTATCCACTCTGTCCATGCCTCCCATAATCTTGCAGACTTCTATCAGGTCTCCCCTCAACCTCCGTCGCTCCAGTGAGAACAAACCAAGTTTCTCCAACCTCTCCTCATAGCTAATGCCCTCCATACCAGGCAACGTCCTGGTAAATCTTTTCTGTACCCTCTGCAAAGCCTCCACATCCTTCTGGGAGTGTGGCGACCAGAATTGAACACTATATTCCAAGTGCGGCCTAACTAAGGTTCTATAAAGCTGCAACATGACTTGCCAATTTTTAAACTCAATGCCCTGGCCGATGAAGGCAAGCATGCCGTATGCCTTCTTGACTACCTTCTCCACCTGCATTGCCACTTTTAGTGACCTGTGTATCTGTACACCCAGGTCCCTTTGCCTATCAATACTCTTAAGGGTTCTGCCATTTACCGTATATTTCCTATCTGTATTAGACCTTCCAAAATGCATTACCTCACATTTGTCCAGATTAAACTCCATCTGCCACCTCTCCACCCATGTCTCCAACTGATCTATATCCTGCTGTATCCTCTGATGGTCCTCAGTGCTATCTGCAAATCCACCAACCTTTGTGTCGTCTGCAAATTTACTAATTAATCCAGTTACATTTTCCTCCAAATCATTTATATATATTACAAACAGCAAAAGTCCCTGTGATCCCCGAGGGACGCCACTTGTCACAGCCCTCCGTTCAGAAACGCACCCTTCCACTGCTACCCTCTGTCTTCTTTGACCGAGCCAGTTTTGTATCCATCTTGCCAGCTCACCTCTGATCCCATGCGACTTCACCTTCTGCACCAGTCTGTCATGAGGGACCTTGTCAAAGGCCTTAGTCCATGTAGACAACACCCACTACCCTACCCTCATCAATCATCTTCATCACTTCCTCGAAAAACACGATTAAGTTAGTGAAACACGACCTCCCCTTCACAAAACCATGTTGCCTCGAGCTAATATGTCCACTTATTTCCAAGTGGGAATAAATCCTGTCTCGAAGAATCTTCTCCAATAATTTCCCTACCACTGATGTAAGGCTCACCAGCCTGGAATTACCTGGATTATTCTTGCTACCCTTCTTAAACAAAGGAACAACATTGTTCCTTTGTTTAACTAATTCCTTTGTTGAACTAATAAATAAATAAACTTTAAACCTTGGCCTGGTTGTCCACAGATCTCTGAAGGCTGAAAGGCAGGTTAATAGGGTGGAGAAAAAGGCATATGGCATATTCGCCTTTATCAATCGGGGTATCAGTTACAAAAGCAAAGAGGTCATGGTGGAATTGTATAGATCTTTGGTGAGGCCACAGCTGGAGTATAGTGTGCAGTTCTGGTTGCCACATTATGGGAAGGACATGAACACACTGAAAGGGATGCAGAGGAGATTCACCAGAATGCTGCCTGGGATGGAACATCATAAGTTATAAAGAGAAGTTAGATAGTTTTTGTTGGAGCAGAAGAGACTGAGGGGCGACCTACTTGTGGTGTTGAAGATGATGAGGGGCATGGACAGGATGGATAGGGAGCAGCTGTTCCTCTTAGTTGAAGGGTCAATTACGAGGGGACACAAGTTAAAAGTGAGGGGTGGGAAGTTTAGGGGGAATTGAAGAAAACTTTTTTTACCCAGAGAGTGGTGACGGTCTGGAATGTGCTGCCTGAGAGGGTGGTGGAGGTGGAATGCCTCATATCCTTTAAAAAGTACCTGGATGAGTACTTGGCACGCCATAACATTCAACGCTGTGGGCCCAAATGCTGGCAAATGGGATTAGATGGGCAGGTCTTGGCCGTCGGTGCAGACTCGATGGGCTGTAGGGCCTCTTCTGAACTGTGGTGATCTGTGATTCTGTGATTCTGATTCCTGCCTCTGGCATGAATACATTTTTAATATTCTCAGAGTTCTGATGAGAATCATAGAGTTTCAAATAATTGTCCTGGAACTTTGATTTCCTCTGTGTGGACTAAATGCACAATCAATTTGGAATTAAATGATATTGATGCTCAGTGATCTTGAGTTATTCACATCAGTCGGGTATGTCACTAAAATGTTATATCCCCACTTGATAAGAATTGATGAGAAACAAGGGGATCTGGGCAGACAAGTGGAGTTGAAGGATCTCCTGAGATTGTATAGTATTGTTCTTGTTTTCTTGTGAAGTTCTGATGTAAATATCAATCCATTAATCATCCATTGATCATCCTAAGTTTGATATTTACACGTGTTACAATCCCAATTGTTGTTATGATTGAATGCGAACCTCCCAGAATGGAACTCTGGCTCAAAAGATCATAACTTTTACTGTTTTTAGGAAAACATGGATGGACAGCGTCACATGACTGTCAATTAGCTTTTAACTTTAGTGTCTCAATAAATACACAGCCCATGTAAACGAACAGGCTAATTGTGGTCAGACAACACTGCACTCTGAAATGAATGGCAGATGTAACCCGATCAATTTTCAATGGCTTTCTCCTAAAATCCCTCTCCACCCACCCACCCCTCCCCAAAGATTGTCACACAAGTGTTTCCAAACTCCACTCTCGAAAAGACACACTTTAAAATGTTATTTCAACAGTTGCTTTCCATTAGCTGTTTTTCATCGAGGATTCACCTCCAGGTTTTCTGACTCTCATTTCAAACAAATCTTTTTCTCAGTCATAAAAACATAAGAACTAGGAGCAGGAGTAGGCTATCTGGCCGCTCGAGCCTGCTCCGCCATTCAATAAGATCATGGCTGATCTTTTCATGGACTCAACGCCACTTACCCGCCCACTCACGATAACCCTTAATTCCTTTACTTTTCAAAAATTTATCTATCCTCGTCTTAAAAACACTCAATGAGGAAGCCGCAATTGCTTTACTGGGCAGGGAATTCCACAGATTCACAACCCTTTGTGTGAAGAACTTCCTCCTCAATTCAGTCCTAAATCTGCTTCCCCTTATTTTGAGGCCATGCCCCCTGGTTCTAGTTTCACCCGCCAGTGGAAACAACTTCCCTGCTTCTATCTTATCTATTCCCTTCATAATCTTATATGTTTCTATAAGATCTCCCCTCATTCTTCTGAATTTCCCATGAGTATAGCCCCAGTCTACTCAGTCTCTCTTCATAAGCCAACCCTCTCAACTCCAGAATCAACCTAGTGAATCTCCTCTGCACTCCCTCCAGTGCCAGTATATTCTTTCTCAAGTAAGGAGACCAAAACTGTACACAGTACTCCAGGTGTGGCCTCACCAGCACCTTATACAGCTGCAACATAACCTCGCTGTTTTTAAACTCCATCCCTCTAGCAATGAAGGACAAAATTCCATTTGCCTTCTTAATTACCTGCTGCACCTGCAAACCAACTCCTTGTGATTCTTGCACACGGAAGCCCAGGTCCCTCTGCACAGCGGCATGCTGCAATTTCTTACCATTTAAATAATAGTCTATTTTGCTCTTATTCCTACCAAAATGGATGACCTCACATTTACCAACATTGTACTCCATCTGCCAGACCCTCGCCCACTCACTTAGACTATCTATATCCCTTTGCAGACTTTCAGCATCCTCTGCACACTTTGCTCTGCCAACCATCTTAGTGTCATCTGCGAATTTTGACACACTACACTTGGTCCCCAACTCCAAATCACCTATGTAAATCGTAAACAATTGTGGTCCCACCCAACACTGATCCCTGAGGCACACCACTAGTCACTGATTGCCAACCAGAAAAACACCCATTTATTCCCATTATTTGTTTTCTGTTAGTTAACCAATCCTCTATCCATGCTAATGCATTACCCGTAATACTGTGCACCTTTATCTTATGTAGCAGTCTTTGGTGCGGCATCTTGTCAAATGCCTTCTGGAAATCCAGATACACTACATCCACAGGTTCCCCATTGTCCACTGCACATGTAATGTTCTCAAAGAATTCCACCAAATTAGTCAAACATGACCTTCCCTTCATGAACCCGTGCTGCGTCTTTCCAATGGGACAATTTATATCCAGATGTCTCGCTATTTCTTCCTTGATGATAGATTCAAGCATTTTCCCGACTACAGAAGTTAAACTAACTGGCCTATAGTTACCCGCCTTTTGTCTACCTCCTTTTTTAAACAATGGTGTCACATTTGTTGTTTTCCAATCTGTGGGAATTTCGGTAAATTACCACTAGTGCATTTGTTATTTCTCCCGCCATCTCTTTTAGTACCCTGGGATGCATTCCATCAGGACCAGGAAACTTGTCTATCTTTAGCCCCATTAACTTGCCCAACACTACCTCTCTCGTGATAATGATAGTTTCTAGGTCCTCACCTGCCATAGCCTTCCTGTCACCAATTTTTAGCATGTTATTTGTGTCTTCCACTGTGAAGACCGACACAAAATACCTGTTCAATGCCTCAGTCATTTTCTCATTTCCAGTTATTACATCCCCCTTTTCATCCTCTAAAGGACCAATGTTTCCTTTTGCCACTCTTTTTTGTTTTATATATTTGTAGAAACTTTTGCTGTCTGTTTTTATATTCTGAGCTAGTTTACTCTCATAATCCATCTTACTTTTCTTTATAGCTTTTTCGTGGCTTTCTGTTGACCTTTAATGATTTCCCAATCCTCTCGGTTCCCACTAATCTTTGCCACTTTGTGTGCATTTTCTTTTAATTTGATACCCTCCTTTATTTCCTTAGATATCCATGGCTGATTATCTCTTTTTCTACAGTCCTTCCTTATCACTCTTGCTGAGCACCATGAAAGATCGCTTTGAAAGTCCTCCACTGTTCCTCAATTGTCTCACCATAAAGTTTTTGCTCGCAGTCTACCTTAGCCAACTCCTCCCTCATCCCTTTGTAGTCTCCTTTGTTTAAGCACAAGACACAGGTATTGGATTTTACCTTCTCAAGCTCCATCTGTATTTTAAATTCAACCAGACTGTGGTCGCTTCTTCTGAGAGGATCCCTAACTGCAAGACCATTAATTATTCCTGTCTCATTATCAGGGCCAGATCTAGGATAGCTTGCTTCCTCGTAGGTTCCATTACATACTGTTCAAGGAAGCTATCACGGATACATTCTATGAACTCCTCCTCAAGGCTGCCTTGACCGACCTGGTTTGACCAATTGATATGTAGATTAAAATCCCCCATGATAATTGCTGTACCATTTTTACATGCATCAGTTATTTCTTTGTATATTTCTCACCCCAGCATGATGTCATTATTTGGTGGCCTATAGACTACGCCTATCAGTGACTTTTTCTCCTTACTATTTCTAATTTCCACCCAAATGGATTCAACCTTTTTTTCCAGAGAACTGATATCATCTCTCACTACCGTCATCCTTAAATATCAGAGCTACAGCACCTCCCTTATCTTCCTGTTGGTTCCTTCGAACAGTCTGATACCCCTGGATATTTAACTCCCAGTTGTGACCATCCTGCAACCATGTCTCTGTAATGGCCACCAAATCATACTCGTTCACAATGATTTGTGCTGTCAACTCATTTACCTTGTTTCAAATGCTACGAGCATTCAGATAAAGTGCCCTTATTCTGTTTTTGTACCTTCTTTTTGAATTCTAACACTTCCATTAATAACAATTAATAGGGCAGGCCTGGCAGAAGTCGGGAAACCTGGATGACTCGGGATATTGAGGCCCTGGTCAAGAAGAAGAAAGAGGCACATGACATGCATAGGCAGCTGGGATCAAGTGAATCTCTTGAAGAGTATAGAGGGTGTAGGAGTAGAGTTAAGAGAGAAATCAGGAGGGCAAAAAGGGGACAAGAGATTGTTTTGGCAGATAAGGCAAAGGAGAATCCAAAGAGCTTCTACAAATACATAAAGGGCAAAAGAGTAACAAGGGAGAGAGTAGGGCGTCTTAAGGATCAACAAGGTCATCTATGTACGGATCCACAAGAGATGGATGAAATCCTAAATGAATATTTCTCATCAGTATTTACTGTTGAGAAAAGCATGGATGTTAGGGAACTTGGGGAAATAAATAGTGATGTATTGAGGAGTGTACATATTACAGAGAAGGAGGTGCTGGAAGTCTTAAAGCGCATCAAGGTAGATAAATCCCTGGGACCTGATGAACTATATCCCAGGACGTTGTGGGAGGCTAGGGAGGAAATTGCGGGTCCCCGAGCCGAGATATTTTAATCATCGATAGTCATGGGTGAGTTGCCTGAAGATTGGAGAGTGGCAAATGTTGTGCCTTTTTTAAAGAAGGGCTGCAGGGAAAAACCTGGGAACTAGGAGAGGCTGAGTAGACTGGGACTTTTTTCTCTGGAGCGTATGAGGCTGAGGGGTGACCTTATAGAGGCCTATAAAATAATGAGTTGCATAGACAAGGTAGATAGTCAATATCTTTTCCCAAAGGTAGGGGAGTTTAAAACTAGAGGGCATAGGTTTAAGGTGAGAGGGGAGACATACAAAAGTGTCCAGAGTGGCAATTTTTTCACACAGAGGGTGGTGAGTGTCTGGAACAAGCTGCCAGAAGTAGTAGGAGAGGCGGGTACAATTTTGTCTTTTAAAAAGCATTTAGATAGTTACATGGATACGATGGGTATAGAGGGATATGGGCCAAACGCGGGCAATTGGGATTAGCTTAGGGGTTTTCAAAAAAAAGGGCGCCATGGACAAGTTGGGCTGAAGGGCCTGTTTCCATGCTATAAACCTCTATGACTCTAACACCTCCTGAGTTCTCCTTCCTTTTAACTTTTTTCCTGATTTTTGATGTAGTTGGAACATTCTCCCCACATTTTGTCCTTGCTCCCTCCTTCTCGGACTCCTTAAATAGGTCCCAATCCCCCTGGCATATTAGTTTGAACCCTCCCCAACCGCTCTGGCAAACACTCCCCCAGTACATCAGTCCCAGTCATTTTAGCAAGGATTGCCTCCAGGTTTTCCAACTTTCCTTTCAGGATTCCTTTGTCATTAATCCTTTTACAAACACTTTGAGATCCAGCCACTTATTTTTACACAATTATTTCAATTGTCATTTCATAGCTGTTGTCAGATATCACAAACATTAGAATCACTTCAGATATCTTTCTGGCATTTCACTAGCCAACTACTTCTCAGCTCTGTCTGTGGCTACAATGAACCGTATCCTGTTCTAGTTCCAGTTTCCTCTGTTCTTTAATGCCAGACTTCCTGGAAACTTCTCTTCATTGCTCTCGTATCCTTAACTGGTTATTCATTAGATTTTTGGCACTTGCTTCCTTGCCTCACTCCGTTGTTTGGCTTTTCTTACAACATAGAACATAGAAGAAATACAGCACAAACAGGCCCTTCAGCCCACAAGTTGCTCCGGTCATGTCCCTACCTAGGCTTATATATAGACTTACCTATAACCCTCAATCCTATTAAGTCCCATGTACTCATCCAGAAGTCTCTTAAAAAACCCTATCGAGTTTGCCTCCACCACCACTGACGGCAGCCGATTCCACTCACCCACCACCCTCTGAGTGAAAACCTTACCCCTGACATCTCCTTTGTACCTGCTCCCCAGCATCTTAAACCTGTGCCCTCTCGTAGCAGCCATTTCAGCCCTGGGAAAAAGCCTCCGAGAATCCACCCGATCTATACCTCTCAACATCTTGTACACCTCTATCAGGTCACCTCTCATCCTTCGTCTCTCCAAGGAGAAAAGACTGAGCTCTCTCAGCCTATCCTCATAAGTCATGCCAACCAATCCAGCACAAACAGGCCCTTCGGCCCACAAGTTGCTCCGGTCATGTCCCTATCTAGGCTTATATATAGACTTACCTATAACCCTCAATCCTATTAACATCCTTGTAAATCTTCTCTGCACCCTTTCAATCATTTCCACATCCCTCCTGTAATGAGGCGACCAGAACTGAGCACAGTACTCCTAGTGGGGTCTGACGAGGGTCTTATAAAGCTGCATCATTATCTCCCGTCTCCTCAACTCAATCCCTCGATTGATGAAGGCCAGCACACTGTACGCCTTCTTAACCACCTCCTCTACCTGCGAGGCCGATTTAAAAGTCCTATGGACCCGGACCCCAAGGTCCTTCTGATCCTCTACACTGCTAAGAGTCTTACCCCTGATATTATACTCCTTCATCCCATTTGACCTGCCAAAATGTACCACTACACATTTATCCGGGTTGAAGTCCATCTGCCACTTCTCTGACCAGTCTTGCATCCTATCTATGTCACACTGCAGCTTCTGACATCCCTCCAACCTATCTACAACACCACCAACCTTCGTGTCGTCAGCAAACTTACCAACCCATCCCTCCACTTCCTCATCCAGGTCATTTATGAAAATGTCAAACAGCAAGGGTCCCAGAACAGATCCCTGGGGCACTCCACTGGTGACTGACCTCCATTCAGAAAAAGACCCGTCTCCAACCACTCTCTGCCTTCTGCAAGCAAGCCAGTTCTGAATCCACAAGGCAACAGCCCCTTGGATCCCATGCCCTCTCACTTTCTCGAGAAGTCTTGCATGCGGGACCTTATCGAACGCCTTGCTGAAGTTCATGTAAACCACATCTACCGCTTTTCCTTTGTCAATGTGTTTAGTCACATTTTCAAAGAACTCCACCAGGCTCGTAAGGCACGATTTGCCTTTGACAAAGCCATGCTGACTACTTTTGAGCATACTAAACTTCTCTAAATGTTCATAAATCCTGTCCCTCAGGATCTTCTCCACCAACTTACCAACCACTGAGGTTAGACTCACCGGTCGGTAATTTCCTGGGCTATCCCTATTCCCTTTCTTGAATATAGGAACCACATTCGCAATCCTCCAATCCTCCGGAACCTCTCCCGTCTCCATCGACGACGTAAAGATCATCGCCAGAGGCTCTGCAATCTCTTCCCTCGCCTCCCACAGTAACCTGGGGTACATCCCATCCGGTCCCGGTGACTTATCTATCTTGATGTTATTCAAAATTTCCAACACATCCTCTTTCTTAATGTCCACATACTCAATCTTTTCAGTCTGCCTCAATCCTGTAGTCCAACCACCCAGGTCTTTTTCCACCGTGAATACTGAGGTAAAATATTCATTAAGCACCTCTGCTATTTCTTCCGGTTCTGTACAGACTTTCTCACCTTCGCCTTTTATAGGTCCTATTCCTTCACATCTCATCCTTTTACTCTTCACATATTTATAGAACGCCTTAGGGTTCTCCTTAATCTTACCTGCCAAGGCCTTCACGTGACCCCTTCTGGCTCTCCTAATTTCTTTCTTAAGTCCCTTCCTACAAGCTGTATACTCATCTAGATCCCTATCATCGCCTAGCTCTCTGAACCTTTTGTATGCTTTCCTTTTCTTTCTCACTAGGTTCAGCACAGCTTTCGTGCACCACGGTTCCGGTATCCTACCAACACCTCCCTGTCTTATTGGAATGTTGTCATGCAGAACTCCAGACAAACATTCCTTGAAAATCTGCCACCTTACTTCAGTACTTTTCCTCGAGAATGCCTCCTTCCAATTTATGCCTCTAATCTCCTGCCTGATGGCTTCATATTTCCCCTTACTCCAGATAAACACTTTCCTAGCTTGCCTGATCCTATCTCTTTCCAATGCTAGCGTAAAGGAAATAGAGTTATGATCATTATCCCCAAGATGCTCCCCCACTGAGAGATCCGATACCTGTCCAGGCTCATTAGCCAGTACCAGATCGAGTACAGCCTCTCCTCTTGTAGGCTTATCCACATGCTGTGTCAGGAAACCCTTCTGAACACACCTAACAAACTCCTCCCCATCCAAACCCCTTACCCTAGGGATATTCCAATCGATGTTTGGGAAATTAAAGTCTCCCATCACAACAACCCTGTTATTCCTACATCTCAGTAAGAAGTTTAACAACACCAGGTTAAAGCCCAACAGGTTTATTTGGTAGCAAAAGCCACACAAGCTTTCGGAGTCCAAGCCCCTTCTTCAGGGCTTGGAGCTCCGAAAGCTTGTGTGGCTTTTGCTACCAAATAAACCTGTTGGACTTTAACCTGCTGTTGTTAAACTTCTTACTGTGTTTACCCCAGTCCAACGCCGGCATCTTCACATCATTCCTACATCTCTCCAGGATCTGTTTCCCTATCTGCTCCTCAACATCCCTGTTACTATTGGGCGGCCTGTAGAAAACACCCAGCAAAGTTATCGACCCTTTCCCGCTCCGAACTTCCACCCACAGAGACTCCGTAGACAGTCCCTCCACGGCTTCCACCTTCTCTACAGCTGTGACACTATCCCTGATCAGCAGTGCCACTCCCCCCCCTCTTTTGCCTCCCTCTCTGTCCTTTCTGAAACATCTGAAACCCTCTAGCAGAGCTGAGAGAGATGTTCTCTCCCTCGCTGCAAAACTCCTTAAAATCCAAATCCTAAAAGACATTTCTGTAAAAGTGGCCCCTGGTTGCTAAGCAACATTTCTTTATTCCACCAAGCCCATTTTCGAACCCTTTTCGAGTCCTAACCTCTCCCTCATCACAATAGAAGCATAGTTTGAATTGAAACCAAAACCAAAATTAAAACCAGACATGCAAACACATTTGTTTAACAAGAATCTAACTGGAGTTTTATCCTTTCTTACACAAAAATACTAAATTATACTCACAAATCTCTAACTTATTTTTAATATTTAACAATATAATTAAAGATCACTTAAAACTTCCTCTGCTTTCCTGATACATGTCAAAATTTAACATAATTTAAGTTTAAACATGAAACAGATTAGCTAGATTGATTCTTTATTGTCAATTCAATCAATTGCTTTGAAATTGCTGAAGATGATTGATTTGCTTTTGCTTGTGTCCAGTCACTGTGATCCTTCCCGTCCTCAGGACCTGATTTTCCTTCTCTGATGCTTCAGCTTGACAAAATTAATCCTGATACCTCCTGGCCACATCTAAAATTATGTTCCTGGTGACTGACAGTTACACTGATACTTCAAAGAGAACGTGACATTCTGCTTTGGAACTAAAATGTCCTCGGCACATCACACATTTAGCATCAGCCTGACTTAAGTTTGTACCGATGCTAAACTGGGAAGGTAGATCTGGAATAAAAACAGAAAATGCCGGAAATATTCAGGCACCACCTGTGGAGTGAGAAACAAAGTTCTTGTCTCAGCTTGATAATCTTCCATCAGAATGAAGGCAAGTCCAGAGTCAGGTCTCATGCTGATCCTGGGATGAATCACATTGTGACCCTTTGTGGAGAACAGTCTCTCACCATCTCAGTTTGGGACCGAATGAATAAAAATAAAATACTGCGGATGCTGGAAATATAAAATAAAATCAGAAAATGCTGGAAAAAGGTCTGGCAGCATCTGTGGAGATAGGCGTTTCAAGTCAAAATGACCCTTTAACCGAACAAAATGAATCATTTGGATATTCTGTACACCTATTTGTTGTTAAGTTATATCGTTAGAGAGATGTGATTTTCTCCTTCCCAGTCTCAAAATATTGAAAGGCAGTTTTATGGTATCCAAATATATGCTAATTTCTGATTAAAAAGGACAATTAAGTTTTGAAACTGGCAGAAACTGAGCAACATAACATGTTCTACTTCACTGAGACCTAACTGGGACTCATCAAAGCCTCATTTCTGGTGCTTACTCTTTATAGTGAGTGCGTCACAGTGATGTACATCCCGTGAAAGAACTTCTTGAAATCAGCTCGTTGTAACAAGTGATAAAACAAACTGCTGCCTGGTGTGTAAATGAAGAAATCTCATGGAATTTCTCCTGGTCTCCATTCCTGGATCAGCGTCATTCTTCCCTGCCTTGTTCCAGGCCTCCCTAATCCAAGAGTTACCCCACCCCTCCCCCTCCCCCTCCCCCTCCCAACACCCCCCCCCCCCCCTCGCCTCAGCCAATATTGCACATTTTTACCAAAGAGCTAAAAAAGGCTGGTGCAAACTTGTGAATGTTCAGATAATAAAACTTCCACTCACCACAGCCGGAAATAGCTGCACATTTAACGTGTTGCAAGTTCTATGTTGGTAACTGACGTATAGAAATGGAGTTTTACTGAGAAAATGTGGCTGTTTAGGAGAAGTGTGGATGGTAAAAATGCCCCAGGATTATTCTTGCAGTAAATGTTCCTTCGTTGATGTAAAGAAGGTTCAAAACCATTTCAAAATTATTCAGATCTGAAAATCCCCTCTTTGGATTGGATAGTTAACCTGCTTCTCGTGAATTAGGAGGCTAAAGTAAAGAACAGGCTGCTGTGACAGTGTGTACATGCCACTGTAATGTAAAGATGCTCAGCTGACCAAGGGGTAATGTTGGATTTATTAACACTGCCTACAGTATGACATATCGACTCACATGGCAATGGACTCAGAGAGAACATTCTGGAAGCTGACTTGCAAAGACAAGTAGACCATGCATGATTTTTTTTGTTTTGATTCACAGGAATGTGGGTGTCATTGGCCAAACCAACATTTATTGCCCACTCCAGTTGTTACACTTCCTCTCATACAGTATATAATCCATCACATTTCTCTCTCTCTTTAGCTCTGAGGAAGAGTCATAGAGACTCGAAATTTTAACTCTATTTCACTCGCCACGGATGTTGCTAGACTGACTGGGTTTTTCAGCATTATCTGCTTTTGTTTCAGATTTCCAGCATCTGCAGCATTTTGCTTTTATATTTGTATTCAGTACCTTGTCCAATAAAGGAAAGAATTCCATACCCTTTCTTGACCACCTTGTCCACCTGTCCTACTACCTTCAGAAATCTGTGGACATGCACTCTTAAGGTCTCACACTTGCTCAAAACCTTTCCAATTTATTGGATATTTCCTTGCCCTTGAGAAGGTGGCGGTGAGCTGCCTTCTTGAACTGCTGCAGTCCCTGAGGTGTAGGTACATCTGCAGTGCTGTTAGGGAGGGAATTCCAGGATTTTGAATCGGCAACAGTGAAGGAACGGTGATTTTTACAAATTCATTCGTGGGACATGGGCGTCACTGGCTGACCAGCATTCATTGCCCATCCCTGGTTGCCCTTGTTCAGAGGGCAGTTGAGAGTCAACCACATTGCTGTGGCTCTGGAGTCACAGGTAGGCCAGACAGGGTAAGGACAGCAGATTTCCTTTCCAAAAGGATGTTAATGAACCAGATGGGTTTTTCTGACAATCAACAATGGTTTCATGGTCATCAATAGATTCTTAATTCCAGATATCCCGCCGTCTGCCGTGGTGCGATTTGAACCCAGGTCCCCAGAACATTAGCTGAGTTTCTGGATTAATAGTCTGGCGATTGTTGTGGGAAATGTACCACTGAGTCAGGCTTGAAGGTTTCAAGAATACAGTTTTATTTGAACGAAGCTTTGTGGAGACGAGGCACTAATAAGCAGCAAACCTTCTCTCAATGAGACAATAGGCGCAGTCTATCTTTATACCCTTTACACAATAGATAGACCGGACATCTAGCCATTATCACATCGTTGTAATCAAGTAGGTGATCGATCGTTAACACATCGTTATAGACAAATACAGACAGATACAGACATAAGTATGTTAACATCGCATTGTTCTATGAATGGATACATTTCCTACGTCAGTGGCTATCAATGGTTTAGTTTCGGCTCATTCATATAATAGTTTTCCTGCATTTATGTATTCCCATTCCCATTTGTGGCTAATCTCTTTAACAGACCCTTTTGTCTCGGGACTGTCCCTATTTCCACTGGCTTCCTGCAGTATCTAATTCCTGCATGTTTTAATTTACAAGTAGTTGTCTGGGCTAAGAGTCAGTGCCTGTTTATGGTCTATCTCCCAGTTAACTCTTTATGTGCCAGGCAGTCATTTTTAAAGTGTACTCATCTGTATATTTTTCCCCACTTCACGATAATACCACTAAGCAGGATGGTAAGTGACTTGAAGGCTACTTGTGTCTGTAGATGATTGAAGGCATTAGGGAGTCATGAGATGAGATATTTGGTGCAGGATTCCTAATCTTTGACCAGCTATTTAGCCACAGTATTTATATGACTAGTCCAGTTCAGTTTCTGGTCAATGGTTACACCCAGGATGTTGACAGTGGGAGATTCAGCAATGATAATGCCATTGAATGTCAAGGGGCAATGTTTAGATCCTCTTTTGTTGGAGGTGGTCATTGCCTAGCACTTGGAAGCATAGAATTATAGAATCCCTACAGTGTAGGCCCATCGAGTCTGCACCAACAAATGGCAAATACCTTTTGTGTGCCACTTGTCAGCCCAAGCCTGGAGATTGTCCCGAGCTTGTTGTATTTGGACACGGACGGTATCTGAGAAGTCGCGAATGGTGCTGAACATTGTGCAATCATCAGCGAACTTCCCCAATGATGAAAAGAAGATCATTGTTGAAGCAGCTGAAAATAGTTGGGCCTAGGACACGACCCTGAGGAACTGACTGGGGTCTGTAAATAAAGACTAACAGTAAATGGTTAATGTTTAAATATACAAGTCTCAAGATCTCAACATTGAGACATCAAAAGAACCCTTATAATAACACAGACTGACTGTAGCTTAATGTGCTTTTCCTGCACAAAGTCAACAGCTGTTCCTTCATTTTGTGGCTTATTTGGTTGATTAGTCCTAGTCACAGTCCTTCAGCTTGTTTTGCACAAGATTAATCAGCAGATGAAATTCTTATCAGGTGTCTTTAGTTAGTGTCTGGTGAAGTTTTGTGAAGATTTTTTCCCATTAGGCAAGTCGCAAGCTCTCATGTCTTGGTTACAAATGTCTTTCATGGATTATCTGTAATTTACAATCATTTTATCTGACAAAAGGAAGAGGGAAGGAATTGACAATGACAATGTTACCCCTTCATTGTGCAATAGTTATGGAACTTCCAATACGCTTTGGCAAAATAAACCAAAAAGTTCTTTGGCCCCTTTCGATAAATCAGAATGCTTTATAATTTTAGCACCAGAATATAACCTAAGTACTTTGTGTCGAAGTGTTGGGTTAGAGTGACTGGCCATCAAGGACTTATAACAATAACACTTTATGAAGCATTCTAAGCAGCTCTTACACGCTGTAATCTGCCCGCACTCCAGAGAGAACTCCAGCGCTCCCAACCTGTGACCTCTTAAGTAGTAGCGTCATCACTTGACCACTCAGCCTTCACTTGTAGGCTGGAACTCTGCCACCTCGCCCACCACATAATTGGCACGGGCAAGGATCTGACAACGGAAATCCCCATTGACTTCAGGTGAGAATTTCCGGTCTCGCCCAAGCGACGCCATAAAATCCCACCCGTAATCTTAGTGTTGGATTACAAATTGCATCATTATATTATAGTTATAATATTGCTAATAACTTTCTTTAAAGTTACGAGAAAATGTAGTGTTCCATAATCTGTTGGACATTGAATAATGCCACAAGGGGAACATAGTCCTGCAAAAGCACGTCTGCACTTCTGGCAGACAGAGGGAGGCATACCCCTCTCTATCATTTAAATTCTGCTCTCTGCACTTTGTGGCCCACAGTTCAGAACAATTGGGTTGCTGAGCAAATTCTATATCGCGGGGGGCAACTGCTTCAAACTAATGTTGATTGAAACATTGGATACATTTTCTGATGACTTACAAGAAGTTTGGTTCGGGGGATGAGCATGGTATTGAAGGAAAGAATAAAGGCAATGGAAGCTAAACATGATCACACCCGAATTGGGCACAGGAATTGCAATGTGCAGATAATCCACATTCCTGAAGGCAACCACTGTGCCAATTTCATGCTGTCTCCTTATCTCAAAGTTGTGGCCATCTCGGAGACATGGATAGAGCAAGGACAGGAATGGTTGTTGCAGGTTCTGGGATTTAGATGTTTCAGTAAGAGCAGGGAAGGTGGTAAAAGAGGTCGAGGTGTGGCATTGTTAGTCAAGGACAGTATTACGGTGGCAGAAAGGACGTTTGATGAGGACTCGTCTACTGAGGTAGTATGGGCTGAGGTTATAAACAGGAAAGGAGAGGTCACCCTGTTGGGAGTTTTCTATAGGCCTCCGAAAAGTTCCAGAGATGTAGAGGAAAGGATTGCAAAGATGATTCTGGATAGGAGCAAAAGGATTGGAGGATAGCTAATGTGGTCCCGTTATTTAAGAAGGGTAGGAAGGGTAACCCGGGTAATTATAGGCCGGTGAGCTTGACGTCTGTGGTCGGGAAGTTGTTGCAGAGGATTCTTAGAGATAGGATGTATGCGCATTTAGAAAGGAATAAAGTTATTAACGATAGTCAGCATGGTTTTGTGAGAGGGAGGTCATGCCTCACTAACCTGGTGGAGTTTTTTGAAGAAGTGACTAGAATGGTTGACGAGAGAAGGGCCGTGGATGTCGTCTATATGGACTTTAGTAAAGCGTTTGACAAAGTCCCTCATGGTAGGTTGGTGCAAAAGGTTGGATCTCATGGGATAAAGGGGGAGGTGGCTAGATGGGTGGAGAACTGGCTTGGTCACAGAAGACAGAGGGTGGTTGTGGAAGGGTCTTTTCCGGCTGGATGCCTGTGACGAGTGGTGTTCATGATGTGGCGATGCCGGCGTTGGACTGGGGTGAACACAGTAAGAAGTTTCACAACACCAGGCTAAAGTCCAACAGGTTTATTTGGTAGCAAATACCATAAGCTTTCGGAGCACTTATCCTTCGTCAGATGGAGTGGAAATGTGCTCTCAAACAGTGCAAACAGACAAAATCAAGTTACAGAATACTGATTAGAATGCGAATCCTACAACCAGCCAGGTCTTAAAGGTACAGACAATGTGGGTGGAGGGAACATTAAACACAGGTTAAAGGGATGTGTATTGTCTCCAGACAGAACAGCGAGTGAGATTCTGCAAGCCCAGGAGGCAAGCTGTGGGGGTTACTGATAATGTGACATAAATCCAACATCCCGGTTTAGGCCATCCTCATGTGTGCGGAACTTGGCTATCAGTTTCTGTTCAGCGACTCTGCGCTGTCGTCTGTTGTGAAGGCTACCTTGGAGAATGCTTACCTGAAGATCCAAGGCTGATTGCCCGTGACTGCTGAAGTGCTCCCCCACAGGAAGAGAACAGTCTTGCCTGGTGATTGTCGAGCGGTGTTCATTCATCCGTAGTCGTAGCGTCTGCATGGTTTCCCCAATGTACCATGCCTTGGGACATCCTTTCCTGCAGCGTATCAGGTAGACAATGTTGGTCGAGTTGCAAGAGTAGGTACCGTGTACCTGGTAGATAGTGTTCTCATGTGAGATGATGGCATCTGTGTCGATGATCCGGCACGTCTTGCAGAGGTTGCTGTGGCAGGGTTGTGTGGTGTCGTGGTCACTGTTCTCCTGAAGGCTGGGTAGTTTGCTGCGGACAATGGTCTGTTTGAGGTTGCGTGGTTGTTTGAAGGAAGAAGTGGGGGTGTGGGGATGGCCTTGGCGAGATGTTCGTCTTCATCAATGACATGTGGAAGGCTCCAGAGGAGATGCCGTAGCTTCTCCGCTCCGGGGAAGTACTGGACGACGAAGGGTACTCTGTCCACCGTGTCCCGTGTTTGTCTTCTGAGGAGGTCGGTGCGGTTTTTCGCTGTGGCGCGTCGCAACTGTTGATCAATGAGTCAAGCGCCATATCCTGTTCTTATGAGGGCAGCTTTCAGGGTCTGGAGGTGTCTGTTGTGATCCTCCTCATCCGAGCAGATCCTGTGTATACGGAGGGCTTGTCCGTAGGGGATGGCTTCTTTAACGTGTTTAGGGTGGAAGCTGGAGAAGTGGAGCATCATGAGGTTATCCGTGGGCTTGCGGTACAGTGAGGTGCTGAGGTGACCGTCCTTAATGGAGATGCGTGTGTCCAAGAATGCAACCGATTCCGGAGAGTAGTCCATGGTGAGTCTGATGGTGGGATGGAACTTTTGTCGCGACACTACAGACTTCCTACAGAAACTCAGCACACATGGAGCAGTTGAACCAGGAGCACTCCTCGTCACAATGGATGTCTCGGCACTCTACACCAGCATCCCCCACGATGATGGCATTGCTGCAACGGCCTCAGTACTCAATGCCGTCAACTGCCAGTTTCCAGATGCAATTTTACAACTCATCCGCTTCATCCTGGACCACAATATCTTCACCTTCAACAATCAGTTCTTCATCCAGACACACGGAACAGCCATGGGGTCCAAATTCGCACCTCAATATGCCAACATCTTCATGCACAGGTTCGAACAAGACTTCTTCACCGCACAGGATCTTCAACCGATGCTATTCACTAGATACATCGATGATATTTTCTTCCTTTGGAGTCATGGTGAGCAATCACTGAAACAACTATATGATGACATCAACAAGTTCCAAGGGAGTAAATGGTCGAGTGAGGGAACCGTGGTTTACTAAAGAAGTTGAATCTCTTGTGAAGAGGAAGAAGGAGACTTATGTAAAGATGAGACGTGAAGGCTCAGTTAGGGCGCTTGAGAGTTACAAGTTAGCCAGGAAGGACCTAAAGAGTGAGTTAAGAAGAGCCAGGAGGGGACATGAGAAGTCTTCGGCAGGTAGGATCAAGGAAAACCCTAAAGCTTTCTATAGGTATGTCAGGAATAAAAGAATGACTCGGGTAAGATTAGAGCCAGTCAAGGACAGTCGTGGGAAGTTGTGCGTGGAGCCTGAAGAGATAGGAGAGGCACTAAATGAATATTTTACGTCAGTATTCACACAGGAAAAAGACAATGTTGTCGAGGAGAATACTGAGAAAGAGGCTATTGGACTAGACGGGATTGAGGTTAATAAGGAGGAGGTGCTATCAATTCTGGAAAGTGTGAAAATCGATAAGTCCCCTGGGCCGGATGGGATTTATCCCAGGATTCTCTGGGAGGCTAGGGAGGAGATTACAGAGCCTTTGGCTTTGATCTTTATGTCGTCATTGTCTACAGGAATAGTGCCAGAAGACTGGAGGATAGCAAATGTTGCCCCCTTGTTCAAGAAGGGAAGTAGAGACAACCCTGGTAATTATGGACCAGTGAACCTTACTTCTGTTGTGGGCAAAGTTTTGGAAAGGATTATAAGAGATAGGATTTATAATCATCTAGAAAGGAATAATTTGATTAGGGATAGTCAACACGGTTTTGTGAAGGATAGGTTGTGCCTCACAAACCTTATTGAGTTCTTTGAGAAGGTGACCAAAGAGGTGGATGAGGGTAAAGCAGTTGATGCAGTGTAAATGGATTTCAGTAAAGCGTTTGATAAGGTTCCCCACGGTAAGCTATTGCAGAAGATACGGAGGCATGGGACTGAGGGTGATTTAGCGGTTTGGATCAGGAATTGGCTAGCTGTAAGAAGACAGAGGGTGGTGGTTGATGGGAATTGTTCATCTTGAAGTTCAGTTACGAGTGGTGTACTGCAAGGATCTGCTTTGGAGCCACTGCTGTTTGTCATTTTTATAAATGACCTGGATGAGGGCGTAGAAGGATGGGTTAGTAAATTTGCGGATGACACTAAAGTCGGTGGAGTTGTGGACAGTGCGGAAGGTTGTTGCAGGTTACAGAGGGACATAGATAAGCTGCAGAGCTGGGCTGAGAGGTGGCAAATGGAGTTCAATGCGGAAAAGTGTGAGATGATTCACTTTGGAAGGAGTAACAGGATTACAGAGTACTGGGTTAATGGTAAGATACTTGGTAATGTGGATGATCAGAGAGATCTCAGTGTCCATGTGCATAGATCCCTGAAAGTTGGCACCCAGGTTGATAGGGTTGTTAAGAAGGCGTACGGAGTGTTAGCTTTTATTGGTAGAGGGATTGAGTTTCGGAGCCAGGAGGTCATGTTGCAGCTGTACAAAACTCTGGTGTGGCCGCACTTGGAGTATTGCGCACAGTTCTGGTCACCGCATTATAGGAAGGATGTGGAAGCATTGGAAAGGGTGCAGAGGAGATTTACTAGGATGTTGCCTGGTATGGTGGGAAGGTGTTATGAGGAAAGGCTGAGGGACTTGAGGTTGTTTTCGTTAAGGTTAAGAGGTGACCTAATAGAGGCATACAAGATGATCAGAGGATTCGATAGGGTGGATAGTGAGAGCCTTTTTCCTTGGATGATGATAGCTAGCACGAGGGGACATAGCTTCAAATTGAGGGGTGATAGATATAGGACAGGTGTCAGAGGTAGGTTCTTCACTCAGAGAGTGGTAAGGGCATGGAATGCCCTGCCTGCAGCAATAGTGGACTCGCCAACATTAAGGGCATTTAAATGGTCATTGGATAAATATATTGATGATATTGGAATGGTGTAGGTTAGATGGGTTTTAGATTGGTTTCACTGGTTGGCGCAACACCGAGGGCCAAAGGGCCTGTACTGTGCTGTAATGTTCTATGTTCTATGTGCCTCTTTCTTCTTCTTGACCAGGACCTCAATATCCCGAGTCATCCAGGGTTCCCTACTTCTGTAAGAAGTTTAACAACACCAGGTTAAAGTCCAACAGGTTTATTTGGTAGCAAAAGCCACAAAAGGTGTGGCTTTTGCTACCAAATAAACCTGTTGGACTTTAACCTGGTGTTGTTAAACTTCTTACTGTGTTTACCCCAGTCCAACGCCGGCATCTCTACATCATTCCCTCCTTCTGCCAGCCTTGCCCTTCACTCTAAGAGGAATGTGTTTACCCTGAACCCTAGTTAACACATTTTTGAAAGCCTGCCACTTACCAGATGTCCCTTTGCCTTCCCACAGACTCCCCCAATTAACTTTTGAAAGTTCCTGCCTGATACCATCAAAATTGGCCTTGCCCCAGTTTAGAATTTTAACTTTTGGGCCAAACCTATCATTCTCCATCGCTATCTTAAAATGAATAGAATTATGGTCACTGGTCCCATATATGACTACTGCCTCCTCCTTCTCCATGTACTGTCTCATTAGGCAGTGCTACATCATTAATTTCTGTGTTTGGGGAATCCCCTTTGAATATCTTTACACAGAATGACCTATGGATACAGATTTACCCCACTCATTAACTTGCTGTTATTTAACTAGCCCCATTATGACATATGTCATTTACTCAGCCTCCTGTTCAGTGAGATCAAAATTTCATTGTTTCTGACTTTCTATAGTTGGGCTCACATCAGCTCACTGACATTCTGATGCATCAGGAAGCAGAGATCGGTGTAAGTCATCTCTGTTTATATTATTGGACATGAGAAATAAGGTATAGACTCAAGTGACTTTCATGTTTTTGGGTAAGAAAGGATTCATGTTGAATAAATGTGTTTGAATGTATGGGGGCTTTTGGTATTGGTTCAAGCTGTATCTGTATTGTGCTGAGAGAGTTTATGACGTGAAAGCTAAACATAATCTTGGCGACAGAATGACATGTTGCTTAGCAACTGTGGGAACCTTTAGTGTCGGAAGGCTTTTAGAGTTTAGTTTTAGCTGAATGCATAGCAGTTGGAGCTGGAAAGTTAGAGAGAAAATAGCTCTCTCAGCCCTGCCAGAAGCAGTAGCAGGAATAGGTAGTTGAGAAAAGTCAGATTTCCCAAAAAAGAACAGCAGAAACTAAAGAACAGTTAACTATCATAGAGTCCTTATAATGCAGAAGAGGCCATTTGGCCCATCGAGTCTGCCCCAACTCTCTGACAGAGTATCTTGTCAAGGCCCTCTTACCTGTCCTTTCCCAATAACCCCGCACATTTTCCATGGCTACTCCATCTAACCTATATATCTTGGGACACTAAGGGGCAGCATAGCATGGCTGATCCACCTAACCTGCACATCACTGGACTGTGGAGGAAACCGGAGCACCCAGAGGAAACGCACACAGACACGGGGAGAACGTGCAAACTCCACACAGACAGTAACTCGAGTTGGGAATTGAACCCGGGTCCCTGGCGCTGTGAGGCAGCACTGCTAACCACTGTTGGGAACAGCTGAGGCAACGCATTCTCTCATTCTAAGAAGATTCTAAGGCATGTCTTCTTGATGGTGGAATTTGGAATCTTTGTGTGGAAGTCAGAGTCCAGGGAATTAAATCGGCATAAGAATCGAGTGGGGGGATTTGAGGAGAAATCCACAGAGGTTCAATCGGGTGGCACCTGTCACTTGGTTTCAGAGTGAAGTGTGTCTGACCACCATTGACCAGTTGGTTTAAAGGGACTGTTTACCGAGAACACAAGAGCATAAGATCTATTTTGCAACCGGTGTTAGCCTTAAAATCAGTGTACATTTGTGAAGATGAGTGGGAGTGAAGGAGGTTTATATCAGAGTCCAACTTTTCATGTTTAATAAATGCATTTTTGGGTGTTAAAAACTAATTGGAAGCTGGTGACTCTGTTCATCAACTTTTAAAAACATGTAAAAGATAAGGTTTTTTGAGCAGGGTTCCATTCTGAGAACAATATAAAGGGAAAGACTCTTAGTACTGTAGAGGATCAGAAAGACCTTGAGGTCCGGGTCCATAGGACTCTAAAATCGGCCCCGCAGGTGGAGGAGGTGGTTAAGAAGGCGTATGGTGTGCTGGCCTTTATCAATCGAGGGATTGAGTTTAGGAATCCGGGGATAATGATGCAGCTATATAAGACCCTCGTCAGACCCCGCTTGGAGGACTGTGCTCAGTTTTGGTCGCCTCATTACAGGAAGGGTGTGGAAAAGATTGAAAGGGTGCAGAGGCGATTTACAAGGATGTTGCCTGGATTGAGTGGCATGCCTTATGAGGATAGGCTGAGGGAGCTCGGTCTTTTCTCCTTGGAGAGACATAGGATGAGAGGAGACCTAATAGAGGTATATAAGATGTTGAGAGGCATAGATCGGGTGGACTCTCAGAGGCTTTTTCCCAGGGTGGAAATGGCTGCTACGAGAGGACACAGGTTTAAGGTGCTGGGATGTAGGTACATGGGGAAATGTTAGGGAGAAGTTTTTCACACAGAGGGTGGTGGGCGAGTGGAATCGGCTGCCGTCAGTGGTGGTGGAGGCAAACTCAATAGGGTAGTTTAAGAGACTCCTGGATGAGTACATGGGACTTAATAGGATGGAGGGTTATAGGTAGGCCTAAAAGGTAGGGATATGTTTGGCACAACTTGCGGGGCCGAAGGGCCTGTTTTGTGCTGTCGTTTTCTATGTTTCTATGTTTCTAACTGTTGAGAGGGCTAGAATACAAGAGCAGGGATGTACTTCTGAGGCTGTATAAGGCTCTGGTCAGACCCCATTTGGAATATTGTGAGCAGGTGCTCCGTATCTAAGGAAGGATGTGCTGGTCTTGGAAAAGATCCAGAGGAGGTTCACACGAATGATCCCTGGGATGAAGAGCTTGTTGTATGAGGAGCGGTTGAGGAGTCTGGGTCTTTACTCATTGGAGTTCAGAAGAATGAGGGGGGATCTTATTGAAACTTAAAGGATATGCGAAGCCTTGATAGAGAGGGCGTGGAGAGGATGTTTCCATTAGTAGGAAAAACTAGAACCAGAGAGCACAACCTCAGACTAAAGGGACGATCCTTTAAAACTGAGAAGAGGAGGAATTTCTTCAGCCAGAGAGTAGTGAATCTGTGGAACTCTTTGCCGCAGAAGGCTGTGGAGGCCCGGTCACTGAGTGTCTTTAAGACAGAAATAGATAGTTTCTTGATTAATAAGGGAATCTGGGGTTATGGGGAAAAGGCAGGAGAATGGGGTGAGAAAAATATCAGCCATGATTGAATGGTGGAACAGACTTGATGGGTCGAGTGGCCTAATTCTGCTCCTACGTCTTATGGCCTTATGGTCCATCAAATAGTCACAACAAGTGGGAATGTAACAAATGTCAAACTTGACCAAAGTAAAGGAACATTGGCCTGTAACTTTCGTGGAGTAGCAATCACCTTCGTTGAGATTATGGAGTCATAGAGTCATACAGCACAGAAAAGGCCCTTTGCCCCATTGAGTGTGCACTGACAAAAGTCTTGCCTGACCTGCCTCATTCTGGCTGGGTGAGAGGAACAGTGAAGCACGTTCCTCGCTGCCCCAATGTGGTGTTAATGAAACAGAGCAAGGGAGGACACTCCCACCCACCCCCATCCCTGATTTAACTTGTGGGTTTTACACAACAAGAAAAAGTTGTGGTTTGCACACATAGATTCAAAATAACAATAACAGCTTTATTTAAGGAGCTGTTTCCGGTACAGAGGAGAAACTGAAACTAAAACAGGTAATATCCCAATGACATCACCATTAAATCGTACAATTGACGAGATAGGCTGCATCTGGAGTATTGTGTACAATTCTGGTCGCCACACTATCGGAAGGATGTTGATGCATTGGAAAGGGTGCAGAAGAGATTTACCAGGATGTTGTTCGGTTTGGAGGATATGGACTACGAAGGAAGGTTGAAAAAACTTGGATTATTTTCATTAGAGCGTTGGAGGATGAGGGGGGAACTGATAGAGGTTTACAAGATTATGACAGGCTTGGATAGAGTGGATAGTGGTGGGGGGGGGGGGTGTGGGGGGAGATTTCAGCAGGGCCGGATCAGCTGATCCACGCTGGGCGTCCAGCCCCAAGCGTCTCTCGCAGCGCCAGATTTCTGCACGGGAAATAGGCGCAGAGCTGAATTAGGCATGCAGGGGGAGATTGTAATATCATTTAAATATGATTAGTGGGCCCGACACTAAAGTCTTTGGGTCTGCTTGCCTTTCCCCCCCTGCACTAGGAGTGGTTTACTCCAGCGGGGTTTAGAGTGGCTCCTCACTTTCGGGGAGCTAGTGACCTGACCCCACTCGTGTGAGGGTTGGGCAGCGGGGGGGGGCGGTGACCCTTGGACATTGGCACCTTGGCAGTGCCAGCCTGTGCTCTCTGGCACTGCCCAAGGGATAAAGTGCCATTGCCCGGGGGGCAGCTTGGCACTGCCTATCAGACACGAGGCAGTGCCAAGAGGGCGGCTCCTGATAGGGTGCAGCCTGGTGGGGCAATCGATGTGGGTGGGGGGTCCCGCTGCCACTCTGCAGACTGGGTCGGTGGGGGAAGGGGGGCCAGAGATCAGGACAGGCTGGGAAGGGGGGGAGACCAGGACTGTCGCGGGGTTAGTACTGCGTGGGGGGGGGGGGGCATGTCAGGGCTGCGGGGAGGTGGGTCAGTGCTGTCGGCGGGGGATTGAGGGGGCTTGTGGCTGGGCTGCACGTGGTCGGGGGGTCAGCGATTGGGTGGCGATGTGGGGATCGCGGGGCTGACCAGCGCTCGGGAGGCCATCAGTCTGGGGTCACGGCGCATGTGCCGATGTTGTCGCTGACAGATCGGCACACGCGCAATGGCCCGCTCAGCTTCCGGCCTCACCAGTTGGAATGGGCCCCATCCACAGATTTTTAGTATGATTTATGCTAGTACCCTCTGCAATGCTCAGAGCGTGGGAGATTCACTCTGAAACTCCCCCTGAAAAAACCAACATGATTTACTTCAGTTTTTATAAAAATTCGGCATTGAGAATTTCTTTGGGAGAATCGCCCCAGAGTCTATTCCTCAGGGTCGAAGGGGTCAAAGGGTTCATAAGAACATAAGAAATAGGAGCAGGAGTAGGCCATCTAGCCCCTCGAGCCTGCCCCGCCATTCAATAAGATCATGGCTGATCTGAAGTGGATCATTTCCACCTACCCGCCTGATCCCTATAACCCTTAATTCCCTTACCGATCAGGAATCCATCTATCCATGATTTAAACATATTCAACGAGGTAGCCTCCACCACTTCAGTGGGAAGAGAATTCAAGAGATTCACCACCCTCTGAGAGAAGAAGTTCCTCCTCAACTCTGTCCTAAACTGACCCCCCTTTATTTTGAGGCTGTGCCCTCTAGTTCTAGTTTCCTTTCAAAGAACAAAGAACAAAGAACAGTACAGCACAGGAAACAGGCCCTTCGGCCCTCCAAGCCTGTGCCGCTCCTTGGTCCAACTAGACCAATCGTTTGTATCCCTCCATTCCCAGGCTGCTCATGTGACTATCCAGGTAAGTCTTAAACGATGTCAGCGTGCCTGCCTCCACCACCCTACTTGGCAGCGCATTCCAGGCCCCCACCACCCTCTGTGTAAAAAACGTCCCTCTGATGTCTGAGTTATACTTCGCCCCTCTCAGCTTGAGCCCGTGACCCCTCGTGATCGTCACCTCCGACCTGGGAAAAAGCTTCTCACTGTTCACCCTATCTATACCCTTCATAATCTTGTATACCTCTATTAGATCTCCCCTCATTCTCCGTCTTTCCAAGGAGAACAACCCCAGTATACCCAATCTCCCCTCATAGCTAAGACCCTCCATACCAGGCAACATCCTGGTAAACCTTCTCTGCACTCTCTCCAATGCCTCCACGTCCTTCTGGTAGTGCGGCGACCAGAACTGGACGCAGTACTCCAAATGTGGCCTAACCAGCGTTCTATACAGCTGCATCATCAGACTCCAGCTTTTATACTCTATACCCCGTCCTATAAAGGCAAGCATACCATATGCCTTCTTCACCACCTTCTCCACCTGTGTTGCCACCTTCAAGGATTTGTGGACTTGCACACCTAGGTCCCTCTGTGTTTCTATACTCCTGATGACTCTGCCATTTATTGTATAACTCCTCCCTACATTATTTCTTCCAAAATGCATCACTTCGCATTTATCCGGATTAAATTCCATCTGCCACCTCTCCGCCCAATTTTCCAGCCTATCTATATCCTGCTGTATTGCCCGACAATGCTCTTCGCTATCCGCAATTCCAGCCATCTTCGTGTCATCCGCAAACTTGCGGATTACACCAGTTACACCTTCTTCCAAATCATTTATATATATCACAAATAGCAGAGGTCCCAGTACAGAGCCCTGCGGAACACCACTGGTAGTCATGATGTGGAGATGCCGGCGTTGGACTGGGGTAAACACAGTAAGAAGTTTAACAACACCAGGTTAAAGTCCAACAGGTTTATTTGGTAGCAAAAGCCACACAAGCTTTCGAGGCTCTGAGCCCCTTCTTCAGGTGAGTGGGAATTCTGTTCACAAACAGAACTTATAAGACACAGACTCAATTTACATGAATAATGGTTGGAATGCGAAGAAGTTCCTCCTCAACTCTGTCCTAAACTGACCCCCCTTTATTTTGAGGCTGTGCCCTCTAGTTCTAGTTTCCTTTCAAAGAACAAAGAACACGATCACGAGGGGTCACGGGCTCAAGCTGAGAGGGGCGAATTCCCACAGTTGCGTGGACCTGCAGAGTTTCACTGGCTGTCTTGTCTGGAGACAATACACATCTTTTTAGCCTGTCTTGATGCTCTCTCCACTCCCATTGTTTTGTTTCTTAAAGACTGGATTAGTTGTAAGTATTCGCATTCCAACCATTATTCATGTAAATTGAGTCTGTGTCTTATAAGTTCTGTTTGTGAACAGAATTCCCACTCACCTGAAGAAGGGGCTCAGAGCCTCGAAAGCTTGTGTGGCTTTTGCTACCAAATAAACCTGTTGGACTTTAACCTGGTGTTGTTAAACTTCTTACTGTGAACACCACTGGTCACAGACCTCCAGCCGGAAAAAGACCCTTCGACCACTACCCTCTGTCTCCTATGGCCAAGCCAGTTCTCCACCCACTTTCAAGTGGAAAGAATCTCTCCATCTCTACCCTATCCAGCCCCTTCATTATCTTATAGGTCTCTATAAGATCCCCCCTCAGCTTTCTAAATTCCAACGAATACAAACCCAACCTGCTCAGTCTCTCCTCATAATCAACACCCCTCATCTCTGGTATCAACCTGGTGAACCTTCTCTGCACTCCCTCCAAGGCCAATATATCCTTCCGTAAATAAGGGGACCAATACTGCACACAGTATTCCAGCTGCAGCCTCACCAATACAGATGCAGTTCTTGGGGGAAGAGGTTGAAAGTGAAAGAGGGAAAGTTTAACAAAGATGTAAGGGGCAAATTTTTCACACAGAGGGTGGTGAATGTCTGGAACACGCTGCCGGAGGAGGTGTTGGAAGCAGATTCTATAACAACGTTCAAGAGGCATCTGGATAGATACATGAATATGATGTGGAGATGCCGGCGTTGGACTGGGGTAAACACAGTAAGAAGTCTAACAACACCAGGTTAAAGTCCAACAGGTTTATTTGGTAGTTTATTTGGCTACCAAATAAACCTGTTGGACTTTAACCTGGTGTTGTTAGACTTCTTACTGTGTTTACCCCAGACCAACGCCGGCATCTCCACATCATGATACATGAATAGGCAGGGAATAGAGGGATATGGAGCATGGAGAGGCAAGAAAATAGTAGATTAGAGAGGCATCTGTGTCGGCACAGACCTGGTGGGCCAAAGGACCTGTTCCTGTGCTGTACTGTTCCTTGTTCTTTGTCCTTTCACTCTTAAAGCAATTATGTAACTACATATAACATCCCTCCCCCTTTATTTCTGTGGTCATGACAACAAATTACTTTGATGTTGTACGTAGGATCAATAATACTCTCGACACAGTACTATTAATTATTATACACAGTCAATAAGAAAGTCGATTCAGCCTTTTCCTCTTTGACTGTATGCAACGTTCTGGAATTTGGCTGCGCTTGAGCCGAGAAATATGGGCCGCAATTCTCCCATTGTGACCCACAACCTTTCTGCCGCCGGCCTTAAACAGGGATTTGTGTATGCGCGGGGAACACATGCGCATCTCCCAGAGCCAGTGAACAGCCGCCAGTCAGACCACACTGGAAACCAGCAGGAAGGCAGGTAAGTCATTTAAATTTTTTTTGAGTATATTTTAAATGTGTATATTTGTTCATTATCAGGACCTTTCAGGTGCCTATTCTGGAGGGTTTAGAGTGGGTCCCCAAGTTTGGGGAACTAGCGAGGGACCATGCCGGAATGAAGGGGGGCAATCGGGGCCCCCCAGGGGGTCGGGCAGTGGGGGGGTGGTGGGCATGGACACCGTGCCAGCCTGTGCTCCCTGGCACTGCCCAATGGGCAAAGTGCCCATGCTCAGGGGGAACCTTGGCACTGCCCAGTGGGCATCGGGCAGTGCCAAGGGGATGGGGCCTATTGTGGGCTAGGGACGATCGGTGGGAGCGTTCCGATGCTACTCTGCATTGGGATAGGTCTGGGATGGAGGAAGGGCAGGGATTGTGGTGGGGGGGTGGTCTGCCGGGGGGGAGGGGCCTGCCTCCCGGAGGGGGGGGGTCTGACCCCGGGGCGATGAGCGGGGGGAGGTCTGCTGGGGTGAGGGGGGTGGGGGGATCGCCACTGCTGGGTGGGGTGGGCTGTGCATTGGGGCTGGGGGGGCTGGGTCAGGGCTGGCCCAGAATTGCTGTGGGGGCCCTGATCGGGCCGTGGGGGGGGGAGCGAGAGGGGCAGCACTGCAGGGGTCCCGGGCTGGCCAGCAATCGATATAGACAGGGGCATGTAGTCCTTTACGCTTCCTGAAGTCAATGACAATCTCCTTCATTTTGCTGACATTGAGGGAGAGATTATTGTTGCCAGATTCACCAGATTCTCTATCTCATTCCTGTACTGTGTCTCATCAGTGTTTGAGATCCGACCCACTACAGTGAAAATCAAATTGGAGGGGAATTTGGCCACACAGTCATAGGTGTATAAGGAGTATAGTAGGGGGCTGAGAGCAGAGCCTTGTGGGGCACCGGTGTTGAGAATGATCATGGAGGAGGTGTTGTTGCCTATCCTTACTGATTGTGGTCTGTGAGTTAGGAAGTTCAGGATCCAGTCGCAGAGGGAGGTGCCGAGGCCCAGGCCACGGAGTTTGGAGATGAGTGTTGAAGACTGAGTTGTAGTCAATAAATAGGAGTCTAATATAGGTGTCCTTGTTATCTAAGTGTTCCAGGGTTGAATGCATGGCCAGAGAGATGGCGTCTGCTGTGGACCTGTTGCGGTGGTAGGCAAACTGTAGTGGATCCAGGTAGTCTGGGAAGCTGGAATTGATTCGTGCCATGACTAGCCTTTCGAAGTACTTCATAATGATGGATGTCAGAGCCACCGGCCGATAGTCATTAAGGCACGCTGCTTGGCTTTTCTTAGGTACCGAGATGACGGTCATCTTCTTGAAGCAGATAGGGACCTCAGATTGTTGTAAAGAGAGGTTGAAGGTGTCTGTGAATACCCCCGCCAGCTGGTCCACGCAGAATCTGAGTGCTCGTCCGGGTACCCCATCCGGGCCAGTCGCTTTCCGTGGGTTGATCTTCGAGAAAGCTGCTCTGACATCTGCAATGGTGACCCCAGATACAGGTTCATCCAGGGCTTCCAGGGTGGAGGGCATGCTCTCGCTGACCTCTTGCTCAAACGGGCATAGAATGCATTGAGCTCATCAGGGAGGGGTGCGTTGGAGCCAACGATTTTACATGCTTTTAATAATATTCACGACGGGGACCTCTGCAGTGCGCAAAGTGCAGAGATTCAGGTGAGAAGCTGAACTGTCAAAACATTCAGGATTTCGAACAGTTTTCCTGCAATTCAGCACTTTTGGGAGAATCGCGGCCCTGATTTGGAACTTTGGCACAAACATTGGGTTTTGGAACTATTTCTGCATCATTCTGACATGGTCTTGTAAAATTGACACAATCAGCAGGCAACTCAGGTTCAACTAAGTGACCACAAACATCTGCAGGCAACTTCAAACCAACTCAGTGCTTTTCACTTCCTCTTTTTGTAAACATTGCAGTTAGGAGTGATGAGGGTACTTGAGATGCATTCAAACGTGAAGGCAAAGGTAAATGAACACAGCTGACTGCATGCTGAGTAAAAACCATTAATCTGTCGATCAAATGAGAGTTCAAACAACTGAACTGAGATTGAATGGTAACAGAAGAGTTGAGAGGATTTGGAAGTATTTCAGAGGCTTTGAACCTCCTATGAATGCTTAGAGACATTAAATAAATGCTGTGATAAAGCAAAGGGGCTGAGTGAACAGCTGTGGAGATGGGAACTCTGCCCCTCCCCCCCCCCACCCCGTCCCTCCCCAGTGAAAGTGACTGTCTTCTGACAGTCAGAGGACTTGAAAGGGATCTCCTCACACCTGCAGCTTCCCAGACAGGGAAAGGGTAATTCTTCTTCGCTGAGGGATTGGTGGAGCTCCTGTGGTCAGCAGGATTGTTGCGGGGGGAGGCAAGGGTGGAGGTGGTCACCATTTCAGTTTATGGGGGCTGGGGGAACCTTTCTGCAAACACAGAGATTGTGGCACCCTATAAAAGCAATGCCCCGATCTCGGTGGGACTGGACAGCATGATTCCTGAGATGGGATCATTTGCATTTATAAGTGGGTGAATCCCACCTGACAGACGCTGCCAACACCATTAGGAAGCATTCCCGTTTTCCCGCTGGCATGGGTACTTAGTACCGATTCCAAGTCTGTGAAAGGAATGGTCTGGAATGCTGAAAGGGATTTTGCGGCTCTGTGCTGTATCCTGGTTGCACATTCTCACCGACATGCTACGTTGTGTGATCACAACAATCAGGAAGTAAACATATTGCTGGAGATTGAGAAACTGGTGAATGTTTGGCTCCCAATTTGGAGAATCGATCCAGAGCACATTAGACAGTTCTTCATAACCCAAATTATGAAAAAAACCTATCAACTATATATAGATCTTCAAGCTTTTATTTCCATCCATTAGTGGAAGCATACAACTTTAATTGCCGAGGGGAGAGCATTCAGCAAGATCAATTCTAATTACAACTTTATTGCTTCTGCCATGGGGCTGCCAATTCTTTCCAATGGTTTGAAGGTTTGGCTTTGTGAGGTGCTTAAAATGAAATCAAATATGTGAATGGCGATGCAGGATTTCATCATTTAGTTCTATTCTGAGATGAATTAACACAATTATGTGCGATTGAAAAGTTTTGTTTCAGATGCTGAGAGTTGGCTGTGTTAGAGTTTCTCAAATTGCAGTTCATGATGTAATCTTGCTCCTGATGTCGGCACAATCCAAACTGATTAAAATAAATCAGAATCCGGCTTCCCTCTTCCTCATTCTGTTTAGTTTGCTCCAGGGAGCCAATGTTCTCTCTCCGGGAAGGTGAATCCCAATTTACTGTTCCATGCTTTTCCTTGTCCACTTGTGGGGATTACAGGTCAGAACATTGCTGAGCTGAACAGCTTGTCGTAGAGTCATGGAGGTTTACAGCATGGAAACAGGCCCTTCAGCCCAACTTGTCCATGGCGCCCTTTTTAAAAAAAAACTCCTAAGCTAATCCCAATTGCCTACATTTGGCCCATATCCCTCTATACCCATCGTACCCATGTAACTATCTAAATGCTTTTTAAAAGATAAAATTGTACCTGCCTCTACTACTACCTCTGGCAGCTTGTTCCAGGCACTCACCACCCTCTGTGTGAAAAAATTGCCCCTCTGGACACTTTTGTATCTCTCTCCTCTCACCTTAAATCTATGTCCTCTGGTTTTAGACTCCCCTACATTTGGATAAAGATATTGACTATCTACCTTGTCTATGCCCCTCATTATTTTATAGACCTCTATAAGGTCACGCCAGAGAGAAAAGTCCCAGTCTATTCAGCCTCTCCTTATAACTCAATCCATCAAGTCCCGGTAGCATCCTAGTAAATCTTTTCTGCACTCTTTCTAGTTTAATAATATCCTTTCTATAATAGGGTGACCAGAATTGCACACAGTATTCCAAGTGTGGCCTTACCAATGTCTTGTACAACTTCAACAAGAGGTCCCAACTCCTGTATTCAATGTTCTGACCGATGAAATGAAGCATGCTGAATGCCTTCTTCATCACTCTGTCCACCTGTGACTCCACTTTCAAGGAGCTATGAACATGTACCCCTAGATCTCTTTGTTCTGTAACTCTCCCCAATGCCCTACCATTAACTGAGTAAGTCCTGTCCTGGTCCAATCTACCAAAATGCATCAGCTCGCATTTGTCTAAATTAAACTCCATCTGCCATTCGTCAGCCCACTGGCCCAATTGATCAAGATCCCATTGCAATTGGAGATAACTTTCTTCACTGTCCACTATGCCACCAATCTTGGTGTCATCTGCAAACTTACTAACCATGCCCCCTATATTCTCATCCAAATCATTAATATAAATGACAAATAACAGTGGACCCAGCACTGATCCCTCAGGCACACCGCTGGTCACAGGCCTCCAGTTTGAAAAACAACTCTCTACAACCAACCTCTGACTTCTGTCAAGAACAGTAAGAAGTCTCACAACACCAGGTTAAAGTCCAACAGGTTTATTTGGTAGCAAAAGCCAATAGCTTTCGGAGCGCTGCTCCTTCGTCAGGTGAGTGGGAGTTCTGTTCACAAACAGGGCATATAAAGACACAAACTCAATTTAGAAAATAGTGGTTGGAATGTGAGTCTTTACAGGTAATCAATTCTCACGTGATACTGCATCTTCAGCTCTTTAACACCTGCTGTGAAATGGTCCTTTGAATGTTGGATTAAATCTCTGAGGCTTCCCAGTCCTGGAACTTTCCAAAAAACCTCTGGAGAGAGAGGGAGAGAGAGAGACACTGCCTGCCTCCACCAGCTTCTAACAGCAATTCACAGCCAGCAGGATTTCCAGCTCCAGGAAGAGGGGGGAAGCACTGTCGCTGTTCTCCATCTCAGACTACAACTGAAAAGCAAAACTAAAAACGTAGGCTTTACTGTGAAAAAAACTGTCCCCAGGCATCACCTGACCTGTCAATTATTCTCCACCCAACAATTCCAAAAAGACCATAAAACCCCAGAACACTGCATTAGACCAGATTAACAATAAACATGGATTCTCCCAGCCTGCTGCGCTGCTCGAGTAGCTCAGCAGGCCGGGAGGCAACAGCAGGGGGCCTTTAGCAAGTCTCTGAGGCCCTTTTCTAGTGCAAGTCAGTCCAGAGCTGATTATCATATGGAACCCCCATTGCTGCCTGGAGAGGTTTCCACCAGCAATGCCAAGACGGCAGGGCCTAATGGGGAACAGGCATCCTCACCTCGCTGAGGGGGGGCAGAGGCCATTGAGGCCCCCCCCACCCCCCGGGGAGGTTGGGGGCAAGGGGGGGGTTGTCCCCAGTCTTCCGCGGTGACCTCAATAGCCTCTGTCCCTAAATTGGGGTTCCGACACCTGTCTTGGCACTGCCCATGGGGCACCTTGGCTGGGGTGGGGTATACTGGAGAGGCACGGCCTATTGGGCAGTGATTGTGGGGGGACATGCTGCCACTCTGCAAGTGGGTTTGTTGGGGGAGAGCGGCGGAGGTGTGAGGGGGTGATCAGAGCTGGCCAAAGTGAAGGGGTCAGGGCTGGCCATCGGGGGAAGGGTTAATGCTGACCATTGGGGGGGTCAGGGCTAGCCATTGGGGGTGTCAGTGCTGGCCATCGGGGGGGGGGTGAGCAGGGCTGGCAATCGGGGGGGGTCAGGGCTGGCCGTCAGGAGGGTCAGGACTGGCCATCAGGGGGAGGGGTGGGTAGATCGGGGCTGGCTTTGGAGAGTTCCGGTCGGCCAGTGATCAGGGGTGGGGGATGGTGGTTTGGGAAAATTTGGGAGGCCGGCGATTGTGAGGCCGGCGATTGTGAGGCCGGCGATTGTGAGGCCGGCGATCGTGAGGCCGGTGATCGTGAGGCCGGCGATCGTGAGGCCGGCGATCGTGAGGCCGGTGATCGTGAGGCCGGCGATCGTGAGGCCGGCGATCGTGAGGCCGGCGATCGTGAGGCCGGCGATCGTGAGGCCGGCGATCGGGAGGCCGGCAATCGGGGGGTTAGTGTGCACTGCATTGACAAATCACATTGACACTGACAGATCAGTGCATGTGCAGTGGCCCGCTCAGCACTATGCTGCCGGCCTCTTGGGTGGGTTGAGGCTCCATCACCCACTTTTCAGCGTGAATCTCTGTGGCACTCTCGGAGATTCGTTCAGGTAAGTACACCCAAAAGACAGATGGGAAATTCTCTCATTTTGCTGCCCATTGGGCACTCGGTTTTGTTTGGGAGAATCCCGGCCCTGATGTCCGTTATACTGCTACAGTAACAATTAACGTAAATTGGCTGTGGACAAAATGGCGTCAAAATAAAATGTGAGGAGATGGTTGGGAAACCTGCAAAGAAACATGATTAAAATACATTTCTTAAGGCACTGTATCATCACAAGCATCACTTAAATATGTGTGGGTTCCGTTGATTGGCCATGCTAAATTGACCCTAGAGTCAGGGGATTAGCAGAGTAAATGCATGGGGTTTATGGGAGTAGGGCCTGGGATTGTGGTCGGTGCAGACTCGATGGGCCAAATGGCCTCCTTCTGCACTGTAAGACTATGATTCTATGAAAGTCCAGTTTCTACATCTATTCAGGCGAGTGGAATAGATACAACTCCGGAAATTTCCATTTCTTATCACCAGATTGCTTTTACTGCTGCAAACAAACTCTTTAGTTTTATTGAGGAATATTTTGGTATTTGACATGTTCAAGGCAATATATTGTAATCATTTTTGAAAAAGTTCTAAGTTTAGCGAAGTGGATATTAACAAAATGTATAACTGAGTGATACACTTTCACTTTGTAACTCATTAAAATTATTTCTGAAAGCTACATTTGTATATGCGACAGAGAGATTCGAAATACCCACAGTTTGTCTTCTGACATTGGAGACAATTTGCAATTTCACCCCTTCAGGATCAAGTGGCTGAAACTATTGCTTCAGATTCACAGGCCAGAACTTTCCGGTTATCCGTACTGGCGGGTTTTTCCAACCCCGCCGATGGTGTACCCCTGCCAAGGGTTTCCCGTTGGCGTGGGGTGAATTCCATGGGAAATCCCATCGATTGCAGCGGGAACACAAGATCCCACTGTCGGCTCATGGCAGCCACCTCCCACCATCGATAAACATATTGCGGGGAGGCCCAAGAATTCCACCAATTCCGTTTTACAACACAGCAAGAATCCTTTTGCTTGTTTTGTACAACCTGCCTGATTTTAATTGTCATTGCATTCAGCTTGTTCACTATTGTGACTTCATGTATCCTATTTCTGTGCAACGTTGCTTAAAGGAGAGTTTCCCCTCAAAAGCAAATCTTCAAAATCAAATAAATTTCTATTTCGTACCAGGAATTACAGAGTTTTTAAAAATCATTGCTGACGTTTCAGTGGAGGGTCAGTTAGTGTCAGTTTCCGTCAGGCTGTTTCCATTGATGGGATTAATGATCGCAAAGTTTACAGAGCATTCATGGACTGAAATCTGAGACTGAATTTCTTGACATAAGGAGTCCTCTGACCACCTGCTAAAACGATGATGCAAGTGTCATTGGGACTGTAAATAGCACAGAACGCAAAGAAAACAGCAACTGAAAACACATTGTGACTGGAGATCAAGCTACAAGTCTAGCCAGAGGCAAATGCTGCAGTGACACACCAATCATTTCACAAACACTCCAGATTTAAACCAGCAGATGGCCCCGGAAACAGATTGCGCCTGCAATGAGGGAATGCATACCATGTGATCCAAATTAAACCAGGGAACATCAGAACTAAAACAAGCCAGAGAGATACCAATTTATTCAACAAAGCAATGGGGATAATTTTCATTTCTTCTCCAACTATTCTGTAGCTGAGTTTCTGTAGCTGAGCAGGACGGCATGGTAGCACAGTGGTTAGCACTGCTGCTTCACAGCTCCAGGGACCTGGGTTCAATTCCTGGCTTGGGTCATTGTCTGTGTGGAGTCTGTGTGTGAGCACCAAGGGTAATTAAGGAGATGGTAGCAGGTCCCCTCTTCCCCCTATTCATTTCCCTTTTCCTCAATTTAACCTCTCTCCCACCCATCCCCCCTCCCACCACATCTTCAACTGTCACAGTTTACCCTCTGATTTTAGCTTCTCTGCTGTTTGACCATTCGCACCTTCTATTCTCTCTATGGGCTGCCATTAGCACCTCTTAGTCTTTCCCCTTGTTTTGTGGCGATGACTCATCTTTCATTCCCTCACCCTACAGTATAAATATTCTCCACTTTATATGCTTTGTTAGCTTTGACAAAGGATCATCTGGACTTAAAACGTCAGCTCTTTTTTTTCCTTACAGATGCTGCCACACCTGCTGAGATTTTCCAGCATTTTCTCTTTTGGTTTCAGGTTTCAGATTCCAGCATCCGCAGTAATTTGCTTTTATCCAGAGATCAGTCATGATCTGATTGAATGGCGGAGCAGGCTCAAAGGGCTGAATTGCTTACTTCTGCTCTTAATTCCTGTGTTCCAATGTGAATGACTTGGAGAAGAACTTCCAGGTGGGTGGTGTTCCCAATTATTTGCTGCCTTTGTCTTTCTAGGTGGGAGAGGTCACGGGTTTGGAAGGTGCTGTCGAAGGAGCCTTGGTGAGTTGCTGCCATGCATCTTGTGGATGGTACACATGGCTGTAATTCTACATCAGTGCTGGAGAAGTGATTGCATCACATATGTAATCCCAGACATTTGACCACATAGCATTCGATCACATGATATCTGCTCATCCTTCTGAGGAAATACTTCAGTTGGGTTGTAAGAATGCTCTTCTTTTGTCTTTTTTATGAGAATATTCTGGAGGGTCTGGAAACTGTTCGGGTCCTGGACCAGAACCCCGAGGTATGTTATAAAGCCAGACTGGACCCAACAATAATTCTATTTTGGCATAAATGTGAGGTAAGGACGCTTCCTATCCGGGAATAATTCCACTGATAAATTAGGGACATTTTACAGTAAAACAAACACTATTTAATAGCACGGTTTAACTATAACACGAACAAATGAAGCAGCTTCACTATTAATAGTTGAACAATATTTTAAAAACTCTCATTTCTAACTTATCACAGTTTTGGTTCCAAATAAGCAACATTTCTCTTACAGACTTACAAACCACCTTAAATACAGTTAGCAACCAAAAATATACTTCTTGAAGCTTTCAGAGAGCGAGAATGCATTTCGGCAACTTGTAGAAAATCTGTCTTCAAGCAATTCCCAGCCAGAACTGAAAACTGTTTCTCTGCTACAGCCCAAGCTCCTCCCATTAACCACAACATCTCATGACCCTGAAAACAAAAATCCACATTCCATTCCTTCAATCAAAACCCAGGGTGAAATCTTCATTTATAAATAAAAATCCATCAGCTCTATCTTAAATAAACATGACATGGCTAAAGTGAGCAATTATCCTGCTCTCCCAGCATCTGAACTGTACTAGACACACCGATTGCCTGAAGAAGAGAGCTGAATCTGCAAACAGTCCTATATTTACAGCAATGATATATGATCATCACAAAGCAAAAGCACTATAAGAGGTGTGTAAATGGGGCCATTTTGTGTTCTATTAATAATATGCAAATGCTGTACCTATCCAATTGCATTTGATAAACAAAGAACAATACAGCACAGGAACAGGCCCTTCGGCCCTCCAAGCCCGCGCTGCTCACTGGTCCAAACTAGACCATTCTTTTGTATCCCTCCATTCCCACTCCGTTCATGTGGCTATCTAGATAAGTCTTAAATGTTCCCAGTGTGTCCGCCTCCACCACCTTGCCCGGCAGCACATTCCAGGCCCTCACCACCCTCTGTGTAAAATATGTCCTTCTGATATCCGTATTAAACCTCCCCCGCCCCCACCCCCCCCTCACCTTGAACCTATGACCCCACGTGAATGTCACCACCGACCTGGGAAAAAGCTTCCCACCGTTCACCCTATCTATGCCTTTCATAATTTTATACACCTCTATTAGGTCACCCCTCATCCTCCGTCTTTCCAGTGAGAACAACCCCAGTTTACTCAATCTCTCCTCATAACTAAGCCCTTCCATACCAGCCAACATCCTGGTAAACCTCCTCTGCACTCTCTCTAAACTCTCCATGTCCTTCTGGTAGTGTGGCGACCAGAACTGGGTGCAGGATTACAAATGTGGCCGAACCAACGTTCGATACAACTGCAACATCAGACCCCAACTTTTATACTCTATGCCCCGTCCTATAAAGGCAAGCATGCCATATGCCTTATTCACTACCTTCTCCACCTGTGTCATCACCTTCAAGGATCTGTGGACTTGCACACCCAGGTCCCTCTGCGTATCTACACCCTTTATCGTTCTGCCATTTATCGTATAGCTCCCCCCTACGTTAGTTCTACCAAAATACATCACTTCGCATTTATCTGGATTGAACTCCATCTGCCATTTCTTTGCCCAAATTTCCAGCCTATCTATATCCTTCTGTAGCCTCTGACAATATTCCTCACTATCTGCAAGTCCAGCCATTTTCGTGTCGTCCGCAAACTTACTGATCACCCCAGTTACACCTTCTTCCAGATCGTTTATATAAATCACAAACAGAAGAGGTCCCAATACAGAGCCCTGCGGAACACCACTAGTCACAGGCATCCAGCTGGAAAAAGACCCTTCCACTACCACCCTCTGTCTTCTGTGACCAAGCCAGTTCTCCACCCATCTAGCCACCTCCCCCTTTATCCCATGAGATCCAACCTTTTGCACCAAGCTACCATGAGGGACTTTGTCAAACGCTTTACTAAAGTCCATGTAGACGACATCCACGGCCCTTCCCTCGTCAACCATTCCAGCCACTTCTTCAAAAAACTCCACCAGGTTAGTGAGGCATGACCTCCCTCTCACAAAACCATGCTGACTATCGTTAATGAGTTTATTCCTTTCTAAATGCGCATACATCCTATCTCTAAGAATCCTCTCCAACAACTTCCCTACCACGGACGTCAAGCTCACCGGCCTATAATTTCCTGGGTTATCCTTCCTACCCTTCTTAAATAATGGGACCACATTAGCTATCCTCCAATCCTCTGGGACCTCACCTGTGTCCAGTGACGAGACAAAGATTTGCGTCAGAGGCCCAGCGATTTCATCTCTCGTCTCCCTGAGCAGCCTTGGATAGATTCCATCAGGCCCTGGGGATTTGTCCATCTTTATATTCCCTAAAAAACCTAACAGTTCCTCCCTTGTAATGGAGATTTTCGCTAATGGGTCAACACTCCCCTCCAAGACACTCCCAGTCAACACATCCCTCTCCATTAGTGAATACCGACGCAAAGTATTCATTTAGGATCTCCCCTACTTCTTTGGGCTCCAAGCATAATTCCCCACTTTTGTCCCTGAGAGGTCTGATTTTTTCCCTGACAACCCTTTTGTTCCTAACGTATGAATAAAATGCCTTGGGATTCTCCTTAATCCTGTCTGCCAAGGACATTTCGTGACCCCTTTTTGCCCTTCTAATTCCTCGTTTGAGTTCTTTCCTACTTTCTTTGTATTCCTCCAGAGCTCCCTCCGTTTTTAGCTGCCTGGATCTAACATACGCCTCTCTTTTCTTTTTGACCAATCCCTCAATTTTCCTGGTTATCCACGGTTCTCGAATCCTACCCTTCCTATCCTTTTTTACAGGCACATGCCTGTCCTGCAGCCCTAACAACTGTTCCTTAAAAGACTCCCACATGCCAGATGTGGATTTACCCTCAAACAGCCTCTCCCATTCAACAGCTGCCAATTTCTGCCTAATCCCACTAAAGTTAGCCTTCCCCCAATCCAACACCTTACCCTTGGGACACCATTCATCGTTTTCCATCACGATCCTAAAGCTAACAGAATTGTGGTCACTATTTGCCACATGTTCCCCTACCGAAACTTTGAAGAACTGACTGGGCTCATTCCCCAGTACTCGGTCCAGTATAGCCCCCTCTCTAGTCGGGCTATCTACATATTGTTCCAAAGAACCTTCCTGTACGCATTTTACAAATTCCTCCCCATTCAGACTCCCAGCCCTACGCGATTTCCAGTCTATACCAGGAAAATTGAAGTCTCCCACTACAACACCCTATTTTTCCTGCACCTATCCAGTATCCCCTGACATATCCGTTCTTCCACTTCCCTTGGGCTGTTGGGGGGCCTGTAGTATACCCCCAACATAGTGACTGCGCCCTTCCTGTTTCTGAGCTCCACCCACAGTGACTCGTTACACGACCCCTCTGAATTGTCCTCCCTCTGCACCGCTGTAATATGCTCTCCAACTAATACTGCTGCTCCCCCACCTCTTTTGGCCCCTCCTCTGTCTCGCCTAAAACACTTGTACCCCGGAATATTCAGTTGCCAGTCCTGTCCCTCTTTCAACCAAGTCTCTGTCACCGCACCCACATCCAAATTCCTCGTGAGCATTAAGGCCCTAAGTTCGTCTGTCTTACCTGCTACGCTCCTTGCATTGAAGTAGATGCACTCCAGACCTCCAGGCCCAGTGAGGTCATCCTCCCCCAGAGTGCTCTTCTTCTTTGCCAGCCTTGTCCCAGCCCCAAGCTCGTCCCCAACCTCTACCCTTGGAGACCTAATATTTTGATCCCCACCCCCCTGCCATACTAGTTTAACCCCCCCGAACTGCACTAGCAAAACTCCCAGCCATGTGACTATTCCCAGCAAGACCATTTATTTAAAATTTGGAAATTATTATATAATGATAAAAGACTGACCAGTTTCAACCTTCACTGTATCAGATATAACCTCACCATCTCTGGGCAGGAGAATGTCACAAACCCAGACCTCTTGGAGCATGTTAATTCTATCAGCATATATTCATTCCTCAGTTAACCACATCTGCGCTTGTTCAGCCATGTTCATTGGATGGTGACCATAAACCCAAAGACTTTCTGTATGGAAAAATGGTCACTGAGTCACAAGCTCCTGGGCATCCTTACCTCTGCTACAAGAACACGTACAATCAAGATATGAAGATGGTGGACAGTGAAACAGACAACTGGGAGACGGTCACTGCTGTGACTTATGGAGGCAGGCAGTTTGGACGGACATTGGAAATGGAGAGCAGAGCATAAAGCTCAGCTGGCCGAAAAGAAAAGAAGTCTCACAACACCAGGCTAAAGTCGAACAGGTTTATTTGGTAGCAAAAGCCCCGAGCTTTCAGGGCGCTCGCTGCTCCTTCGTCAGGTGAGTGGGACTTTAGTTCACAAATTATTTTGTAAATTGAGTTTGTGTCTTTATATGCCCTGTTTGTGAACTGAAATCCCACTCACCTGACGAAGGAGCAGCGAGCGCTCCAAACGCTAGTGGCTTTTGCTATCAAATAAACCTGTTGGACTTTAACCTGGTGTTGTGAGACTTCTTACTGTGTTTACCCCAGTCCAACGCCGGCATCTCCACATTATGGCTACCATTGACACCGAAAAGAAGACCCAGAGAAAACAGAGACCATTGAACTGCGCATCTTCTCAACCCACCATCCTCCGCTGCAGCAAATGTGGTAGAGACTCCACACCAGAGTGGAGTTCTTGTGCCACACCAGACATTCTCTAGAGCGTTTGCACACCTATCCCTGACCTCAACATCCATCATGTCCTTCTCCTTGGTGAATACTGATACAAAGTATGCATTAAGCATCTCACCCGCTTCCTGTGGCTCCACACATAAATTCCCTCCATTGTCATAGAGTGAGCCGACACTTTCTCTTGCTACCCTCTTGTTCGTAACATATTCATGAAAAGCCTTGGGATTCTCCTGACCCTATTTGCTAAAGACATTTCATGGCCCATTTTAGCCCTCTTAATTCCACGTTTAAGTTCCTTCCTACTTTCACTGTACTCTGTGTCAGTTTTTAGATGCTTAGACCTATTGTATGCTTCCTTTTCCCTTTTGACTAAGCTTACAATTTCCCTTGTCATCCATGGTTCCCGAATCCTGCCATTTCTATCCTTCATTTTTGCGGGGACATGCCTGTCCTGCACTTCAATCAACTGGCCTTTAGAACCATAGAAAATTACAGCTCAGAAACAGGCCTTTTGGCCCTTCTTGTCTGTGCCGAACCATTTTTTGCCTAGTCCCACTGACCTGCACTTGGACCATATCCCTCCACACCCCTCTCATCCATGAATCCATCCAAGTTTTTCTTAAATGTTAAAAGTGACCCCGCATTTACCACTTTATCCGGCAGCTCATTCCACACTCCCACCACTCTCTGCGTGAAGAAGCCCCCCCTAATATTCCCTTTAAACTTTTCTCCTTTCACCCTTAACCCATGCCCTCTGGTTTTTTCTCCCCTCGCCTCAGCGGAAAAAACCTGCTTGCATTCACTCTATCTATACCCATCAAAATCTTATACACCTCGATCAAATCTCCCCTCATTTAAAAGCCTCCCACATGCCAGACATGGATTTCCCCTCAAATAGCTGCTCCCAATCCACATTCCCCAGTTCCTGTCTAATTTGGATATAATTGGCCTTCGCCCAATTAGGCACCTCACCCAAAGGCCACTCTTATCCATGACAATCTGAAATCTTATGGAATTAAGGTCACTCAGCCCCCCACTAAATGCTCCCCCACTAAAACATTGATCACCTGGCCCGGCTCATTTCCCAGTACCAAGTCTAGTATGACCCCCTCCCTGGTTGGATTGTCAACATACTGTCTCAAAAAGCCCTCCTGGTCACATCTAACAAATTACTCTCTATCCGACACCTGGTTGTAAGGGAATCCCTGTCAATATCGGGGAAGTTAAAGTCACCCACCACAACTACCCTTTTTCACACCATTTCAGTATCTGACTGCAAAGCTGCTCCTCTGTATCCTGCGGGCTGTTGGGAGGTCTGTAGTACACTCCCAACATTGTGATTTCACACTTCCTATTCCTGAGCTCCACCCATAATGCCTCACTACAAGATCCCTCCAATGTCTCCTCCCTCAACACAGCTGTGATCTGCTCCCTAATCAGCAATGCAACTCCCCCACCCCTTTTGTTTCCCCTTCTGTCCCGTGTAAAACAACGATAGCCCAGAATGTTAAGCTGCCAGTCCTGTCCCTCCTTTAACCATGTCTCCTTAATTGCAATAACATCATGATTCCATGCAGTAATCCAGGCTTTCAGTTCAGCTGTTTTACCTGTTATACTTCTTGCATTGAAGCAAATGCTTAGAACATAGAACAGTACAGCACAGAACAGGCCCTTCGGCCCACGATGTTGGGCTGAGCTTTATCTGAAACCAAGATCAAGCTATCCCACTCCCTATCATCCTGGTGTGCTCCATGTGTCTATCCAATAACTGCTTAAATGTTCCTAAAGTGTCTGACTCCACTATCACTGCAGGCAGTCCATTCCACACCCCAACCACTCTCTGAGTAAAGAACCTAACTCGGACATCCTTCCTAGATCTCCCACCATGAACCCTATAGTTATGCCCCTTTGTAATAGCTCCATCCACCCGAGGAAATAGTCTTTGAACGTTCACTCTATCTATCCCCTTCATCATTTTATAAACCTCTATTAAGTCTCCTCTCGACCTCCTCCGCTCCAGAGAGAACAGCCCTAGCTCCCTCAACCTTTCCTCATAAGACCTACCCTCCAAACCAGGCAGCATCCTGATAAATCTCCTTTGCACTCTTTCCAGCGCTTCCACATCCTTCTTATAGTGAGGTGACCAGAAGTGCACACAATATTCCAAATGTGGTCTCACCAAGGTCCTGTACAGTTGCAGCATAACCCCCACGGCTCTTAAACTCCAACGCCCTGTTAATAAAAGCTAACACACTATAGGCCTTCTTCACAGCTCTATCCACTTGAGTGGCAACCTTCAGAGATCTGTGGATATGGACCCCAAGATCTCTCTGTTCCTCCACAGTCTTCAGAACCCTACCTTTGACCCTGTAATCCACATTTAAATTAGTCCTACCAAAATGAATCACCTCACATTTATCAGGGTTAAACTCCATCTGACATTTTTCAGTGCAGCTTTGCATCCTATCTATGTCTCTTTGCAGTCTACAACAGCCCTCCACCTCATCCACTACTCCACCAATCTTGATGTCATCAGCAAATTTACTGATCCACCCTTCAGCCCCCTCCTCTAAGTCATTAATAAAAATCACAAATAGCAGAGGACGAAGCACTGATCCCTGTGGCACTCTGCTAGCAACCTGCCTCCAGTCCGAAAATTTTCCATCCACCACCACCCTCTGTCTTCGATCAGATAGCCAGTTACCTATCCAATCGGCCAACTTTCCCTCTATCCCACACCTCCTCACTTTCATCATAAGCCGACCATGGGGGACCTTATCAAACGCCTTACTAAAATCCATGTATATGACATCAACTGCCCTACCTTCATCAACACACTTAGTTACCTCCTCAAAAAATTCTATCAAATTTGTGAGGCACGACTTGCCCTTCACGAATCCGTGCTGACTATCCTGGATTAATCCGCATCTTTCTATATGGTCGTAAATCCCATCCCTAATGACCTTTTCCATCAATTTACCAACCACCGAAGTAAGACTAACTGGTCTATAATTACCAGGGTCATTTCTATTCCCTTTCTTAAACAGAGGAACAACATTCGCCACTCTCCAGTCCTCTGGCACCATCCCCGTGGACAGTGAGGACCCAAAGATCAAAGCCAAAGGCTCTGCAATCTCATCCCTTGCCTCCCAAAGAATCCTAGGATATATTTCATCAGGCCCAGGGGACTTATCGACCTTCAGTTTATTCAAAACTGCCAGGACATCCTCCCTCCGAACATCTATTTCCTCCAGCCTATTAGCCTGTAACACCTTATCTTCCTCAAAAACATGGCCCCTCTCCTTGGTGAACACTGAAGAAAAGTATTCATTCATCACCTCGCCTATCTCTACTGACTCCATACACAAGTTCCCACTACTGTCCTTGACCGGCCCTAACCTCACCCTGATCATTCTTTTATTCCTCACATAAAAGTAAAAAACCTTGGGGTTTTCCTTGATCCGACCCACCAAGGACTTCTCATGCCCCCCCCTAGCTCTCCTAAGCCCCTTTTTCAGCTCATTCCTTGCTAACTTGTAACCCTCAATCGAGCCATCTGAAGCTTGTTTCCTCATCCCTACATAAGCTTCCCTCTTCCTTTTCACAAGACATTCCACCTCTTTTGTGAACCATGGTTCCCTCACTCGGCCATTTCCTCTCTGCCTGACAGGGACATACCTATCAAGGACACCCAGTATTTGTTCCTTGAAAAAGTTCCACTTTTCATTTGTACCTTTCCCTGACAGTTTCTGTTCCCATCTTATGCCCCCTAATTCTTGCCTAATCGCATCATAATTACCTCTCCCCCAATTATAAACCTTGCCCTGCCGTACGGCCCTATCCCTCTCCATTGTAATAACAAAAGACACCGAATTGTGGTCACTATCTCCAAAGTGCTCTCCCACAACCAAATCTAACACTTGGCCGGGTTCATTTCCCAGTACCAAATCCAATGAAGCCCCACCACTCCAGGCCTACAGTCTCGCTGAGACCTGTGGCTTCCCTCTGCCTGATCTTACTCTATGCTACATTTATCTCAGTCTCACATTTTTCCCCAGTTCCTACACTAACTGGCCTGCTGTTCCAGTTCCCATCTCCCTGCCACATCAATTATACCCTCCTTAAGTCTGTGGAGTGTAACATTTAAGGTAAGGATGCTCCACTGATTGTTACATTTGTTCCTGCCTAGTAACTAGGTTAGGAACATCTTGGAGTGTTTTGATAGGTCACCAGATCAGTTCAAAGAACAAAGAACAAAGACAATTACAGCACAGGAACAGGCCCTTCGGCCCTCCAAGCCTGCACCGACCATGCGGCCCGACTTAACTAAAACTCCCTACCCTTCCAGGGATCATATCCCTCTATTCTCATCCTACCCATGTATTTGTCAAGATGCCCCTTAAAAGTCATAGCCGTATCCGCTTCCACTACCACCCCAGGCAACGAGTTCCAGGCACCCACTACTCTCTGTGTAAAAAATCTGCCTTTTCTATCTCCTTTAAACCTTGCCCCTCGCACCTTAAACCTATGCCCCCTAGTAATTGACTCTTCCACCCTGGGAAAAATGCTTCCGACTATCCACTCTGTCCATGCCTCTCATAACCTTGTAGACTTCTATCAGGTCTCCCCTCAACCTCCGTCGTTCCAGTGAGAACAAACCAAGTTTCTCCAACCTCTCCTCATAGCTAATGCCCTCCATACCAGGCAACATCCTGGTAAATCTTTCCTGTAGCCTCTCCAAAGCCTCCACATCCTTCTGGTAGTGTGGCGACCAGAATTGAACGCTATATATTCCATGTGCGGCCTAACTAAGGTTCTATAATGCTGCAACATGACCATTTTTAAACTCAATGCCCCAGCCAATAAAGGCAACCATGCCGTATGCCTTCTTGGCTACCTTCTCCACCTGCATTGCCACTTTCAGTGACCTGTGTTCCTGTACACCCAGATCCCTTTGCCTATCAATACGCTTAAGGGTTCTGCCATTTACTGTATATTTCCTATCTGTATTAGACCTTCCAAAATGCATTACCTCACATTTGTCCGGATTAAACTCCATCTGCCACCTCTCCGCCCAAGTCTCCGACCAGTCTATATCCTGCTGCATCCGCTGATGGTCCTCATCGCTATCCGCAAATCCACCAACCTTTGTGTCATCCGCAAACTTACTAATCAAACCAGTTACATTTTCCTCCAAATCACTTATACATATTACAAATAGCAAAGGTCCCAGCACTGATCCCTGAGGAACGCCACTTGTCACAGCCCTCCATTCAGAAATGCATTCTTCCACTGCTACCCTCTGTCTTATTTGACCGCGTAAGAAGTCTAACAACACCAGGTTAAAGTCCAACAGGTTTATTTGGTAGCAAAAGCCACTAGCTTTTGGAACAGGCCTGTTCCGAAAGCTAGTGGCTTTTGCTACCAAATAGACCTGTTGGACTTTAATCTGGTGTTGTTAGACTTCTTACTGTGTTTACCCCAGTCCAACGCCAGCATCTCCACATTCTTTGATCGAGCCAGTTTTGTATCCACCTTGCCAGTTCACCTCTGATCCCATGCGACTTCACCTTCTGCACCAGTCTGCCATGAGGGACCTTGTCCAAGGCCTTACTGAAATCCATGTAGACAACATCCACTGCCCTACCCTCATCAATCATCTTCGTCACTTGCTCGAAAAACTCAATCATGGGTCAATAATCAGCCAAAAGAAAGCCTGAGGTAAAGAACAAAGACAAAGGGCAGCAAAGTGGTCCAGTTAAGTTAAAATAAAGGATGAGAGAAACAGGCTCCAAATTAAAGGAAAGGCTGCAGAGAGCAGACTTTAATGAAATGAGCTTGAGAGAAGTCTTGAAGATCGAAAAAGGCAGCCATAGTTTGGGAACTCTTTGCTGTTGGTCTTCGGACAAATGTACCTCATTTGGAGCAGTGGGGTTCTGCCTGGCAGAATTGAAGATTTAAAACTGTGCTGGTAGCTTGATGCTTGAGTGTACTCTTAGAAGGCGAGATGAAAATCTCAAAGGTGGGCTGCTGTTGAAGCCAACTGACTGGGAGTGACTGGTGGAGAGAATCCAAATATTAAGGTTAAAAACCCTGATGAGAGAGACAAAGCTTCAATGAGATTGGTTAACTCACAGTGTGACTAACTGTGAGTTGGGTTGTTGAGAAATCCATAGAATCGGTTTTGGTCACATCTGCCATTTATTATGTTGTGTGGTGTATCTGACCACAGTTTTCTTGTGAATTCACATGAACCTCATACTTACCTTGTATTTTAAAGGCCTCATTGCGTCTTGGAAGTGCAGCAGAGAGGGAAAGATTCGCGAGAGGAGTGCTGCGGGTAAGCGCTGTTATTTTTAACTTACTTTTTCGCGGGTTTTTTCTTAAAAACTATCTAAACCCGGAAGTGGTCGTGCAGGGAGGTCTGGGAGAGAGAGATTTTTTTTTTAAAAGTTACTCACCTCAGTGAATCGGCCTCATTGCGTCTTGGAAGTGCAGCAGAGAGGGAGAGATTCGCGAGAGGAGTGCTGCGGGTAAGCGCTGTTATTTTTAACTTACTTTTTCGCGGGTTTTTTCTTAAAAAATATCTAAACCCGGAAGTGGTCGCGCAGGGAGGTCTGGGAGAGAGAGATTTTTTTTTCCCCAATAAATTGGAACAGAGAGGAATCCCGATACTCTACACTTGTAGAGTATCCCACCCTCCCTCCTCCTCTAACCTAAAAAAAAAGACCCAGTGAGAGCAGGGCTTTGGAGAAAACAGGAGGAGGAAAGGTAAGTTTAAAATTTTCATTCACTTTTTTTTTCCCTGTGTGTTTAAAGGGGCAATTATGAGTGTGAGGCCAGTATGTTGTTCCCAATGTAGGATGTGGGAGGTCCTGGAGGCTCCTAGCCTCCCGGACGACCATATCTGTGCTGGGCGTGTTGAGCTGCGGTTCCTAAGGGACCATGTTAGGGAACTGGAATTGCAGCTCGAGGACCTTCGCCGGGTTAGGGATAGTGAGGAGGTCATTGACAGGAGCTATCGGCAGGTGGTCACACCGGGACCACGGGAGGAGGGTAACTGGGTAACAGTGAGGAAGGAGAAAGCTCAGTTGATGGTGAGCACCCCGGTGGATGTGCCCCTTAATAATAAGTACTCCTGTCTGAGTACTACTGGGGTGGACAGCCCACCTGGGGGAAGCAGCGGTGGCAGTGTCTCTGGAGCTGAGCCTGGCCCAGTAGTGCAAAAGGGTAAGGAAAGGAGGGTAGTGCTAATTGGGGACTCTACGGTGAGGGGGTCAGATAGGCGTTTTTGCGGACACAGACGGGACTCTCGGATGGTGGTTTGCCTCCCTGGTGCAGGGGTCCGGGATGTCTCTGGTCGAGTCCCAGAAATCCTGAAGGGGGAGGGAGAGGAGCCGAAGGTCGTGATGCATATAGGTACTGCTGACATAGGTAGGAAGAGGGAAGGGGTCATGAAAAGAGAATATAGGGAGTTAGGTAGACAGCTGAGAAAGAGGAATGCAAAGGTAGTAATCTCGGGATTGCTGCCTGTGCTGCGGGAGAGTGAGAACAGGAATCGGTGGAGAATGAATGCGTGGCTGAGGGACTGGAGCAAGGGACAAGGATTTGGGTACTTGGATCATTGGGACCTCTTTAGGGGCAGGTGTGACCTGTTTAAAAAAGACGGGTGGCACTTGAATCCCAGGGGGACCAATATCCTGGCGGGAAGGTTGGCTAAGGCTACTGGAGAGACTTTAAACTAGAAAGGTTGGGGGGAGGGAATCGAAATGAGGGGACTGAGAGCGAGGAGGTTAGCTCGCAAATAGATAAGGAATGTAAACAGGGTAAGAGGGAGGTTAGACGAGTGATGGAGAAGGGAAGTGCTCAGGCTGAAGGTCTGAGATGTGTCTATTTTAATGCCAGGAGTGTAGTGAATAAAGTGGATGAGCTTAGAGCGTGGATTGCTGCTTCGAATTGTGATGTGGTGGCCATTACGGAGACTTGGATGTCTCAGGGACAGGACTGGGTGCTTCAGGTGCCGGGTTTTAGATGTTTCAGGAAGGACAGGGAGGGAGGCAAGAGAGGGGGTGGAGTGGCACTGTTGATCAGGGATAGTGTCACGGCTGTAGAGAAGGTGGACGCCGTGGAGGGATTGACTACGGAGTCTCTGTGGGTGGAGGTTAGGAACAGGAAGGGGTCGGTAACTTTGCTGGGTGTTTTCTATAGGCCGCCCAATAGTAACAGAGATGTTGAGGAGCAGATGGGGAAACAGATCCTGGAGAGATGTAGGAATAACAGAGTTGTCGTGATGGGAGATTTTAATTTCCCAAACATAGATTGGAATATCCCTAGGGCTAGGGGTTTGGATGGAGAGGAGTTTGTTAGGTGTGTCCAGGAGAGTTTCCTGACACAGTATGTGGATAAGCCTACTAGAGGAGAGGCTGTACTTGATCTGGTGCTGGCTAATGAACCTGGACAGGTGGAGGATCTCTCGGTGGGTGAGCATCTTGGGGATAGCGATCATAATTCTATCTCCTTCACGATAGCATTGGAAAGAGATAGGATCAGGCAGGCTAGAAAAGTGTTTCTCTGGAGTAAAGGGAAATACAGTGTCATCAGGGAGGAAATTAGACGGGTAAATTGGAAGGAGGCATTCTTGGGGAAAAGTACCGAAGGAAAGTGGAGGATTTTCAAGGAATGTTTGTCTGGAGCTCTGCATGACAACGTTCCGATGAGACAGGGGGGTGTTGGTAGGGTACGGGAACCGTGGTGCACGAAGGTTGTGATGAACCTGGTGAATAAGAAAAGAGAGGCGTACAGAAGGTTCAGAGAGCTAGGAGGTGTTAAGGATTTAGAGGAGTATACGGGATGTAGGAAGGAGCTTAAGAAGGAAATTAGGAGAGCGAGAAGGGGTCATGAGAAGGCCTTGGCGGGTAAGATTAAGGAGAATCCCAAGGCTTTCTACAAATATGTCAAGAGTAAAAGGATGAGATGTGAAGGCATAGGACCCTTAAAAGGTGAAGGGGGAAAAGTTTATGCGGAACCGTTAGAAATGGCGGAGCTGCTTAATGAATACTTTACCTCGGTATTCACGGTGGAAAGGGATCTGGGTGGTTGTACTGCTGGTTTGCGGTGGACAGAAAGAATCGAGCATGTGGACATAAAGAAAGAGGATGTGTTGGAACTATTGAATGGCATCAAGGTTGGTAAGTCGCCGGGACCGGATGGGATGTACCCCAGGTTACTGTGGGAGGCAAGGGAGGAGATTGCGGAGCCTTTGGCGATGATCTTTGCATCGTCGATGGAGACGGGAGAGGTTCCGGAGGATTGGAGGATTGCAGATGTGGTCCCTATATTCAAGAAAGGGAACAGGGACAGCCCGGGAAATTACCGACCGGTGAGTCTAACCTCAGTGGTTGGTAAGTTGATGGAGAGGATCCTGAGAGACAGGATTTATGATCATCTAGAGAAGTTTAGTATGATCAAAAGTAGTCAGCACGGCTTTGTCAAGGGCAGGTCGTGCCTTACGAGCCTGGTTGAGTTCTTTGAAAATGTGACCAAACACATTGACGAAGGAAGAGCGGTGGATGTGGTCTATATGGACTTCAGCAAGGCGTTCGATAAGGTCCCCCATGCAAGACTTCTTGAGAAAGTGAGAGGGCATGGGATCCAAGGGGCTGTTGCCTTGTGGATCCAGAACTGGCTTGCCTGCAGAAGGCAGAGAGTGGCTGTGGAGGGGTCTTTCTCTGCATGGAGGTCAGTGACCAGTGGAGTGCCCCAGGGATCTGTTCTGGGACCCTTGCTGTTTGTCATTTTCATAAATGACCTGGATGAGGAAGTGGAGGGATGGGTTGGTAAGTTTGCTGACGACACCAAGGTAGGTGGTGTTGTGGATAGTTTGGAGGGATGTCAGAAGTTGCAGCGAGACATAGATAGGATGCAAGACTGGGTGGAGAAGTGGCAGATGGACTTCAACCCGGATAAGTGTGTGGTGATCCATTTTGGCAGATCCAATGGGATGAAGCAGCAGTATAATATGAAGGGTACCATTCTTAGCAGTGTAGAGGATCAGAAGGACCTTGGGGTCCGGGTCCATAGGACTCTTAAATCGGCCTCGCAGGTGGAGGATGCGGTCAAGAAGGCGTACGGCGTACTGGCCTTCATTAATCGAGGGATTGAGTTTAGGAGTCGGGAGATAATGCTGCAGCTTTATAGGACCCTGGTTAGACCCCACTTGGAGTACTGCGCGCAGTTCTGGTCACCTCATTACAGGAAAGATGTTGAAGCCATTGAAAGGGTGCAGAGGAGATTTACAAGGATGTTGCCTGGATTGGGGGGCATGCCTTATGAGGATAGGTTGAGGGAGCTTGGTCTCTTCTCCCTGGAGAGACGAAGGATGAGAGGTGACCTGATAGAGGTTTACAAGATGTTGAGAGGTCTGGATAGGGTAGACTCTCAGAGGCTATTTCCAAGGGCTGAAATGGTTGCTACGAGAGGACACAGGTTTAAGGTGCTGGGGGGTAGGTACAGAGGAGATGTCAGGGGTAAGTTTTTCACTCAGAGGGTGGTGGGTGAGTGGAATCGGCTGACGTCGGTGGTGGTGGAGGCAAACTCGTTGGGGTCTTTTAAGAGACTTCTGGATGAGTACATGGGATTTAATGGGATTGAGGGCTATAGATAGGCCTAGAGGTGGGGATGTGATCGGCGCAATTTGTGGGCCGAAGGGCCTGTTTGTGCTGTGGCTTTCTATGTTCTATGTTCTATGTTCTATGTGATAGTGTGGAGGGGGAGTTGAAATTAGTTTGAATAATAAGTAACCGGTTAAGATGATTTTTACTCAACATGAAGATGTTAACAGCTTGATCATGTGTAGATGTAATTCATTGAAATGAAAAGTTTTATGTTTAAATCAAAAGGAATGTAAGAATGTATCTTAATATTTTTAATGAAGAATGATTTTGAATGTGAAAGGTTTTATGTTTAAATTAAAAGAAATCTAATAATGTATTTTAAACATTTTTAAATGAATTTGTATTTCAGTCAAAAATGCGAGTGTTGCAAGATAATAGCGATAATGGATTCAAAAACTCAGAACATAGTCAACAAAAATAGAATGTTTCAAATTAACAACATTGGGCAAAACAAATGATATCAGACAATGAAGTTAATGCTGACTCGGCACAGAGAGTATCTGATAAGATCTATGCTTTAGCAATTTGCCAATGATAAAGCAAGCATGGAATTTAAGAAATGAGCATGACAAAATAGATGGTAACTAGAATCAGAATAAGTCAATAGAATGTCATTATATCGGGTGGCATATCGCAATTGGTTGAAGTATCTGTGATGATAAGATTGACACATTAATTATAAAATGAAATCAAATTAAACCAATGAGTTGGGAAAACGTAGATGAGAAAAAAGTATAATGATATTGAATTTTGGCATAAAGTTTGGGCTATTTGGAAGGCTTAGTGGTACTCTGTGCTGCTTGGCAACCTGAGATTCGCCCTTCGGCTGTAGTTTTATGTTCTTGCCTGTCTATGTAAGTTCTATATGTTATTAATAACTCTTAGTATGCTTTAAAACTGAAGGATTTTGCCTTTGCAAGATTTAATTTTCAAAATATTTAGCTTTTCTAAGAAATCAGGCCACCGTTCAAAAAATCCCCACTCCAGATAGATATTGTGGACTGTTTTATCTTTCTGAACTTTGTTAGGGCGCTGGACCAGAATCCAAATTACATTCAGAAACCAGAACAAACACCAATAATTTCTATTTAGGCATAAATGTGAGGAACGGATACTTTCTCCCAGGGTTGATTCCACTGACAAATTAGGGATATTTTTATCATCAAACAAGCTTTTTTTAATAGCACTGTTTAAATATTCCTCTACCAAATGAAGCAGCTTAATGATCAATAATTGACCAATAGGTAAAAATGAAAGGAAGCAACTCTACTTTCTAGCTTATCACTGATTTATTTCCAAATAAGCAATATTCCTCTTAGAGATTCAAAAACCACTTTAAATACAGTTAACAACCAAAAATATACTTGTGATGAATTGTGTTAACAGTCTTGAAGCTTTCAGAGAGATTTTGTGGAGAGAGGGAATTTTCAGGGACCATCTGTGCATGTGTCTATCTTTGGCAGATCTGCCGGTCCAAACTGCAAGAAAAAACCCTTTCTCTGTGCACAGACCCAGTTCTTTACATTATCACATGACCCTGTCAATCACCTCCCAAAGGATCTTTTGATATAAACAAAAGCCCATCTGCTCAATGAAAATAACAAATTCCTAGTTGAAATGAGTAACTAATTTACACCTGGTGCTAAATATTTATTTTCCAAATTCATCAACTGTCTGCAGAATAAATCTGAAATTTTAAACATTCCACTTAAACAAGGAAAAAACAATATATATATATTTATATTGATTGCATGTGTATCATCGCAACCTGTAAAGTAAAGGTTATTTTTGTTTGTTCAAAAGTCTTGGAATATTGTGGTGTTATTCTATGAGTAGGTGCCATAAACCTCAAACTTTATCGACTCCAAACAAAATGCTATTTGTTCCTAACCAGATTTTCCTCACTAACCCAGGGTCTGGGCAAGACGGGAGACCGGGTGGGGAAGTGGGATTGAGGTAGAATATCAGCTGTAAACTCATTGTGTCTCTCCACTGATACAGAGACTCCCTGGGATCATGGACCAGGTCCCATGGGGGTGGTGGGGGAGGGGTATATGTGTGTGTAGGTGTGTGTGTAGAGGGAGGGGGTTCCAGTAACAGCAGGTTCTCTGACTCCTGCTACTCTGAATGTTGTCCACACAAATAGAAGGCAAACTTGGCACTCAAGTTCTGAAGAACAGTCATACGGAAGTGAAGCAGTACCTCAGTTTCTCTCTCCAAAGATGCTGCCAGACCTGCTGAGTTTTTCCAGCATTTTCAGTTTTTATCTCAGATTTCACACATCCGCTGTATTTTGCTTTTATATTATTGCCAATCGGCTGACATCAGGATGGGGAACCCATCAATAACAAAAGATGCACTTTGAGGAGTAAAATCCCACAAAGGGAAGATATAGCTTTCCCACTTCCCTGCTATTCCAGCTTCTCCAGACCTGCTTTATGTGACTCCCTGTCAGATTGCAAAGTGCCTGGGGTCACTGCATTATATTGAAGGTGCTATTTAAATGGAAGTTGTTGCTGTTACCTGGATCATATTTGTGGAGGAGAAGAGAGTTCTGCATCGTGCAGTGCGGGAGGATTATATTATTTGCTGAGATTATAAGTAATTAAAGAGGCCTCACACGACACTGCACACTCAAACACCAAACGCCTACTAGCTGATGAGTGTGGAGTGCATCTGGTCACATCTGAAATCAGTGCTTCAGATGTTTTGACAGATTGGGGAATCATTGCAACAACCCACAGTTACCAGGACGTTTTGCCACCTGCTGCAGATGCATCGTCTGCAATGATATTGCAGCCTGAAGGATGAGAAGCAGAATCCTGAATCGAGATCAGAATAGGAGAGCAACAATAGCAATGCAGAGATAGCCAAAGCACCAACTCACTGTAGACCATTCTACCCAGCAGTACAGGCAAGCAGACGTTTCAAAATGTGTCCCATTCCTGAAATCTTAGGGGGTCTTAAGTTTCCTGCCCCTTCTGCAGATACCATTCAATTCCAGTCTGTTGTAAAATACCGAATTATCGTAAATGATTCCAAATAATTACTCGGTGCAATGGAGTGATGTGTATTTATTTAATCAACAATGTTTACTCTGAATCTTATTAGCATAACTGGTTACAATATTGTGCTTTATGCTATGTTTTTGCCTGGATTTTATTGTTAGAATAATGATGATGCTATCAGGGTTCACTGTTAAAACAAGATAAACCAGACAGCAACTTCTGCGTCTACAGATGTGTCGTTGGGCACGAAACTCGAGAAGTGACGGCCAGAGACAGCCCGACTTCTGCACAAGCTGTAAGTGTGAGTGTCCTCTCTCTAGCACTCAGCACTCAATCAATGTCATAGTGTGAACATAGAACATAGAAAAGCTACAGCACAAACAGGCCCTTCGGCCCACAAGTTGCGCCGAACATGTCCCGACCTACTAGGCTTACCTATAACCCTCTATCTTACTAACTTCCATGAACTTATCCAAACGTCTCTTAAAGGACCCTATCGAATCCGCCTCCACCACCACGACCGGCAGCCGATTCCACGCACCCACCACCCTCTGAGTGAAAAACTTACCCCTAACATCTCCTCTGTGCCTACTCCCCAGCACCCTAAACCTGTGACCTCTTGTGGCAACCATTTCAGCCCTGGGTAAAAGCCTATGAGAATCCACTCTATCAATACCCCTCAACATCTTATACACCTCTATCAGGAAGCCCTTTCTATGGCTTCCACATCCTTTCTGTAATGAGGCGACCAGAACTGGGCACAGTAGTCCAGGTGGGGGTCTGACTAGGGTCCTATACAGCTGCAGCATTATCTCCCGATTTCTAAACTCAATTCTTCTATTGATGAAGGTCAGTATTCCATACGCCTTCTTAACCACAGCCTCCACCTGCAACGCTGCTTTGAGCGTCCTATGAACCCGGACCCCAAGATCCTTCCGATCTTCTACACTGCCAAGCATCTTACCCTGAATATTATATTCTTTCATCCAATTCGACCTGCCAAAATGAACCACCACACACTTATACTTTGAATCTTTGCCAAAGGCGCCCAATAAAAGTAGCCGAAAAATTTAGGGCTAATACATTAAGCTGTTATGTAAATTTCTAACTGTGCAGGAATGATAACTACAGCTGAACAACTTCTCTGGATTTGAAAGAATAATTTTATGATATTAGAGTCTCATTCTCTCAGAAGAAAATTAATTTTCAGATTTTAAAAAAGATAAAGGCTTTCTCCCGAATTTAGACAGAGTGCCCACGCTGGTGGGAAAACAGGAGGTTTCGCATTGGCCTTGGCAGCGTCTGTCAGGAGGGATTCACCTGTCTGAAAGATGCCAATGAGGCTATTTTGGGGAACCCATCAGCCAGCCCTGCTGTTCCAAGACTTTTAGTTGAGGTCAAAACATTGTGTGATTTCAAGAAGAAATTAGATATAGCTCTTGGGGCTAAAGGGATCAAGAGATATGGGAGGAAGGGGGGATCAGGATGTTGAATTCAATGATCAGCCATGATCAAAATGAATGATGGAGTAGGCTCGAAGGGCTGAATGGCCCACTCCTGCTTCTAGTTTCTATGGGGGCGATTCTCCCAAAAGTGCTGAATTGGTGGGAAAACTGTTCTAAAGCCCAACTGTTTTGTCAGTTCAGCTTCTCACCTGAATCTCCGCACTCTGTGTACTGCAGAGGTCCCAGTTGTGAATCTCATTAAAAACCCAGGGGGTGCGGGGCCTATTCACACCGGAGTTTGACAGTTCTGGAACTCTGCGCATGCACAGTGGCCCCGATCTATCAGCCTCCCCATTTGCTGCTAGCTCGATCGCTGGCCAGCCCAGGACCCTCGCAGTGCTGCCCCTCCAACACCCCCCCACGGCCCGATCGTGGCCCCCACAACAATTCCTGGGCCAGCCTTGACCCCCCCCCCCTCTCCGGAGTGCCCCGATGCCCAGACCCCACCCACCAGCAATGGCGATCCCCCCACCCCCTCATCCCGGTAGACCAACCCCCCCACCGTCCCCAGTCCACCCCAATCACTGTCCTCCCTCCATCCCATACTCATCCCAATGCAGAGTGGCAGTGGGACCCCCCCACCCCCACCGATTGCCCCTAGGCCCCACCCACAATAGGCCCCACCCCCTTGACACTGCCTGATGCCCAATGGGCAGTGCCAAGGTGCCCCTTGGGCAGTGCCGGGGGCACAGGCTGGCACTGCCAGAGTGCTTATGCCCACGGGGCAGCACCCGCCGTCGCCCGACCCCGTGGGGGGCCCCAATTACTCCCCCTTCACTCCAGCGGGGTCTCCTGCTAGTTCCCCAAATGTGGGGAGCTAGTCTGAACCCCACCAGAATGAAGTACTCCTGGAGGGATGGGAGATTCAATCGAAGGTCCCAATAATTAACTAATCTACATATTTAAAATAGATTTTTAAAAGATTTAAATGACTTACCTGCCTTCCCGTCGGTTTCCAGCGTGGTCTGACCGGCGACTGTTCGCCGGCTCTGGGAGATGCGCATGCACAAATCCCTGTCCAAGGCCGCAGACACGCATCTCCCACCGCGACCCGACAGAAAAGTGGTGGGCCGCAATGGGAGAATCACGGCCAATGCTTCTATGTTCCTTCCCCTCCCCCCAAAAAAACGAATTATAGAATCATACAGCGCAGAAGAGGCCCTTCAGCCCATCAAGTCCACACTGACACATTCGAAACACCTGAACTCCCACCTAATCCCATCTGCCAGCACTTGGCCCATAGCCCTGAATGTTATGACGTGCCAAGTGCTCATCCAGATACTTTTTAAAGGATGTGAGGCAACCTGCCTCTACCACCCTCCCAGGCAGTGCATTCCAGACCCTCACCACCCTCTGGGTAAGAAATTTTTTCCTCACATCCCCCAAACCTCTTGCTCCTCATCTTGAACCTATATTCCCTTGTGACTGACCCTTCAACTAAGGGGAACAGCTGTTTGTTATGCACTCTGTCCATGTCTCTCATAATCTTGTGCACCTCTATATTAGACGATATAGATAGTTTAAGTGAGTGGACAAGGGTCTGGCAGATGGAGTACAATGTTGGTAAATGTGAGGTCATCCATTTTGGTAGGAATAACAGCAAAATGGAATATCATTTAAATGGTAAAAAATTGCAGCATGCTGCTGTGTAGAGGGACCTGGGTGTCCTTGTGCATGAATCACAAAAAGTTGGTTTGCAGGTGCAGCAGGTAATTAAGACAAATGGAATGTTGTCCTTCATTGCGAGAGGGATAGAGTTTAAAAACACCGAGGTTATGTTGCAGCTGTATAAGGTGCTGGTGAGGCCACACCTGGAGTACTGTGTACAGTTTTGGTTTCCTCACTTGAGAAAGGATATCCTGGCACTGAAGGGGGTGCAGAGGAGATTCACTAGGTTGATTCCGGAGTTGAGAGGGTTGGCTTATGAGGAGAGACTGAGTAGACTGGGGCTTTATTCACTGGAATTCAGAAAAATGAGGGGAGATCTTATAGAAACATATAAAATTATGAAGGGAATAGAAAAGATAAAAGCAGGGAAGTTGTTTCCACTGGCGGGTGAAACTAGAACTAGGGGGAATGGCCTCAAAATAAGGAGGAGCAGATTTAGGACTGAGTTGAGGAGAAACTTCTTCACACAAAGTGATGTGAATCTGTGGAATTCTCTGCCCAGTGAAGCAGTTGAGGCTACCTCATTGAATGTTTTTAAGGCAAGGATAAATTTTTGAGCAGTAAAGGAATTCAGGGTTATGGTGAGCGGGCGGGTAAGTGGAGCTGAGTCCACGAGAAGATCAGCCATGATCTGATTGAATGGCGGAGCAGGCTCAAGGAGCCAGATGGCCTACTCCTGCTCCTAGTTTAATTGAGATAAATACGAGGTGATGCATTTTGGTAGATTGAACCTGGGCAGGACTTACTCAGTTAATGGTAGGGTGTTGGGGAGAGTTACAGAACAAAGAGATCTGGGGGTACATGTTCATAGCTGCTTGAAAGTGGAGTCACAGGTGGACAGAGTGGTGAAGAAGGCATTCAACATGCTTGCTTTCATAGGTCAGAACATTGAATACAGGAGTTGGGATGTCTTGTTGAAGTTATACAAGACACTGGTAAGGCCACACTTGGAATACTGTGTACAGTTCTGGTCACCCTATTATATAAAGGATATTATTAAACTAGAAAGAGTGCAGAAAAGATTTACCAGGATGCTACCGGGACTGGATGGCTTGAGTTATAAGGAGAGGCTGGATAGACTGGGACTTCTTTCTCTGGAGCGTAAAAGGATGAGGGGTGATCTTATAGAGGTCTATAAAATAATGAGGGGCACAGATCAGCTAGATAGTCAACATCTTTTCCCGAAGGTAGGGGAGTCTAAAACTAGAGGGCATAGGTTTAAGGTGAGAGGGGAGAGATACAAAAGTGCAGAGGGGCAATTTTTTCACTCAGAGGGTGGTGAGTGCCTGGAACAAGCTGCCAGAGGTAGTAGTAGAGGCGGGTACATTTTTGTCTTTTAAAAAGCATTTAGATAGTTACATGGGTAAGATGGGTATAGAGGGATATGGGCCAAATGCGGGCAATTGGGATTAGTTTAGGGGTTTTAAAAAAAAGGGCGCATAGACAAGTTGGGCTGAAGGGCCTGTTTCCATGCTGTAAACCTCTATGACTCTGTGACTCTATGAGTTCTTATGTTCTTATGTTTTACCTTGATCAGGTCGCACCTCCGTCTTCTCTGCTCCAATTAAAACACAGTAAGAATTTTAACAACACCAGGTTAAAGTCCAACAGGTTTATTTGGTAGCAAATACCATTACTTTACATTATCGACTTGACATGTATGCCCAAACCATCAGGAGGTGCGTCAACACCAAATTCATCAGCTGCACTCACAAGACAGCACCAAACATCACCCAAGCACAACGCAACGCCATCCACGCTCTCAAGACCAACCGCAACATTGCCATCAAACCAGCAGACAAAGGAGGGGCCATCGTCATACTGAACAGAACGGATTACTGTAAAGATGGTATTTGCTACCAAATAAACCTGTTGGACTTTAACCTGTTGTTGTTAAAACTCTTACTGTGTTCACCCTAGTCCAACGCATCTCCACACCAATTAAAACAACCGGAGCTTACGCAACCTCTCTTCATAACTTAAATGTTCCATCCCAGGCAGCATCCTGGTGAATCTCCTCAGCACCCCCTCCAGTGCAATCACATCCTTCCGATAATTGGGCAACCAGAACTGCACACAGTACTCCAGCTATGGCCTCACCGAAGCTTTATACAACTGCAACATGACTACCCTGCTTTTATAATCTATGCCTCGATTGATAAAGGCAAGTGTCCTTTGTGCCTTTCTCACCACCCACCTAACATGCCTTTCCACTTTCAGAGATCTGTGGACAAACACACCAAGGTTCCTTTGCTCCACAGAACTCCCTGGTGTCGGACCATTCATTGAATACGTCTTAACATAGAACAGTACAGCACAGAACAGGCCCTTCGGCCCACGCTACTGGACACTGGCTTCCAGTCACTAAGGAAGAAGTCTCGCAACACCAGGTTAAAGTCCAACAGGTATATTTGGTAGCAAAAGCCACTAGTTTTCAGAGCGCTGCTCCTTCATCAGGTAAGTGGGAGTTCTGTTCACAAACAGGGCATATAAAGACACAAAGAACAAAGAACAAAGAACAGTACAGCACAGGAAACAGGCCCTTCGTCCCTCCAAGCCTGTGCCGCTCCTTGGTCCAACTAGACCAATCGTTTGTATCCCTCCATTCCCAGGCTGCTCATGTGACTATCCAGGTAAGTCTTAAACGATGTCAGCGTGCCTGTCTCCACCACCCTACTTGGCAGCGCATTCCAGGCCCCCACCACCCTCTGTGTAAAAAACGTCCCTCTGATATCTGAGTTATACTTCGCCCCTCTCAGCTTGAGCCCGTGACCCCTCGTGATCGTCACCTCCGACCTGGGAAAAAGCTTCCCACTGTTCACTCTATCTATACCCTTCATAATCTTGTATACCTCTATTAGATCTCCCCTCATTCTCCGTCTTTCCAAGGAGAACAACCCCAGTCTACCCAATCTCTCCTCATAGCTAAGACCCTCCATACCAGGCAACATCCTGGTAAACCTTCTCTGCACTCTCTCCAATGCCTCCACGTCCTTCTGGTAGTGCGGCGACCAGAACTGGACGCAGTACTCCAAATGTGGCCTAACCAGCGTTCTATACAGCTACATCATCAGACTCCAGCTTTTATACTCTATACCCTGTCCTATAAAGGCAAGCATACCATATGCCTTCTTCACCACCTTCTCCACCTGTGTTGCCACCTTCAAGGATTTGTGGACTTGCACACCTAGGTCCCTCTGTGTTTCTATACTCCTGATGACTCTGCCATTTATTGTATAACTCCTCCCTACATTATTTCTTCCAAAATGCATCACTTCGCATTTATCCGGATTAAATTCCATCTGCCACCTCTCCGCCCAATTTTCCAGCCCATCTATATCCTGCTGTATTGCCCGACAATGCTCTTCGCTATCCGCAATTCCACAAACTCAATTTACAAAATAATGGTTGGAATGCGAGTCTTTACAGGTAATCAAGTCTTAAAGATACAGACAATGTGAGTGGAGAGAGCGTTTAGCACAACTTAAAGAGATGTGTATTGTCTCCAGTTGAAGGCTTCTCCGGAGCCTGCAACATGTCATTGATGAAGATGAACATCTCGCCAAGGCCATCCCCACACCCCACTTCTTGCCTTCAAACAACCGCACAACCTCAAACAGACCATTGTCCGTAGCAAACTACCCAGCCTTCAGGAGAACAGTGACCACGACACCACGCAACCCTGCCACAGCTACCTCTGCAAGATGTGCTGGATCATCGACACGGATGCCATCATCTCACGTGAGAACACCATCCACCAGGTACATGGTACATACTCTTGCAACTCGGCCAACGTTGTCTACCTGGCACCCTGCAGGAAAGGATGTCCCAAGGCATGGTACATTGGGGAGACCATGCAGACGCTACGACAATGGATGAATGAACACCGCTCGACAATCACCAGGCAAAAGTGTTCTCTTACTGTTGGGGAACACTTCAGCGGTCACGGGCATTCAGCCTCTGATCTTCGGGTAAGCGTTCTCCAAGGCGGCCTTCACGACACACGACAACGCAGAGTCGCTGAGCATAGACTGATAGCCAAGTTCCGCACACATGTGGACAGCCTCAACCGGGATCTTGGGTTCATGTCACACTATCTGTAACCCCCACGACTTGCCTGGGCTTGCAAAATCTCACAAACTGTCCTGTCTGGAGACAATACACATCTCTTTAACCTGTGCTTAACACTCTCTCCATTCACATTGTCTGTCCCTTGAAGACTTGATTACCTGTAAAGACTCGCATTCCAACCATTATTTTGTAAATTGAGTTTGTGTCTTTATATGCCCTGTTTGTGAACAGAACTCCCACTTACCTGATGAAGGAGCAGCGCTCTGAAAGCTGGTGTCTTTTGCTACCAAATAAACCTGTTGGACTTTAACCTGGTGTTGTGAGACTTCTTACTGTGTTTACCCCAGTCCAACGCCGGCATCTCCATATCATTCCAGTCACTAAAGCAACCTCTGTCATCACCCTCTGTCTCCTACAACTGAGCCAATTTTGAATCCACTTTATCAAATTATCCTGTATCCTATGTGAACATAGAACATAGAACAGTACAGCACAGAACAGGCCTGACTCCACTATCACTGCAGGCAGTCCATTCCACACCCCAACCACTCTCTGCGTAAAGAACCTACCTCTGATATCCTTTCTGTATCTCCCACCACGAACCCTATAGTTATGCCCCCTTGTAGTAGCTCCATCCACCCAAGGAAATAGTCTTTGAACGTTCACTCTATCTATCCCCTTCATCATTTTTTAAACCTCTATTAAGTCTCCCCTCAGCCTCCTCCGCTCCAGAGAGAACAGCCCTAGCTCCCTCAACCTTTCCTCATAAGACCTACCCTCCAAACCAGGCAGCATCCTGGTAAATCTCCTCTGCACTCTTTTCAGCGCTTCCACATCCTTCTTATAGTGAGGTGACCAGAACTGCACACAATATTCCAAATGTGGTCTCACCAAGGTCCTGTACAGTTGCAGCATAACCCCACGGCTCTTAAACTCCAACCCCCTGTTAATAAAAGCTAAGTAAGAAGTTTAACAACACCAGGTTAAAGTCCAACAGGTTTATTTGGTAGCAAAAGCCACACAAGCTTTCGAAGCTCTAAGCCCCTTCTTCAGGTGAGTGGGAATTCTGTTCACAAACAAATAAAAGCTAACACACTATAGGCCTTCTTCACAGCTCTATCCACTTGAGTGGCAAACTTTAGAGATCTGTGGATATCATAGAAATCATAGAAACCCTACAGTGCAGAAGGAGGCCATTGGCCCATCGAGTCTGCACCGACCACAATCCCACCCAAGCCCTACCCCCACATATATATCCCACTAATCCCTCTAACCTACACATCCCAGGACTCTAAGGGGCAATTTTTCACCTGGCCAATCAACCTAACCCGCACATCTTTGGACTGTGGGAGGAAACCGGAGCACCCGGAGGAAACCCACGCAGACACGAGGAGAATGTGCAAACTCCACACAGACAGTGACCCAAGCCAGGAATCGAACCCGGGACCCTGGAGCTGTGAAGCAGCAGTGCTAACCACTGTGCTACCGTGCCCAAGATCTCTCTGTTCCTCCACAGTCTTCAGAACCCTACCTTTGACCCTGTAATCCACATTTAAATTAGTCCTACCAAAATGAATCACCTCACATTTATCAGGGTTAAACTCCATTTGCCATTTTTCAGCCCAGCTTTGCATCCTATCTATGTCTCTTTGCAGCCTACAACAGCCCTCCACCTCATCCACTACTCCACCAATCTTGGTGTCATCAGCAAATTTACTGATCCACCCTTCAGCCCCCTCCTCTAAGTCATTAATAAAAATCACGAAGAGCGGAGGACCAAGCACTGATCCCTGTGGCACTCCACTAGCAACCTGCCTCCAATCCAAAAATTTTCCATCGACCACCACTCTCTGTCTTCGATCAGACAACCAGTTACCTATCCAATCGGCCAACTTTCCCTCTATCCCACACCTCCTCACTTTCATCATAAGCCGACCATGGGGGACCTTATCAAATGCCTTACTAAAATCCATGTTTATGACATCAACTGCCCTACCTTCATCAACACACTTAGTTACCTCCTCAAAAAATTCTATCAAATTTGTGAGGCACGACTTGCCCTTCACGAATCCGTGCTGACTATAAATGAAGTGAATTTATCTTCTTTACAAGTTTCCCATGTGGAACCTTGTCAAGGGCTTTGCTGAAATCCATATAAACTACATTGACTACACTACCCTCGTCGACACACCTGGTCACCTCCTCAAAAAATTCAATCAAATGTGTTAGGCATGACCTCCCTCTGATGAAGCCATGCTGCCTATCCCTGATCAAGCTTTGCCTCTCCAAGTGGAGATAGATACTCTCCTTCAGACATTTCTCTAATAGTTTCCCTACAACTGACATGAGACTCACTGCTCTGCAGTTCCCTGGTTTATCTCTACAACCCTTCTTAAAAAGCGGAAGCACATTAGCTGTTCTCCCCCGTGGCCAGAGAGGAATTGAAAAATTGAGGCAGAGCCCCTGCAATCTCCTCCCTTGCCTCCCACATCAGCCTAGGGAACAATTCATCCAGACCTGGAGATTTATCCATTGTTTAAGACTGCCAACACTTCCAATACCTTGGCCTTTCCAATGTAAATTTGCTCAAGAACCTCACAGTCTCTCTCCCCGAATTCTATACCATCGTCCTCATTCTTTTGGGTGAAGACAGATGAAGTGTTGTCCACTATTGGTGGATCCATTATTTCTCAGGCCACATCCTTCAGTGCTCTGTGATGTAGATTATCTGGTCCTGGGATTTATTGGTCTTCAATCCCATTAATTTCCCCAACACCATTTCTCCACCAGTACTGATTTCTTTCAGTTCCTCCCTCTCACGAAGCTTTGTGTTCCCCAACATTTCTGATATGTAATTTGTGTCTTTCTTTGTGAAGACAGGACCAAAGTCTGTATTTAGTTTGTCAGCCATTTCTTTGTTTCCATTATCAAGGCCCCTGTTTCTGACTGTAAGGGGCCTACATTTGTCTTCACCAATCCTTTTCTGTTCACATACAGACCTCTGAACATTCACTGGAAGTCATTCCAGAATTGGTATTCCCTGAGATCCAGAAATCTCACTCTGAATTAACTATTACTTAAACTTCAGAGCAATGTGTATGAGTTCCTTAAACTAATTTTTTCAGCAGTCTGGCATCATATTCAGTGAGAGGGTGTTTTGGACGTTTTGGTCTTCACTTTCTGGTATAGCCATACTCGCTGAAACTTAAAGTGCGTTTCTCCCCTCTCCCTGTCTCGGCATGAATCTTTTCTCTGGACACTTGTTGCTCAGCAACAGCATAGCTTTTCCTACTTTGTCTTTTTGTTTTTAATTTCCCTGAACTATTGGCCCCTTGTTAACTGATCTCTTCACTTCAAGAGTCGTAAAACCTTATTAAAAATGTAAGCAAACAAACAGAGCCCCAGAAGGCTCCTTCTCACAAAACTCAAAACTGAAACCAAACCCAGGTTTCACCTTAACACACAAACAAAATATAAATTAAACTTAAAGCTACACATTGTTCCTGACACATGGAAACACAAATATAACCTTACTTAAAACCAGGTTAGAATTGTTTTTGCTGCAGTTCAGACGAATGAAGGGGGATCTCATCGAGACTTATAAAATTCTAACAGGTCTAGGCAGGGTAGATGCAGGGAGGATGTTCCTGATGGTGGGGGGAGTCCAGAACCAGGGGGTCACAGTCTGAAGATTCAGGAGAGACCATTTAGGACAGAGTGAGGAGACATTTCTTCACCCAAAGAGTGGTGAGCCTATGGAATTCATTACCACAGGAAGTAGTTGATGCCAAAATATTGAATGTATTCAAGAGGCAGCTGGATATAGCACTTGGGGCGAATGGGATCAAAGGTTATAGGGGGAAAAAGCAGGATTAGGCTATTGAGTTGGATGATGAGCCATGATCGTAATGAATGGTGGAGCAGGCATAATGAGGGGCATGAACAAGGTAGATAGTCAATATCTTTTCACAAAGGTAGAGGAGTCTAAAACTAGAGGGCATAGGTTTAAGGTGAGAGGGGAGAGATACAAAAGTGTCCAGAGGGGCAATATTTTCACACAGAGGGTGGTGAGTGTCTGGAACAAGCTGCCAGAGGTAGTAGTAGAGGCGGGTACAATTTTATATTTTAAAAAGCATTTAGATAGTTACATGGGTACGATGGGTATAGAGGGATATGGGCCAAATGCGGGCAATTGGGATTAGCTTAGGGGTTTTAAACAAAAAAGGGCGGCATGGACAAGTTGGGCCGGAGGGCCTGTTTCCATGCTGTAAACCCATATGACTCTATGGCCGAATGGCCTCCTCCTGCTCCAATCTTCTATGTTTCTACTTCCTGATGATCTTTCTCTCACTCCTTCACCAATTTTCAAATCAACTCTGCCACTGAGTTCTGCAAGTTTTCCATGGTGATTGTCTTAACTTCTTTTTCTCTTAAGCATCTCTCTATTTGTCTCTAGCATGTCTCTGGTGCCAGGGGCGTGGATGGGGCAGAGTTTGTAAGGAGCATCCAGGAGGGCTTCTTGAAACAGTATGTAGATAGTCCAACTAGGGAAGGGGCCATACTGGACCTGGTATTGGGGAATGAGCCCAACCAGGTGATCCATGTTTCAGTAGGGGAGCAGTTCGGGAACAGTGACCACAATTCAGTAAGCTTTAAGGTACTGATGGATAAAGATAAGTGTAGTCCTCAAGTTAAGGTGCTAAATTGGGGGAAGGCTAATATTAGGCAGGAACTGAAGAATTTAGATTGGGGGCAGATGTTTGAGGGCAAATCAACAAATGGCATGTGGGAGGCTTTCAAGTGTAAGTTGATAGGGATTCAGGACCGGCACATTCCTGTAAGGATGAAGGATAAGTATGGCAAGTTTTGGGAACCTTGGATAACGAGAGATATTGTGAGCCTAGTCAAAGAGAAAAAGGAAGCATTTGCCAAAGCTAGGAGGCTGGGAACACACGAAGCAAGTGTAGAATTTAAGGAAAGTAGAAAGAAACTTAAGCAAGGAGTAAGGAGGGCTAAAAGGGGTCACGAAAAAGCATTGGCCAACAGGATTAAAGAAAATCCCAAGGCTTTTATACATATATAAAGAGCAAGAGGGTAGCCAGGGTTGGCCCACTCAAGGACAAGGGAGGGAATCTATGCATGGAGCCAGAGGAAATGGGTGAGGTATTAAATGAGTACTTTGCGTCAGTATTTACCAAAGAGAAGGACTTGGTGGATGATGAGTCTGGGAAAGGATGTGTAGATAGTTTGAGCCTTGTTGAGATCAAAAAGGAGGTGGTATTGGGGTTCTTGAGAAACATTAAGGTAGACAAGTCCCCAGGATCTGATGGGATGTACCCCAGAATACTGAGAGAGGCAAGGGAGGAAATTGCTGGGGCCTTGAGAGAAATCTTTGTATCCTCACTAGCTACAGGGGAGGCCGCAGAGGATTGGAGAATAGCCAATGTTGTTCCTTTGTTTAAGAAGGGTGGCAAGAATAATCCAGGTAATTACAGGCCGGTGAGCATTACATCATTGGTAGGGAAAATCTTCGAGACAGGATTTATTCCCACTTGGAAATAAGTGGACGTATTAGTGAGAGGCAACATGGTTTTGTGAAGGGGAGGTCGTGTCTCACAAACTTGATCGAGTTTTTTGAGGAAGTGACGAAGATGATTGACGAGGGTAGGGCAGTAGATGTTGTCTATATGGACTTCAGTAAGGCCTTTGACAAGGTCCTTCATGGCAGACTGGTGCAAAAGGTGAAGTCGCATGGGATCAGAGGTGAGCTGACAAGGTGAATACAAAACTGGCTCGGTCAAAGAAGACGGAGAGTAGCAGTGGAAGGATGCATTTCTGAATGGAGAGCTGTGACAAGTGGCGTTCCTCAGGGATCGGTGCTGGGACCTTTGCTGTTTGTAATATATATATAAATGATTTGGAGGAAAATGTAACTTGATTAGTAAGTTTGCGGACGACACAAAGGTTGGTGGATTTGCGGATGGCGATGAGGACCATCACAGGATACAGCAGGATATAGATCAATTGGAGACTTGGGCGGAGAGATGGCAGATGTAGTTTAATCCGGACAAATGTGAGGTAATGCATTTTGGAAGGTCTAATACAGGAGAACCCTTAGGAGTATTGATAGGCAAAGGGATCTGGGTGTACAGGTACACAGGTCACTGAAAGTGGCAACGCAGGTGGAGAAGGTAGTCAAGAAGGCATACGGCATGCTTGCCTTCATCGGCTGGGGTATTGAGTTTAAAAATTGGCAAGTCATGCTGCAGCTTTATAGAACCTGAGTTAGGCCGCAGTTGGAATATGGTGTTCAATTCTGGTCGCCACACTACCAGAAGGATGTGGAGGCTTTGGAGAGGGTACAGAAAAGATTTACCAGGATGCTGCCTGGTATGGAGGGGATTAGTTATGAGGAGAGGTTGGAGAAACTTGGTTTATTCTCACTGGAATGAGGGAGTTGAGGGGAGACCTGATAGAAGTCTACAAGATAATGAGGGGCATGGACAGAGTGGATAGTCAGAAGTTTTTTCTCAGGGTGGAAGAGTCAATTACGAGGTGGCACAGGTTTAAGGTGCGAGGGGCAAGGTTTAAAGGAGATGTACGAGGCAGATTTTTTATACAGAGTAGTGGGTGCCTGGAACGTGTTGCCAGGGGAGGTAGTGGAAGCGGATACGGTAGTGACTTTTAAGGTGTGTCTTGACAAATACATGAATCGGATGGGAATAGAGGGATATGGTCCCTGGAAGCGCAGAGGGTTTTAGTTCAGTCGGGCAGCATAGTCAGTGCAGGCTTGGAGGGCTGAAGGGCCTGTTCCTGTGCTGCAATTTTCTTTGTTCTTTGTTCTTTGTTCTCTTTGCTCTTTAAATTCCTTCTTCACTTGTGGGTCTTTGATCTTCCACCACTTGATGTTTTGTCTAAATCTTGTCTGCTGCCATTTTCATTTATTTGCAATCAACTCTGTCATCAGTCTCCAGGGCAGTCACTGCCTCTGCAATCGATTCCCGGCTTGGGTCGCTGTCTGTGCGGAGTCTGCTTGTTCTCCCCGTGTCTGTGTGGGTTTCCTCCGGGTGCTCCGGTTTCCTCCCACAGTCTGAAAGATGTGCGGGTTAGGTGGATTGGCCATGCTAAATTGCCCCTTTGTGTCAGGGGGATTAGCAGGGTAGGAGCAAGCATTACCATCCAATGGATGGGGATGGATAAAGAAGAAAGCTCGAACAAGAGGTGAAAAGATAAACAAACTTAAGATTAGGTTTTTTCTCGGTACTTCAGATCCCTCCCATAGTACAGTGGGTGGCACAGTGGCACAGTGGTTAGCACTGCTGCCTCAAAGCGCCAGGGACCCGAGTTCGATTCCCAGCATGGGTCACTGCCTGTACGGAGTCTGCACGTTCTCCCCGTGTCTGCGTGGGTTTCCTCCGGGTGCTCCGGGTTCCTCCGACAGTCTGGAAGACCTGCTGGTTAGGTGCATTGGCCATGCTAAATTCTCCCTCAGTGTACCCAAACAGGCGCCAGAGTGTGGCGACTGGGGGATTTTCACAGTAACTTCATTTCAGTGTTAAGATAAGCCTACTTGCGACTAATAAATAAACTTTAATTTTAAGATGTGTAGGTCAGGTTGTTTCGCCATGCTAAATTGATTGTAAAATGGAAGTGTGCTGTAAGACATAGGAACATAGAAGCAGGAGTAGGCCATTCGGCCGTTTGAGACTGCTCTACCATTCAATAAGATCATGGTTGATCTGGTTGTGTCTCAGCCCCACTTTCCTGTCTGCCCCCATAACCCTTGACCCCCTTGCCTAACAAAAACCTGCCGAACTCAGTGTTGAATACATTCAGTGACCCAGCTCCCACTGCTCTCTGTGAAAGAGAATTCCACAGACTAACCGCCCTTTGGGTGAAATAATTTCACTTCATCTCTGCTTTAAAAGGGAGCCCTCTTATTTTTTAAACTATATCCCCTAGTTTAATCTCCCCCACAAGGGGAAACATCCTCTGGGTATCCACCCGATCAAATCCCACAGGTTCCTATTTGTTTTAATAAGATCACCTCTCATTCTTCTAAACTCCAATGAGTATAGGCCCAACCTGTCCAATCTTTCTCCAGAAGACAAACTCCCTCATCCCAGGAATGAGTCCAGTGAACCTTCTCTGAACTGCTTCTGAAGCAATTGTGCTGGAATTCTCTGATCTCATTCGCCTCGTCACCGCTACCAATGAGAATGGAGAATTTGGCATTCAGTTAATTCTCCGTTCAGTGCAGACTCTCAGCCGCGAGCGAGGTCAGGGAATTCAGGAGACCAAAACTGCACACAGTATTCCAGATGTGATTTCACCAAGGCCCAGTAGAGCTGCGGTAAAACTTCCCTCTTTTATATTCTATTCCTCTTGCAATCAACACCAACATTCCATTTGGCTTCCTAATCAAAATGTAATCATGTGGGTGTATCATCTTTTCCAATTCAATGGAATAAGTACCATGAGTCATTTATTCGTGTGTTTGTTTGAAATTATTTGTAGGATGAAGCTAACTGCACACAAGGGCTGCCAGAAATAGAAATAGCTAACTGCACCGACCACAATCCCACCCAGGCCCTACCCTCATATCCCTACATATTTATCCACTAATCCCTCTAACCTACGCATCTCAGGAAACTAAGGGCAATTTTTTAGCATGGCCAATCAACCTAACCCACACATCTTTGGACTGTGGGAAGAAACCAGAGCACCCGGAGGAAACCCACGCAGACACGAGGAGAATGTGCAAACTCCACACAGACAGTGACTGAAGCCGAGAATCGAACCCAGGTCCCTGGAGCTGTGAAGCAGCAGTGCTAACCACTGTGCTACCGTGCTGCCCAACAAAGGGGGTGATTCTCCCAGCCCGCTGCACTGCTCTAGCGGGGGAGAGGGGGCTGCTGGGAAACATCAGCAGAGGCCGTTTAACAGGTTCCCTGCTGGGCACCACACCCTAGAGTAATCAGTTCCACATCAGAAATTGCCGCGGAACTGATTTCCATATTTAAATCTGCATTTAATTATCATTAGCGGGCTCGGAACTGAAGTCCCCGGACCCGCGAGCGTCTCCCCCTGCCCGCCAGTAGTGTTTCATTCCAGTAGGGTTTACAACAGCTCCCCATGATCAGGGAGCTGGCGGCCAACCCCACTGGAGGGAACAAAGGCCTTGGAGACCCCACAGGAGGTTGGGGGAAAGGGGCTGCCCTCTGGGCATTGCCAGCCTAGCCCCCAGCACTGCCCAATGGACAAACTGGCAATGCCCAAGGGGGCACCATAGCACTGCCCACCAGGCATCGGGCAGTGCCAAGGGGGTGGGACCAGAGGGGGTGGGGCCTATAGGGGGTTGGTCGATGGAGGTGGGGGAGTTCCCACTGCCACTCGGCATAGGGGTTGAGGGAGGGAAGGGGGTGATCGGGCTGGCCATCGGGGTGTGGGGGGGCTTGGGACTGCTGGGGTGTGGGTGGGGGGCGGGGGGGCCGACTGCGGGAGGGGTCGGGGCGGGGGACATCAGTGCTGGCCCAGAGAGGTCCATGAAGCCAGTGATTAGGGGGGAGGAGTGGTGGAGTTGGAATGGCAGCGATGGGGAGTCGTCGGAAGGCTGGCCAGCGATCGGGAGGCTGGTAGTGCGGGACCACTGCGCATGCGTCGATCTCCACTCTGACTTGCAATGTATTTCTCTTCATATTCCAGCAACCTGAGTGGTTATTTAGGAGTGTCTTACTAAATCATTGTCCACCAATGAATACTCTATCAATATTTCAGAATTTAATTTAATGCGACTAAATCTCTGGAAACTGACAGATCACTGCGTGTATTAAAGATTTACCAGGATGTTGCCTGGCATGGAGGGCATTAGCTATGAGGAGAGGTTGGAGAAACCTGGTTTGTTCTCACTGAAACGACAGAGGTTGAGGGGAGACCTGAAAGAAGTCTACAAGATTATGAGAGGCATGGACAGAGTGGATAGTCAGAAGCTTTTTCCCAGGGTGGAAGAGTCAATTACTAGGGTTGAGGTGCGAGGGGCAAGGTTTAAAGGAGATGCACGAGGCAAGTTTTTTACACAGAGAGTAGTGAGTGCCTGGAACCCGCTGCCGGGGGAGGTAGTGGAAGCAGATACAATGGTGATTTTTAAGGGGCGTCTTGACAAATACATGAATAGGATGGGAATGGAGGGATATGGTCCTTGGAAGGGTAGGGGGGTTTAGTTCAGTCGGGCAGCATGGTCAGTGCAGGCTTGGAGGGCCGATTCCTGTGCTATAATTTTCTTTGTTCTTTGTTCTATCAAGCTAAGCTAGCATGATTATAAATCTGTTGAAATTATGCTTAATTTTTCTACTTCTGATGTGAATATTGAACCTCCTTCTTTCTTCAAAGTCACTCATCCTCAGTGACGGAATCTGTGCAATTACAAAGCTGCCTAATCAGCACTTGGATTGGAAGCGAGACACACCTCCCAGCTGTACGCTCCATGGACGGACCTGTCACTTGCTGCTGTATACATGTAGTTTGGACCAAAGAAAGATGTAAGAAATTCTTAGCTTGTCCTGTGAGCTCTTCCCTAAAATCAATCAACTTTTGAATGCTAATGAGTGGAGCTTCAGAGCTGATGTTGCTCAGTTTAGATTGCAAGTACAGGAATCAATAATGTTCCTCTGATCAGTTAGCCTGTTCCAACTCCAAACCCAGAAACTGCAGTGCAGCAACACGAGACATCTTCAGAGTTGAAGAAAAAGGTATCCCCCTGCATATTTCAGCTACCTAAGAACAAAATCATATGTTAATATCTCTCTCAGGTTGAACATATGTACCTCTTCATGTGGTTCCACATTCTGAATAAAGATATTTCTCATGAACTCTTTATTGGATTTATAGAATCAGAGAATCATATGGTCCCCTTTGACCCATCGGGCCCGATTTTACCATTGTGTTGCTCCCATTTTCAGGCGCGAAAACTTGGTAAAGTCGGGTGTGAGATGAATAGCGCGCTCCGCGCTCACTTCTGCGCTGGTTCTCCCTTTACCAAGGCCCGAAAATAGCCGCGATCACAACCGCGCCTGAAACAGGCACGACGCTCATTTAAATATATTTGCATTCATTTAAATTCACTTAATAAGCTGCATGCCCAATCTTACCAGCACTTCCCCCTTTACCACCGCGTTCGCCCATCTAGAATCGGCGCAAAACAGACTTGCTCCATATAAGTCTGATTTGGGTGCTCCAGTTAATGAGGAGGTAAGTGCCTAGCGTGTGACGGCTCTCTGCTTGAAATTGGTGGGGGAGGGCGGGAGGGGGGTGGGCGGGGGGAAGGGGGTCCACTGTCACTTACAAGTCACTTACAATCCTACAGTGGAGAAGGAAGCCATTTGGCCCATTGGGTCTGCCCCAACTACAATCCCACCCAGGTCCTATCCCCATAACCCCATGCATTTACCCTAGCTAGTCCCCCTGAACGATGGGACAATTTAGCATGGCCAATCCACCTAACTGCACATCTTTGGACTGTGGGGGAGAAACCAGAGCGCCTGGAGGAAACCCACACAGACATGGGGAGAATGTGCAAACTCCACACAGACAGCGACCCAAGCCGGGAATCGAACCCGGGTCCTGCAGTTGTGAGGCGGCAGTGCTAACCACTGTGCCACCGTGCCACCCTGTCACTCTGCCTGAGATCAGTGGAGGGGAAGGGAGGGTCTGCTGCCACTCTGCCTGAGATCAGTGGGGGGGAGAAAGGGGAAGGGGCCCGCGATGGGTCTGGGTGGCAGAGGGGGTGGGGGGGATAAGGGGGTCAGTAATTTTGTGGGGGTGGAGCAATGTCAGTGGGGGCCAGGGGGAGGCATTATCGGCCCATGAGCGATGTGGCAGGGGAGCAGCATTCTATCATTTTTTTTTCTGCACATGCGCAGTTGGAGGTGCCGATCAGAGCTGCAGGATTTCTGGTGCATTAAGCCCCGTCCACAGGCTTGTGCAGCGTGATTCAGAATCGCTGATATTTTTTCAGGCAGAGTGCGTATGGGGGCACCTGAGAACGGGTCTATAAGTCGGATCTGAAACATTCCCAGTTTCACGTCCACCCAGCACTTAGAATCAAACTGGTAAAATAGGGCCCATTGAGTCTGCTCTAATACATGAGAAATACCTGACCTCCCATCTAATCCCATTTACTAACATTTGGCCCATAGCTTATTAGATTTATTAGAAACTATTTTAAAATTGTGACCTTTGTTTCAGAATTTTCTTTTCTGAAGAAAGATGTCCCAACTCGCTGAGGTTTCCATGATAATTATATCGGTTTAGTTCTGGTTTCATCCTTGTAACTCTATTTTCCTCCAACATTTCTTTTTGTAATAAGGAGACCAGAATTGTGCACAAAACTTCTGAGCTTTTTGTAAAGTGAGTTGCTGGGATGTGGGCATCACTGGCTAGGCCAGTATTTATTGTCAATCTCTAATTTCTCTTGAGAAAGTGGTGGTGCGCTGCCTTCTTGAACCACTGCAGTCCATATGGTGTAGGTAAACCCACTGCAGTATTAGGGAAGGAATTGCAGGATTTTGACTCAATGACAGTGAAGGAACGGTGACATTTTCCCAAGGCAGGATTCTATGTGGCTTTGAGAGGAAGTTAAATGTGTTCACGTTCCCATGTGTCTGCTGCCTTGCTCTTCTGGCCATTCGAAGTCGCGGGTATGGAAGGTGGTACTGATGGATCTAACCAAGATTCTATATCAGCTTAACGTAACTCCTCAGCTTTTGAATTGTGTTCCTCTTGAATTGTATTAAACCAGGTCAATGAAGCTTGGGCAACAGATGTTTTATATGTGGAATTTCAAAAGGTGTTTGATAAAGTATCAGATAACAGACTTGTTTAGGAACTAAAAGCTCATGGGATTGGTAAAGGGATGGTGTAACTTGTGAATGCAATTAGCCAATGAACAAGAATCAGAATGTTTTTCAGACTGGAGATAAGTACGCAGTCAGATTCCTTATAGTTCAACATTAAGATGATGGTTACTTTTGCCATATTTGGGCTTGGTTATACAATGTCCAAGTTTGTGAATGATACAATAGCAATGCAACAAATGTAATAAAGAGTGTGCATCACAGCAGTACGTTTCAGGTGTTTACCGGTGGAATGGGAAAACATCGGGCCCGATTTTACCAACAATTTGCGCCCGTTTTCGGGCGCAAAATCGCAGTAAAGTCGGGTGTGAGGCCTTTATCGCGATCTGCACCCTCGTTCAAACAAATTGCCACTTTACCGAGAGCCGCGAATGGCGGGGATCTGTTGCGCACCCAAATCGGGCGGACCGACGATTTAAATGCATTAGCATGCATTTAAATTGATTTAATGAACTGCCCGTCCAACTCTATCATCATTTCCCACTTTACCGCCACGTGTACCGTTCCGGATCCGCGCTTTTAGCGACCTGATAAATAAAAGTCTGATGCCGACGCTGCAGCTTCTGAAGAGCGGGTTCAGAGCCTCCAACGGCTCTCTGACCCAGATCATCCTCTTGGGGGGGGGGGGGGGGGGGGGGGCGGAGGGAGGCGGGTCAGATGTATCTCTGGGGGGGGGGAGGAGGAGAAGGTGGGTCAAATGTATCTCTGGGGGGAGGAGGAGGAGGGGGTGGGTCAGATGTATCTCTGGGGGGGGTGCAAGAGGGCTGGTCATTGTCTGGTGGTGGAGGGGAGGCCCGATCGCTCACTGTTGGGGGGGGGGGGATTGCGGATGGATCTCTGGTGGGGGGGGCAGGGAGGTCCACTGCCACTCTGCGGGTGATCCCTCCTCCCCACCAGAGGAACGAATCCCTCGTCCCGGAGTTGACGTGCGGCCATGCCATCCCACAAAACCTACAGGATCAAGTGATTCCTCGCTAAGAAGGTGAAACAGAACCGGCCGATTCCACAGTGGATCCACATGAAAACCGGCAACAAGATCAGGTACAACTCCAAGAGGAGACACTGGAGACGGACCAAGCTGGGCCTGGAAAGGGATACACCATCACTACAGTGATTGGTGGTCGATTTTCATATTTATGTCCATTGGAGATTTTGCGTTAGTTGCCTGCTCTGGGAATGTTTGTTCTGTTTGTTAGATATTATCTTTCATGTATATTGATTGAGAGATGTTGGGATGGATGCAGAAGATATTTTCTGTGCTGACGAATAGGGGAGATGCTTTCTTAATTTGTGACAAGGGAAATCGTTCCATGCTCATGTCTGCCGACACTATTCTCACACTGATGGAGATGAGAGGGGTTTTTGGATGTGACAGATATTTTCTAGACTGATAGATGAGGGAGATATTTTCAGACTGGTGGATACGTGAGCTATTTCACACTGATGGATGGAAGATCATTTTTCAAACTGTTGAATATTTCCCATGTTTTCATAGTCATGGATCTGAGTGAAATTTTCATCATGAAACATATGGGAAAAATATTCATTCTGAAGGATATGGGAGATGTTGTTTCACTGATGGGAATGGACACCCACCCATGTGTCAGTGGGTCGGGGTGACATTTTCATAATGATATATATTGGCATCATTTTAGTGCTGATCGTAATATGGAATGACTTCATCCTGCTGGATATGGGTGATTCTTTCATATTGATGGAGATGGGTGATGCATTTAACACTGTTGTCCCCCTCCCTCCCCACCGATCGCCCGCAAAGTGGCAGTAGGCCCCCCTGCCCCCCTGCCCCCCCCCCCACCAGAGGTCCATCTGCCCCCTCGCCCCTCCGAGATATACCCTCGCTTCTGCTTTTCGCTCCTAGATGCTCTCTCTGCTTTCTGCTTTTTTTTTCTTTCCCGACACGGGCACGCTTTTCCACATTTTTTTCAAACTGCGCATGCGCAGTTCAGAGCTCCGATCATTCCAGCAGCGCTAAGCCCCGCCCACAGCGTGGATTGGTCTGGAGACGGCTGAAAGCGTATGGGGACGTCTGAATGCGGATTTCTAGGTCGGATCTGTACGATGCCCAGATTCGGCACAAAGAATCAAAATGGTAAAATCGGGCCCTTCATGTCTCAGATGCAGTTGATGTGGTAAAGTGTGAAGTGCTACACTTTGTGAGAAAACGTCTATCACTTTACACGTGAATGTTTGCCCATAGCTTTCAAATATATTTCAAATATCAAAAGGATGAGATGTGACGGAATAGGGCCTATAAAAGATGAAGGCGGGAAAGTCCGTACGGAACCAGTAGAAATGGCAGAGGTGCTCAATGAGTATTTTGCCTCGGTTTTCACAGAGGAGAAGGAGCTGGGTGGATGTACTGAAAGGATTGAGTATGTGGACTTTAAGAAAGAGGTTGTGCTGGAATCTTTGAATGGCATCAAGACAGATAAGTCGCCGGGTCCGGATGGGATGAACCCCAGGTTAGTGTGGGAGGTGAGGGAAGAGATTGCAGAGCCTCTGGCGATGATCTTTGCGTCGTCGATGGAGACAGGAGAGGTGCTGGAGGATTGCGGATGTGGTTCCTATTTTCAAGAAGGGGAATAGGGATAGCCCAGGTAATTACCGACCGGTCGAACCTCAGTGTTGGTAAACTGATGGAGAAGATCCTGAGGGACAGGATATATGAGCATTTAGAGAGGTTTAGTATGCTCAAGAATACTCAGCATGGCTTTGTCAAGGGCAGATCGTGCCTTACGAGCCTGGTGGAGTTCTTCGAAAATGTGACTAAACACATTGACGAAGGGAAGGCGGTAGATGTGGTTTACATGGATTTTAGCAAGGCGTTCGATAAGGTCCCCCATGCAAGGCTTCTAGAAAAAGTGAGAGGGCATGGGATCCAAGGGGCTGCTGCCCGGTGGATCCAGAACTGGCTTGCCCAAAGGAGGCAGAGAGTGGGTATAGATGGGTCTTTTTCTAAATGGAGGTCGGTCACCAGTGGTGTGCCCCAGGGATCTGTTCTGGGACCCTTGCTGTTTGTCATTTTCATAAATGACCTGGATGAGGAAGTGGAGGGATGGGTTGGTAAGTTTGCCGACGACACGAAGGTTGGTGGGGTTGTGGATAGTCTGGAGGGATGTCAGAAGTTACAGAAGGACATAGATAGGATGCAAGACTGGGCGGAGAAGTGGCAGATGGACTTCAACCCAGATAAATGCGTAGTGGTCCATTTTGGCAGGTCAAATGGGATGAAGGAGTACAATATAAAGGGAAAGACTCTTAGTACTGTAGAGGATCAGAAGGACCTTGGCGTCTGGGTCCATAGGACTCTGAAATCGGCCCCGCAGGTGGAGGAGGTGGTTAAGAAGGCGTATGGTGTGCTGGCCTTTATCAATCGAGGGATTGAGTTTAGGAGTCCGGGGATAATGATGCAGCTGTATAAGACCCTCGTCAGACCCCACTTGGAGTACTGTGCTCAGTTCTGGTCGCCTCATTACAGGAAGGATGTGGAAAAGATTGAAAGGGTGCAGAGGAGATTTACAAGGATTTTGCCTGGATTGAGTGGCATGCCTGTGGTGAACCATCGTTGGTTCCCACTGTGGGGTTGTTCTAATGTTGTTGTTGGGCTAGGGTGTTCACACTGTGGGATTGTTCTAATGTTGTTGTTGGGCTAGGGTGGGATTAATACACCTGTGGTTGTTACTGTTGTGGCACATCCCAGTCGGGCTCCGCCTCCTGGGAGAGGTATAAGACCCTCTGCTCGGGCGGGACCTCGTCAGTCTGGGATGGTGTGCTTACGTTCTATTAGTTCCATTGTTAGACAAGAAAAACCTTCTGTTACCGAAGCTTCGTGCCTCGAGTTCAATTGACGCGCATCAATTTTATTGTCTAACACTAAGCTCTCGACGGAAAGGAGAGTATGGAGCAAATCCTAAAGCCAGAACGTCTGACGCTGGATCCACGTGCGGTGGGCGCTTCTAACACCTTCGACCACTGGTTGAAGTGTTTTGAGGACTACCTGGCAGCCTCCGCAGCGGTCACCACAGATGACGACAGACTCCGGGTCCTCCATGCGAGGGTAAGCGACACAGTCTACCTCGCGATCCGTGCGGCCACCACTTACCCGAGGGCCCTCGAGCTTTTAAAAAAGCGCTACACGAAACCTCCCAACGAGATCCATGCTCGTTACCTCCTCGCTACACGACGTCGGCAGTCGGGCGAAACCATGGAGGATTACGCCAATGAGCTCTTGCAGCTAGCCAGGGGCTGCGACTGCAAAGCTGTGTCGGCTGAGCAGAGCATGTATGACCTCGCCCGAGATGCGCTTGTGGCCAGGGTAGGGTCTTCGTACATCCGTCTCAAGCTGCTAGAAAAGGGGAATCTCAACCTGACCCAAGCTATGGAATTGGCTGAAATGCTTGAGGCGGCTTCGATGAGCTTGGTCCTGTATCCGGAGGACCACGTGGAGACAACGTGGCAGGAGCAGTCGCAAATCCCTCCTCGCCCCACGGGCTCGAAGTGCAGTGTTATGGCGTGCTCCCATGTAGACCCGACGACGGCGGCAGCCCCATGCGGCCCACGGTGCTACTTCTGCGGAGGAGCCAAGCATCCACGACAAAAGTGTCCCGCTAAAGCGGTGGTCTGTAACCAATGCGGTAAAAAGGGGCACTATGCGAAGGTGTGCAGATCGAAGCCCAAGAACGGCAGTGCAGCCTGTGACCCTTCGGAACGGGGATCGTCACCATCGACGTCGAAGTACCCACGGGGTTCGTCCACGTGCGAGTCCAGGATGACGCCATTGTGGTCGACGGAGTCGGAGGAGGATGACCACCAGGAGTCGCTACGCTTGGCGCCCTCAACCATGTGCGATTCATGGGGGCGGCCACTTTGGTCGACGACGACCAGGAGCGACCAGCAGGGGTCCTCAGTGTCGACCTCAGCTGCCTGCAATGATGCTCAAGGACCAACGGTGGCGTCGATCACCCTGAACCAGGCTAAGCACCACAGGCTTGACTGTTCAATGATGGATATAGAGGTAAATGGTCGTGCAATTTATTGTCTGTTTGACAGCGGGAGCACTGAGAGCTTTATTCACCCTGACACTGTAAAGAGGTGTGGACTCCAGATTCAACCTGCCAAACAGACAATCTCTATGGCATCAAGGTCCCGGTCTGTCCCTGTTCAAGGACGTTGTGTGGTAACTCTGAAAGTGCAAGGCACAATTTACGAGCGATTCAGGCTCCTTGTGTTGCCGCATCTTTGCGCACCAATTCTCCTCGGACTAAACTTTATGGTCCACATGAAGAGTGTGATCCTACAGTACGGTGGGCCACTCCCTTCGCTGACAGTAGGGGAACAGCTGCAGTCTCCAAATTGTCCAAAGCGCCCCGCATGCGATCTTTCTACATTAAAGATCACCACACCCTCTTTATTCAAGAATCTGGTACCAGGCTGCAAGCCCATCTCTACTAAAAGTAGGCGTTACAGCACTGAAGATCGGATCTTCATCAGATCTGAGGTTCAGCGACTCCTCAAAGAAGGGATCATACAGCCCAGTGTTAGTCCATGGAGAGCACAGGTTGTGGTGGTCAAGAGCGGGAACAAACCCCGGATGGTCATTGATTACAGTCAGACCATTAATCGATATACGCAGCTGGATGCGTATCCTCTCCCGCGCATATCTGATATGGTCAATCAGATTGCGCAGTACCGGGTGTTCTCCACCATAGACCTTAAGTCCGCCTACCACCAACTCCCCATTCGCCCAGAGGACCGACACTACACGGCTTTTGAGGCGGATGGTCGTCTATATCAGTTTCTTAGGGTTCCATTTGGTGTCACCAATGGGGTCTCGGTCTTCCAGCGTGCTATGGACCGAATGGTGGACCAGAACAGGCTGCGGGCTACCTTCCCGTACCTGGATAATGTCACCATCTGCGGCAGTGATCAGCAGGACCATGACACAAATCTCCAGAACTTTTTACGCACTGCATCTCGCCTGAACTTGACCTACAACAGGGAGAAGTGTGTATTCCGTATGCGCCGGTTAGCCATCCTGGGATACGTGGTGGAAAACGGGGTCATTGGCCCTGATCCCGACCGTATGCGCCCCCTTGCTGAACTTCCCTTGCCCGCTAGCGCAAAAGCACTGAGGAGATGCCTGGGCTTCTTCTCCTATTATGCGCAGTGGGTCCCCAACTACGCGGACAAAGCCCGTCCGCTTATTAAGTCCACGACTTTTCCACTCACGCCAGAGGCCCAATTGGCCTTCAAGGCATTGAAACACGACATTGCGAAAGCCACGATGCACGCAGTAGACGAATCCATCCCTTTTCAGGTGGAAAGCGATGCATCTGATTTCGCCCTGGCCACCACACTAAACCAGGCGGGCAGGCCCGTCGCGTTTTTTTCCCGCACCCTCCAAGGCCCCGAAATTCGGCATTCAGCGGTGGAAAAGGAGGCCCAGGCCATTGTGGAGGCCGTCAGACACTGGCGCCATTACCTGGCGGGGAAGCGGTTCACCCTGATCACGGACCAGCGGTCCGTGGCGTTCATGTTCAACAACACGCAGAGGGGCAAGATCAAGAATGACAAGATCTTGCTGTGGAGAATTGAACTCTCCACCTATAACTACGATATCATGTATCGTCCAGGGAAACTCAATGAGCCCTCGGATGCCCTCTCGCGCGGAACATGCGCTACTATGCAGGAGGATCGCTTGAACGCCCTCCATAATGACCTGTGCCATCCTGGGGTCACTCGGCTCTACCACTTTATCAAAGCCCGCAACCTGCCTTACTCGGTGGAAGACGTCAGGTCGGTGACAAGGAGCTGTCGGATTTGCGCGGAATGCAAACCGCACTTTTACCGACCTGACCGGGCACATTTGGTCAAGGCCACTCGCCCCTTCGAGAGGCTGAGTGTGGATTTTAAGGGCCCCCTTCCCTCAACAGATCGGAACGTGTACTTTCTGAACATAATAGACGAGTACTCCCGGTTCCCGTTTGTTGTCCCCTGCGCGGACACGTCGACTGCCACGGTGATCAAGGCATTCCGTGATCTTTTTACCCTGTTCGGGTACCCCAGCTATATCCATAGCGACAGGGGCTCGTCGTTCATGAGTAATGACTTGAGGCAATTCCTGCTCTCATACGGGATTGCCTCTAGCAGGACCACGAGTTACAACCCTAGGGGTAATGGACAGGTGGAAAGAGAGAATGCTACAGTCTGGAAGGCTATCCTATTGGCGCTGAAGTCCAAAGGCCTTCCAGTCTCCCGTTGGCAGGAGGTCCTCCCAAATGCGCTTCACTCCATTCGCTCCCTCCTGTGTACGGCAACCAATGCTACTCCCCACGAGAGGATGTTCTCATTCCCTCGCAAGTCGTCCTCGGGGATATCTTTACCAGCCTGGTTGACGTACCCAGGACCCGTCCTTCTGCGGCGACATGTAAGGGCCCGCAAGTCCGACCCCTTGGTCGAACAGGTCCACCTCCTCCACGCCAACCCTCAGTATGCCTATGTGGCATATCCTGACGGGCGAGAGGACACAGTCTCGATCCGAGACCTGGCGCCCGCAGGGGACGTAGCAACTCCTGTCGCTCCCATACCCCCAGTGATGAATCCCTTATCCCTTATTTGTCCCCCGGACGTGGCGCGGTCAGCACCGGGACCAGTGCTTAACAGTTATACTCCAATGCACAGCTTGCCTGAGCCCCGGAGATCGGCGCCATCGCAGAATGTATCGGGATCCCCTGCACTACCGCTTCATCAGGGTCAACCGGCCTGTGAGTCCGTGGGAGGACAGCCGGACGCTGTTTTGGAGAGAACGCCACCGCAAGCACCTACTCCGGTGTCACCACCGGTATTGAGGAGGTCACAACGACGGTGCGGTCCTCCAGACCGTCTGGACTTATAATCTGTTGACTTTTTTTAATTCTGTTTTCGTACCCCGCCGGCCTTTGTTCTCAAAGGAGGGGTGAATGTGGTGAACCATCGTTGGTTCCCACTGTGGGGTTGTTCTAATGTTGTTGTTGGGCTCGGGTGGGATTAATACACCTGTGGTTGTTACTGTTGTGGCACATCCCAGTCGGGCTCCGCCTCCTGGGAGAGGTATAAGACCCCCTGCTCGGGCGGGACCTCGTCAGTCTGGGATGGTGTGCTTACGTTCTATTAGTTCCATTGTTAGACAATAAAAGCCTTCTGTTATGAAGCTTCGTGCCTCGAGTTCAATTGACGCGCATCAATGCCTTATGAGGATAGGCTGAGGAAGCTCGGTCTTTTCTCCTTGGAGAGACGAAGGATGAGAGGAGAACTAATAGAGGTGTATAAGATGTTGAGAGGCATAGATCGGGTGGACTCTCAGAGGCTTTGTCCCAGTGTGGAAATGTCTGCTATGAGAGGACACAGGTTTAAGGTGCTGGGGGGTAGGTACAGGGGAGATGTTCAGGGTAAGTTTTTCACACAGAGGGTGGTGGGCGAGTGGAATCGGCTGCCGTCAGTGGTGGTGGAGGCAAACTCAATTGGGTCTTTTAAGAGACTCCTGGGTGAGTACATGGAGCTTAATAGGATGGAGGGTTATAAGTAGGTCTAGAAGGTAGGGATGTGTTCGGCACAACTTGTGGGCCGAAGGGCCTGTTTGTGCTGTAGTTTTTCTATGTTTCTATGTTTCTATCCTATGGAAAATATAAAGAACATGGTTTGCATTGCGATTCCATGGTTCTTTCACCTAGAACAAGGCAGTTTGCGCTTTCTCATGTAACATGTATATCCTGGTCATATCCAATCTCAAATGGCAAATGTGGAGGTTTTAATGATGAGGAATAAAGAGACAAAAAGATTCAACTGCAGATAGTTCCTTTAAAAATCAATTATCCACTTGTTACAGTTTGAAAACATTTGTGTGCCAATTATTTTAAGTCTCAATTGATAAAAACTAAAATAATAGCAATTTATGTTTGGATATAAACATATCATCCATCTAGCAATGATTATTCAAATAAGAAAAGGGGAGGTGGTGGGATAGTGGTATTGTCACTGGACAAGTATCCAGAGACCCAGAGTGCTGTTCTGGGGACCAGGTTCAAATCTCACACCAAGTTAAAATTTGAACTTAATGAAAATCTGGAATTAAAAGTCTAATGATGACCATAAAACCATTGTTGGTTGCCATAAAAACCTATTTGGTTCACTAATGTCCTTTCGAGAAAGAAATCTGCCATCCTTACCTGCTCTGGCCTATGTGCGACTCACACAGCAACATGGGTGATTCTTAACTGGCACTCAGTTCAAGGAATGGGCAACAAATGCTGACCTTGCCAGTGATGCCCACGTTCCATAATAGCATAAAGGAAAAAAGATGTTTCTTAATGTTGAAATAAAGCCATGGGGTTAATCAAAGGTCATTTCCTTCCACTTGCCCTTTTCTCTAATTGAGGTTGTTTAAACACTGACTGATACTCACTAAGCATAGAAAGCTGTACTTAGTTAACTATTTTTATTAAAGAGGCACTACCTTTGTCAAATCAAGTATTGGGTAGTCTTTCAGTGTTTGCACAGAATGCCCAACAAAATGGGGATCAATTTAATCATGATGGTGTCACAAGCACATCGTATGATACATTTCAAAAACATCCATGTCGACAAACAAGTGAAACATTTGCCATATTGTCGAAGAGATAATTTAATAATTCTGTCCAGGCATTAATGTATCCACAGGTTTCATTTTTAAAAATCCTTAAACTATTGGAGAATGAACAACTGTGGAATTGGAAGAGATAACTATGCAAACTACTCGGGGTTAATTGAAAAATTCTGTGAAATTATATACAACAGTGGTCTTGAATTTTAAGAAGCATGTAAATCTCTAAAGCATACACTTGATGTTGCAACAACTGTTACCAGTGCCACACGTACACCTATTTATAGGTGGAGTTAATGATATTTTGAGCTTTGAATCCAAATGTGAATCTAATAGGAAACTGTTGTGCATTTTGTAAACAGGAGATGTGTTTCCTAAAACATTTCTTTGATATTTTTGACATCACCATCGTATCATTCTTAAAAAAAAGACTGAAAGATTTATGTTTGATCCTCATGTGTCTAAAACATGCCGTGGTGTTCGTCGGTGTTCAGAATGCAGACCTCTGTTTTTCATTTTCCGCTCCTGTGCATTGCTGAACTTCCATTTGTTCACAGTTACTTTGTTCTTCTTTCTCTTCTTTTCATTACACCACATTTTCTGACAGTAATCCTCCACCCTCTGGAAGTTACTGTAACCTATTAACTGGAGAAATTCTTTGTACCATGGTCTCGTTCCTGGATGGTTCCCAGCTTGCACCTGGCATGGCATTTTGTGGGGCTTCTCCTCCTCACCATCTTTGTGAAATATGCTGTTAATCTGCTCCCCTTCCAAAACATCCAGTCTGATTTTCATCACTGTCTGGATGAAGCCATGTTCTCTTGCTTTGCAGAAATATGTCCCAGCATCCATTCTGTGCAGATTGAGAAACAGTAATCCAAGCTCTGTTTTAATCACCCGATCATCTGTCTTGACCTATGAGAGCATCATAACAAGAAAATCCTTTAAGCAGAGTATTGAGTGATCCTGTTGACCAGGTTTTCATGTCTACATCAACCTGCTCTGGATCAGATCACACTTTGCCAACATATCAGACTGAGGCAGACAATTAGATAAACTACGATTCCTATATCAGGAATATTTCAGATATCTCTTTCTGAAAGAAATCAGCCTCTCTGTCATTCTAATCTGCATATTGAGCTAGCAGTGCTACAGTACTTAGAAATGTATATTTTCCAATATCTGCCCGCCAATTCCTTTATTAAAAGAGTGAAAAAAATGCCGTGCAAATATGCGTAGTTTATTGTAGTATATTATTGATTAAATTGCAGTAATATTGGGTTTTTTGACATTTTTATATAATTTGCACATTGTTCGCAAGTATTAAAATGTTAATAAAAATTCAGATGATTCTTATACAAAGAGGGGAAACAGAGAATTGATATGTGGTAACCTGGGTCTCTTAAAGGCTTAAATGGGAACTGATGAAGTAATGGAATCATTAGTACAGCAGGTGGAGAGCATGAGAGAGATGAAGGGCGGAATTCTCCTCCAAAAATTCAAAGTATTGAATTCGCAGGGGAACTGGAGCAATTCATGCGGGTTTTTTCAGTGGGAGTTCAGACTAGAACCTCCCACACTCTGTGCAATGCAGAGGCCACCAGCGTGACTATTATTAGATCTCTAACAACTTCATCGTGCAGTGTCTTGAAAAAGATTCCACTGACAGCTCAATGGATTTCTAATCCAGCCACCTGTGTTTATTTTCATTTCCCTCCATGCTTGAATGGATCTCAAATACCCCATTAATCCTGACCACAATGTTGACAGAGTCTAGGCCTGATTGACAGCCTGTGATTTCTTCAAAATGATTGTGGTTTGCAAAAGAGGAAACTAAACCTTCAAGCCTGCTAATTATATGATAACTAGACAATTACAATATTTATTGGGATGCAGGGACCATAATTGGGGCTGGTAACATAGAGCGTGAGTATCACAACAGGTTTAGTGCCCGGCACTAAACCCATTTTTTGCCCACTGCCCGATTTTCCTGGCCATCTTGATTCTCACCGAAAGCCAGGAAATTGAAATATTTTCTGCAAGTTACATATCTTTCTTAAAACTTTGGAAAATGTAAGTTGTTTAAGATACAGACAGTTTAGTTATATTAATGGAGCTAGCACCACTGATATGTTGATGAGCTTAGCAACACTGCAAACAGATCTTACCCAATGCAAGTTGATAACAATGGGGACAGGACATGAAGGGATATGAATAAGATGTTAATGTTTCAAATGAAGAGACAAGGTTTGAAGAGAGGGTCACAAAGTGAGTGAACTTCGAGTCATAGAATCAAACAGTTATAGAGGTTTACAGCATGGAAACAGGCCCTTCGGCCCAACTTACACTTTAAAATCTAGACTTAAGAAATGAAGGGAATTAATTTTAATTTCTGAAGAAGTTAGCTCAGATAAGGGAAGATCAAAGGGGAAAACCACATATGAGGAGATGATTAAGCCTATGCAATGGAGCTGTTTCGTTAGACTTCAGCCACAGCAGGAATTGCTGTTTAACGCCCAGCAAGCTATTTTGTACCTCAGAAACAACCTCAAAGAGATATAACTACCTGGTGTGGTAACGGTTATTGAATATTTATAGTTTTAAAAATCTGTTGTGGAATCTTTGGGGGGAGTTAGCTCTGGAGGTAGAGAAGTAAGGAGTATTTGGAGTAAATTAGTGATACTGTGTGTAGCCATTGTCTTAGTTAAATGAACTAGTTTATGTTATTGTTGTTTATTTCATTGTTTAGTAAAGCAGTTAATTTATTTAACATGTCTCACAATGTCTGGGACATCACTTTCTGGGGTTCAAATCTTTCCTCACATTCGACCAAATTGCATATTTCAGTTGAGGGCAGTGGTTTCAAGGTTCTCTTCTCAGATTTGGAATAACCCAACATTTACCATCAGCTGTGTCCTTAACAAAGCTTAAATATGGGGAGATGGTGGGGTAGTGGTAATGTCAATAGACTAGTACTCCAGAGGCCCAGGCTAATGTTCTGGGGACAGTGGTTCAAATCCCACCGTGGCAGCTCATAGAGTCATAGAGGTTTACAGCATGGAAACAGGCCCTTCGGCCCAACTTGTCCATGCCGCCCTTATTTTTTTTAAAACCCCTAAGCTAATCCCAATTGCCCGCATTTGGCCCATATCCCTCTATACTCATCGTACCCATGTAACTATCTAAATGCTTTTTAAAAGATAAAATTGTACCCGCCTCTACTACTACCTCTGGCAGCTTGTTCCAGACACTCACCACCCTCTGTGTGAAAAAGATTGTCCCTCTGGACACTTTTGTGTCTCTCCCCCCTCACCTTAAACCTATGCCCTCTAGTTTTAGACTCCCCTACCTTTGGGAAAATATATTGACTATCTACCTTGTCTATGCCCCTCATTATTTTATAGACCCCTATAGGTCACCCCACAGCCTCCTGCGCTCCAGAGAAAAATCATAGAAATCATAGAAACCCTACAGTACAGAAAGAGGCCATTCGGCCCATCGAGTCTGCACCGACCACAATCCCACCCAGGCCCTACGCCCATATCCCTACATATTTACCCACTAATCCCTCTAACCTACGCATCTCAGGACACTAAGGGCAATTTTTAGCATGGCCAATCAACCTACCTGCACATCTTTGGACTGTGGGAGGAAACCGGAGCGCCCGGAGGAAACCCATGCAGACACGAGGAGAATGTGCAAACTCCACACAGACAGTGACCCAAGCCGGGAATCGAACCCAGGTCCCAGTCTATTCCCAGTCCCAGTCTATTCAGCCTCTCCTTATAACTCAATCCATCAAGTCCCGGTAGCATCCTAGTAAATCTTTTCTGCACTCTTTCTAGTTTAATAATATCCTTTCTATAATAGGGTGACCAGAATTGCACATAGTATTCCAAGTCTGGCCTTACCAATGTCTTGTACAACTTCAACAAGACAAAGAACAAAGAAAATTACAGCACAGGAACAGGCCCTTCGCCCCTCCAAGCCTGCACCGATCATGCTGCTTGACTGAACTAAAACCCCCTCCTCTTCCGGGGACCATATCCCTCTATTCCCATCCTATTCATGTATTTGTCAAGACGCCCCTCAAAAGTCACTATCGTATCTGCTTCCAGTACCTCCCCCGGCAACGAGTTCCAGGCACCCACCACCCTCTGTGTAAAAAATCTGCCTCGTACATCTCCTTTAAACCTTGCCCCTCGCGCCTTAAACCTGTGCCCCCTAGTAATTGACTCCCAAGACGTCCCAACTCCTGTATTCAATGTTCTAACCGATGAAACCAAGCATGCCGAATGCCTTCTTCACCACTCTGTTCACCTGTGACTCCACTTTCAAGGAGCTATGAACATGTACCCCTGGATCTCTTTGTTCTGTAACACTCCCCAATGCCCTACCATTAACTGAGTAAGTCCTGCCCTGTTTAAATCTACCAAAATGCATCACCTCGCATTTGTCTAAATTAAATTCCATCTGCCATTCGTCAGCCCACTGGCCCAATTGATAAAGGTCCCGCTGCAATTGGAGATAACCTTCCTCACTGTCCACCATGCCACCAATCTTGGTGTCATCTGCTGGTGGAATGTAAACTAAATTAATAAATCTGGGATAAACTGAACTAAGAAATGGTGACCATGACAACCATCATCGTTTGGTGTAAAAACCCATCTGGTTCACTAATGTCCTTTAGGGAAGGAAATCTGCTGTCCTTACCTAGTCTGGTCTACATGTGACTCCAGAGTCACAGCAATGTGTCAAACTCTTCACTGCTCCCTGAAATGACCTACCTATTTCTTGCTGCCTTCACTAACACTCAGTTCAAGAACCATTGGGAATGGGAAATAAATCCTGACTGTCCCAGCGATGCCCACTCTCCCCTGAAAGAATAAAGGAAAAACTCCGATTATCGTTAGTTAATAAGGAGATTGCGGGGAGTCAACAGATTGTGTTTCCAGCAGCAGAGAAAATAGCAACAAGCTGTTTCATTTGTGTGACCACCTATCCCAACAATCTCCTCAATGCCTCAGTGTTTAAAATTTACAACAATTAGTGATTAAAAACCTTAAACCATAATGTAAATAACTCCAGCTCTAACATTTAATTATCAGCAGAATAGACTTCTGAGTCTTTCTGTGCTGTGTTTTTATGGCTGTGACCTTCTCTTTCAAAATGACATTTTGATTGATAATCTATTTATAGATTTGTGTAGCAGCTAAACATGCTCAGTACACCATGACTTCTTCATTTATTACAGCGCTGTCGTCAGAGCCACTGGATTGTAAGTGAAAGATATCTGGAATCTAAATTACCTGGCACCCAAACATAAAAACAAAAATGAGTGCAACCACAGAATCATTACAGAACAGAAGGAGGCTGTTTGGCCCATCGTGTCTGTGTTGTTCCTCTGAATGAACAATTCACCTTGGGCTATTCTCCTCTTCCTCTCTGTAACCCTGCAGACGATCATTTAATTTCCTCTTGCATGCCTCAATTGAACTTGCCGCCAACACCCTCCGGCAATGCATTCCGGACCCTAACTACTTGCTGCATTACAACATTTTTATCTCATGTCACTTTTCCTTTTTTTTCCAATTTGAATTTGTGCCCTCTTGTTCCCATTCCTTTCATAGCTTGGAACAATTTCTCCCTCGTTACTCTATCCAAGCCCCTCATGATTTTGAATGTCTCTGTCAAATCTCCTCTCAATTTCCTGTCCACCAAGAAGTACAGTCCCATCTTCTACGTTCTTCCTCATCCTTGGAACCATTTTTGTAAGCCTCTTCTGCATTCTCTCTAATGCCTTCACATCCTTCCTAAAATGTGATTCTCAGAACTGTATGCAATATTCCAGCCGAGATCTAACCAGTATTTTATTTATGTTCAAAATAACCTCCTTGTACCTGTACACGACAGGCAGGATTTTACGGCCTCCCTCGTCCCCAAACCGTAAAATCCCACCCGAGGTCAACAGACCTTTCCATGGTCTGCCCTTCACCTGCTCCGATTCCTGTTGCGGGTGGGCGGGGCGGTAAAATTCCGGCTTATCTCCCTATTAATAAAGCCTTATACCATATTAACTGTTATCTCAACCTGTCCTGCCACCTTTAATGACTTATGCACAGATACACACAGCTTTACCTCATTTATAAATGTGAGGTAATGCATTTTGGAAGGTCTAATACAAATAGGAAATATACAGTAAATGGCAGAACCCTTAAGAGTATTGATAGGCAGAGGGATCTGGGTGTACAGGTACACAGGTCACTGAAAGTGGCAATGCAGGTGGAGAAGGTAGTCAAGAAGGCATACGGCATGCTTGCCTTCATCGGCCGGGGTATTGAGTTTAAAAATTGGCAAGTCATGTTGCAGCTTGAGAGAACCTTAATTAGGTTGCACTTGGAATATAGTGTTCAATTCTGGTCGCCACACTACCAGAAGGATGTGGAGGCTTTGGAGAGGGTACAGAAAAGATTTACCAGGATGTTGCCTGGTATGGAGGGCATTAGCTATGAGGAGAGGTTGGAGAAACTTGGTTTGTTCTCACTGGAGCGACGGAGGTTGAGGAGAGAACTGATAGATGTCTACAGGATTATGAGAGTCATGGACAGAGTGGATAGTCAGAAGCTTTTCCCCAGAGTGGAAGAGTCAATTACTAGGGGGCATAGGTTGAAAGTGCGAGGCACAAGGTTTAAAGGAGATGTACGAGGCAGATTTTTTACACAGAGAGTAGTGGGTGACTGGAACTCGTTGCCGGGGGAGGTAGTGGAAGCGGATACGGTAGTGACTTTTAAGGCGTGTCTTGACAAGTACGTGAATAGGGTGGGAATAGACAGATATGGTCACCGGAAGGGTAGGGGGTTTTAGTTAAGTTGGGCAGCATGGTCAGTGCAGGCTTGGAGGCCAAAGGGCCTGTTCCTGTGCTGTCATTTTCTTTGTTCTTTGTTCTTTTCCTTCCTCTGCTCCTACACCCCATTTAGCATTGAACTCTTGATTTTATATTGTCTCCCCATAGTTGTCCGACCAAAACATATCTTCACATCTCTCCACATTGAACTACATCTGCCACAACACATCCATTCCACCAACTGTCAACGTCTTTTTCAAGTTCTACACTATTCTCCTCACGGTTCACAATGCTTCCATGTTTTGTATGGTCCAGATCAGGGTTTCCCGAACTTTCTGAGCTGTGGAATTCCGAGTGACCTCCCAAGAGCACCAGGGAACCCCAAGCATTTTCATAATGTCGACGCCTCTTTTTGGTCTGAGATTAGTGTGAAAGGCTTCCAGAAAAAGTGAGAGGGCATGGGATCCAAGAGGCTGCTGCCCGGTGGATCCAGAACTGGCTTGCCCAAAGGAGGCAGAGAGTGGTATAGATGGGTCTTTTTCTAAATGGAGGTCGGTCACCAGTGGTGTGCCCCAGGGATCTGTTCTGGGACCCTTGCTGTTTGTCATTTTCATAAATGACCTGGATGAGGAAGTGGAGGGATGGGTTAGTAAGTTTGCCGACGACACGAAGGTTGGTGGGGTTGTGGATAGTCTGGAGGGATGTCAGAAGTTAGAGAGGGACATAGATAGGATGCAAGACTGGGCGGAGAAGTGGCAGATGGACTTCAACCCAGATAAATGCGTAGTGGTCCATTTTGGCAGGTCAAATGGGATGAAGGAGTACAATATAAAGGGAAAGACTCTTAGTACTGTAGAGGATCAGAAGGGCCTTGGGGTCCGGGTCCATAGGACTCTAAAATCGGCCCCGCAGGTGGAGGAGGTGGTTAAGAAGGCGTATGGTGTGCTGGCCTTTATCAATCGAGGGATTGAGTTTAGGAGTCCGGGGATAATGATGCAGCTATATAAGACCCTCGCCAGACCCCACTTGGAGTACTGTGCTCAGTTCTGGTCACCTCATTACAGGAAGGATGTGGAAAAGATTGAAAGGGTGCAGAGGAGATTTACAAGGATGTTGCCTGGATTGAGTGGCATGCCTTATGAGGATAGGCTGAGGGAGCTCGGTCTTTTCTCCTTGGAGAGACGTTGGATGAGAGGAGACCTAATAGAGGTATATAAGATGTTGAGAGGCATAGATCGGGTGGACTCTCAGAGGCTTTTTCCCAGTGTGGGAATGGCTGCTATGTGAGGACACAGGCTAATAGGCTGGAGGAAATAGATGTTCGGAGGGAGGATGTACTGGCAGTTTTGAATAAACTGAAGGTCGATAAGTCCCCTGGGCCTGATGAAATATATCCTAGGATTCTTTGGGAGGTAAAGGATGAGATTGCAGAGCCTTTGGCTTTGATCTTTGGGTCCTCACTGTCCACGGGGATGGTGCCAGAGGACTGGAGAGTGGCGAATGTTGTTCCTCTGTTTAAGAAAGGGAATAGAAATGACCCTGGTAATTATAGACCGGTTAGTCTTACTTCGGTGGTTGGTAAATTGATGGAAAATGTCCTTAGGGATGGCATTTACGACGATTTAGAAAGATGTGGATTAATCCGGGATAGTCAGCACGGATTCGTGAAGGGCAAGTCGTGCCTCACAAATTTGATAGAATTTTTTGAGGAGGTAACTAAGTGTGTTGATGAAGGTAGGGCAGTTGATGTCATATACATGGATTTTAGTAAGGCGTTTGATAAGGTCCCCCATGGTCGGAGGGGAAATGTTAGGGGGAAGTTTTTCACACAGAGGGTGGTGGGCGAGTGGAATCGGCTGCCGTCAGTGGTGGTGGACACAAACTCAATAGAGTCTTTTAAGAGACTCCTGGATGAGTTCATGGAACTTAACAGGATGGAGGGTTATAGGTAGACTCGTGTAACGAGTCATTCTGGGTGGAGCTTAGAAACAGGAAGGGCGCAGTCACTATGTTGGGGGTGTTCTACAGGCCCCCCAACAGCCCAAGGGAAGTGGAAGAACGGATATGTCAGGAGATACTGGATAGGTGCAGGAAAAATAGGGTTGTTGTAGTGGGAAACTTCAATTTCCCTGGTATAGACTGGAAATCGCTGAGAGCAGGGACTCTGAATGGGGAGGAATTTGTAAAATGCGTGCAGGAGGGTTCTTTGGAACAATATGTAGATAGCCCGACTAGAGAGGGGGCTTAGAATCTTAGAAATCTTAGAAACCCTACAGCACAGAAAGAGGCCATTCGGCCCATCGAGTCTGCACCGACCACAATCCCACCCAGGCCCCACCCCCATATCCCTATATATTTACCCACTAATCCCTCTAACCTACGCATCCCAGGACACTAAGGGCAATTTTAGCATGGCCAATCAACCTAACCCGCACATCTTTGGACTGTGGGAGGAAACCAGAGCACTCGGAGGAAACCCACGCAGACACGAGGAGAATGTGCAAACTCCACACAGACAGTGACCCAAGCCGGGAATCGAACCCAGGTCCCTGGAGCTGTGAAGCAGCAGTGCTAACCACTGTGCTACCGTGCTATACTGGACCTCGTACTGGGGAATGAGCCGGTCAGGTCTTCAAAGTTTCGGTAGGGGAACATGTGGCAAATAGTGACCACAATTCTGTTAGCTTTAGGATAGTGATGGAAAAGGATGAGTGGTGTCCCAAGGGTAAGGTGTTGGATTGGGGGAAGGCTAACTTTAGTGGGATTAGGCAGAAATTGGCAGCTGTTGATTGGGAGAGGCTGTTTGAGGGTAAATCCACATCTGGCATGTGGGAGTCTTTTAAGGAACAGTTGTTAGGGCTACAGGACAGGCATGTGCCTGTAAAAAAGAAGGATAGGAAGGGTAGGATTCGAGAACCGTGGATAACCAGGGAAATTGAGGGACTGGTCAAAAAGAAAAGAGAGGCGTATGTTAGGTCCAGGCAGCTAAAAATGGAGGGAGCTCTGGAGGAGTACAAAGAAAGTAGGAAAGAACTCAAACGGGGAATTAGAAGAGCAAAAAGGGGTCACGAAATGTTCTTGGCAGACAGGATTAAGGAGAATCCCAAGGCATTTTATTCATACGTTAGGAACAAAAGGGTTGTCAGGGAAAAAATCGGACCTCTCAGGGACAAAAGTGGGGAATTATGCCTGGAGCCCAAAGAAGTAGGGGAGATCCTAAATGAATACTTTGCGTCGGTATTCACAAAGGAGAGGGATGTGTTGACTGGGAGTGTCTCGGAGGGGAGTGTTGAACCGTTGGAGAAAATCTCCATTACCAAGGAGGAAGTGTTAGGTTTGTTAGAGAATATAAAGACTGACAAATCCCCAGGGCCTGATGGAATCTATCCAAGGCTGCTCAGGGAGACGAGAGATGAAATCGCTGGGCCTCTGACGCAAATCTTTGTCTCGTCACTGGATGCAGGTGAGGTCCCAGAGGATTGGAGGATAGCTAATGTGGTCCCGTTATTTAAGAAGGGTAGGAAGAATAACCCGGGTAATTATAGGCCGGTGAGCTTGACGTCCGTGGTGGGGAAGTTGTTGGATAAGATTCTTAGAGATAGGATGTATGCGCATTTAGAAAGGAATAAACTCTTTAACGATAGTCAGCATGGTTTTGTGAGAGGGAGGTCATGCCTCACTAACCTGGTGGAGTTTTTTGAAGAAGTGACCAGAATGGTTGACGAGGGAAGGGCCGTGGATGTCGTCTATATGGACTTTAGTAAAGCGTTTGACAAAGTCCCTCATGGTAGCTTGGTGCAAAAGGTTGGATCTCATGGGATAAAGGGGGAGGTGGCTAGATGGGTGGAGAACTGGCTTGGTCACAGAAGACAGAGGGTGGTAGTGGAAGGGTCTTTTTCCAGCTGGAGGCCTGTGACTAGTGGTGTTCCGCAGGGCTCTGTATTGGGACCTCTGCTGTTTGTGATTTATATAAATGATCTGGAAGAAGGTGTAACTGGGGTGATCAGTAAGTTTGCGGACGACACAAAATTGGCAGGACTTGCAGATAGTGAGGAGCATTGTCAGAAGCTGCAGAAGGATATAGATAGGCTGGAAATATGGGCAAAGAAATGGCAGATGGAGTTCAATCCTGATAAATGCGAAGTGATGTATTTTGGTAGAAATAACGTAGGGAGGAGCTATACATAGAAATCATTGAAATCATAGAAACCCTACAGTGCAGAAGGAGGCCATTTGGCCCATCGAGTCTGCACCGACCACAATCCCACCCAGGCCCTACCCCCACATATTTACCTGCTAATCCCTCTAACCTACGCATCTCAGGACTCTAAGGGGCAATTTTTAACCTGGCCAATCAACCTAACCCGCACATCTTTGGACTGTGGGAGGAAACCGGAGCACCCGGAGAAAACCCACGCAGACACGAGGAGAATGTGCAAACTCCACACAGACAGTGACCCGAGCTGGGAATCGAACCCAGGACCCTGGAGCTGTGAAGCAGCAGTGCTAACCACTGTGCTACCGTAAATGGCAGAACCATAAAGGGTGTAGATACGCAGAGGGACCTGGGTGTGCAAGTCCACAGATCCTTGAAGGTGACGTCACAGGTGGAGAAGGTGGTGAAGAAGGCATATGGCATGCTTGCCTTTATAGGACAGGGCATAGAGTATAAAAGTTGGGGTCTGATGTTGCAGATGTATAGAACGTTGGTTCGGCCGCATTTGGAATACTGCGTCCAGTTCTGGTCGCCACACTACCAGAAGGACGTGGAGGCTTTGGAGAGAGTACAGAGGAGGTTTACCAGGATGTTGCCTGGTATGGAGGGGCTTAGTTATGAGGAGAGATTGGGTAGACTGGGGTTGTTCTCCCTGGAAAGATGGAGGATGAGAGGTGACCTAACAGAAGTGTATAAAATTATGAAAGGCATAGATAGAGTGAACGGTGGGAAGCTTTTCCCCAGGTCGGTGGTGACGTTCACGAGGGGTCATAGGTTCAAGGTGAAGGGGGGGAGGTTTAACACAGATATCAGAAGGACATATTTTACACAGAGGGTGGTGGGGGCCTGGAATGCGCTGCCAGGCAAGGTGGTGGAGGCGGACACACTGGGAACGTTTAAGACTTATCTAGATAGCCATATGAACGGAGTGGGAATGGAGGGATACAAAAGAATAGTCTAGTTTGGACCAGGGAGCGGCGCGGGCTTGGAGGGCTGAAGGGCCTGTTCCTGTGCTGTATTGTTCTTTGTTTGTTCTTTGTTCTAAACACCTCAAGGGGATGCAATGGCCTAGTCTATTATCGCTAGACTGTTAATCCCGAAATTCAGCTAATGTTCTGAGGACCCGGGTTCGAATCCCACCACAGCAGGTGGTGGAATTTGAATTCAATAAAAATATCTGAAATTAAGAATGTATTATGAGCACAAAACCATTGTCGATTGTCCGAAAGACCCATCTGGCTCACGAATGTCCCTCAAGGAAGGAAATCTGCCGTCCTTACCTAGTCTGGCCTACATGTGACTCCAGAGTCACAGCAACGTGGTTGACTCTCAACTGTCCTTCAAGGGAAACTAGGGATGGGCAATAAATGCTGGCCAGCCAGCAACACCCATGCCTCATAAATGAATTTTTAAAATTCCAGATGTGGGAAAATACATCCTTTGACCAACAACCAGGAGATGAAATGAGAGTTATGTCACATGACCTCCCCCAAACTGCTGAAATCAAGTTGGTGGTGGACGCAGAGACCCTAAACTCTTTTAACAAGTACCTGGATCCGCAACTTAAGTGCTGTAAACTACAGGGCTATGGGCCAGGGGCAGGAAGGTGGGATTAGAAAGGGTGCCTGTGTGCCCTCAGGCTAGCATAGACAAGAGGGGCTAAATGGCCTCCTTCTGTGCTGTAACTTTTCTATGGTTCTAACTTGTAATATTGCCATGTGGAACTGAACCCAGTTACTATTGGGTCTCAGAAGATAAGTCAGATTCCAGGAGCAGTCTGTCTCGGTTTGGCAGTCTGTCTGGTGACAGCAGCAAAAGTTCTGTCCAGGTAAATTGCCTGGATCCCATCTACACTGTGAACAACTGGAACACTGGAGCTTGTGTATCGGTGCCTTCAAGAATAATACAACCCAACGTCTTCTCCCATCGTAGAATTCCTCATTTCTGGAAAGACAGATCACTCTGCAACAGTTGACATGCTGACCTCTGAAGGAATATCCCATTGGACTGTTGATCCTGGACTCATGTGAAACAACAATTTTGATGTTTTGCCGTGGTCTTTTCCCTGAACCCCATTCTTTTCCTTTATTGGATGAGTACAAAAAGGAGAAGACACTGTGAAACCTCTTTCCTGTGTTTTGTGTGCATTGTAAATAAAGCAACTCTTTCACTTGATCTTATCTCGAGTTTGCTCTGAGATTATTAATAGAGGTTTGGATCACTCCAAACTAAAGGTTTGGGGAAAATATGCCACCACTTCGAAAGGGCGAAATCAGACATAAAAAATTCCTGTCTTGACAGAGGGGAAATGAGGGGAAACCAGAGCCACTTAAATTAACCCCTTCCTGTCTGTAACAATCGCAGCACTGGTACAAAGTGGTTCTAGCTCACACCAATACTGCAGTCTGAATCCAGAGTTAGTCCCTGATCTGATTCCAGAGAGAGGCACCAGAAGATTTTCTGAAAAGGGTTATTTTGGCATTACTTATGTACCAACTTTATATCATTAGAACTAGAATTAATGTTTAATTATTAGTGTCACAAGTAAGTTTACATTAACACTGCAATGAAGTTACTGTGAAAATCCCCTAGTTGCCACACTCTGGCACCTGTTTGGGAACACTGAGAGATAATTTAACATGGCCAAAGCGCCTAACCTACACATCTTTTGGACTGCCGGAGCACCTGGAGGAAACCCATGCAGATATGTGGAGAATGTACAGACTCCGCACAGACAGTTGACCTCGAACAGGCGCCAGACTATGGTGACGAGGGGAATTTCACAGTAACTTCATCACAGTGTTAATGTAAGCCTTACTTGTGACAAATAAATAAACTTTAAACTTTAACTTTACTTTAAGCCGGGAATCAAACCTGGGTCCCTGGTGCTGTGAGGCAGCAGTGCTAACCGTGCCACCCAGAATTAGACTGGTTTAAGAATTGTTGCCAATCTATGCTTCAACAAAGCAGATTTTACAGTATTCCAGTGATTTGTACATCCTTGGCCACAATGAAATTTAATAAGTGCTCCTCAGTCCTTGTGCACAAATATGTTTTATTATTTATTATTATTATTATTCCATTTTGGCAGGTCAAATGGGATGAAGGAGTACAATATAAAGGGAAAGACTCTTAGTACGGTAGAGGATCAGAAGGACCTTGGGGTCCGGGTCCATAGGACTCGAAAATCGGCCCCGCAGGTGGAGGAGGTGGTTAAGAAGGCGTATGGTGTGCTGGCATTTATCAATCGAGGGATTGAGTTTAGGAGTCCGGGGATAATGATGCAGCTATATAAGACCCTCGTCAGACCCCACTTGGAGTACTGCGCTCAGTTCTGGTCGCCTCATTACAGGAAGGATGTGGAAAAGATTGAAAGGGTGCAGAAGTGATTTACAAGGATGTTGCCTGGATTGAGTGGCATGCCTTATGAGGATAGGCTGAGGGAGCTCGGTCTTTTCTCCTTGGAGAGACATAGGATGAGAGGAGACCTAATAGAGGTATATAAGATGTTGAGAGGCATAGATCGGGTGGACTCTCAGAGGCTTTTTCCCAGGGTGGAAATGGCTGCTACGAGAGGACACAGGTTTAAGGTGCTGGGGGGTAGGTACAGGGGAAATGTTAGGGATAAGTTTTTCACACAGAGGGTGGTGGGCGAGTGGAATCGGCTGCCGTCAGTGGTGGTGGAGGCAAACTCAATAGGGTATTTTAAGAGACTCCTGGATGAGTACATGGGACTTAATAGGATGGAGGGTTATAGGTAGGTCTAGAAGGTAGGGATATGTTGGGCACAACTTGTGGAGCCGAAGGGCCTGTTTTGTGCTGTAGTTTTCTATGTTTCTATGTTTCTATTCTCAGTATTTTAAAAGCTAAGGTTCATGCACAGATAACTTACCTCCTCTTGTTTCATGTTTCTTGTCTCCACAAACCACAACACTTTCGCTTGTGGTGATCTCGGGCTACATTCCAACAAGGTGCTGTTTTTCTCAATTCCGTACAAGAGTTTTTCCACTGTTTTTGTAAATGTCTCATCTGAGTCATGGAAGAAAAGAAAAAAGTATTTTGTTTCTGTAAGTACTCAATTACTGGTGATCAATATAAACTCATCACTCTGCTTTCAATAACACCATAAGAAATAGGAACAGGAGTAGGCCATTTGGCCCCTCCAGCCTGCTCTGCCATTCCATAGGATCCAATGTTCCTCACGTTCACTTTCCTGCCCTTTCCCTGTAACCCTTCATTCCCTTAATGATCAAACAGGATTTGTCCGTGTCGCTCTTTCCAGTGAGCTCCACACCGCAATCTTACGGCAATCTGTCACTTTTTCTGACAGCTGGGGCTTGGCACCGCTATGGGCAGGGGGCAGGGGGCTGAGGGCTCAGAGCAGGGGGCAGGTGGCAGAGTGCAGAGGGCAGGGGCAAGGGAGTTTGGGTGCAGAGCCTACACACGCTGGTAAAACTACCTTCAGAGCGCTTGGGCACCATTCCGCAGGGCTCGAGATCTGCTGGAGAACCGGGCGGCCACCTCCTTCACTCTGCCATGAACATCGGAACCAATGTGTTTCATTGAATCATAGAATCCATATAGAGCAGAAGGAAGACATTCAGCCCATTGAGTCTGTACCGACAACAATCCCACCCAGACCCTATCCTCATAAACCCACGTATCTATCCTGCCAATCCCTCTGACGCTAAGGGGCAATTTTGCATGACCAATAAACCTAATCCGCACATCTTTGGAGTGTGAGAAGAAAGCGCATGGGATTGAAGGAAGTGTACTGAGATGGATAGAAAACTGGTTGGCAGAGAGGAAACAGAGAGTAGGAATTAATGGATGCTTTTCAAATTGGCAGGGAGTAACTCATGGGATGCCACAGGGATCGGTGCTGGGACCCCAGCTATTCACAATATATATTAAATGATTTGAATGAGGGAACAAAATGTAACATCTCAAAGTTTGCAGGTGATACCAAGTTGGTTGGGAGGGTGAACTGTGGCGAGGATTCAGAGATCCTAGATCTTAGGAGCATTCGCAGGGTAAATATGTGGGGTTATGGGGATAGGGTGGATTTATTGTCGGTGCAGCCTCGATGGGTCGAATGGCCTCCTTCTGTACTGTAGGGATTCTATGATCCTATGAACTGGGCCCTAAGTGGGAGGAACATCCTCCATCCTCCTCGTTACTGGCAAAATACCAGTGAAGGCGGCAGGCACTCCTCTCTCCATCTTCCCTCTTGATTTTTCAGATTCCTAGCCCGCTCTCCAACTCTTTCAGACCCCCCATAGTCCATGGCCAATGTTTCTGACCACTGGGTGCAGGTCCAATGAAAGTGAATATTAATATCACCCCTGCCATCGGGGGCAAAAATGTAGCAACATAAAACCAGACTGTGCAACATCTCAGATTCATTCCAAAGTTCCAGGTCTTTCATATTGTCAATTTCAGGATTGGGTCTGGGACAAGCTAGCTCCAAAGACCAGAGATGTGGAAAAGTCTTTCAGAAAGAATATCTATGGCTGACTTTGATAGAAAGAGGTGAAATATTGCAAATGGAAAATGGGAATATCATTGGAACGAAGACAGGATTAGGAATGAGAAATGGCTGGAATTTTTTCCACTTATTTGTGAATGCCATACACAGCAGATTAGAGCATGTTGAATATAAATTATTTCAGAATTATACATTTAGCTGAGTGCAAAAAGCTGAAACTAAAAATTGGATTTTAAACATGATAAATATTTCAATTTGCTTTTGCAAGTTTGCTAATTCTTGAAAAGAATTCTTCAAAGTGAGAAGAAATAAAATGTTCATGGATTTATCTCATTTTACAATCAATCAGCCAGGATTTTGAACTGAATCTCCCAGAATCCCGACAGTGCCGAAGGAGACCATGGGGTCTGCACCGATTCTCTGACAGAGCATCCCACCCAAGCCCAATTCCCACAACCCCACACATTCGCCCCATCAAACCTCCTAACCTACACATCCTGGGACACTAACAGGCAAATTTAGCATGGCCATCCCACCTAACCTGCACATCTTTGGACTGTGGGAAGAAACCGGAGCACCCGGAGGAAACCCACGCAGACACGGGGAGAATGTGCATACAGACAGTTACCCAAACCAGGAATCGAACCTGGGTCCCTGGCACTGTGAAGCAGCAGTGCTAACCACTGTGCCATCATATCACACAAAGAAAGACAAATTTGCATTAATATTCTTGACTTTCTAGCCAATCAGGGTCTTTTTAAAGTGCAGGCATTGCTATAATTTAGAAAACACAGAACCAAGTGACCAATGGGTACACCCGATTGGAACCAAGGACCTCTTGATTGGCAATCGAATGCCCAAGCACTGAGCTATACCACCTCACCAATGACAGCTATTTCATTGGGTAGTCACTTACCATTCCAGTGTTGCCCAAGACACTGCTGGATGGCATCACCATGTCGAATATCCTGCCTACGAAAGCGCCTACAGGAGAGGGGCAGACAAGATATTTTAATATTCAAGAATACGCAATCCTCCAGTGTTAGCGCAAGTGGGCGAACACGACCACTTTGGACTCAGAGTCAGGTTCAACAGCGGTACAGCTTTATTAACGTCGACGGAGGTGCAATCAGGACATACAAACAGCACTGTCCCAAAAGCACTCTGAAAGCCCGCCGCAATGGGCTACAGTTATACTCAAACTTTGACACGTTGTATGATTCAAATGTTAATGTTTTGTTTACAGTATTTGACTCTGACCATTCTGTTTGATGTTTTAAGTACAGTATCAATGTTTAGGTATGGTAATCGTTTCTGTCCGATGAGTTTATCAATGGGTGTTTGGCTGATCTCAGGAAGTCTTTTGAGGCTAAGAAGGCTTCCTGATATCACTTGATTAGGTCAGTGGTGCAGATTTGATGAGATGAGTTTCCTTTGGTGCCACCCTGTCTGGCCCCCTTTTGTGTGTTAGATCTTGTTTGCATTTCAAAAGACCTGCTTGTCTGTTCACACTTTGTGCCTGGGTGCTGCTTTGTCCTGTTTCATTTATTTGATTTTATTCTAAGAAATATTTAATCTAAGGAATCACAGAAATTTGTGTCCGCTTACATCCAGTAATATCTGTAGGTACATCATATTCCAGGTATTTACTCAAAATGAGTTTTCTGAAGCCAATATGTGCATTAATAGGCCAGAATTCTCTGATGCCCTATGGCCCACACCACTGCCAGCGAGTACAGGGAATTTGGCACTCAGCCAAATCTCCATTCACTGCAGCGGACCGGAGAATCCCGGCTGCGGGCGAGATCAGAGCATCCCGGCCATGGGTGAGATTGGAGAATCCCAGCTGTGGGCGAGATCGGAGAATCCTGGCCTTAGTCTCAGTGTCACTTTTACTCAGTTGGAAATTGAAAGTCTTGGCGATATTTTCCAAGACAATGGAAGATAAAACTCGGATGGTGAAAAGATCAGCTGATGACTTTCTGGAGCTCATTTTGTGCATTGACCAATTACAAGCGTGCTGTGTCCTCAGAAAACATCAAGCAGCTCCTGAACCTTGGAAACGAGTTTAACATTCTGCACACTTGATCATACACATACATAATGTGAAAATAGTTCTGCTAAATTGTACATGATGGAATCTAAAGATGCAGCTCATTTCCATGAATATTTTAATGGCTTCTTCACCAGAACAGCTGTTTCTTCAATAAACAGAAGGAATAAATGCATCTCTAATGCAGCATCAGAAGCAAGTAACTCGTCAAGTATTGGGCGGAAACCTTTCTTTCCCCTGGATGAGGTAAGCACTTTATCCAAAATATTTATCACTGGAGAAACGAGTTCCATTTTGATGAGAGTATTACTCAGCGCAGAGACTAGTCACCTGATCCATTACCTTTCTGTCAGTAACTTTCTCCGGCCCAGTCACTCAGCATCACCCTCGCTTGCACTCCCTCCCCACACCATCAATATTCTTTTTCAAGCAATGATCTAACTCCCTTTTGAAATAAGTTGCAGACTCTGCCCTCCAAAACAGTTCCTGGTCGATAATTCTACATTCTAACTTTCCTTGTGTAAGGAATTATTTTCCTGTTTGAATTCCCATTGGATCATTTAAAATTTGTATCCTTTTGTCAATATCACTGGAAGCAACTTATCTTTATTTGTTTTATTATCGCCCTCCATGTTTTTGAAGGTGTCTATCAGTCACCCTGTAACCTCAGTCCCAATGAAAGCTCTAACCTCTCAGGTATGTCCCCTGGTTATCTCTGGTAATATCCTGATAAATCGAGGCTCCATTTTTTCCATCACTTTATTTTCTTTCAACTGATGCCCAAAAACATGCACAACATTCCAACTGATAACTTTATAACTTGTTTTGACCTTAAGCTGCAAGTCTTTCTCAGAATTTTACATTCAGTTAAGCAAATAGGTTTAAGATATTCACCTTATTCATACACCGTACAGAATGCAGACTGTAACAATGGAAGATAAATATTGCAAGAATAGTGCTGACGAGATAGCTCAGACAGCTAAATAATGGGAACAGATGGAGAATGGTACTAAAAATGATTGAATGACGGTAACTATGCTGAGTTCAATTGGAAAGATTTTCTGCTCTGGAGGATTCACGAAAAGTGTATGAAATAAAATTTGACTTTATTAATCTCTGAGTAAGTGTCTGTGGGAGCATCTGGACTTGGATGTGCTCCAGTCAATGTGAGATAATGATGGTGATAGGAATTTTAACTATTCGTCTCACAATGCTTCAGAAAATAAACAACAACAACCACCAGGTACCATACATTCCTGGGATTACTGTAACATCAAAGCTTCCTGCCTCCTTAGAAACGTAGAAACATGGAAACTAGAAGGAGAAGAAGGCCATTCGGCCCTTCGAGCCTGCTCCACCATTCATTATGATCATGGCTGGTCATCAAATTCAATATCTTGATCCCCCCTTCCCCCCATATCCCTCGATCCCTTTGTCCCCAAGAGCTATATCTAGTTTCTTCTTGAAATCAGACAACGTTTTGGCCTCAACTACTTTCTGTGGTATTCCACACATTCACCACCTTCTGATTCTTTCTGAATCTTCCCTGTCTAACCCTGTTAAAATTTTATAAGTTTCTATGAGATCCCCTCACTCTTCTAATGTAATCCTAACCGACTTATTCTCTCCTCATATGATGGACCTGCCATCCCAGGAATCAGCCTGGTAAATCTTCGCTGCACTCCCTAAATAGCAAGGACATCCTTCCTCAGATAAGGACATCAAAGCTGCACACAATACTCCGGGTGTGGCCTGACCAATGCCCTATACAATTGCAGCAAAACATCCCTATCCCTATACTCAAATCCTCTCGCTATGAAGGCCAACATACCATTTGCCTTCTTTACTACCTGCTGTACCTGCACGCTTACTTTCAGCGATGAATGCACGAGGACACCAAGGTCTCGTTGAGTATCCACCTCTCTCAATTTACACCCATTGAAGTGATAATCTGTCTTCCTATTATTGTTACCAAAGTGGATAACCGCATATTGATCCACATTATACTGCAGCTGCCATGCAGATGCCCACACACTCAGCCTGTCCAAATCACACTGAAGCATCTCTGTATCCTCCTCACAGCTCACCCTCCCACCCAACTTTGTATCATCTGCAAATTTGGAGATAATACATAGAAAATCATAGAAGTCATAGAAACCCTACAGTGCAGGAGGGCATTTGGCCCATCGAGTCTGCACCGGCAACAATCCTGCCCATGCCCTATCCCCGTAATCCCACCTATTTACCCCATTAATCCCTCTAACCTACGAACCCTGGGACACTAAGGGGCAAGTTAGCATGGCCAATCCAGCTAACCCGCACATCATTGGACTGTGGGAGGAAACCGGAGCACCCAGAGGAAACCCACCCAGACACAGGGAGAATGTGCAAACTCCATGCAGACAATGACCCAAGTCGGGAATCGAACCCGGGTCCCTGGAGCTGTGAGACAGCAGTGCTAACCACCGTGCTACCATGCTGCCCATTCAGTTCCCTCCTCCAAATCATTAATATATAATGTGAACAGTTGGGGTCCTCGCACAGATCCCTGCGGAACCCCACTTTTCACTGACTGCCAATCAAGGAAAGACCCATTTATGCCAACTCTTTGCTTTCTATCTGCTAACCAGCTTTCCGAGCATTAAGGACCCTTCGCTAGCCAGCAGGACATTCTGATTGATCTTAGTTATCAGCCACCTCTTAAATAAACAAATGCTCTCCATTCTTTCCACCATAACTTCTGTTCTCAGTCTCTTGTGATCTGGAATCCATCCCTTGAAAGGATGCTGGAAGCAGACTCAATAATAATGTTCAAAAAAGAATTGGAAAAATAAACGTAGAATTACAGGGCTACGAGGAAGCAGCAGAGGGAGTGAGACTAACTGGTTGCTCCTTCAAAGAACTGGCACAGGCATGATGGGCCAATGGCCTCTTCCTAAAATGTATGATTTACAAAAATGCCCCAATGTGGTTCAGAAACAGTATAAATATCGAGCGAGATTATGATATATGATTGAAAATGTGGCGATGAAGAGAGGTTTCTGAGGGATTACGGGGGTTGGAAATTCTGACAGTAATTGTGGGGTAGTGTGATGAGTATGCAAATGAGGCTCCAGTCAGAGGAACTTTTTTTATATTTGTTCATAGGATCTGGATGTTGCTGGCGGGGTTAGCATTTAGTGTCTCTTTTTCACCACCCTACTAACATGCCCTTCCATCTTCGGAGATCTGTGGACAAACACGCCAAGGTCTCTTTGTTCCACAGAACTTTCTAGCGTCCTGCCATTCATTGAGTACTTCCTTATCAAATTACTCCTTCCAAAATGTATCTATCATCTCACACTTTTCAGGGTTAAATTCCATCTGCCACTTATCTGCCCATTTGACCATCTCATCTATATCTTCCTGTAACCGAAGACACTCAATCTCACTGTTAACCACTCGGCCAATCTTTGTGTCATCCACAAACATACTAATCCAACCCTCCACATAATCATCGATGTTATTTATATAAATTATGAATAATAGGGGCCCAACACAGATCCCTGTGGTACGCCACATCAAAGCTTCCAGCCTCCTTAGAAATGTAGAAACATGGAAACTAGAAGGAGGCTGATATCTGCAGATATCCACTCCATCTGGCGAAGGAGCAGGGCTCCGAAAGCTAATGGCATTTGCTACCAAATAAACCTGTCGGACTTTAACCTGGTGTTGTTAAAACTCTTACTGTGACCTCCCCTGTGGCCAGAGAGGAATTGAAAATTTGGGTCAGAGCCTCTGCAATCTCCTCCCTTGCCTCCCGCAGCAGCCTGGGTCACAATTCATCTGGACCTGGAGATTTATCCACTTCTAAGGCTACCAACACCTCCAATACCTTCTGTATATTAATTTGCTCAAGAACCTCGCAGTCACTCTCTCTTTGAATTCCATAACTCTTCCTCATTCTCATGGGCGAAGACGGATGTGAAGTATTCATTCAACACTCTAGCAATGTGAGGTAATGCATTTTGGAAGGTCTAATTCAGATGGGAAATATACAGTAAATGGCAGAACCCTTAAGAGTATTGATAGGCAGAGGGATCTGGGCGTACAGGTACACAGGTCACTGAAAGTGGCAATGCAGGTGGAGAGGGTAGTCAAGAAGGCATACGACATGCTTGCCTTCATAGGCTGGGGCATTGAGTTTAAAAATTGACAAGTCATGTTGCAGCTTTATAGAAGCTTAGTTAGGCCGCACTTGGAATATAGTGTTCAATTCTGGTCGCCACACTACCAGCAGGGTGTGGAGGCTTTGGAGAGAGTACAGAAAAGATTTACAAGGATGTTGCCTGGTATGGAGGGCATTAGCTATGAGGAGAGGTTGGAGAAACTTGGTTTGTTCTCACTGGAGCGACGGAGGTTGAGGAGCGACCTGATGGAAGTCTACAAGATTATGAGGGGTATGGACAGAGTGGATAGTCAGAAGCTTTCTGCCAGGGTGGAAGAGTCAATTACTAGGGGGCACAGGTTTAAGGTGCGAGGGGCAAGGTTTAAAGGAGATATACGAGGCAAGGTTTTTACTCAGAGGGTACCTGGAACTCGCTGCTGAGGGAGGTATTGGAAGCGGATACGATAGTGACTTTTAAGGGGCATCTTGACAAATACATGAATGGGATGGGAATAGAGGGATGTGGTCCCTGGAAGGGTAGGGGGTTTTAGTTCAGACAGGCAGCATGGTCGGTGCAGACTTGGAGCGCTGAAGGGCCTGTTTCTGTGCTGTAGTTTTCTTTGTTCTCTTTGTTGTTTGCTCAGTGTCCTCTTGGTCCTGAATAGGCCCTACTCTTTCCCTAGTTATCCTCTCCCCATTGATATACTTATGGAATATTTTCAGATTTTCCCTACTTTTAGCAGCCAGAGCTTTATCATATCCCTTCTCTGCATTCCTAATTGTTTTCATAAGCTCCACCCTGCACTTTCTGTGCTTCACTAATATCTCTGCTGATTTCTTCCCCCTTACCTGCTAAATGTCTTTCTTTTCCTTCTCACCATATCCTAAATATCCATAGAAATCATAGAAACCCTACAGTGCAGAAGGAGGCCATTCGGCCCATCGAGTCTGCACCGACCACAATCCCACCCAGGCCCTACCCCCACATATTTTACTCGCTAATCCCTCTAACCTACACATCCCAGGACTCTAAGGGGCAATTTTCTAACCTGGCCAATCAACCTAACCCGCACATCTTTGGACTGTGGGAGGAAACCGGATCACCCGGAGGAAACCCACGCAGACACGAGGAGAATGTGCAAACTCCACACAGACAGTGACCCGAGCCGGGAATCGAACCCGGGACCCTGGAGCTGTGAAGCAGCAGTGCTAACCACTGTGCTACCGTGCCGCCAGAGAATTCTCCTCAGCTGCAGCTATTCTCAGAGAGAAAAATTTCATTTACCCTCTCTTGACTATAAATGTCTCAGTCCCTTATCCTGGATACTTCCAATCTTTTCCAGCTAACCAGCTTGTTGCTTTCTTTGGCACAAGATTTTGCGAGGCCCCCTGTTGATTTTTTCACGAGTTTTAAATGAGGCAACCGTCAGCTTCTGTTCCCTCACTAAACTGCAAACTGAGACTAAGCCTCACCTGCATCCCACCTGGTCAATTCTAGTTAGTGTTCTTATTCTGCTTAATGTGCAGGCCTATCAACCTGTCATTTACATTGCTCTCTTCTCTCAGTGAGCTGTAAACCACATGAGGTCCAAACTGCAACTGACTCTCATAGCAAACACACCAAATAAACAGAAAATAGAAAATCCCCTGAATCGCCTCACCTATCTCCATGGCAATGTAATCTTCTCTGGACTGTCTTCAAACCAACCTTGAGGTTAATTGTCTCACATTTACAATTTCTTCTTCAAACTGATGAGGTGAATGGGTTTTACAATCTTTCAGAGTTCACCGAATATTTTTAAACTAATTTGGCCCAAAGTAAACTCTCTGGACTGTCATTGCTGCAAGGATTGCAGACAGCACGTCTCCAGCTAAACCCAACTGCTGTTTTATAAATCTATCTTTCTAGCTGTTTACCTCTGAAGACAACACGATCCCAACCTTTTAACAGTAATGGGCTTTAAGCTTGTCTTACATTTTGTTTCCATTTTATAAAGTTAAACTTTAATTCCTGAAATGAAAAGTTCCAGACTAAAACACAACTAAATATTCACATAACACAACACATTTCTAAGTTTATTGGTAAAACTTCCTTATTAATAGATCCCAGCATTTCTCCAACAACCGGTGTTGCATCTACTCTCCCTTCTTGTTTGAAAAGCACTGTTACATTTCCAATTTACAATCTGTTCCTGAATCTAAGGAATTTTGGAATATCATAGCTAACACATCCACTATCTGCAGCTTTCTCTTTTAGAACCCAGGGGTGTGTCCAATTGTAAATAAATTCATTCACTGCTGATATCAATCATCTGGGGACAGGCTCCAAAGACAATGTGGGTCCAGGCACCAGAAATGTGTTATATTGCCGAGTTCACCAAGGAGAAGGACTAATGCTGCCACCTCCTGACCAGCCATTGTTACTGCAGACTGACACATTGCATAACACAAATCTCTAACCTATTTATACTTCTTTCGTAGATTGCAAAATATTTCTCAATCTTTAGAGCCTGCGCAGTTTCCTTTCATTCACTGAGACGTCATGAGACAAGATGGAATAATAGAGACTTATATAATTCTAACAGGTCTTGACAGCATAGATGGAGGGAGAATCCCCGATGGTTGGGGGTTGTCCAGAATTAGGGGTCACAGTCTGAGGATTCAGGGTAGAACATTTAGGACGGAGGTGAGGAGACATTTCTTCACCCAAGGAGTGGTGAGCCTGTAGAATTCATTACCACAGGAAGTAGTTGATGCCAAAGCATTGAATGTATCCATGAGGTGGCTGGATATAACACTTGGGGCGAACGGGATCAAAGGTTATGGGGAGAAAGCAGGATTAGGCGATTGAGTTGGGCGATCAGCCATGATCGTAATGAATGGTGGAGCAGGCTTGAAGGGCCGAATGGCCTCCTCTTGCTCCTATCTTCTATATTTCTATGTTTCTGATGCTGAAAAATATGTTTTGGTCATAGTTCACTTATTTTCTGATCCAGTTTTAAAAAATATTCTACTGGAATTATAAAAAGTTTGTTTTTATATTTGTAATGAAAAATAAGTTTAGTGAGGGGGTGTTTGATTTCTGACAATCTTACATTCCAATGTTTGTGAGTCAGACACTCAATATCATGGATTTGTTGCTAAAAACTCTCTTCATCTTAGAAAATATCAGCAGCTTAATTCCCTGACTCCCTTTGGAGAGAGGCGAGTGTGTTTGACCGATTCCTCCAAGTGCCCGGGATAAACGGACCGTGTGTCTGGCAATGGCAAGGAAGGTAAAAACATTGTGTGAGATGGATAACAGCAGCATTGACACAGGGTCACTGATTCCTCCTGACTGCAGAGAATGAGTGTGTGGAGAGACCGAGAGTCTTCATTCCGAGAGTGCACAGAATGGCCATTCACACTGACCTCACAGTGACCTCACACAGCGACCTGTGACCTCACACACTGACCTCACAGTGACCTCACACAGTGACCTCGCAGCGATCTCACACAGTGACCTCGCAGTGCCCTCACTGTGACCTCAGTGACCTCACACAGTGACCTCACAGTGATCTCACACAGTGACCTCGCAGTGCCCTCACTGTGACCTCAGTGACCTCATACTGACCTCACACTGTGACCTCGTAGTGCCCTCACAGTAACCTCAGTGACCTCACTCAGTGACCTCGCAGTGATCTCACAGTGATCTCGCAGTGACCTCACTGACCTCTCACAGTGACCTCACAGAGTGATCTCACAGAATGACCTCACAATGACATCACAGTGACCTCAGTGCCCTCACACAGTGACCTCACAGTGACCTCAAACCGTGACATTATACAGAGCTGGTGACCTCGCACAGCCCCCTCCCCTTCCCCTTCATACCCCAATCAACCCCCCACCTCCCTCCCCCCTTATACACTCCAATCAGCCTCCTCCCTGTACCCTCACACAACCCAAAAAGCTCCCTCCCATTCCCCCACAGCAATCAGTTATGAGACCATCATCAATGTATACCACAACCTGTGATAACCCCTGCACTGAACTCTCCATTGTCCTCTGGAAAATTGCACATGTTGAAAACACAATAAAAGGCAGATGTGTGTCTGGAACAATGCTTTGTGGGTGTTTATCATGACATAACCTCAGGAAGTATTGTCTAACTCAAGTTGCTGATGTGTGTGACTCATATCCAGATTTATACAAGAGTGACATCCAGCCAGCATTGCACACAGGTCTTCAATCTTCGGGATTGGATCCTTATTTACTTGACAGCTTGATTAGTCTGGCTTCAACACAGAGACAATAGGTGCTGCCCACTTTGTGGAAAGAACTGGCTGGATCAGGCCCAGTTCTTCCTATCTCTCTAATCCAGTAGCCACCTTTTCTTATATTTTTAAAATATATTTATTATTGTACTGGTCTTGCACTGAAAAATTGAGAGCTTTCCTCTGGATTCGGATAGATCTTCACCTGTCGGCCTTTTATTTTGCCGAACGAGTCACTGAAGATTGATTCATATCTTCATCGCTTCGAGCAGTTCTTCTTCCCGCGCTTGAAAAATCTCGGACCAATTTAATTTGATTTCTTTACGCCAATTGCAGCCCCAGAAGGCTTTGTTCTTTGCCTGATGCTATTATTACTTGGAGCTGGGCGGACCGTTGCCTGTAGCTTACAGGTTACGTTGTCATGCCCATTATTTTTATGGCTTCCCCTGTGTAAGTTTTTAACCTATCACAGTAGCAGATTCCCCGGTAGCTACTTCCACCTTGAGGCTTCCCATTTCCCCAGACCATTACAGTAATGGGGGCTATCTTGTCCGTGTTCACGTTCAACAGGGAGCGGACATCTCAACTGTTGGTGCAAGCTTCTTCCACATTAAATACTGGTAGCTCTCTAGTTAATTGGCTACTGGGTAGACTTGACTTGGTTTTGTGCCGATGCCTTAACTGGCCTTTCCTGTGACAGAACAAACATTCAGCCTTTTTATAGCTGCAGGCTTCAGGGGAGTGGTTACCCCACAACGGTAACATTCCGCTTCAATCTTTGCCAATTGAATTCCTCAGCTGAACCTTCTTGTTTATTTGGGTTGAATTCTCTTCTCACTTCACTGCTACGTCTTGGTTTTTTGCACCTGCTGACTGCAAGTTCCCACCCCAACTGGTGAATGGCACCATTTTACTCTGAGTAATTATTCTTCACCCTTCCAGCTCTCGCTATTGCCAGCGCTATCTCCAGCATGCACTCAGAATTTATACCTGACTCTGCCAGCAGCTTCCGCTGATTAGCCTCATTATTCACCCCATAGAGTACTCTGTCCTGCAGCATATCATTCAAAATGGTTTCAAAGTTGCAGAGCTTTGAGATTTGCTTCAGCTCGGTGATATAAGTCACAATAGTTTTCCCTGGGGCTCTCCCCCTTAAATTAGAACAAAGAACAAACAACAAAGAAAATTACAGCACAGGAACAGGCCCTTCGGCCCTCCAAGCCTGCACTGACCATGCTGCCTGACTGAAGTAAAACCCCCTACCCTTCCGGGGACCATATCCCTCTATTCCCATCCTATTTATGTACTTGTCAAGATGCCCCTTAAAAGCCACTATCGTATCCGCTTCCACTACCTCCCCCGGTAACGTGTTCCAGGCACCCGCTACTCTCCGTGTAAAAAATCTGCCTCGTGCATCTCCTTTAAACCTTGCCCCTCGCACCTTAAACCTGTGCCCCCTAGTAATTGACTCTTCCACCCTGTGAAGAAGCTTCTGACTATCCACTCTGTCCATGCCTCTCATTATCTTGTAGACTTCTATCAGGTCTACCCTCAACCTCCGTCGCTCCAGTGAGAACAAACCAAATTTTTCCAACCTCTCCTCATAGCTAATGCCCTCCATACCAGGAAACATTCTGGTAAATCTTTTCTGTACCTTCTCCAAAGCCTCCACATCCTTCTGGTAGTGTGGCGATCAGAATTGAACACTATATTCCAAGTGAGGCCTAACTAAGGTTCTATAAAGCTGCAACATGACTTGTCAATTTTTAAACTCAATGCCCCGGCCGATGAAGGCAAGTATGCCGTTTGCCTTCTTGGCTACCTTCTCCACCTGCATTGCCACTTTCAGTGACCTGTGCACCTGTACATCCAGGTCCCTTTGCCTATCAATACTCTTAAGTGTTCTGCCATTTACTGTATATTTCCTATCTGTATTGGACCTTCCAAAATGCATTACCTCACATTTGTCCGGATTAAACTTAAATCTCTACAATATGACCAATGGTTTTGAATGGAAATGTGACTTTATCAATTCAATGATCTCACTGAATGACTTAGAATTGGGTGCGTTTGGGTTGTGAGACTGCAAATCAGATTGAAAGCCTGAGTCCCATACACACTCAGGAGAATTGCCTTTCTCTTCCCCTCCTCCTCTATTCCATTTGCCTGTAAGTAACATCCCAAACACTCTTTGTATTGTGTCCAGTCCTTCACGGAGGCATCAAAACGATCTATCCATCCACGTAAGAGCATTTTTGTAATTACTCTTCTTTGACTCAACTTCATCGGAAACTGCATACAGTTCAAGGCTCACTTTTACCCTCATTGCCAATGTAATGGTTATTCACACACAGTTGAGGGAAAAATAACAACACGCTTATTTACAGGAGGAGGCAACACAGCCAGCTCACGAGAAGGTTCTGGAAAAGAAACCCAAGCTCACCAGGGTGAACCCTCACCTTGCTTTCTGATTGGTTCCTCAGGTCATGTGACCCTTACTCTGCAGCTTGATCCTTAAAGGAACAATCACCACTCCCTCCCCCACAGCAATCACTACCCCCTCCCCCTCACACAGCAATCAGCCTCCCTCCCCCTTAGCAATCATTATCCCCTCCCCCTTACACAGAAATCAGCACCCCGATTACCCTCCCACATCTCCCTGACAACCCCACCATTGCTGCCTCAGAGTGCAGTAAGTAGTCTCACGACACCAGGTTAAAGTCCAACAGGTTTATTTGGTAGCACGAGCTTTCAGAGCATTGCTCCTTCATCAGGTGAGTGACCTGACTCTCACTCACCTGATGAAGGGGCAATGCTCCGAAAGCTCGTGCTACCAAATAAACCTGTTGGACTTTAACCTGGTGTTGTGAGACTACTTACTGTGCCCACCCCAGTCCAACACTACCATCTCCACATCATGCCTCAGAAGGTGGTGACACCAAATACTGTTCACAAGACATAGTTTGGAAACGTCAACTTGATAAAACAATGGCCCTGGTGATAAATGGATGGAATCACACACCCACAATGAACGGATCAAAACCTTGTATCTCAGAGAATGAAAGTGTCATCTCGGTGTGTTCAGGACTGAATGTTGCTGATGTTCCTACTTTCTGGTGAAGACACATCAAAGGTCATCAGCAGAGACATGTTAACGACGAATAAAACCCGGCTGTATATAAACAACATTGAAAGGCTGATGTCAAAATGTCCACTAGATCTGACCTGATGCTCTGGCAGAGAGTGAGCAGGGACTTAGTGCCGTTCCCATTGCTGAAACCAGATGCTGTTTGTAATATTCCCGCTTCAAGTTTAACAAGAATACCATGGTTCAAATTACAAGTAACCTGCATAGCAAATAGAATCCAGTTACCTTTTAGCAGGTGGGGTAGGTGGATAATACCTAGTACAGGACACACCGTCCCAGGCACAGTACGGGTCTCTGGCGAGGCAGCAGTCAGTACAGGCTGAACCGTACATGTCACATTGATGGATCTTCACCTGAACAATGCCTGACCTTGAACCCACGTATAAATTTTGCTGCATTAAAATAAAACAAAGACAAGTTATTCTGACCTGTGGCCATTCACCCCATTAATGATTGCAAGTAATTAATGTCAGGCATTGCGGATGAAGTCACATAGACAGTGGGGCTGATCTTCCATCTAATGGGATTCTCGATTTCTGATTTTTCCCATCCCTCGCCGGTGAGGGAATGAGATTCCTGCAAGAACCTCAATGAAAAACATCCTAATATACTAAATGGACTTCTCTGACATATGTTCCTTCACATTAAGAATTCTCTCCTCAACCACGTAACGTCGCATTTCCAACTGCTTTTTAAAATGTGAAGCAGTCGAGGGGAATCTACCAGCAGTGAACGGTAAAGAACAGCGGGAGAATGACTGTCCCCTGGCATCGGGGGATAGAGGGTGAGGTGGCCGCCCCACTGTTTATTGGAGGCATGGGAGATTCCCCATATCCTTGGGAGGGTGCTGTCTGTAGCAGAGACAGACACAGACAGTACCATCTGCAGCAGAGACAGACACAGACAGTACCATCTGCAACAGAGACAGACACAGACAGTACCATCTGCAGCAGAGACAGACACAGACAGTACCATCTGCAGCAGAGACAGACACAGACAGTACCATCTGCAGCAGAGACAGACACAGACAGTATCGTCCGCAGCAGGTACAGACACGGACAGTACCATCTCAGCAAGAACAGACACACAGACAGTACTGTCTGTAGCAGGGACAGACACAGACAGTGCCGTCTCAGCAAAGACAGACACACAGACAGTACTGTCTGTAGCAGAGACAGACACAGACAGTGCCGTCTGTAGCAGGGACAGACACAGATATTACTGTGTATAGCAGAGACAGACACAGACAGCACCGTCTGCAGCAGCGACGGACACAGACAGTGCCGTCTCAGCAAGGACAGACATGGAGATGAACTGACTCAAAAACAATACAAAAAAATTGCAAATTCTAAAATTCTGAAATATAAGCAGCAAAAGTTTGAAAATAAAATGCAACAGCTGCATCAGGGTGTTGAAAGAAAGGGGAAGAAGTTTTTCAGAGTTTGTGTGACATTCTGCTCAGTGCCAGGGACAGAAGCATTTCTGTCAGTCTCTTTTCACAGCTGCTGAATAATCAGTGTGAAATTCCAACACTGTCTGCTCCCACTCAGTGGGAGCAAGTTCATCGTTCCTGCCAAAAACAAGCACAAAGTCAGAGGAGGAACCACACTACCCACCACTGTTAGCCTTCATCAAGGTGAGAGTTTATTGGTTGCTATGGTGCTTGCATATTCTTGCAGCTGCTGAGATATGACATGAATACGCCTTTGTCTCGTCGGCAATCTCAATAATCTTGGCTGCTTAGAACAGACCCTCTGAATGGATTAATCCTATTGTCATGTGTATATTATTGTGGAACAGCAGCCACTGTAAACTGACACCACAACGTGGATATTTAGTTTCTTGAATGATTTATTATTGCTCATTAAGTTAATTTTCCCTCTCCTTGTCCCACATTTGCATATCTCTTACCCGTTTAACCGAAAACTCCATGGTGACAATTGGTGTTGGAACCTGAAATTGAAACAAAGGTCTCTGTTACTTGATGCCCAGTAATATTTCATTGCCAGGTGAGGAAATCAGCTTAAACACAGACAATACAACCAATTCTCACCTTAAACACTTGCAGCTCCTCCAGCACCACTTCCTCCAGAGTCTCACTCTCCTGATTGTAAATTATAATAATTTTTAACACGATTCCTGCATCTGTGAAAAGGACAAAGGCTTTGTTAAACATTTTGAAACGTTGTTTTGAATCGTTTGATGCCAGCTTGAAAGGGTTAATAATCAACAAGTTTAAAAATCACAATGCCAAGTGTTCTTTCTAAAAGTCTTCAACAATAAGCACTTTAGTCTGAGAGAATTCATTAAATCAGACATCTGGAACGAGAAAAAAGGAGTGATGTCCCAGACACGGACACAAGCTGAGATTTCACTGATAACTTGTAACAATGATGAATTGGGTCAGCTAACATGATTAAGTCTTTACACTGATTGGATATTATAATTAAGCAAGTGTGAAGTGATTGTGATTGGTTTTGATACCAGTACCTTATGAATGATGTAATCTTAATCAATAAATGTGAATGGATAGAGAAGATGCTTATATCTTGATTGGTATATGCTAATTACTTGTAATCAAATTTGAAACTACAACTGCTCATGTATTCCTGAATTCTGGGCTCTGTCTCATTACTGGCACTGACCTTTGATTTTCCAGGAACCAAGCTATAAAACTTGATTAAAACAGCTGTTTAAGAGAATTCTGTGGGTGGAATTTTCCCCAGAAATTCTAAGTGTTGAATTCATGTGAAAACTGGAGTAATTCACGTTGTTTATTTCAGTGGGAGTTCAGAGAAGAATCTCCCACACTCTGTGCATTGCAGGAGTCACCAGGGACTTTTCCCACTAGAAAGACTGAAATCAGTGCGCTGAGTGGGCCACTTTTCTTGCGCTGATCTGTCACTGCTGAGATTGGCACATACGCAGTGGCCCCGCACTGATGGCCTCCCAATCGCTCACCAGCTCCACGACCTCCGAAACACCAGCTCCCTGCTCCCCCCAAGGTTAATCACTGGCCCCTGATTATTCTCGGGCCCAGCCTTGATCCCCCTCTCCAGGGGGCACAGGCTGGTACTGCCAGGGTGCCCCAGCCCAAGGGAAGCACCCTGCCGCCTGACTCTTTGGGGGGTCCCAATTGGTCTCCCTTCACTCCAGCGGGGTCACGCTGCTCGTCCCCCAAAAGTGGGGAGCTACTGTAATCCCGCTGGAGTGAAACACTGTGGCTTTGGGGGCGGCGGTGGGGGGGGGGGGGGGGGGGGGTGGAGAGATTCTTGCGGATCCAGAGGCTTCAGCCCTGGACCTGGTAATCTCAGTTAAATTATATTACAATGACCATATAAATGGTCTTTGTGCCTTCCCGCCGATTTCCGGCACGGAGCAGACACTGCTAGAAATCCGGTGCTGGCAGACACAACAGGGCGCTAACGCTCGTGATCCCCGCAAATTGGCTGACACCAGAATCTCCCAGCCCGCTACGCTGGAAAATGAGCACAGCAGGGTGGGAGAATCGTGGCCTGTGACTTGGTCATGAAGGGTAAAGTTGTGATTAATTTAAAGGCTGACATCAAAGTCGCAACAAAGCTACATTCCAATCTTCTCCAGTAAAATTAACAGGGTGAATACATTCTGGAAAGATTCATTCAGTGTCACAGAGTCACTTGCTGCTTGTGTTCTCCTTTCCAGTCTGTTCTCAGTGTGAACAGACCAGCTCCAGTGTGGACACTGTTTCTTATGTCTCCATGATGTGCACTGTCGTTGCTCCATTCATTGGGGATCGAATTCTAGCTGAATCAACAATTCTTAAGGAGACTGTCAGAAGCTGTTCACAAATCCATCAAAGATTTCTTTATAACCTTTCTGTTTGCAGACACAGGCAGCAGAAGTGCACCTACTGAATCCACTGCCTGACCCACTCCTGGATTTCTACCAATCCCCATCTTCCAGCCAACAAACATCACATCAGCTGATTATCCACCTTGTTCATTGGCTGATCAGATGCAATTTGGAATAAATGAAACAGAACATAGTGAATTTTGTTTATTCCAATCAGCCTGAATTTTCCATTTACTCATCACAAAAAAACTGAATGAATGAGAAAATGAGAGAATTTGATGACAGTTTGTGATTACAAAATCGGTATTTCAGCCGTTGGAGAGGCATTAAGACTTATTATCACAGGAAGTGTTTCATTGCACAGACTTTTAGGAGGCAGTGACAGAGTGTTATTGCCACTGATTTAGTAATTCAGAGACCCAGAGTAATGCTCGAGGGATCTGGGTTGAAATCTCAGATTTCAGATCTCAGAGAGGAAGTGTTAGGTTTTTTAGGGAACATTAAAACTGACAAAGCCCCAGGGCCTGATGGCATCTATCCTCGACTGCTCAGGGAGATGAGAGATGAAATTGCTGGGCCTCTGACGGAAATCTTTGTCGCGTCTTTGGACACGGGTGAGGTTCCTGAGGATTGGAGGATAGCGAATGTGGTCCCGTTGTTTAAGAAGGGTAGCAGGGATAACCCAGGAAATTATAGGCCGGTGAGCTTGACGTCCGTGGTAGGGAAGTTGTTGGAGAGGATTCTTAGAGACAGGATGTATGTGCATTTAGAACGGAACAATCTCATTAGTGACAGACAGCATGGTTTTGTAAGAGGGAGGTCGTGCCTTACAAATTTGGTGGAGTTTTTTGAGGAAGTGACAAAAACGGTTGATGAAGGAAGGGCCGTGGATGTCGTCTATATGGATTTCAGTAAGGCATTTGACAAAGTCCCACATGGCAGGTTGGTTAAGAAGGTTAAGGCTCATGGGATACAAGGAGAAGTGGCTAGATGGGTGGAGAACTGGCTTGGCCATAGGAGACAGAGGGTAGTGGTCGAAGGGTCTTTTTCCGGCTGGAGGTCTGTGACCAGTGGTGTTCCGCAGGGCTCTGTACTGGGACCTCTGCTATTTGTGATATATATAAATGATTTGGAAGAAGGTGTAACTGGTGTAATCAGCAAGTTTGCGGATGACATGAAGATGGCTGGACTTGCGGATAGCGAAGAGCATTGTCGGGCAATACAGCAGGATATAGATAGGCTGGAAAATTGGGCGGAGAGGTGGCAGATGGAGTTTAATCCGGATAAATGCGAAGTGATGCATTTTGGAAGAAATAATGTCGGGAGGAGTTATACAATAAATGGCAGAGTCATCAGGAGTATAGAAACACAGAGGGACCTAGGTGTGCAAGTCCACAAATCCTTGAAGGTGGCAACACAGGTGGAGAAGGTGGTGAAGAAGGCATATGGTATGCTTGCCTTTATAGGACGGGGTATAGAGTATAAAAGCTGGAGTCTGATGATGCAGCTGTATAGAACGCTGGTTAGGCCACATTTGGAGTACTGCATCCAGTTCTGGTCACCGCACTACCAGAAGGATGTGGAGGCGTTAGAGAGAGTGCAGAGAAGGTTTACCAGGATGTTGCCTGGTATGGAGGGTCTTAGCTATGAGGAGAGATTGGGTAAACTGGGGTTGTTCTCCCTGGAAAGACGGAGAATGAGGGGAGATCTAATAGAGGTGTACAAGATTATGAAGGGGATAGATAGGGTGAACGGTGGGATGCTTTTTCCCAGATCAGAAGTGACGTTCACGAGGGGTCACGGGCTCAAGGTGAGAGGGGCGAAGTATAACTCAGATATTAGAGGGATGTTTTTTACACAGAGGGTGGTGGGGGCCTGGAATGTGCTGCCAAGTAGGGTGATGGAGGCAGGCACGCTGACATCGTTTAAGACTTACCTGGATCGTCACATGAGCAGCCTGGGAATGGAGGGATACAAACAATTGGTCTAGTTGGACCAAGGAGCGGCACAGGCTTGGAGGGCCAAAGGGCCTGTTTCCTGTGCTGTACTGTTCTTTGTTCTTTGTTCTCACCACGGAAGATGGTGACATTTCAATTCAATAAAAAATTGGAATTACAAGTCCAGCAGTGACCATGAAACCATTGCTGATTGTCAGAAAAACCAATCTGGTTCATTAATATCCTTTAGGGAAGGAAATGATCGAAGATGATTGATGAGGGTAGGGCAGTGGATGTTGTCTACATGGACTTCAGTAAGGCCTTTAACAAGGTCCCTCATGGCAGACTGGTGCAGAAGGTGAAGTTGCATGGGATCAGAGGTGAGCTGGCAAGATGGATACAAAACTGGCTCGGTCAAAGAAGACAGAGGGTAGCAGTGGAAGGGTGCGTTTCTGAAAGGAGGGCTGTGACAAGTGGTGTTCCTCAGGGGTCAGTGCTGGGATCTTTGCTGTTTGTAATATATATAAATGATTTGGAGGAAAATGTAACTGGATTAATTAATAAGTTTGCGGACGACACAAAGGTTGGTGGATTTACGGATAGCGATGAGGACCATCAGAGGATACAGCAGGATATAGATCTGTTGGAGAATTGGGCGGAGAGATGGCAGATGGAGTTTAATCCGGACAAATGTGAGGTAATGCATTTTGGAAGGTCTAACACAGATAGGAAATATACAGTAAATGGCAGAACCCTTAAGAGTATTGATAGGCAAAGGGATCTGGGTGTACAGGTACACAGGTCACTGAAAGTGGCAATGCAGGTGGAGAAGGTAGTCAAGAAGGCATATGGCATGCTTGCCTTCATCGGCCGGGGTATTGAGTTTAAAAATTGGCAAGTCATGTTGCAGCTTTATAGAACCTTAGTTGGGCTGCACTTGGAATATAGTGTTCAATTCTGGTCGCCACACTACCAGAAGGATGTGGAGGCTTTGGAGAGGGTACAGAAAAGATTTACCAGGATGTTGCCTGGTATGGAGGGCATTAGCTATGAGGAGAGGTTGGAGAAACTTGGTTTGTTGTCACTGGAGCGATGGAGGTTGAGGGGAGACCCGATAGAAGTCTGCAAGATTATGAGAGGCCTGGACAAAATGGATAGTCAGAAGCTTTTTCCCAGGGCGGAAGAGTCAATTACTAGGGGGCATACGTTTATGGTGCGAGGGGCAAAGTTTAAAGGAGATGTACGAGGCATATTTTTTACACAGAGAGTAGTGGGTGCCTGGAACTCGTTGCCGGGGAGGCAGTGGAAGCTGATACTGTAGTGACTTTTAAGGGGCGTCTTGACAAGTACATGAATAGGATGGGAATAGAGGGAAACGGTCCCCGGAAGGGACGGGGCTTTTAGTTCAGTCGGGCAGCATGGTTGGTGCAGGCTTGGAGGGTTGAAGGGCCTGTTCCTGTGCTGTAATTTTCTTTGTTCTTTGTTCTTTTGAAATCTGCCCTCCTTACCCAGTCCCAAATCACAGAAAAGTGGTTGAAATGGCCGAGCAAGCTACTCAGTTGATGAGCAGTTAAGGATGATGGGTAATGAATGGGTTGCATGTTGGCACAGTGGTCAGTACTGCTGCCTCATAGTACCAGGGACCCAGGTTCGATTTCCGGCTTGGGTCGTCTGTGCGGAGTTTGCACATTCTCCCCGTGTCTGCGTGGGTTTCCTCCGGGTGCTTCAGTTTCCTCCCACAGTCCAAAAATGTGCGGTTTGTATGGATGGGCCATGCTAAATTGCCCCTTAGTGTCAGGGGGACTAGCTAGGGTAAATGCATGGGGTTATGGGGATAGGGCCTGGGTGGGATTGTGGTTGCTGCAGACTCAATGGACCAAATGGCCTCCTTCTGCACTGTAGGATTCTATGATTCTGTGAATGCTGGTTCATCCAGTGATGCCCACATCCCATGAATAAAACAAAACAGAATTTTGGGCCCAGTTCAGAAAGATGGAAAGAGGATCTGTGACCCTATTTCATCCTAAATTCCCCCAGCATTTTCTTGCAAATTCTGTGTTACCTGTGCCGATGAACAGGACGTCATATTCACCGTCTTCAGCATCAACACGGTCAACTACAAGCTGCTTCAAGTTGTGTTTCCCATCATTGCGCAGCAACACCGGCCTCTCATGTCGAGGATGGACTGGTTGGTACATCGTGGGATGACTGCGCACAAATCGAAGGACATCATCTGGGTAATCCTTTGTCGAGCGATACTTAATTCCAGGAGGTGCATTAATCTGACTGGCACACTGCAACAGAGAACAAAGCAGTTTGCCGGTCACGTGTCAAGTTGTGTCTATTTGGCTAAGTGGACTTAAAATTCCAGCTGTTTCATACAGTCTCATGAAATCAAACAAATCATAAACTTTTTGTTATTTTAGCACAAATCATGTCCAGCTGGAACATACAGATAAAGAATCAAATTCTATTGGTGTAACACAAGCTTTGACTGCTAAACAAACCACTTTGAACCGCATTGTAATGCAGTGGATATTCAAGTCGTGCCACAGAATGTCATTATTGTAGATGCGATGTCGCTTTTAAAATGGACCCATTAGTCATGTTGTTGCTCCGGAATCATGCACTTTATGCTGTTGTGATAGGATCAGAATTGAAAACATAGGGCTCTCTGAATGGTTCACTGTACAAATACTAAGTAATAAACAACAATACACTGAGAGGGGAGATGAAGTGAGAGATCTTGGCGCACAAATCCACAGGTCACTGAAGGTAGCAGTACAAGTAGATAACATTGTAAAGAAGGCATATGGAATGTTCATTGGCAAAGATATAGAATATAAATATAGGGATATAATGTTGGAATTGTATAAACACTGGTGAGGCCACAACTGGAGTATTGTGTACAGTTCTGGTCACCACATTACAGGAAGGACTGATTTGATTTTGATTTAATTTATTATTGTCACATGTATTAACATACAGTGAAAAGTATTGTTTCTTGCGCACTATACAGACAAAACATACCATTCAAAGAGAAGGAAACGAGAGGGTGCAGAATGTAGTGTTCCAGTCATAGCTAGAGTGTCGAGAAAGATCAACTTAATGCAAGGTAAGTCCATTCAAAAGTCTGACAGCAGCAGGGAAGAAGCTGTTCTTGAGTCGGTTGGTAAGTGACCTCAGACTTTTGTATCTTTTTCCCGAAGGAAGAAGGTGGAAGAGAGAATGTCCGGGGTGCGTGGCGTCCTTAATTATTCTGGCTGCTTTGTCGAGGCAGCGGGAAGTGTAGACAGAGTCAATGGATGGGAGGCTGGTTTGAGTGATGGATTGGGCTACTTTCATGACCTTTTGTAGTTCCTTGTGGTCTTGGGCAGAGCAGGAGTCATACCAAGCTGTGATACCGCCAGAAAGAATGCTTTCTATGGTGCATTTGTAAAAGTTGGTGAGAGTCGTAGCTGAAATGCCAAATTTCCTTAGTCTTCTGAGAAGGTAGAGGTGTTGGTGGGCTTTCTTAACTATAGTGTCAGCCTGGAGGGACCAGGACAGATTGTTGGTGATCTGGACATCTAAAAACATGAAGCTCTCGACCCTTTCTACTTCATCCCCATTGATGTAGACAGGGGCATGTTCTCCTTTACGCTTCCTGAAGTCGATGACAATTCCTTCATTTTGTTGACATTGAGGGAGAGATTATTGTTGCCGCACCAGTTCACCAGATTCTCGATCTCATTCCTGTACTCTGTCTCGTCATTGTTTGAGATCCGACCCTCTATGGTAGTGTCGTCAGCAAACTTGAAAATCGAATTGGAGGGGAATTTGGCCACACAGTCATCGGTGTGTAAGGAGTATAGTAGGGAGCTGAGGACACAGCCTTGTGGGGCACCGGTGTTGAGGATGATCGTGGACATAATTGCTCTGGAGAGCATGTAGAGGAAGTTTACTCGAATGTTGCCAGGGCTGGAGAATTGGAACTACGAGGAGAGATTGTAGAGTTTGGAGGTGTTTTCCTTGGAACAGAGAAGGCTGTGGGAGTGACATGATTGAAATGTACAAAATTGTGAGGGAGAGGGAGAGAGTAGATAGGAGGAGCCTGTTTCCTTTGGCAAAGAGTTCAAAAACCAGGGGCCATAGATTCAAACTAAATGGCAGAAGGATTAGAGGGTTCATGAGGAAGAACTCTTTTACTCAGAGGGTGGTGGGTGTTTGAATTTGCTCTCTGAGTTGGTGGTATTGACAGAGGCCCTAAACTCTTTTGAAAAGTACTTGGATCTGCACCTACAGGGCAATGGGCCAGGTGCAGGAAGGTGGGATTAGAAAGAACACCTGGGTGTCCTTGGGCTGTCATGATGTGGAGATGCCGGTGTTGGACTGGGGTAAACACAGTAAGAAGTCTCACAACACCAGCTTAAAATCCAACAGGTTTATTTGGTAGCAAAATCCACTAGCTTTCGGAGCGCTGCCCCTTCGTCACCTGACGAAGGGACAGCGCTCCGAAAGCTAGTGGATTTTGCTACCAAATAAACCTGTTGGATTTTAAGCTGGTGTTGTGAGACTTCTTACTGTCCTTGGGCTGGCATGGGCAAGATGGACCAAATGGCCCCTTTTGTGCTGTATCATTTCTCTGGTTCTATAGAGTGCTGAGTTCTATACAAAGCAAAAGATCCCAGATCTCATTCTCACTGACTGGAGAGTTATATCCAAACCGTGCGAGCAGCATACCACAGTCAGTCTCTCTGAATTAAAGGGTAAAAACTGTCCTTTAGTTTCTGCAGCTACTAATCCATATTTAAATATTCATACTGTGTGACCATGTGATATTCTCCATTCTGATGACATCCTGGGCTCAGCAGTGTTGGATGTTCGGATACAGTTACGACCGGAACTGGACTGGTGGATTTTGGGCATGGACTGAGGTACAAATGAAGGATGGCAAATTAGCTGAGGCACCAGCTGGAGGGTGACTGCTGATTGTGAAGCTGCATTACATCAAATCTGGGTGTGCAGGAGGGTGAAAGGGCAGTGAACTGGACTCGGACTATGTGACTGTAGGAATTATTAGAGGAGATAACGCAACTTATTTCCACAGTGTAAAAAATGATAATAGATCTACAGAAAGAAATCTTTTCAACTCGCAGCTCCTGACACACACAATTCAAGGCAGGGTCTCATTACACTGACTAATGTTCCGAAAGTCCCGAAAGTTTCAAAATGGTGTCCGTGCAGATGAACAGAACATGCTCATTACTCACATTCTCTATCCTATAGGTCATTTCCAACATAGGGAGGCAGTGGCATAGTGGTCTTGTCACTGAACCAGTAATCCAGGGAACCAGGAAAATGTTCTGGGGTCAAGGGTTCAAATCCCATGAGGACAGATGTTGAAATTTGGATTCAATAAAAATCTGGAATTAAAATTCTAATGATGACCATGAAATCATTGCCGATTGTTGTAAAAAACCCTCAGGTTCACTAATGTCCTTTCGGGAAGGAAATCTGCCACCATTATCTGGTCTGGCCGACATGTGACTCCAGAGTCACAGCAATGTGGTTGACTCTAAAATACCCTCAGGAATGGGCAATAAATGCTGCCCAGCCAGCGACGCCCACATCCCAGGAACGAACATAGGAAAATAAACAATGGAAGTTACCTGGGAGGTTCCCCCTCATTGTTCCACTGGAGCAAGCTGAGAGGGAGTGATTGGAGGCAGCAGTGCTGGTGAGAGATTAATTGAATTGTTTATTTATTTAATTAGTCAGCTAGTGTGTGTTTTTTTTTTGGTCTTTACTTTTGCAGTTGTATTTTAAGTTTAAAGTGAAAACTGGAAGTGGGCTGCTAAGGAGTCTGGGAAGGGTTTTTTAAGGCACATGAAGTATAAAAGGTAGGCTGCAGTATACAGCGGGCAGCGTCGGGAGCGGGCAGAGGAGTGTGTGGGAAGCAGGGTGTGAGCTATAAGGCTTTGGCTCACAGGGCTTAGGCAGAAAGGGCGAGCGGGGTGAGTTTAAATTCATTTTTGCTGTTTCTATCTGGTACTGGCAAGGTATCTAGAGGGGATGGGTGTGCAGGCAGTGCTATGTTCCTCTTGCACTATGTTTGAGGTGAGGGACGACGACAGTGTCCCTGCTGATTACATCTGTGGGAAGTGCACCCATCTGCAGCTCCTCCAAAACCGTGTTAGGGAACTGGAGCTGGAGCTGGATGAACTTAGGATCATTAGGGACACAGAGGTGGCCATAGACAGAAACTTTAGGGATACAGTTACTCCGAGGAATGAAAACAGATGGGTGACGGTGAGAGCGGCTGGGAGGAAGCAGTCCGTGCAGGGATCCCCGGTGGTCGTTCCCCTTAGCAACAAGTATTCCGCTTTGGATACGGTTGAGGGGGATGACATACCAGTGGTGAGCCGCAGTGAGAGGATCTCCAGCACTGTGTCTGTCTCTGTGGCTCGGGAGGGTAAGGGGCAAAGCGGGAGGGCGATAGTTATTGAGGACTCGTTAGTTAGAGGGATAGATAGGAGGTTCTGTGGCAGCAAAAGAGACTCACGGATGGTATGTTGCCTACCGGATGCCAAGGTCCGTGACGTCTCAGACCGTGTTTTCCGGATTCTGAAGGGGGTTGGGAAACAGTCACAAGTCGTGGTACATATTGGTACCAACGACATAGGTAAGAGAAGGGACGGGGATTTAAAACAGGAATTTCGGGAGCTGGGCTGGAAGCTGAGAGCAAAGACAAAACATGTGGTCCTCTCTGGTACGTTGCTGGTGCCACGTGATAGCGAGTTGAGGAACAGGGAGAGAGTGCACTTAAACATGTGGTTGCAGGGATGGTGTAGGAGGGAGGGTTTCAGATACGTGGATAATTGGAACACATTCCGGGGAAGGTGGGACCTGTACAAACAGGACGGGGTGCACCTGAACCACAGGGGCACCAATATCCTAGGAGGGAAATTTGTTACGGCTCTTCAGGGGGGTTTAAACTAATTTGTCAGGGGAGTGGGAAAAGGAGTTGTAGTCCAGAAGTCAGTGAGGGTGGTGAGGTATTGGGAAAGGTATCAGGGTCAAGGGTGGGTACCGGTAGACAGGAAGGTGGGTTGAAGTGTGTCTACTTCAATGCAAGGAGCATCCGGAACAAGGTAGATAAGGCCATAAGACATCGGAGCGGAAGTAAGGCCATTCGGCCCATCGAGTCCACTCCACCATTCAATCATGGTTGATTTCAACTCCATTTACCCGCTCTCTCCCCATAGCCCTTAATGAACTTGGGGCGTGGATTGGTACTTGGGACTACGATGTTGTGGCCATTACGGAGAGGTGGGTAGAACAAGGACAGGAATGGTTGTTGGACGTTCCGGGGTATAGATGTTTCACTAAGTGTAGGGAAGCTGGTAAAAGAGGTGGAGGAGTGGCATTGTTAATCAAGGATAGTTTAACGGCTGCGGAAAGGCACTTCGAGGGGGATCTGCACACTGAGGTAATATGGGCTGAGGTTAGAAATAGGAAAGGAGCGGTCACGTTGTTAGGAGTTTACTATAGGCCCCCAAATAAGACCATAAGACCATAAGACATAGGAGCGGAAGTAAGGCCATTCAGCCCATCGAGTCCACTCCACCATTCAATCATGGTTGATTTCAACTCCATTTACCCGCTCTCTCCCCATAGCCCTTAATTCCTCGAGAAATCAAGAATTTATCAATTTCTGTCTTGAAGACGCTCAACGTCTCGGCCTCCACAGCCCTCTGTGGCAATGAATTCCACAGACCCACCACTCTCTGGCTGAAGAAATTTCTCCTCATCTCTGTTCTAAAGTGACTCCCTTTTATTCTAAGGCTGTGCCCCCGCGTCCTAGTCTCCCCTGTTAATGGAAATAGTAATAGAGATGTGGAGGAAGAAATTGCTAAGCAGATTATGGATATGTGTAGGGGTCACAGGGTAGTTGTCATGGGGGACTTTAACTTTCCAAATATTGATTGGAACCTTTGTAGGTCAAATAGTTCGGATGGGGCAGTTTTTGTGCAGTGTGTACAGGTGGGTTTCCTGACACAATATGTGGATAGGCCGACAAGAGGTGAGGCCACATTGGATTTGGTACTGGGAAATGAACCGGGCCAAGTGTTAGATTTGGTTGTGGGAGAGCACTTTGGAGATAGTGACCACAATTCGGTGTCTTTTGTTATTGCAATGGAGAGGGATAGGACCGTACGGCAGGGCAAGGTTTACAATTGGGGGAGAGGTAATTATGATGCGATTAGGCAAGAATTAGGGGGCATAAGTTGGGAACAGAAACTGTCAGGGAAAGGAACTAATGAAAAGTGGAACTTTTTCAAAGAACAAATACTGGATGTCCTTGATAGGTATGTCCCTGTCAGGCAGGGAGGAAATGGCCGAGTGAGGGAACCATGGTTCACGAAAGAGGTGGAATGTCTTGTGAAAAGGAAGAGGGAAGCTTATGTAGGGATGAGGAAACAAGGTTCAGATGGCTCGATTGAGGGTTACAAGTTAGCAAGGAATGAGCTGAAAAAGGGGCTTAGGAGAGCTAGGAGGGGACACGAGAAGTCCTTGGCGGGTCGGATCAAGGAAAATCTCAAGGCTTTTTACTCTTATGTGAGGAATAAAAGAATGACCAGGGTGAGGTTAGGGCCGGTCAAGGACAGTCGTGGGAACTTGTGTATGGAGTCAGTAGAGATAGGCGAGGTGATGAATGAATACTTTTCTTCAGTGTTCACCAAGGAGAGGGGCCATGTTTTTGAGGAAGAGAAGGTGTTACAGGCTAATAGGCTGGAGGAAATAGATGTTCGGAGGGAGGATGTCCTGGCAGTTTTGAATAAACTGAAGGTCGATAAGTCCCCTGGGCCTGATGAGATGTATCCTAGGATTCGTTGGGAGGCAAAGGATGAGATTGCAGAGCCTTTGGCTTTAATCTTTGGGTCCTCGCTGTCCACGGGGATGGTGCCAGAGGACTGGATAATGGCGAAGGTTGTTCCTCTGTTTAACAAAGGGAATAGAAATGACCCTGGTAATTATAGACCGGTTAGTCTTACTTCGGTGGTTGGTAAATTGATGGAAAAGGTCCTTAGAGATGGGATTTACGACCATTTAGAAAGATGCGGATTAATCCGGGATAGTCAGCATGGATTCGTGAAGGGCACAATTTTCAGATTGGAGGCAGGTTGCTAGCGGAGTGCCGCAGGGATCAATGCTTGGTCCTCTGCTCTTTGTGATTTTTATTAATGACTTAGAGGAGGGGGCTGAAGAGTGGATCAGTAAATTTGCTGATGACACCAAGATTCTTGGAGTAGTGGATGAGGTGGAGGGCTGTTGTAGGCTGCAAAGAGACATAGATAGGATGCAAAGCTGGGCTGAAAAATGGCAAATGGAGTTTAACCCTGATAAATATGAGGTGATTCATTTTGGTAGGACTAATTTAAATGTGGATTACAGGGTCAAAGGTAGGGTTCTGAAGACTGTGGAGGAACAGAGAGATCTTGGGTTTCATATCCACAGATCTCTAAAGGTTGCCACTCAAGTGGATAGAACTGTGAAGAAGGCCTATAGTGTGTTAGCTTTTATTAATAGGGGGTTGGAGTTTAAGAGCCGTGGGGGTTATGCTGCAACTGTACAGGACCTTGGTGAGACCACATTTGGAGTATTGTGTGCAGTTCTGGTCATCTCACGATAGGAAGGATGTGGAAGCGCTGGAAAGAGTGCAGAGGAGATTTACCAGGATGCTGCCTGGTTTGGAGGGTAGGTCTTATGAGGAAAGGTTGCGGGAGCTAGGGCTGTTCTCTCTGGAGCGGAGGAGGCTGAGGGGAGACTTAATAGAGGTTTATAAAATGGTGAAGGGGATAGAGTGAACGTTCAAAGACTATTTCCTCGGGTGGATGGAGCTATTACAAGGGGGCATAACTATAGGGTTCGTGGTGGGAGATACAGGAAGGATATCAGAGGTAGGTTCTTTACGCAGAGAGTGGTTGGGGTGTGGAATGGACTGCCTGCATTGATAGTGGAGTCAGACACTTTAGGAACATTTAAGCGGTTATTGGATAGGCACATGGAGCACACCAGGATGATAGGGAGTGGGATAGCTTGATCTTGGTTTCAGATAAAGCTCGGCACAACATCGTGGGCCGAAGGGCCTGTTCTGTGCTGTACTGTTCTATGTTCTATGTTCTATGAAATGATATTTATTTTGCTTCAATCTGCCAGGAATTTGATTGAAAATGCCCAAACACTTCATTTAGATGTTTAAAAGCCAATCCAAAGCGAGGCTATCACCCCATCTGTTTGGATCTGATTCCACAAGTGAAATAACAGTTTATTCCACCATCATTTCTTTTTATTCTTGAAAAGGAAATTTCAAACTTTTGAGATGTATAACTACTTTAGACTTCAGGGAAAGTTTATAGCTTTAGATCATTCACTAGCACAGGTCTGTACTATTTTTCTTTTATAATTAGGCCTTGTTAGTGTGAAGGTCACTATTGACCAATGTTACGTCTTAGTTTCCCCGAACCTGGCATTGATACTGTGTGAGTCCTGTGAGAGTTCACCTGTCATGACTGGCGAAGATCAATGGGCCGGAATATTCACTCTGACCTGATCATCCTGACCAACAAAGAACAATACAGCACAGGAACAGGTCCTTCGGCCCTCCAAGCCCGTGCCGCTCCCTGGTCCAAACTAGACCATTCTTTTGTATCCCTCCATTCCCACTCCGTTCATATCGCTATCTAGATAAGTCTTAAACGTTCCCAGTGTGTCCGCCTCCACCACCTTGCCTGGCAGCGCATTCCAGGCCCCCACCACCCTCTGTGTAAAATACGGCCTTCTGATATCCGTGTTAAACCTCCCCCCCGCCTCACCTTGAACCGATGACCCCTCGTGAACGTCACCACCAACCTGGGAAAAAGCTTCCCACCGTTCACCCTATCTATGCCTTTCATAATTTTATACACCTCTATTAGGTCACCCCTCATCCTCCGTCTTTCCAGTGAGAACAACCCCAGTTTACCCAATCTCTCCTCATAACTAAGCCCTTCCATACCAGGCAACATCCTGGTAAACCTCCTCTGCACTCTCTCTAAAACCTCCACGTCCTTCTGGTAGTGTGGCGACCAGAACTGGACGCAGTATTCCAAATGCGGCCGAACCAATGTTCTATACAACCGCAACATCAAACCCCAACTTTTATACTCTATGCCCCGTCCTATAAAGGCAAGCATGCCATATGCCTTCTTCACCACCTTCTCCACCTGTGACGTCACCTTCAAGGATCTGTGGACTTGCACACCCAGGTCCCTCTGCGTATCTACACCCTTTATGGTTCTGCCATTTATCGTATAGCTCCCCCCCTACGTTAGTTCTACCAAAATGCATCACTTCGCATTTATCTGGATTGAACTCCATCTGCCATTTCTTTGCCCAAATTTCCAGCCTATCTATATCCTTCTGTAGCCTCTGACAATGTTTTTCACTATAGAACATAGAACAGTACAGCACAGAACAGGCCCTTCGGCCCACGATGTTGTGCCGAGCTTTATCTGAAACCAAGATCAAGCTATCCCACTCCCTATCATCCTGGTGTGCTCCATGTGCCTATCCAATAACCGCTTAAATGTTCCTAAAGTGTCTGACTCCACTATCAATGCAGGCAGTCCATTCCACACCCCAACCACTCTCTGCGTAAAGAACCTACCTCTGATATCCTTCCTGTATCTCCCACCACGAACCCTATAGTTATGCCCCCTTGTAATAGCTCCATCCACCCGAGGAAATAGTCTTTGAACGTTCACTCTATCTATCCCCTTCATCATTTTATAAACCTCTATTAAGTCTCCCCTCAGCCTCTTCCGCTCCAGAGAGAACAGCCCTAGCTCCCGCAACCTTTCCTCATAAGACCTACCCTCCAAACCAGGCAGCAACCTATCTGCAAGTCCAGCCATTTTTGTGTCGTCCGCAAACTTACTCATCACCCCAGTTACACCTTCTTCCAGATCGTTGATATAAATCACAAACAGCAGAGGTCCCAATACAGAGCCCTGCGGAACACCACTCGTCACAGGCATCCAGCCGGAAAAAGACCCTTCCACTACCACCCTCTGTCTTCTGTGACCAAGCCAGTTCTCCACCCATCTAGCCACCTCCCCCTTTATCCCATGAGATCCAACCTTTTGCACCAACCTACCATGAGGGACTTTGTCAAACGCTTTACTAAAGTCCATATAGACGTCATCCACGGCTCTTCCCTCATCAACCATTCTAGTCACTTCTTCAAAAAACTCCACCAGGTTAGTGAGGCATGACCTCCCTCTCACAAAACCATGCTGACTATCGTTAATGAGTTTATTCCTTTCTAAATGCACATACATCCTATCTCTAAGAATCCTCTCCAACAACTTCCCTACCACGGACGTCAAGCTCACCGGCCTATAATTTCCCGGGTTATCCTTCCTACCCTTCTTAAATAACGGGACCACATTAGCTATCCTCCAATCCTCTGGGACCTCACCTGTGTCCAGTGACGAGACAAAGATTTGCATCAGAGGCCCATTGAACCCCCTGACCATCAAACACAACAAATCTCAACAGGCTTATTTGAGAGAAGGAACTGGTTTGTGTGAGGCTCAGATGTTGGGAACAAGAAGTAGTAAACATGGGTGTCAGGCAAGATAGAAACACCTTGAGCACATAGCAACCTGTGATAATTAAACTCTGCTTTTCCCAACACCTTCCGGGAGAAAGCTGACCTCGACTTGGAATCTTTCCACAGTGATAAACATAGTCAAAATCCTGGAAAAGTAATTAAGATATCCCGACACTTCATCACTCGACTGCTTCATAGGCACTTCCAATTTAAGTTTGTGCTGAATAAAAATGGAAATTTCAGAGTCAAGCACATTTTAAAAAGTATTCATTTAACAGATGGGGGAGTCACTGGCTCGGTGAGCAATTATTTCCCATCCCTAATTTTGCTTGAAAAGGTGATGGTGAGCTGCCTTCTTAAACTGCTGCATGTGGTGTAGGTACACCCACAGTGCTGTTAGGGAAGGAGCTCCAGGATTTTGACCCAACGATAATGAAAGAACCATTGCTGTATTTCCAAGTCACAATGGTGAGTGGTTTGGAGAGGAATTTCCAAATAGGAGGCTTCCCAGGTGTCTGCTGACATTGTCATTCAAGGTGGTACCAGTCGTGTGTTTGGAAGGTGCTGCCTAAGGAACCTTAGTTAGTTGCTGCAGAGCATCTTGCTGATGGTATATACGGCTGCCACTGTGCGTCAGTGATGGAGGAAGTGAATATTTATGGTAGGGGTAGCAATCAAATGGGCTGCTTTGCCCTGGATGGTGTTGAGCTTCTTGGGTGTTGTTGGAGCTGCACTCATCCAGGCAAATGGAGAGTATTCCATCACACCCCTGACTTGTGCCTTGTAGGTGGTGGACAGGCTTTGGGGAGAAAGGAGGTGAGTTGCTTACCACAGTGTTCCCAGCCTCTGACCAGCTCTAGTAGCCATAGTATTTATATGGCTAGTCCAGTTCATTTTCTGGTCAATGGCAACTCCCAGGATGTTGATAGTGGGGGATTTAGCATGGTAATGCCATTGAATGCCAAAGGGCAGTGGTTAGAGTTTATCTTGTTGAAAATGGTCATTGCCTGGCACAAGTGTGGTGTTTATGCTGTTTGGTATACAAGTAATCCCATGTTGTAGCTTCACCAGTCTGACATCTCATATTTAGGTATGACTGGTGTTGCTCCTGGCATGCCCTCCTGTACTTTTCATTGAACCAGGGATTGGAGCTAATGGTAGAATTTCCATTTAAAATAAAACATTGTGTTTTCCTTTATGGAACCATAGAATCTTAGAAAGTTAACTGCACACGAAGAGGCCACTTGCCCCATTGTGTCGGTCAGAGATCAGCCATCCAGCCTAATCCCACTTTCCAGTGTTTGGTCAGTAATTCTGAAGTTTGTGGAACTTCAGGTCCATATTTTCCATGGGAACTATCTTGGTGAGTGCCGTGTCAGACAGAGCTACCAGTTATGCAGTTGCCATTGCATCTTTTTCTCAGACCAAGGTTCCCTTGAATGGGATTCCTACCCTCAGCGACATGGTTTGTGGTGACGGAGGCAACCAGCCATTGGCTGGTGGTGGAATCTTCCAGTCCCGTCGCTGTGAATGGGGTTGGATGGGGGTCACTGTCAGTGGGACTGGAAGTTCCCACAAGTGGGAATGGTTGGAAAATCCCATCCCTTGATTGAAATATATTTGTAGGAACATTGACCAGAACCAATTTAGATTTATAAAGACAAATTCATATTTTTTAGGAGAAATTGTTTTCCACAGGAAGTATTTTCTCAGTTAACATGAAAACCAAGCCCATTAATAAGTTCTCGAACTGGAGAGAAACAGTTGCAGCATTATCCTGGAGAACTGAGATGTGTTAGATCACCCAGTGAGAACAAATCTGCTCTGATGATGTATGTGGTAGTTTCAGCTTTGGGTGTCTCTCATTCGGATATGTGGAGACTCTTACTCATCCTGAATAGTGATCTTCTTGCTTCAACCCTGGTTCTAAAGCTCAGTGCCAGCCAGAACTGACAGATTGAAGTGTTTGAATGAAATGACTGTCGGGAATACTATGTAAAACTAAGAAAATGATGATCCCGTGCAATGTAATGAGGACTGACCAAATATGTCAATTGGGTGGGTCTTAAGATTGGACATAATGCAAGAGTTGAGGGAAGGAAGCCACTCCCAGTTGATTTAGTCTGAAAGGATTGAGGAGGATTAGACTGAGTTACTGTTAATCTGTTAATCCTAGTAAAGCAGCAGATAATTAACTCAGTGAAATACACAACAGTCCACTGGAGCTCCCGCTGCTTTTAGACCTGTTTATTCTGGAGAGAATGCTATTGTGGTTCCAGTGTGTTCCCAAAAGGCATTGTTGACATCATAACTCCTGTCGCTAGGAAAATAATGAATCTACTGACACCACAGAAAGGGGTTTTCTCTGCCTCATCATTAAGGTTTTACACGTTGATTCAGATTTCATCAGGTCAGGATTCACTTCCTAGGGAAAAGGGTTTATGATTTCCTCGGAATGCTGGCCAATGCAATTTCCAGTGTGGCATTTCAAATTCACAACCCAAATTAACTTAAAAAAAAATAATCATCCCAACCTCCCACCAATTAAAGTAGTTAAAACGGAATTGACAAAAAGTGAATGACATCATGAACACAGAGTTACTGCCCAATCTTGCTTTCTACTTTAATTCACCACATTGTGGAAGTGAAGTCAATGTGAAGTATCTAATGTGCAGTCGCTATTGCTTTTCAGCAGAAAGTTAACTGCTTTAAGGCGATTCCTATCTCGAGCTCTTTGATAAATATTTCAGGATTATGTATCATAGGATTTTACTCAAATAATTCTTGGAGAAATTATGCAAATTCTTTATCAATGTCAGTTTGCAATTCTCCTTCTGAACCCAAAATTGGTTATATTTGAAGGTGATTGTGTGGTTTCAATACTGAGAAGGTGAGTTTCAATAGAGAAATGAGAAGTCAGTCAATCTTGTTCTACTGAACAACAAAGCATTTCCCTTCAGAGACAGCCAGTGATTTTGTGGAACTGTCTATTGTACATACTTTTATCACTGATATTGGATTGTTACTATGGTTACTGGCATAGCCTATCCATTCTCCTCATGTATGCCATCAATGTATGAAATTATCTGGGTGAAAATTACAATAAGCAACATTACCTCTAAAATGTTGTGTAAGATATGCAAAGCAATGGTTACTTTTACCAGGAACTTTATTCAAATGTTAAATGGACACACCAGTGATATGATGATTGATGTGTTTTTTTGCCAAAGGTTTGTCAGACTCCCTGTTTAAAGGTTTTTTTTCCTCTAGTCACCAACAGCATCCTCCAAACCCACGGCTTCTAACACCTAGAAACTCAAGGGCAGCAGATACCTGGGAACACCTCCACCTGTAAGTTCCCCTTCAAATCACTCACATCCTGACTTGGAAATATATCGCCATTCCCTCACTGTCGCTGGGTCAAAATCCTGGAGCTCCCTCCCTAACAGCACTGTGGGTGTACCTACACCATGCTGACTGCAGCGGTTCAAAATGGCAGCTCACCACCACCTTCTCGAGGGCAATTATTAATGGGCAATTTAAAACAAATGCTGGCTAGCCAGTGATGCCCACAGCGCATGAAATAATTCAAAAAAGAAACTTCCGTTTGGAGAACTAAGAGTGACTCCAGTCCCTGTTATGTTGGGAACCTATCCTTTAGGTGTTCAATATCCAATATTGGAAGTGCAGACATTTCCTCCAATTTATTATTGGGAAGACTGAGGTCATTGTTCTTGGTTCCCACTCTAAATTTCAGTTCTTAGCTCCGGTCTCCATCCCTCTCCCTGGCAACAGACTGAAATTAATCCATTTGTTCACAACCTGGGTGTTGGGGTCATCTTGACATTTGATCCCAAGATGAGCTTCTGACCTCATGTTTGTATCATCGTGAAGACCGCCTATTTCCACCTCCATAACATCGCCCAACTTTGCCTCTATCTCTTCACATAACACCATAAGACCATACGACCATACGACATAGAAGCAGAATCAGGCCATTTGGCCCATCAAGTCTGCTCTGCCATTCAATCATGCCTGATATTTTTCTCATCCCCATTCTACTGCCTTTTCCCCATAACCCCTGATCTCCTTATTAATCAAGAACCTTTCTATCTCTGTCTTAATGGCACTTAAACCCTGCTGAAACCCACATCTCTACCTTTTTTATACATTGGATCCTGGTTAGACAACCGCTTAATTTTAACATTATTATCCTTTTGTTCAAATCCTGCCATATTTGAGAGCACGAAAACTCTTTTAGCATGAAATGTTTAAGTGATAAACACTATTTGTACAACATCAAATATTCACTTTTGTATGAAAGGTACTTACACTGCCTGGTCTGGGATAGGGCACTTTACCCTCATAAGCTGCCCAGTGATATTCAGGCCCCTCCTTATGTGCAAAGGGTCCATTGAATGCTTCTCGGATAGCAGACATGTGATACACACATACAGCAAACCCTTGGAATACATTGCTGTAAAATACAGATTCAGACAAGTCACCACTGAGTGAGTTATTGCAACAGTTAGTCTTTCAATGTCAATTTACATCTGAAGACTTGCATTTATGTCATTGCCCTTCATGACGCTTGGATCTAAAGTACTTCACAGCCAATGACATGCTTCTGAAATGTGCTCACTGCTGTAATGTCAGAAACATGACAGTTAATTTGTACACAGCAAGATCCCATAAATGCAAATTTTTCGTAAGATGAATTTACGAGAAGAAGATTTCTCTGTTTTTATTTCTAAGTTATTTAGTTTGGGTGCTGCCTGATTGTCCACGTGGTTTTACAATTGCCTTATTATGCTGTTATAATAAATAAGTTTCTGCATGATATTCCTCTCACACTGAGTCTTCGGTGTTGGCTGGGCTAGAGGTGTAGGGATGTAGAGATGTAGAAGGAGGAACAACTCAAACAATCCCATATCCCTTTCTGCTGACTGACAATCGCAAGGATCTGACAGAAGCATGGGACTGGTTTGGCTGCCAATTCTCCACTGGGAGATATTCAAATTGGCTAACGTGAAGATTAGCTAAAGGGGAAGAATTAAATTAGGTGGACAGAGTGGTGAAGAAGGCATTCGGCATGCTTGGTTTCTTTGGTCAGAACATTGAATACAGGAGTTGCGACATCTTGTTGAAGTTGTACAAGACATTGGTAAGGCCACACTTGGAATACTGAGTACAGTTCTGGTCACCCCATTATAGAAGGGATATTATTAAACTAGAAAGAGTGCAGAAAAGATTTACTAGGATGCTACTGAGACTTGATGGTCTGAGTTATAAGGAGAGGCTGGATAGACTAGGACTTTTTTCTCTAGAGCGTAGGAGACTGAGGGAGACTTATAGAGGTCTATAAAATAATGAAGGGCATAGATCAGCGAGATAGTCAATATCTTTTCCCAAAAGTAGGGGAGTCTAAAACTAGAGGGCATAGGTTTAAGGTGAGAGGGGAGAAATACAAAAGTGTCCAGAGGGGCAATTTTCTCACACAGAGGGTGGTGAGTGTCTGGAACAAGCTGCCAGAGGTAGTAGTAGAGGCGGGCATAATTTTGTCTTTTAAAAAGCATTTGGACAGTTACTTGGGTAAGATGGTTATAGAGGGATATGGGCCAAATTTGGGCAAGTGGGACTAGCTTAGGGGTTTAAAGAAAAAGGGCGGCATGGACAAGTTGGGCCGAAGGGTCTGTTTCCATGCTGTAAACCTCTCTGACTCTATAACATTAAACATGGAATTAAGGTATGATTTATATTCAATGAATAACAAATCAAATGTGGATTTCTTTCCTTTGATTTCTTTTATTTTCTTGAAGCTACCAAAGACGTCAGACTTTAACTGTTAAAAAATGCTGCAAAAACAGGGATCAACTTATACATCAGGTTTCAGTGAGAAGTGCTGTTGTGGGTGTGGATGGGTGCCAGCTTTGTCCTTCACCATGTGGGGCCTGCTTTGTGTGGGCATGTCTTAAACCCCTGTACAAATTCACAGCACACGCCATGGCACTGGCTTGATCACCTACACCCCATTATAAAGTACTGGTAAGCAAGTTATGCAAAGGAGGAGGGTCGATTCAGGACCCAAAAGGTAATTTACACATGGTGGCTGGGGCCATGGCATTCGTCTTTATGAAGGAGGTCGATGCTACCCAGAATGTGACAGACGAGAAAACTCTGTCTAATAATCTTCTAGTTTTCTCTAGACTCATGGGAGATGCCAGAGAACTGGAGAATTGCAAATGTCACACCCTTGTTCAAAAAGGCTGTGAGGATAAGCCCAGCAATTACAGGCTAATTGGTTTAACATCAGTGGTGGGCAAACTTCTAGAAATAATTATTCTGAATAGAATTAGTAGTCACATGGAAAATGTGGATTCATAAAATAGAACCCTGCAGTGCAGAAGGAGGCCATTTGGCCCATCGGGTCTGCACCGACCACAATTCCACCCAGGCCCAATTCCCATAACCCCATGTATTTACCGTGCTAATCCCCCTGACACTATGGGCAATTTACCATGATGTGGAGATACCGGCATTGGACTGGGGTAAGCACAGTAAGAAGTCTCACAAAACCAGGTTAAAATCCAACAGGTTTATTTGGAGGTACAAGCCACAAGCTTTCAGAGTGCTGCCCCTTCATCAGGTGAGTGGGAGTTCTGTTCACAAACAGGGCATATAAAGACACAAATTCAATTTACAAAATAATGGTTGGAATGCGAGTCTTTACAGGTAATCAAGTCTTAAAGGTACAGACATTGTGAGTGGAGAGAGGGTTAAGCACAGGTTAAAGAGATGCGCATTGTCTCCAGACAGGACCGTTAGTGAGATTTTGCAAGTCCAGGCAAGTCGTGGGGGTTACAGATAGTGTGACATGAACTCAAGATCCCGGTTGAGGCCGTCCTCATGTGTGCGGAACTTGGCAATCAGGCTCTGCTCAGCGACTCTGCGTCGTCGTGTGTCGTGAAGGCTGCCTTGGAGAACGCTTACCCGAAGATCAGAGGCCGAATGCCCATGACCACTGAAGTGTTCCCCAACAGGAAGAGAACACTCTTGCCTGGTGATTGTCGAGTGGTGTTCATTCATCCTTTATCGTAGCGTCTGCATGGTTTCCCCAATGTACCATGCCTCGGGATATCCTTTCCTGCAACGTATCAGGTAGACAACGTTGGCCGAGTTGCAAGAGTATGTACCATGTACCTGGTGGATGGTGTTCTCACGTGAGATGATGGCATCCGTGTTGATGATCTGGCACGTCTTGCAGAGGTTGCTGTGACAGGGTTGTGTGGTGTCATGGTCACTGTTCTCCTGAAGGCTGTTTAGTTTGCAGCGGACAATGGTCTATTTGAGGTTGTGTGGTTGTTTGAAGGCAAGAAGTGGGGGTGTGGGGATGGTCTTGGCGAGATGTTCGTCTTCATCGATGACATGTTGAAGCTCCGGAGAAGATGTCGTAGTTTCTCTGCTCCTGGGAAGTACTGGACGACGAAGGGTACTCTGTCCGCCGTGTCCCGTGTTTGTCTTAGAACCATAGAACCATAGAAAATTACAGCTCAGAAACAGGCCTTTTGGCCCTTCTTGTCTGTGCCGAACCATTTTATGCCTAGTCCCACTGACCTGCACTTGGACCATATCCCTCCACACCCCTCTCATCCATGAACCCGTCCAAGTTTTTCTTAAATGTTAAAAGTGACCCTGCATTTACCACTTTATCTGGCAGCTCATTCCACACTCCCACCACTCTCTGCGTGAAGAAGCCCCCCCTAATATTCTCTTGAAACTTTCCTCCTTTCACCCTTAACCCATGTCCTCTGGTTTTTTTCTCCCCTAGCCTCAGCGGAAAAAGCCTGCTTGCATTCACTCTATCTATACCCATCAAAATCTTATACACCTCTATCAAATCTCCCCTCAATCTTCTACGCTCCAGGGAATAAAGTCTCAACCTATTCAATCTCTCTCTGCAACTCAGCTTCTCAAGTCCCGGCAACATCCTTGTGAACCTTCTCTGCACTCTTTCAATCTTATTTACATCCTTCCTGTAACTAGGTGACCAAAACTGTACACAATACTCCAAATTCGGCCTCACCAATACCTTATATAACCTTACCATAACACTCCAACTTTTATACTCGATACTCTGATTTATAAAGGCCAATGTACCAAAGGCACCCTTTACGACCTCGTCTTCTGAGGAGGTTGGTGCGGTTTTTCGCTGTGGCACATCGGAACTGTCGATCGATGAGTTGAGCGCCATATCCTGTTCTTATGAGGGCATCTTTCAGCGTCTGGAGGTGTCTGTTGCGATCTTCCTCATCTGAGCAGATCCTGTGTATATGGAGAGCTTGCCCGCAGGGGATGGCGATAGCATCGGTTGAAGGCCCTGTGCAGTGAAGAGGTCTTGTTCGAACCTGGGCATGAAGAGGTTGGCATATTGAGGTGCGAATTTGGTCCTATGGCCCCAATTTACTATGGCCAATCAACCTAATCCACACATCTTTGGACTGTGGGAGGAAAGCGGAGCACCCAGGGGAAATCCACGCAGATACGGGGAGAAATTGCAAACTCCCACAGACAGTGACCCACAGAATCGGACCCACGTCCCTGGCACTGTGAGGCAACAGTGATAACCATTGTGCCACCCACCTTGATTAGGAAAAGCCAGCATGGATTTCTAAAGAGGAAATCGTGTTTAACTAACTTGCTGGAGATTTGAGGGGGTAACAGGAAGTGTTGATGAGGGTAATGCTTTTGATGTGGACGTTTAGAAGGCATTCGGTACAGTTCTGCAGAATAGACTTGTGAGAAAATTTGTAGCTCATGGAATAAAAGAGGCAGTAGCAATTTGGATACAAAATTAGCTGAATAATAAGAAGCAGGAAATAATGGTCAATGGATATTTTTAAATCTGGAGAAAGGTTTGCTGTGCTGTTCTCCAGGGGTCAGTATTGGGACCTGTGTTTTTAACTGATATATATGACTGAGCTAGATCTTGGAGTGCAGGGGACCATTTCAAAGTTTGTGGATGACACAAAACTTGGAGGACAGTGTGGAACCTCAGAAGGACATAGACAATTTGGTGTAGTGGGCAGATAGGTGGCAGATGAAGATTAATGCAGAGAAGTGTGAGGTGACTGTGGTGAACCATAGTTGGTTACCACTATGAGTACTGAACCATAGATGGTCAGCACTATGGGTACTTGTAGATATGTTACTGTTGTCACTGTTGGGGTTAGGGTTGGGCTGTTCTACCTGTTGATATTGTTCTGTGGTACACTCCAGTTGGCTCCGCCTACCTGGAGGAGTATAAAGGTCACTGCACTGCCTGGTGATCCTTTAGTCTGGGATTGTATTGTATACAGTATGCTCCATTCTTGTTAGTAATAAAAGCCTTTATTTCCCGGGTACGATCCAGCCTCCCGAGTGATTTAATCGCGCATCAGTGATGCATTTTGATCAAAGAAGAACAAAGAAAAGTACAGCACAGGAACAGGTCCTTCGACTCTCCGAGCCTGTGCCAATCATGATGCCCAAACTAAATGAGAAAAACCTTCTGCCCTTACTCAGTCCGTATTCTTTAATTCCCTCCCTATTCATGTACCCATCCAGATGCCTATTAAATGTTGCTAATGTTCCTGCTTCCACCACCTCCTCTGGCAGCACGTTTCAAGCACCCACCACTCTCTGTGTGAAAAACATCCCTGCACATCTCCCTTAAACTTTCCCCCTCTCACCTTAAACCGGTGCACCCCTTGTAACTGACATTTACACCCTGGGAATAAACCTCTGACTATCCACCCTGTCTGTGCCTCTCATAATGTTGTAGACTTCTATCAGGTCTCCCCTCAGCCTCCGTCTTTACAGTGAAAACAATCCCAGTTTATTCAACCTCTCCTCATAGCCAACACCCTCGAGACCAGGCAACATCCTGGTGAACCTTCTATGATATGCACTCTCTCCAAAGCTTCTGTGTCCTTCTGGTCGTGTGGTGACCAAACTGCACACAATACTCCAAATGCAGCCTAACCAAGGTTTTATATCGCTGCAACATGACGTCCAAAGTCCTGCACTCAATGTCCGGGCTGATGAAGGCAAGTATGCCATTTGCCTTCTTAATCACCTTGGCCACCTGTGTTGCAACTTTTAGAGAACTGCGGACCTGCACGCCCAGATCCCTCTGTATGTTAATGTTCCTAAGAGTTCTGCCATTTACAGTATAATTCATACCTAAATTGGATCCTCCAAAATGCATCACCTCGCATTTGTTTGGATTAAACTCCATCTGCCATTCTGTGCCCAAGTCTCCAATCTATCTATACCCTGTTGTATCCTCTAATAACCCCTGGCACTATCAGCAACTCCACCAATTTGCAAACTTACTAATCAGATCACCCACATTTTCCTCCAGATCATTTATATATACTACAAACAACAGAGGTCCCAGCACTGATCCCTGTGGAACACTAGCTACAGATCTCCATTCTGAAAAACACTCTTCCACCGCTACTCTCTATCTTCTATAACCAAGCCTGTTCTGCATCCATCTCGCCAACCCACCCAGAATCCCATGTGATTTTAGCTTTTGCACCAGAAAACTTGGAGGACAGTGTGGAACCTCAAAAGTACATAGACAATTTGATGTAGAGAGCAGATAGATGGCAGATGAAGATTTTGGTAGGAAGCACATAGAGAGACGATAAAAAATAAAGGCTTAAATTCTTAAAAGTGTGCAGGAGCAGAGGGACTTGAATGTATGTGTGCATTGATCATTGAAGGTGGCAGGACAAGGTGGAGAGAGCAATTAATAAAGCATTTAATATCCTGGGCTTTATTAATAATAAATAATAATAAGTAATATTGGCCATGCTAAATTCTCCCTCAGTGTAGCTAAACAGGCGCTGGAGTGTGGCAACTAGGAGATTTTCACAGTGACTTCATTGCAGTGTTAATGTAAGCCTACTTGTGACACTAATAAATAAACTTTAAAACTTCAGGGACACAGAGTACAAGAGCAAGGAGGTTATGCTGAATTTATACAAGTCACTAGTGAGACCTCAGCTGGAATATTGTGTACAGTTCTGGGTGTCACAGGAAGGATCTGAATGCATTGGAGAGAGTGCGAAAGAGATTTAAAAGAATGTTTCCAAGGATGAAAAACTTCAGTTGTGAGGATATATTGGAGACGTTGGGACTGTTCCCCTTGGAGAGAGGAGAGGCTAAGAGGAGATTTGATAGAGATGTTCAAAATCATGATTAGGTTGGACAGAGTAGACAGTTCCCCTCATAAAAGGATCAAGAACGAGAGGGCACAGATTTAAAATGATTTTCAAAAGAAGCAAATGCAATATGAAAAAAAAAATCACACAGATGGCTGGGATCTGGAATGCCCTGCGTGAGGCATTCATGAGGGCATGAGATGATTATTTGAATAGGAACAATGTGCAGGGAAATAGGGAAAGAGACAGGAAAATGGCATTAAGTCATGATGCTCGTTTGGAGAGCTAGTGCTAACATGATGGGCCAAATGGCCTCCTTCTGCACCAGAACAATTCTGTGATTCTGTGGTTTTCGGTGAATAATGAATGTGAGTGCAGTATGTCACGGTTGAAAAAAACTCCATGCAATAATCTGCAAAAACATGATTTCTGGGGACAAGAAACAGCGTCGTTTGGATATTATCGACAGCAGTCTGAGGACAGTTTACAGATCACTAATTCACTCATTCAACCAAACCTATACTGAAATGAAGGAAACATAAAAGTATTCCTGGATTAAATCAGTTTCTTTAATACACCAGGAGAGGTTGGGGACAATTCTCCCAAAATATTTCTAAGTGTCGAATTTGCGTGAAAACTGGAGTAAATCCCGCTGTTTTTTTCTGCGGGAGTTTCAGAGTGAATCTCCCACACCCTGTGCACTAGCAACATTCACGCTAAAAATCAGGAGGCGGGGTCTATTCCCACTGGAGAGGCTGGCAGCATAGCGCTGAGTGGGCCATAGCGCTGAGCGGGCCACTGCGCATGCTGATCTGTCAGCACTGAGATCGGCGCATGGGCTGTGGCCCGCACTGACAGCCTCCCGATTGCTGGCCAACTCGTTCACTGGCCAGTCACATGAGCCCCGCATTGCTCACCCTCTCACCCCCACAGGCCCAATCGCTGGTCTTGCCTCAACCCCTCCTCACCCCACCGCAGCCCTGGTGTCCCGCCACCTTGCTCAGTGCCGACCTTCCACCACCAGACTGCCCCCCGCACCCCACCCCCCCCGCAATTATGGTCAGCTCCGATCGCTGGCCTCCCACCTTCCCCCACTGACCCTGACTGCAAAGTGGCAACGAGACCCCCTACCCCCACCAATTTCCCCCAGAGGCTATGGCCCCATTAGGCCCCGATGGGCAGTGCCAAGTTGCCATGGTGCCCCCTGGGCATTGGCACTTTGCCCCTGGGGCAGTGCTAGGGTCTCAGACTGGCACTGCCAGGGTGCCAATGCCCAGGGGACACCCTCCCGCGCCCGCCTCTCGGGGGGGGTGCTCGATTGCTCCCTGATGGGGGCGAATCTCCCAAAAACATTCTGTCGAATTCATCTCCGGATAGTTTGAGCTTCAAAGGACACAGTGCAAGCTGCAATTTCAATTGTACCAGAAAGTAGTTTGCAAATTTATTTTCCAATTTGTTTAGTGTTAAGAGAAAATTCCTGGGTCCTTGTGTGCACTCACCTCACCTCAGAAACGTGGCAATAATTATGCAACACAGCTTTGATATAGATTAACACATGTGGATGCTTCAACAAGATGTAGCAATGATTGGAGTCTGACGACAATTTATTGATCCACATTTGAATGTTAGAAATAATGGCATATTTACTTTACTTCAAAAGTTTACCTGGAGCAACAACAACTGAATACAAAACTCCAGAGAGAGGGAAATGGCTGCAAAGCTCAGACAGACAAATCATAAAACATTGCAAGAAGTACACTCCCAGAAAAACATCCAGCATTTTCCCTATTCTGTGCGTGCTTTCAGTTTCAATGCCAGGAGTCCTAATGGATCCATCCCCCTGAGGTTTTGATCTCTGCTCCATTATGTTATAATCTATGATTCTCCTGAGAAAGTTAAACTGACAGTGAATGGGAAAGTGAAATTAAACTCAAATAGCCTTGTATATATCAGACTGCACTGGAACATTGCACTGGAGGTAAAAGGGTTTTAGTTCTCTGAAGTTTCTCTGAGCCACAAACCTAAACTGCAAAAAAACACTCAGGTTTGTGAGTTAATAATTAATACTAATGAATAGAAAGAAAGATGATAAATTTGACAGAAATCTTGTTGCCAGTTTTAATGTGTTGATTTTTGGAGACAGAGGCTGGGATGTCCCACCCAGGAGATTGTGTTCAGTACCGGTTGGGAACATCAGCGTGATTCCCGCTGGGCAGCGGGTCAGAGCAACTCACGCAATCTCCTGTTTTTCAGCTCATTAATTACGCATTAGCGGGAACCTGTTGAATCTTGTGGTGGGATGGGCAGGGATTGGTCTGGCCCTCCATTATCTCATGGGGTCAAAGGTCCTGGCAATATATTTAAACAGCACCTGCTCAGATACTCACTCACTTCAGGCCAGGTGTGTTGGTCTCACCCTGATTCTCAACGGTGCCCAACAGAACCAAACCCTTGCCCCATGTTTCAGCGAGACCTCCCTGCAGATTCTCCTCCAGACCTTCCAGGAAAGGCGGAAGGTCCTCTCTTCTCAGGATGGGAGCAAGAGGTCCTTCCACCTTCCCACAGCGGCCTGGGAGGAAGTCGCTAGGGAGGTCAGCACCTGTGGCCAATGCGAAAGGACTCCCCTACAGTGCAGGAAAAGAATGAATGATCTGCACGGCTCCACCAGGGTAAGCGAAACTTCCACTCACTCCAAACTCACTCTCTCATCAGGGCATCAGGCATCTGAGGGTTACAGTCCACAGGGATGTCACACACAACCAGCAGATGGGACATCAGCACTGAATGTCTGCTGGCCTTTTAACCTCACCATCTCATGTCAGATTCTGCACAAACCATTCATCCCTTACTGGGGAGGGACTCAGCACACAACAGGCACGCCTGCTTCTGAACGGCTTCTTCACTGACAGTGCTCACACTCAATCCAGCTGCCTTGATCAGGACATACTGTACATATTGTTAAGCTGTACATACTCTGAGCCTGTAACATCGTCAGATGAAGCAAAGATCCCTATCGTGCCTTAAATCAACCTTTCAAACAGAGATCAGAAGTGGTTAGAGGAATGAGCAATTACACAAAGACTATGGTTTACCTTGTAGTTCTGAACAATACGTAAACCTCTGGGTTTTTATGGTCTCTGGTCTGCAACAGAAACACATCCTCTGTAAAAGAGAAAAAAACAAGGCAATTACAAGGATTGCAGTAACAACTGCAATCAGAACAGCTCCTGGGAGTTACTGATTGAAATCACCATCATCTGCAAGGAGATAATAAATGATCATCCTCTTGAGAAACAACTGACTCACTAAATTAACTGTTTAGGTCTCTTCCCCTCTAGAATCATAGAGCCATACAACAATACATAATAGAAATAGGCCCTTTGGCCCAACCAATCCATGCTGACCATGGTGCCCTCCCAGCTAGTCCCAATTACCCACATTTGGCCCAGATCCCTCTAATAATGGGGCACCACAGTGGCACAGTGGTTAGCACTACTGCCTCACAATGCCAGGGCTTGGGTCACTGTCTGTGTGGAGTCTGCATGTTCTCCCGTGTCTGTGTGGGTTTCCTCCGGGTGCTCCAGTTTCCTCCCACAGTCTGAAAGACGTACTGGTTAGGTGCATTGGCTAGGCTAAATTTCCCCTCAGTACATCCGAACAGACGCCGGAGTGTGGCAGTTAGGGGATTTTCACAGTAACTTCATTGCAGTGTTAATGTAAGCCTACTTGTGACATTAATAAATAAACTTCAAACTTAAACTTTAAAAAAATAAACTTTAATCCTTTCCTATCCATGTACTTATCCAAATGCTTTTTAAATGTTGCTATTGTACCTGCCTCAACCACTTTCTCTGGCAGCTCATTCCATATACACACCACCTTCTGTGTGAAGAAGTTGCCCCTCAGGTCCCTTGTAACCCTTTCTCCTCTCTTAAATCTACGCCCTCTAGTTTTCAATTTTCCTTCCCCGGGAAAAAGACTATGTGCGTTCATCCTGGTGATGCCCCTCATGATTTTATACATCTCAATGAGATCACCCCTTATTCTCCAACGTTCCAAGAAATAAAGTCCTAGCCTGGCCAACTGCTTCCTGTAACTCAGGCACACTAGTCCTGGCAACATCCTCGTAAATCTTTTTTGCACTCTTTTCAGTTTATCAATCCAATGTCTTTCCTATGATAGTGTGACCAAAACTGCACACAATATTCAAAGTGTGGCCTCACCAGTGACTAATACAAGTCTAGTTTGATGAGACTGAAAATCTTGTGGCAAACAAATAAATAAATGTTTTTGACGTTACTGACTTTGGAAATGAGGTGAAAAACTGCAAAAAAATACCTAGGATTATGATGGGGATAATTTATTTTAGGTAACTCTAATTGGTTTATCTTTCTGGCTATGAAAATATTAATACCTATAGAGTCTACCTTATGGATAACGGTTAAATTAATTTGTATGCTATTATAATAACAAAATATACAAGAAGTATGGCTTTAAAAATACAAATTGAAAAGTATATATATTCTTCAAAGATCTTCAATCAGAAATGCTGAGTGGATGATCCATCTCGGCCCTGGCACAGGTGTCAGTCTTTCATTTCATTCACTCTACATATCTAGAAATGACTGAAGGCACTGGACTCTGTAAAGACGCAGCAGTTGCAATATCACTGCGGAATTGTGCTCCAGAATGAACCATATCCCAGCCAAGTAGCCCACTGTAGCTATTGGACTGGCACCTACCCAACAAGGTCGAAAATTGCCCAGGTATATCCTGTACACAAATAACCCACAGCAAATATTCCTGCCCTTTTTAAATTGCTCCATTGTCTTATTAAAAACAAAAATCTCCAGGTCAGTGGATCTGACTGTTTCGTTATTTTTTGTGAGAATTACAACACAGACTTTATTTGGGCAAATTGCCAAAAAAACCATTGAACATAGAACATAGAGCATTACAGCGCAGTACAGGCCCTTTGGCCCTCAACGTTGCACCGACCAGTGAAACGAATCTAAAGCCCCTCTAATCTACACTATTCCAATATCATCCATATGTTTATCCAATGACCATTTAAATGTCCTTAATGTTGGCGAGTCCACTACTGTTGCAGGCAGGGCATTCCACGCCCTTACTACTTTCTGAGTAAAGAACCTACCTCTGACATCTGTCCTATATCTCTCACCCCTCAATTTAATGTGATGTCCCCTCATGCTCGCTATCACCATTCGAGGAAAAAGGCTCTCACTATCCACCCTATCTAATCCTCTGATCATCTTGTATGCCTCGATTAAGTCACCGCTTAACCTTCTTCTCTCTGATGAAAACAACCTCAAGTCCCTCAGCCTTTCCTCATAAGACCTTCCCACCATACCAGGCAACATCCAAGTAAATCTCCTCTGCACCCTTTCCAATGCTTCCACATCCTTCCTATAATGCGGCGACCAGAACTGTACGCAATACTCCAAGTACGGCTGCACCAGTGTTTTGTACAGCTGCAACATGACCTCCTGGCTCTGAAACTCAATCCCTCTACCAATAAAAGCTAAAACTCCGTATGCCTTCTTAACAACCCTATCAACCTGAGTGCCAACTTTCAGGGATCTATGCACATGGACACCGAGATCTCTCTGCTCATCCACACTACCAAGTATCTTACCATTAGTCCAGTACTCTGTAATCCTGTTACTCCTTCCAAAGTGAATCACCTCACACTTTTCCGCATTAAACTCCATTTGCCAACTCTCAGCCCAGCTCTGCAGCTTATCTATGTCCCTCTGTAACCTGCAACAACCTTCCGCACTGTCCACAACTCCACCGCCTTTAGTGTCATCCGCAAATTTACTAACCCATCCTTCTACGCCCTCATCCAGGTCATTTATGAAAATGACAAACAGCAGTGGCCCCAAAACAGATCCTTGCGGTACACCACTAGTAACTGAACTCCAGGATGAACATTTCCCATCAACCACGACCTTCTGTCTTCTTACAGCTAGCCAATTCCTGATCCAAACCGCTAAATCACCCTCAATCCCATGCCTCTGTATTTTCTGCAATAGCTTACTGTGAGGAAACTTATCAAACGCTTTACTGAAATCCATATACACCACATCAACTGCTTTACCCTCATCCACCTCTTTGGTCACCTTCGCAAAGAACTCAATAAGGTTTGTGAGGCACGACCTGCCCTTCACAAAACCGTGTTGACTATCCATAGAACCATAGAAAATTACAGCTCAGAAACAGGCCTTTTGGCCCTTCTTGTCTGTGCCGAACCATTTTTTGCCTAGTCCCACTGACCTGCACTTGGACCATATCCCTCCACATCCTTTGTTTCTTTGTTGGTTAAAAAGAAAAAGGAGGCTTATGTTCGGATGAGACGTGAGCACTCGGGTAGTGCACTAGAAAGCTTTAGATTGGCTAAGAGGGAGTTGAAGAGCGAGCTTAGAAGGGCTAAAAGGGGACATGAGAAGACTTTGGCGGATAGGGTTAAAGAGAATCCTAAGGCGTTCTATAGGTATGTCAAGAACAGAAGGTTGGTTAGGGCAAGTTTAGGGCCAGTTATAGATGGCAGAGGGAAGTTATGTGTGGAACCGGAGGAGATTGGTGAAGCATTGAACCAATATTTCTCTTCGGTGTTCACGCAAGGGGACATGAATATAGCTGAGGAGGACACTGGGTTGCAAGGGAGTAGAATAGACAGTATTACAGTTGATAAGGAGGATGTGCAGGATATTCTGGAGGGTCTGAAAATAGATAAATCCCCTGGTCCGGATGGGATTTATCCAAGGATTCTCTGGGAGGCAAGAGAAGTGATTGCAGAGCCTCTGGCTCTGATCTTCAGGTCGTCGTTGGCCTCTGGTATAGTACCAGAAGATTGGAGGTTAGCGAATGTTGTCCCATTGTTTAAGAAGGGGAACAGAGACTTCCCCGGGAATTATAGACCGGTGAGTCTCACTTCTGTTGTCGGCAAGATGTTGGAAAAAATTATAAGGGATAGGATTTATAGTTATTTGGAGAGTAATGAATTGATAGGTGATAGTCAGCATGGTTTTGTGGCAGGTAGGTCGTGCCTTACTAACCTTATTGAGTTTTTTGAGAAAGTGACCAAGGAGGTGGATGGGGGCAAGGCAGTGGACGTGGTATATATGGATTTTAGTAAGGCGTTTGATAAGGTTCACCATGGTAGGCTTCTGCAGAAAATGCAGATGTATGGGATTGGGGGTGATCTAGGAAATTGGATCAGGAATTGGCTAGCGGATAGGAAACAGAGGGTGGTGGTTGATAGTAAATATTCATCATGGAGTGCGGTTACAAGTGGTGTACCTCAGGGATCTGTTTTGGGGCCACTGCTGTTTGTAATATTTATTAATGATCTGGATGAGGGTATAGTTGGGTGGATTAGCAAATTTGCTGATGACACCAAAGTCGGTGGTGTGGTAGACAGTGAGGAAGGGTGTCGTAGTTTGCAGGAAGACTTAGACAGGTTGCAAAGTTGGGCCGAGAGGTGGCGGATGGAGTTTAATGCGGAGAAGTGTGAGGTAATTCACTTTGGTAGGAATAACAGATGTGTTGAGTATAGGGCTAACGGGAGGACTTTGAATAGTGTGGAGGAGCAGAGGGATCTAGGTGTATGTGTGCATAGATCCCTGAAAGTTGGGAATCAAGTAGATAAGGTTGTTAAGAAGGCATATGGTGTCTTGGCGTTTATTGGTAGGGGGATTGAATTTAGGAGTCGTAGCGTTATGTTGCAACTGTACACAACTCTGGTGCGGCCGCACTTGGAGTACTGTGTGCAGTTCTGGTCCCCACATTACAGGAAGGATGTGGAGGCTTTGGAGAGGGTGCAGAGGAGGTTTACCAGGATGTTGCCTGGTATGGAGGGGAGATCCTATGAGGAGAGGCTGAGGGATTTGGGATTGTTTTCGCTGGAAAGGCGGCGGCTAAGAGGGGATCTTATTGAAACATATAAGATGATTAGAGGTTTAGATAGGGTGGATAGTGATAGCCTTTTTCCTCTGATGGAGAAATCCAGCACGAGGGGGCATGGCTTTAAATTGAGGGGGGGTAGTTATAGAACCGATGTCAGGGGTAGGTTCTTTACCCAGAGGGTGGTGAGGGATTGGAATGCCCTGCCAGCATCAGTAGTAAATGCGCCTAGTTTGGGGGCGTTTAAGAGATCCGTAGATAGGTTCATGGACGAAAAGAAATTGGTTTAGGTTGGAGGGTCACAGTTTTTTTTTTTAACTGGTCGGTGCAACATCGTGGGCCGAAGGGCCTGTTCTGCGCTGTAATGTTCTATGTTCTATGTTCTATCCCTCTCATCCATGAACCCGTCCAAGTTTTTCTTAAATGTTAAAAGTGACCCCGCATTTACCACTTTATCCGGCAGCTCATTCCACACTCCCACCACTCTCTGCGTGAAGAAGCCCCCCCTAATATTCCCTTTAAACTTTTCTCCTTTCACCCTTCACCCATGCCCTCTGGTTTTTTTCTCCCCTAGCCTCAGCGGAAAAAGCCTGCTTGCATTCACTCTATCTATACCCATCAAAATCTTATACACCTCTATCAAATCTCCCCTCAATCTTCTACGCTCCAGGGAATAAAGTCCCAACCTATTCAATCTCTCTCTGTAACTCAGCTTCTCAAGTCCCGGCAACATCCTTGTGAACCTTCTCTGCACTCTTTCAACCTTATTTACATCCTTCCTGTAATTAGGTGACCAAAACTGTACACAATACTCCAAATTCGGCCTCACCAATGCCTTATATAACCTTACCATAACACTCCAACTTTTATACTCGAAACTCCGATTTATAAAGGCCAATGTACCAAAGGCACTCTTTACGACCCTATCCACCTGTGACGTCACTTTTAGGGAATTCTGTACCTGTATTCCCAGATCCCTCTGTTCAACTGCACTCTTCAGAGTCCTCTCTTCAGAGTTCTACCATTTACCCTGTACGTTCTACTTTGGTTTGTCCTTCCAATGTGCAATATCTCACACTTGTCTGCGTTAAATTCCATTTGCCATTTTTCAGCCCATTTTTCTAGTTGGTCCAAATCCCTCTGCAAGCTTTGAAAACCTTCCTCACTGTCCACTACACCTCCAATCTTTGTATCATCAGCAAACTTGCTGATCCAATTTACCACATTATCATCCAGATCATTGATATAGATGACAAACAACAATGGACCCAACACCGATCCCTGCGGCACACCACTAGTCACAGGCCTCCACTCAGAAAAGCAATCCTCCACAACCACTCTCTGGCTTCTTCCATTGAGCCAGTGTCTAATCCAATTTACTACCTCCCCATGTATACCTAGCGACTGAACCTTCCTAACTAACCTCCCATGAGGGACCTTGTCAAAGGCCTTGCTAAAATCCAGGTAGACAACATCCACCGCCTTCCCTTCATCCACTTTCCTGGTAACCTCCTCGAAAAACTCTAATAGATTGGTCAAACATGACCTACCACGCACAAAGCCATGTTGACTCTCCCTAATAAGTCCCTGTCTATCCAAATATTTGTAGATCCTATCCCTTATCACACCTTCCAATAACTTGCCCACCACATTACTGGCCTATAATTTCCCGGATTTCTTTTGGAACCTTATCCCTAATCAAATTATTCCTTTCTAGATGATTATAATTCCTATCACTTATAATCCTTTCCAGAACTTTGCCCACAGAAATAACAGAAGTAAGGCTCACTGGTCTATAATTACCAGGGTTGTCTCTACTCCCCTTCTTGAACAAGGGGACAACATTTGCTATCCTCCAGTCTTCTGGCACTATTGCTGTAGACAATGACGACATAAAGATCAAAGCCAAAGGCTCTGCAATCTCCTCCCTAGCCTCCCAGAGAATCCTAGGATAAATCCCATCCGGCCCAGGGGACTTATCTATTTTCACACTTTTCAGAATTGCTAACACCTCCTCCTCATTAACCTCAATCCCGTCCAGTCCAATAGCCTGTATCTCAGTATTCTCTTCGACAACATTGTCTTTTTCCTGCGTGAATATTGACGAAAAATATTCATTTAGCGCCTCTCCTATCTCTTCAGACTCCACGCACAACTTCCCACTCCTGTCCTTGACTGGCCCTAATCTTACCCGAGTCATTCTTTTATTCCTGACATACCTATAGAAAGCTTTAGGGTTTTCCTTGATCCTACCTGCCGAAGACTTCTCATGTCCCCTCCTGGCTCTTCTTAACTCTCTCTTTAGGTCCTTCCTGGCTAACTTGTAACTCTCAAGCGCCCTAACTGAGCCTTCACGTCTCATCTTAACATAAGCCTCCTTCTTCCTCTTCACAAGAGATTCAACTTCTTTAGTAAACCACGGTTCCCTCACTCGACCACTTCCTCCCTGCCTGACAGGTACATACTTATCAAGGACTCACAGTAGCTGTTCCTTGAACAAGCTCCACATTTCAATTGTGCCCATCCCCTGCAGTTTCCTTCCCCAACTTATGCATCCTAAATCTCACCTAATCGCATCATAATTTCCTTTCCCCCAGCTATAACTCCTGCCCTTCGGTATATACCTATCCCTGTCCATCGCTAAAGTAAGCGTAACCAAATTGCGGTTACTGGCACCAAAGTGCTCACCCACCTCCAAATTTAACACCTGGTCTGGTTCATTACCCAGTACCAAATCCAATGTGGCCTCGCCTCTTGTTGGCCTATCTACATAGTGTGTCAGGAAACCCTCCTGCACACATTGGACAAAAACTGACCCCTCTAAAGTACTCAAACTTTGGCTTTTCCAGTCAATATTTGTAAAGTTAAAGTCCCCCTAACAACTATCCTGTTACTTTCGCTCCTATACAGAATCATCTTTGCAATCCTTTCCTCTACATCTCCGGAACTTTTTGCAGGCCTATAGAAAACTCCCAACAGGGTGACTTCTCCTTTCCTGTTTCTAACCACAGCCCACACTACCTCAGTAGACGAGTCCTCATTAAACATCCTTTCTGCCACCGTAATACTGTCCTTGACTAACAATGCCACACCTCCCCCTCTTTTACCACCTTCCCTGCTCTTACTGAAACATCTAAACCCCGGAACCTGCAACAACCATTCCTGTCCCTGCTCTATCCATGTCTCCGAGATGGCCACAACTTCGAAGTCCCAGGTATCAACCCATGCTGCAAGTTCACCCACCTTATTCCGGATGCTCCTGGCGTTGAAGTATACACACTTCAAACCGCCTTCCTGCCTGCCAGTACACTCCTGCGACCTTGAAACATTCTATCTATGACCTTACTACTCTCAACCTCCTGTACACTAGAGCTACAATTCAGGTTCCCATCCCCCTGCTGAATTAGTTTAAACCTTCCCGTAGAGCATCAGCAAATTTCCCCCCCAGGATATTGGTACCCCTTTGGTTCAAGTGTAGACCATCCCATTTGTAGAGGTCCCACCTACCCCAGAATTATTGAACTAAGTTAACAGAAGTAATATTTATCTTTCAATGGATTAAGGAGTTGAGATAGGTAGCAATATAATAGTCTGAAGGTTGATCGACAGGTATATTTTAAGATAACTGGTTCTTTGAATAGTTGTTGTGAAATGTCCAAAGTTCAAACTGAACATGGGGGAGTGGCGAGAGAATGGGATTTTCTCTGTGCTGGGTATAGTAAAATTATAACCTGTTAATTACGGGCGGCACAGTAGCACAGTGGTTAGCACTGCTGCTTCACAGCTCCAGGGTTCTGGGTTCGGTTCCCGGCTCGGGTCACTGTCTGTGCGGAGTTTGCACATTCTCCTCGTGTCTGCGTGGGTTTCCTCCGGGTGCTCCGGTTTCCTCCCACAGTCCAAAGATGTGCGGGTTAGGTTGATTGGCCAGGTTAAAAAATTGCCCCTTAGAGTCCTGGGATGCATACGTTAGAGGGATTAGTGGGTAAAATATGTGGGGGTAGGGCCTGGGTGGGATTGTGGTCGGTGCAGACTCGATGGGCCAAATGGCCTCCTTCTGCACTGTAGGGTTTCTATGATTTCTATGAATTAGAAATGTATTTCTGAAGAAAGGGTCTCTTATCCAAGAAATCCAGTTGTTAAAAGCAGAAAATAGTTTGTTCTAACAATTTCGCATTCGATGATAGAAACGTTAGTTATTGAAGTAATTGCACTTTTCAATGTGTCTGCAGCAATAGCAAAGAATCAAAGCTGCAGTTTTTCCCTTCCCCAGTTTTATGACAATAAAGGAATTACTTTGATATTTTTTTATTGGCAATGCTCCAATGATGCCCGACATAAACTGAAAGAACAACACCTCACCTTCCAATTACAACCTTCCGGACTCAACATCGTGTTCAACAACCTTTGACTGATTTTCCTGTGCATTTTGAGCCCTGACATTCTATTTGTTTGGTTCCCTTGACTTGCTCCAACATATCCTGCCCCACCCGCTCACAGGGCCAGCTGTCACTTGTTTCTCAGTTGTACTTTTGCTGAGCATTGTCACTTGTTCTCCAAGTAACAGTCTGCTATCTTATCTTTTGCTACTATTAGCACCTTCTTCTGTCCTTATTGCTGTCATTAACACCCCTTTTATCTTGTGTCAACTTTGACAACTTTGTCAAATTTCTCCTTAGCTCCGACCAACTCTTGTCCGTTTATTCTTTCCTACCTCCTCCAATCCCCTCGCCAACTCTATAATTCATCACATTTCTACCTCTTTTCAGTTTTGAAGAGTTATATGGGCTCGGAATGTTAACTTTCTCTCTCCTCAGATGCTGTCAGATCTGCTGGGTTTATCCGGCATTTTCTGTTTTCATTAAGGAAATGCTTCAGATCTTTTAGCTCCACCTTGCTTCAGGTAAACACAACTGATGTCTTTGTTTGCTCAATTTTGAGAGTCCCTCTCTGAGAGGTACTTTGCTTTCTGCCTGTGTCTCAGTCTCCTCACACACCTGAACTGGATTTGCTGAAAAAGCAGCAATTTATTTTTTAAGCTTGGTTAATGGAATTCTGAAACTGGCCATTACAGGCAGCAGCCTGACAATATCACAGAGTGATAAAAAAATGATTTCCCACCAATCTTATAAAATTGCCTGGTGTTCACTAGCTCAGCACTTTACAAGCAGCAGAGCAGAGAACACACAAAGTGAAGATTCATGAGCTCAGAATCCCTCCCTGTGCAGCCAGACGTACTGTAAGCATCAAAATTATTGCTGAATCACGACATAAAGGATCAAGGAGAACTCCAAGGCTTTTTATGCATGTATTAGGAGCAAGAGGGTAGCAAGAGAAAGAGTAGGCCCGTTCAAGGACAATGGAGGGAAGCTCTGAGCGGAGCCACAGGAAGTGGCTGAGATCCTTAATGAGTACTTTGTATTGGTATTCACCAAGAAGAAGGACATGGCGGATGTTGAGGTCAGGGATAGATGTGTGAACACTCCAGAGAATGTCAATATATCAAAGGAGGAAGTGTTGAGTACCCTAAATTGCATTGAGGTAGACAAGTCCCTGGGACCGGACGGGATCTATTCCAGGTTACTGCAGGAGGCAAGAGGAGAAATAGTTGGGGCCTTAACAGATATCTTCACATCCTCTTTGACCACAGGCGAGATTCCAGAGGACTGGAGAATAGCCAATGTTATTCCCTTGTTTAAGAAAGGAAGCAGGGATAATCCAGGATTTTATAGGCCAGTGAGCATGACATAATGATGTACCACAAGGATCTGTTTTGGGGCCACTGCTGTTTGTCATTTTTATAAATGACCTGGATGAGGGCGTAGAAGGCTGGGTTAGTAAATTTGCGGATGACACTAAAGTCGGTGGAGTTGTGGACAGTGCGGAGGGAAGTGGCAGATTACAGAGGGACATAGATAAGCTGCAGAGCTGGGCTGAGAGGTGGTAAATGGAGTTTAATGCGGAAAAGTGTGAGGTGATTCACTTTGGAAGGAGTAACAGGAATACAGAGTACTGGGCTAATGGTAAGATGCTTGGTAGTGTGGATGAGCAGAGAGATCTCAGTGTCCATGTGCATAGATCCCTGAACGTTGGCACTCAGGTTGATAGGGTTGTTAAGAAGGTGTACAGTGTGTTAGCTTTTATTGGTAGAGGGATTGAGTTTCGGAGCCATGATGTCATGTTGCAGCTGTACAAAACTCTGGTGCGGCCGCACTTGGAGTATTGCGTACAGTTCTGGTCGCCGCATTATAGGAAGGATGTGGAAGCATTGGAAAGGGTGCAGAGGAGATTTACCAGGATGTTGCCTGGTATGGTGGGAAGGTCTTATGAGGAAAGGCTGAGTGACTTGAGGCTGTTTTCGTTAGAGAGAAGAAGGTGACTTAATCGAGGCATACAAGATGATCAGAGGATTAGATAGGGTGGACAGTGAGAGCCTTTTTCCTCGAATGGTGATGGCTAGCACGAGGGGACATAGCTTTAAATTGAGAGGTGATAGATATAGGACAGATGTCAGAGGTAGGTTCTTTACTCAGAGAGTAGTAAGGGCGTGGAATGCCCTGCCTGCAACAGTAGTGGACTTGTCAACGTTCAGGGCATTTAAAGGGTCATTGGATAAACATATGGATGATATTGGAATAGTGTAGGTTAGATGGGCTTTAGATTGGTTTCACTGGTCGGTGCAACATCGTGGGCCGAAGGGCCTGTACTGTGCTGTAATGTTCTACGTTCTATAAGTGGTGGGGAAGCTTTTGGAGAAGGTACTGAGGGATAGGATATATGCACATTTGGAAGAAAATGGACTAGTCAGTGACAGGCAGCATGGTTTTGTACGGGGAAGGTCATGTCTCACTAACTTGATTGGGTTTTTGAAGGGGTGACATATAATTGATGAGGGAAGGGCTGTGGATGTAGTTTATATGGACTTTAGTAAGGCATTTGACAAGGCCCCATTGGCAGACTAGTACAAAAAACTAAAATCACATGGGATTCGGGTTGGGCTGGCTAGATGGATACAGAACTGGCTTGATTATAGAAGTCATGATGTGGAGATGCTGGCGTTGGACTGGGGTAAACACAGTAAGAAGTCTCAAAAGTACTGTAGAGGATCAGAAGGACCTTGGGGTCCGGGTCCATAGGATTCTAAAATCGGCCCCACAGGTGGAGGAGGTGGTTAAGAAGGCGTATGGTGTGCTGGCCTTTATCAATCGAGGGATTGAGTTTAGGAGTCCGGGGATAATGATGCAGCTATATAAGACCCTCGTCAGACCCCACTTGGAGTACTGTGCTCAGTTCTGGTCGCCTCATTACAGGAAGGATGTGGAAAAGATTGAAAGGGTGCAGAGGAGATTTACAAGGATGTTGCCTGGATTAAGTGGCATGCCTCATGAGGATAGGCTGAGGGAGCTCGGTCTTTTCTCCTTGGAGAGACATAGGATGAGAGGAGACCTAATAGAGGTATATAGCTTGTTGAGAGGCATAGATCGGGTGGACTCTCAGAGGCTTTTTCCCAGGGTGGAAATGGCTGCTACGAGAGGACACAGGTTTAAGGTGCTGGGGAGTAGGTACAGGGGAAATATTAGGGGGAAGTTTTTCACAGAGGGTGGTGGGCGAGTGGAATCGGCTGCTGTCAGTGGTGGTGGAGGCAAACTCAATAGGGTCTTTTAAGAGACTCCTGGATGAGTACATGGGACTTAATAGGATGGAGGGTTATAGGTAGGCCTAAAAGGTAGGGATATGTTCGGCACAACTTGTGGGGCCGAAGGGCCTGTTTTGTGCTGTAATTTTCTATGTTTCTATGTTTCTATAGTAACTGCTTGGGAAGATGTATGTGCTGATCCATGTTTTTGATTTGATTTATTATTGCCACATTTATTAACATACAGTGAAAAGTATTGTTCCTTGTGTGCTATCCAGACAAAGCATACCATTCATAGAGAAGGAAAGGAGAGAGTGCAGAATGTAGTGTTACAGTCATAGCTAAGGTGGAGAGAAAGATCAACTTAATGCAAGGTAGGTCCATTCAAAAGTCTGACAGCAGCAGGGAAGAAGCTGTACTCGAGTCGGTTGGTATGTGACCTCAGACTTTTGTCAATTTTTCCCAACGGAAGAAGGTGGAAGAGAGAATGTCCGGGGTGCTTGGCATCCTTAATTATGCTGACTGCTTTGCCGAGGCAGTGGGAAGTGTGGACAGAGTCAATAGATGGGAGGCTGGTTTGCTTAATGGATTGGGCTACATTCACGACCTTTTGTAATTTCTTGCGGTCTTGGGCAGAGTGGGAGTCATACCAAGCTGTGATACAACCAGAAAGAATGCTTTCTATGCTGCATCTGTAAAAGTTGCTGAGAGTCGTAGCTGACATGCCAAATTTCCTTCGTCTTCTGAGAAAATTGAGACGTTGGAGGGCTTTCTTAACTATAGTGTCGGCATGGGGGGGACCAGGACAGGATGTTCTTGACCTGGACACATAAAAACCTGAAGCTCTCAGCCCTTTCCACTTTGTCCTCGATGATGTAGACAGGGGAATGTTCTCCTCTACGCTTCCTGCAGTCGATGACAATCTCCTTCGTTTTGTTGACATTATTGTGCCTCTTGCTGCCATGATACATTGGTGTTCCAGTGACACTGCAACATCTGCAAAGCTTTTGAACATTTTGGTTTCAACATTATTTACCAGCGACATCACCAGGAAAGTTCTATGTGAGATTGTCCTAAGGCTACTTCCTGACAGATGCAACAGCTGCTCTTTTACATCCTCTGTTCTCACCATCCAAGGCTTCAAACATTCTCTCCAAGTGAATTTAGGGCTTGACATTCACTGCTCATGATGTGATCTCCTCTACATTGGGGAGATCGAATGCAGACTGGGTGACTCCTTTGTGGAATATCTTCTCTTCATTCAGTCCATCAGTACGACCCCAAGCTTCCTGTCAGCTGTCATTTCAATTCTCCACCATTCTCCCACTGCAGTGTTCCAATGAGTAGAGCAGGGAGCTCAACTCGATAATGATTCATCCGAGGCTTTATATCAGTGACAGGTTTTTCAAACCACACACACAGTAAGGAGCTGGTGGAGTGCAGAGTTGGTTCCTGTGGGAGTTCAGTTCAGAGGAGCAAGAGATGCTCCATCTGAGCGTTCTTTTAGCAGTCTCCAGTACTTGGTGAATTTTTCTTTCCTTGTTTCCAAATGAGTTTAACTTTCGATTTTATGAGAAAAATAGAAAATTGTAAAAGTTTTACATAACTCTTAAGTATCTAAATTATGGGAACAACAGAAGGAGTTGACTGGTGAGTAAGTCTATATTAGGTTCTAGTTTATATAAATAGTCGGCCATTCAGCTGCTCTGCCATTCATTATAAATGACCATTATGGCTGATCATCCAACTCGGTAACCTGTTCTTACTGTCATCCCATATCCTTTGATCCCCTTTGCCCCAAGCGCTTTATCTAACTCCTTCTTGAAAACATACAATGTTTCAACTACTTTCTGTGGTAGCAAATTCCACAGGCTCGCCACTCTCTGGATGAAGAAATTTCTCCTCATCTCTGTCCTAACTGCTCTACCCTGTATCCTCAGACTGTGAACCCTGGTTCTGGACACCCCCACCATCAAGAACATCCTTCCTACATCGACCATGTCTAGATCTGTTAGATTTTCACAGAGATCCCCCCTCATTCTTCTAAACCCGAGCAAAAATAATCACGACTGAGTCAATCTCTCCCCATATGTCAGTCCTACCATCACAGGAATCATTCTGGTATATCTTCGCTGTACTCTCTCTATAGCAAGAACATCTTTCTTTAGATGAGACCTAAACTGCACACAATGTTCCAGATGTGGTCTCGCGCAGACTCTGTATAATTGCAGTAAGGCATCCTTGCTCCTGTTCTCGAATCCTCTCGCTATGAAAGCCAACATACTATTTGCCTTCTTTACTGCCAGCAGCACCTGCACACTTACCTTCAGCGACTGGTGCATGAGAACACCCAGGTCGTGTTGCATATTCCCCTCTCTCAATCTATAGTCATTCAGATAATAATCTGTCTTCTAGTTTTTGCCACCAAAGCGGATAACCTCACATTTATCCACATTATACTGTATCCGCCATGCATTTGCCCACTCACTCAATGGTCCAAATCACACTGAAGCTTCTTTGCATCCTCCTCACAGCTCATCCTCCCATCCAGCTTTATGTCATCTGCAAATCTGGAGATATTCATTTGGTTCCCTAATCTAAAGTATTTATATGTAGTGAATAGCTGGGGTCCCAGCATCGATCCTTGCAGTAGGTCACTAGTCACTGCCTGCCGTACAGAAAAAATACCCATTTATTAGGACTCTTTGATTCCTGTCTGGCAACCAGTTTTCTATCCGCCTCAATACACTGCCCCCAATCCCATACGCTTTAATTTTACGTGCTAATCTCATGTGGTACTTTGCTGAAAGCCTTCTGAAAGTCCCCTCATCAACTCTACTGGTTACATTCTCAAATAATTCCAGTAAATTTGTCAAGCATTTGCCAACCCTTTCATAAATCCATGCTGACTCTGTCATAAGGTCATAGAGTCATAGAGGTTTACAGCATGGAAACAGGTCCTTCGGCCCAACTTGTCCGCCCTTTCTTTTTTAAAACCCCTAAGCTAATCCCAATTGCCCGCATTTGGCCCATATCCCTCTATACTCATCGTACCCATGTAACTATCTAAATGCTTTTTAAAAGACAAAATTGTACTCGCCTCTACTACTACCCCTGGCAGCTTGTTCCAGATACTTACCACCCTCCATGTGAAAAAATTGCCCCTCTGGACACTTTTGTATCTCTCCCCTCTCACCTTAAACCTATGCCCTCTAGTTTTAGACTGCCCTACCTTTGGGAAAAGATATTGACTATCTAGCTGATCTGTGCCCCTCATTATTTTATAGACCTCTATAAGTTCACCCCTCAACCTTCTAAGCTCCAGAGGAAAAGAGTTCCAGTCTATCCAGCCTCTCCTTATAACTCAATCCATCAAGTCCCGGTAGCATCCTAGTAAATCTTTTCTGCACTCTTTCCAGTTTAATAATATCCTTTCTATAATAGGGTGACCAGAATTGCACACAGTATTCCAAGTGTGGCCTTACCAATGTCTTGTACAACTTCAACAAGACATTCTAACTCCTGTATTCAATGCTCTGACCGATGAAACCAAGCATGCCGAATGTCTTCTTCACCACTCTGTCCACCTGTGACTCCACTTTCAAAGAGCTATGAACATGTACCTCTAGATCTCTTTGTTATGTAACTCTCCCCAATGTCCTACCATTAACTGAGTAAGTCCTGCCCTGGTTCAATCTACCAAAATGCATCACCTCCTATTTGTCATTCGTCAGCCCACTGGCCCAATTGATCAAGATCCCACCTCTGTCAAATCCTGTTGCTTTTTTCCAAGTGCTCTGGAATTAAATCCTTTGTAAGAGCATTTTCCCCACTATTGACATCAGGCTTTGGTCTATAATTCTCTACCTCCCTTTTTAAATAGTGGGATTACATAAGGTGGGGTTATGCTGCAACTGTACAGGACCTTGGTGAGACCACATTTGGAATATTGTGTGCAGTTCTGGTCACCTCACTATAAGAAGGATGTGGAAGCGATGGAAAGAGTGCAGAGGAGATTTACCAGGATGCTGCCTGGTTTGGAGGGTAGGTCTTATGAGGAAAGGTTGAGGGAGCTAGGGCTGTTCTCTCTGGAGCGGAGGAGGCTGAGGGGAGACTTAATAGAGGTTTATAAAATGATGAAGGGGATAGATAGAGTGAACGTTCAAAGACTATTTCCTCGGGTGGATGGAGCTATTACAAGGGGGCATAACTACAGGGTTCATGGTGGGAGATATAGGAAGGATATCAGAGGTAGGTTCTTCACGCAGAGAGTGGTTGGGGTGTGGAATGGACTGCCTGCAGTGATAGTGGAGTCAGACACTTTAGGAACATTGAAGCGGTTATTGGATAGGCACATGGAGCACACCAGGATGATAGGGAGTGGGATAGCTTGATCTTGGTTTCAGATAAAGCTCGGCACAACATTGTGGGCCGAAGGGCCTGTTCTGTGCTGTACTGTTCTATGTTCTATGCTATCTTCCCGCCTGTAGGAACTGTTCCAGAGTCTATAGAATTTTGGAAGATGATCACTAATGCATCCATTATTTCGACAGCCACTTCCTTAAGTACTCTGAGATGTAGATGGGGATTTATCAGCCTTCAATTCCATCAACTTCCTCAACACCATTTCTCTACTAATACTGATTTATTTCAATTCTTCCATCTCACTAAACCCTGCCCCCAACATTTCTGGTATTTGTTATTTGTGCCCTCCTTTATGAAGACAGAACCAAAGTATGTATTTAGTTGGGTAGCCATTTCTTTGTTCCCCATTATAAATTCCCCTGTTTCTGACTGTAAGACATTTGTCTTTTTCTCTTCACATATCAAGAGAAATTGTTACAGTCTGTTTTTATGTTCCCTCCCAAATTTACTCTTGTCCTCTATTTTCCACTTCTTAATCAATCCCCTTGTCCTCCTTTGCTGAATTCTGAACTGCTTCCAATCCTTAAATCTGTTCTTTCTGATCAATTTGTATGCCTCTTTCCATGGTTTGGCCACCTTTCCAGTTTTGCTTTTGTGCCAGACAGAAATAAACAATTGTTACAGTTCACCCATGTCGTGTTTGAATGTTTCCCATTGCCTATCCACCATCATCCCTTTAAATAACATTTCCCCATCAATCATAGCCAACTCGCAAAATCATTGTAGCTTCCTTTATTAAGATTCAGACCCTAATCTCAGAATCAACTCTGTCACTCCCCATCTTGTTGAGGAATTCTGCCATGTCATGGTCACTCATCCCCAAGGAGTCTCACACAACTAGATTGCCTATTATTCCACTTGAGTGGAACGTCTGTGATGCTGAGGATTAGGTGGATGGCACATTTAGGGAGGTGGTCACACCACAGGTTAGAAATGTGCAGGCAGAGAGGGAATGTGTGACCACCAGAAAGTCTACAGGATTCAGGCAGGTAGTGCAGGTTCACAAACCGGTTTTCCATTTTGGATTCCAGTGAGGGCAATGGTTCCTCAGGGGAGTGCAGCAAGAGCCAAGTTTTGAGCATCATTAGTTTGCCCAGAGGAAACTCCACGAAAGGTTCACATCTGGGTGAACCTGTTGCAAATTGCGCCGATGTGATGTCACGTCAGTGAATATACTGAGAGGGGTTGTGTTAATTATTTTTAAATCTATTAAAATGTATTTAAATCAGGTTCATGCCTGTTATGGGATCTCAGAATACTTAAGGAAGTGGCCATAGAAATAATGGATGCATTGGTGGTCATCTTAAGACCATAAGACCATAAGACATAGGAGCGGAAGTAAGGCCATTCGGCCCATCGAGTCCACTCCACCATTCAATCATGGTTGATTTCAACTCCATTTACCCGCTCTCTCCCCATAGCCCTTAATTCCTCGAGAAATCAAGAATTTATCCATTTCTGTCTTGAAGACGCTTAACGTCTCGGCCTCCACAGCCCTCTGTGGCAATGAATTCCACAGACCTACCACTCTCTGGCTGAAGAAATTTCTCCTCATCTCTGTTCTAAAGTGACTCCCTTTTATTCTAAGGCTGTGCCCCCGCGTCCTAGTCTCCCCTAAAATGGAAACAACTTCCCTACGTCCATCCTATCTAAGCCGTTCATTATCTTGTAAGTTTCTATTAGATCTCCCCTCAACCTCCTAAACTCCAATGAATACAATCCCACGATCCTCAGACGTTCATCGTATGTCAGGCCTACCAGTCCTGGGATCATCCGTGTGAATCTCCGCTGGACCCGCTCCAGTGCCAGTATGTCCTTCCTGAGGTGTGGGGCCCAAAATTGCTCACAGTACTCCAAATGGGGCCTAACCAGTGCTTTATAAAGCCTCAGAAGTACATCCCTGCTTTTGTATTCCAAGCCTCTTGAGATAAATGACAACATTACATTTGCTTTCTTAATTACGGACTCAACCTGCAAGTTTACCTTTAGAGAATCCTGGACTAGGACTCCCAAGTCCCTTTGCACTTTAGCATTATGAATTTTGTCACCGTTTAGAAAATAGTCCATGCCTCTATTCTTTTTTCCAAAGTGCAAGACCTCGCACTTGCCCACGTTGAATTTCATCAGCCACTTCTTGGACCACTCTCCTAAACTGTCTAAATCTTTCTGCAGCCTCCCCACCTCCTCAATACTACCTGCCCCTCCACCTATCTTTGTATCATCGGCAAACTTGGCCAGAATGCCCCCAGTCCCGTCATCGAGATCGTTAATATATAAAGAGAACAGCTGTGGCCCCAACACTGAACCCTGCGGGACACCACTTGTCACCGGTTGCCATTCTGAGAAAGAACCTTTTATCCCAACTCTCTGCCTTCTGTCTGACAGCCAATCGTCAATCCATGTTAGTACCTTGCCTCGAATACCATGGGCCCTTATTTTACTCAGCAGTCTCCCGTGAGGCACCTTGTCAAAGGCCTTTTGGAAGTCAAGATAGATAATATCCATTGGCTCTCCTTGGTCTAACCTATTTGTTATCTCTTCCAAGATTCTATAGACTCTGGGATAGTTCCTGCAGATTGGAGGGTAGCTAATGTAACCCCACTATTTAAAAAGGGAGGTAGAGAGAAAACAGCGAATTATAGACCAATCAGCCAGTGCGATCTGCAACTTCCGGGGTTTTGGTGAATCTTGAGCTCCCGTTGTCATTCCTGCTTGGGCTCAAAACGCCCCGACCCCTGGGGAATCAGTGAGTAAAAGAAGGAAGGTCATTGATGAAGCAGCTGAACGTGGCCAGGGACACTATCCTGAGGGACTCCTGCAGAGATGTCCTGGAGCTGAGATGATTGTTCTCAACCACAACTATCTTCCTTTGCACCGGGTATGACTCCAACCAGTGGAGAGTTTCCCCCCGATTCCCATTGACTCCAGTTTTGCTAGGGCTCCTTGATGCCACACTCGGTAAAATGCTGCCTTGATGTTAAGGTTAGTCACTCTCACTTCACCTCTGGCATTCAGCTCTTTTGTCCCTGTTTGAACCAAGGCTGTACTGAGGTCAGGAGCTGAGTGACTCTGGCTGAACCCAAACTGGGCGTCATTGAACAGGTTATTGCTGAGCAGGTGCTGCTTGATAGCACTGTTGATGACCCCTTCCATCACTTTACTGATGCTTGAGAGTAGACTAATTGGGCGGTAATTAGCCAGGTTGGATTTGTCCTGTTCCATCAGGTGAGTGGCTCCTGATAAACGGGCAGTGCTCCAAAAGCTTGTGTTACCAAATAAACCTATTGGACTTTAACTTGGTGTTGTGAGACTTCTTACTGTGCCCACCCTAGCCCAACACCGGCATCTCCACACCTTGTATACAGGACATACCTGAGCAATTTTCCATATTGTTGGGTAGATGCCAATGTTGTGGCTGTGCTAAAACAGCTTGACTTGGGGTGTGGTAAGTTCTGGAGCACATATCTTCAGTACTATTGCTGGAATATTGTCAAGATCCATTGCCTTTGCAGTATCCAGTGCCTCCAACCATTTCTTGATATCGCCCAGAGTGAATCGAAGTGGATGAAACTGATGCTGGGGACCTCTGGAGGAGGCCGAGATAGATCATCCACTCGACATTTCTTGCTGAAAACTGTTGTAAATCTTCAGCCTTATCTTTTGCATTGATGTGCTGGGCTCCTCCATCATTGAATGTGGCAGTATTTGTGGAGCCTCCTCCTCCAGTGAGTTGAATTGTCCACCACTACCTATGACTGGATGTGGCAGGATTGCAGAGTTTAGATCCATTCGTTGTGGAATCACTTAGCTCTGTCCATCCCTTGCTGTTTGACATGCAAGTTGTTTTGTATTGTAGCTTCACTAAGTTTGACAATTCATTTTTGGGCATGCCTGGTGCAGCCCCTGGCACGCCATCCTGTGCTCTTTAGTGAGTGAGCCATTTCCTGCATGCGTGTCTTTATTCTAGTTTGTCACAGGAAGCTGTGTCTCCAGAGGCTGGAAATAAACAGGACTGGTGCTGGTAATTCAGATACTGCCATTATTTAGTATCACATCACGACAGTGAACTTTTGATTCAGTCTATCACTGATCACTCAATGCACATTCTGAATTGCTCTTAATAGATGCCTGGAACCCAATCTTCCTCACATAACAAACTTCTAAAATTCAATTAAATAATTTGTTGTGATAACTCTGTATTGGATTCAGAAAATAAGTTAAGAGTCAGTGAGAATTTTTGCTTCAATATAATATTATTACTTAATGTGAGAGGCAGTGGCAGAGTGATATTGTCACTGGACTGGTAATCCAGAGACCCAGGGCAATACTCTGGGAGCTTGGGTTCAAATCCCATCACGGCAGATGGTGAAATCTGAATTCAATAAAAATCTGGAATTAAAAGTCTAATGACCGTGAAACCATTGTCGATTGTTGTAAATACCCATCTGGTTCATTACTGTCCTTTAGGGAAGGAAATCTGCCGTCCTTACCTGGTCTGGCTTACATGTGACTCCAAATCCACAGCAATTTGGCTGACTTTTAAATGCCCTCAGGATGGGCAACAATTACTGGCCCAGCCAGCGGTGCCCACATCCCATGAACAAATAATAGAAAAAATGAAATTGTCCTTGGCCTGAACTGAAAGGTTGGCATTTGGTGCTCTCCATTGTCTTCACAGAAGCACAGAACCTAGAGCGCAGAAGAGGCTCTTCAGCTCATCGAACTGCCCCAATATGTGAGAAACACCTGACTTGCCAACTAATCCCATTTACCAGCATTTGGCCCATAGCCCTGAATGTTATGATGCACCAAGTGTTCATCCAGATACTTTTTAAATGATGTGAGGCATCCCGCCTCCACCACCCTCCCAGGCAGTGCATTCCAGACCATCACCACCCTCTGGGTAAAAATGGTTTTTCTCACATCCCCCCAAACCTCCTGCACCTCACCTTGAACTTATGCCCCCTTGTGACTGACCGTTCAACTCAGGGGAACAGCTGCTCCTTGGTGTAACGCAAGGATCTGTTTTGGGGCCACTGCTGTTTGTCATTTTCATAAATGACCTGGATGAGGGCGTAGAAGGATGGGTTAGTAAATTTGCAGATGACACTAAAGTCGGTGGAGTTGTGGACAGTGCGGAAGGTTGTTGCAGGTTACAGAGGGACATAGATAAGCTGCAGAGCTGGGCTGAGACGTGGCAAATGGAGTTTAATGTGGAAAAGTATGAGGTGATTCACTTTGGAAAGAGTAACAGGGATACAGAGTACTGGGCTTATGGTAAGATACTTGGTAGTGTGGATGAGCAGAGAGATCTCGGTGTCCATGTGCATAGATCCCTGAAAGTTGGCACTCAGGTTGATAGGGTTGTTAAGAAGGCGTACGGAGTGTTAGCTTTTATTGGTAGAGGGATTGAGTTTCGGTGCCAGGAGGTCATGTTGCAGCTGTACAAAACTCTGGTGCGGCCGCACTTGGAGTATTGCGTACAGTTCTGGTCGCCGCATTATAGGAAGGATGTGGAAGCATTGGAATGGGTGCAGAGGAGATTTACTAGGATGTTGCCTGGTATGGTGGGAAGGTCTTATGAGGAAAGGCTGAGGGACTTGAGGTTGTTTTCATTAGAGCGAAGAAGGTTAAGAGGTGACTTAATCGAGGCATACAAGATGATCAGAGGATTAGATAGGGTGGATAGTGAGAGCCTTTTTCCTCAGATGATGTTGGCTAGCACGAGGGGACATAGTTTTAAATTGAGGGGTGATAGATATAGGACAGATGTCAGAGGTAGGTTCTTCACTCAGAGAGTAGTAAGGGCGTGGAATGCCCTGCCTGCAGCAGTAGTGGACTCGTCAACGTTAAGGGCATTTAAATGGTCATTGGATAAGCATATGGATGATATTGGAATAGTGTAGATTAGAGGGGCTTTAGATTGGTTCCACTGGTCGGCGCAACATCAAGGGCCGAAGGGCCTGTACTGCGCTGTAATGTTCTATGTTCTACGTTACTTATCCACTCTGTCCATGCTCCTCATAATCTTGTACACCTCCATCAGGTCACCCCTCAGTCTTCTCTGCTCCAACAAAAACTACCCAAGCCTACCCAACCTCTCTTCATAACTTAAATGTCCCATCCCAGGCAGCATCCTGGTGATTTATTCATTGCATACTTCCCTGTCAAAGTGAATGATGAGACTTAAATGAAGCAGACTGATTGTGGAGATCTGGAACATTGCTGCCAGTCTCTACCTTTCAGAATAAGTGAACAAGTGTACAGGAACTGGTTCAAAGGGCCAAATGGCCTACTCCTGCTGCTATTTTTTATAATCTTTTTCCACTGGCTTTAGTGACATGTAGACACTAACTCCTGAAGCACTGTTTTCTGCTGCTGCTGATAACTTTATAATTAATTCTGTAGCTTGTTGAGATTAATGGTTTATATTCTATTGTTCCCCCCAGACATCAGCCTCGCTGAAACTGGCAACTTATATTTGAGGTCTCTGCTTGCTGTTTGAAAGCTGTGGAGCAGAGATCAGCGTCATTAGCATGCTGCTGGTGTCCCAGCTCATCGTGATGTCTGATTGCTAAAACTGATTATCTGGTAATTAATACCTTGCTATCTGCGGGAGTTTGCTGCATACTGATTGGCCAAAGTAGGCCATTTGGCCCTTTGAACCAGTTTCTGTACACTTATTCTGAATGATAGAGACTGGCAGCAATGTTCCAGATCTCCACAATCAGTCTGCTTCATATAAGTCTTCTCATTCACTTTGACAAGGAAGTATTCAATGAATGGTCGGACACTAGGAAGTTCTGTGCAACAAAGGGACCTTGGCGTGTTTGTCCACACATCTCTGAAGACGGAAAGTATGTTAGTAGGGTGGTGAAAAAGCCATATGGGACACTTGCCTTTACCTATCATACTGTGTTCCTATTTTACAGCAGTAATTACATTTGAAAAGTACTTCATTGGCTAAGCACATTTGAACATTCTGAGATCATTAAATACACTGAAATGCACACTCTATTCTCATTCTTATTAAACTCAATATTAAAGTTATTCAAAGTGATCTTTTGCCACTACTCCGTGGATACTCTGTGCTATCTGAGTCTACACCTGATTTGTGTTGCCAGTAATCGTGGTGCAACATTTACCCATTTCATCAAAATGTGTGTCTATCCCATTGGGTCCCATCACTGAACAGAGCAGCCTGCTTTTCACGAATGTGCTCCACTTGTTCACCAGCACTCGCTGCCCGCCAATGTCATTCTGAGGAGAGAGAAACGCATCAATAAATTAACACATCAATATACTTGTCAAGGAATCATCAACATGATTTATTTTTATCCTTCCAATTAAGCTCATTATTGTTTTGAATCAAAAGTGAATTAACAAATGCTGCCGTTACATTGATAAAGGAGGGAGCTGTTCAGAATTAAAAGCTAATTAATTCAGCAAAAACCATTTATCATTGCAATCAGTTGTACAAAGCACAGCGTTGAATAAACTATCCAGATAGTGGTGATTGGTTTCTGCTGCTATCGATATGAGATCTTCACCGTAAATACTTACAAGGGAGATGTACTTCCAGCAAATTCTGGGTTTCTGGAGAGAATGAAGTTATTGGGGAAATGATTCCTGATGCAATTCTGACAGAAGTCCTTAGTTTATTTGTCTTGCAGAAGAAATGATTGGCTCTGATCTCCCAGCGTTTGGACAGGTGCCAGTGGGCAGCTACTCTGAGAGTTGAAGAAGGGAATATGTTTCGGACATTGCTGCAGGAATATGTCTGCTGAGAAGTTCGGGTAGAGCTTTACATAGATGGAATTTTAACGTAAGGGTAGATGACAAGCTAATAAAACTTTCAGACATTACCATAGCTACAAATAAAACAAACATTCGTGTCCAGAATATTGGGGAAGGAGATTTAGATATTTCCTACATTTCCAAATGCGGTTTTGTAGTAATTCCGAATTTCAGTGCCTCTTTCAGAGGCAAACCAGGCCCCAGATTTAGAAAATTATGTGCATTTCTATAGCACCTTTCTCAACTTCCAGATGTCTCAATGCACTTTACAGCCAATGAGGTACTTTAGAAATGTAGTCACTGTTTTAATACAGGAAATTGAGCAGACTATAATGTGCAAAGCAAGATCCCAACAACAGCAAGGTGAAAATGACCAGATCATCTGATTTTGTGTCATTGATAAATATTGGAGACAGTTTTAAGATTTAGTTTCAAAGATTTGGTCATTCTGCCTGAAATCAGTTGTGTTGAAGCAGAAAAAAACGAGAAGGGAAGGTGATGTTTCCATTCTCTCAGAGCAGCCTAGGGATTCGATGATTCGAAGCTCACTGAGGCACATGCACAATTGCTTGTCTGGATGTCCCATTACCCCAGTACTCTGTGCTCACTGACCTGCACTGGGACTCAGTCAAACAATATCCTGATTTTAAAATCGTCAGCCTTGTTTTCAAATACCTCCCTGGCCTGTCCCTCTCTAACTCTGTAATCCCCTGCAACTGCTCTGATATAACTGTATTCCACTAATGCTGGCTTCTTGTACTTGACCCAATCCAAATTATTTTTTATTCATTGACAGGAAGTGGGCATTGCTGGCAAGGCCAGCATTTACTGCCCATCCCCTCACCACCACCTTTGAGAAGGTGGTGGTGAGCTGCCTTCTTGAACTGCTGCGGTCTCTGAGGTGTAGGTACACCCACAGTGCTGTTAGGAAGGGAATTCCAGGATTTTGACCCAGCGACAGTGAAGGAATGGCAATATGTTTCCAAGTCAGGATGGTGAGAGAGTTGGAGGGAAACTTACAGCGGGTGCTTTTCCCAGGTTTCTGCTGCTCTTGTCCTTTCAGATGGTTGTGGTCGTGGGTTTGGAAGGTCCTGCCTAAAGAAACTTGGTGGGTTCCTGCAATGCATCTTGTAGATGGTGCACACGGCTGCCACTGTTCCTTGGTGGTAGAGGAATTGAATGTTTGCAGAAGGGGTAGCAGTCAAGTGGGCTGCTTTGTCCTGGATGGTGTTGAGTTTCTTCAGTGCTGTTGGAGCCACACTCATCCAGGCAAGTGGAGAGTATTCTGTCACTGTTAACTTGTGTCTTGTAGATGGTGCATAGGCTTTGGGAAGTCAGGAAGTGGGTTACTCACTGCAGGATTCCTAGCCTTTGACCTGCTCTGGTAGCCATGGTCTTTATATAGTTGGTCCAGTTCAGTTTCTAGTCAGTGGTAACCTCCAAGAATGTCGAGGGATGATGGTTCTGGTCCTCTCTTATTGAAGATGGTCACTGCCTGGCACTTGTGTGGCATGAATGTTACTTGCCACCTGTCAGCCCAAGCCTGGATATTTTCCAGGTCTTGCCGCAATTAGACATGGACCACTCCAGTATCTGAGAAGTTATGAATGGTGTTGAACATTGTACAATCATCGATGAACATCTCCACTTCTGACATTATGATGGAGGGAAGGTCATTGATGAAGCAGCTGAAGATGGCTGGGCCTCGGACACGACCCTGAGGGACTCCTGCAGTGATGTCCTGGAGCTGAGATGATTGACCTCCAACCACTACAACCATCTTCCTTTGTGCCAGGTATGATTCCAACCAGTGGAGAGTTTCCCCCTGATTCTCATTGGTTCCAGTTGTGCTAGGGCTCCTTGATGCCACACTCGATCAAATGCAGCCTTGATGTCAAAGGGCATCACACTAACCTCACCTTGCTCTATCATTAGTTGCCAAGCATTTTATCTCCTTTCTGAATGCTCTGCCTCTCCACCTCACTTTCCCCATTTCAGGCATTTCTGAAAACCTACCTTTTTGCCCAAGCTTTTGGTCAACTGATTGGACATCTCCATACGTGGCTTGGAGTAGTATTTTGTTTTATAATGTTGCTTTGAAACGACTTTCGACATTCCATAATGTTCAAGGTGCTGAACAAATAATTAGTGTAAGATCTTTTGGATTGATGAGCCACAGTTACCCATACAGACAAATAAGATAGTTTAAAATAGTTTATTAAGTTCTTTTTAAGAAGTGATAGCTTAGATAGAATCATAGAACCATAGAAAATTACAGCTCAGAAACAGGCCTTTTGGCCCTTTTTGTCTGTGCCGAACCATTTTTTGCCGAGTCCCACTGACCTGCACTTGGACCATATCCCTCCACACCCCTCTCATCCATGAACACGTCCAAGTTTTTCTTAAATGTTAAAAGTGACCCTGCATTTACCACTTTATCCGGCAGCTCATTCCACACTCCCACCACTCTCTGCGTGAAGAAGCCCCCCCTAATATCCCCTTTAAACTTTTCTCCTTTCACCCTTAACCCATGCCCTCTGGCTTTTTTCTCCCCTAGCCTCAGCGGAAAAAGCCCGCTCGCATTCACTCTATCTATACCCATCAAAATCTTATACACCTCTATCAAATCTCCCCTCAATCTTCTACGCTCCAGGGAATAAAGTCCCAACCTATTCAATCTCACTCTGTAACTCAGCTTCTCAAGTCCCGGCAACATCCTTGTGAACCTTCTCTGCACTCTTTCAACCTTATTTACATCCTTCCTGTAACTAGGTGACCAAAACTGTACACAATACTCCAAATTCGGCCTCACCAATGCCTTATATAACCTTACCATAACACTCCAACTTTTATACTCGATACTCCGATTTATAAAGGCCAATGTACCAAAGGCACTCTTTACGACCCTATCCACCTGTGACGTCACTTTTAGGGAATTCTGTACCTGTATTCCCAGATCCCTCTGTTCAACTGCACTCTTCAGAGTCCTACCATTTACCCTGTATGTTCTACTTTGGTTTGTCCTTCCAATGTGCAATATCTCACACTTGTCTGCGTTAAATTCCATTTGCCACTTTTCAGCCCATTTTTCTAGTTGGTCCAAATCCCTCTGCAAGCTTTGAAAACCTTCCTCACTGTCCACTACACCTCCAATCTTTGTATCATCAGCAAACTTGCTGATCCAATTTACCACATTATCATCTAGATCATTGATATAGATGACAAACAACAATTGACCCAACACTGATCCCTGCGGCACACCACTAGTCACAGGCCTCCACTCAGAGAAGCAATCCTCCACAACCACTCTCTGGCTTCTTCCATTGAGCCAGTGTCTAATCCAATTTACTACCTCCCCATGTATACCTAGTGACTGAACCTTCCTAACTAACCTCCCATGAGGGACCTTGTCAAAGGCCTTGCTGAAATCCAGGTAGACAACATCCACCGCCTTCCCTTCATCCACTTTCCTGGTAACCTCCTCGAAAAACTCTAATAGATTGGTCAGACATGACCTACCACGCACAAAGCCATGTTGACTCTCCCTAATAAGTCCCTGTCTATCCAAATATTTGTAGATCCTATCCCTTATCACACCTTCCAATAACTTGCCCACCACCGACGTCAAACTTACTGGCCTATAATTTCCTGGATTTCTTTTGGAACCTTTTTTAAACAACGGAACAACATGAGCCACCCTCCAATCATCCGGCACCTCCCCCGTGAATACTGACATTTTAAATATGTCTGCCAGGGCCCCTGCAAGTTCAACACTAGCTTCCCTCAAGGTCCGTGGGAATACACTGCCTGGTCCTGGGCATTTATCCACTCTGATTTGCCTCAAGACAGCGAGCACCTCCTCTCCTTTAATCTGTAAAGGTTCCATGACCTCCCTACCTGTTTGCCCTATTTCCGTAGACTCCATGCCCGTTTCCTCAGTATATACGGATGCAAAAAAACCATTTAGTATCTCCCCCATCTCTTTTGGTTCCATACACAGTCTACCACTCTGGTCTTCAAGAGGACCAATTTTATCCCTCACTATCCTTTTGCTCCTAACATACCTATCGAAGTCTTTGGATTTTCCTTCACCCTGTCTGCCAAAGCAACCTCATGTCTTCTTTTAGCCCTCCTGATTTCCCTCTTAAGTAGCTTCTTGCACTTTTTATACTCCTCGAGCATCTGATCTGTTCCTTGCTGCCTGTACATTTCATACAACTCTCTCTTCCTCTTAATCAGTGTTACAATCTCCCTTGCGAACCAAGGTTCCTTATTCCTATTTACTTTGCCTTTAATCCTGACAGGAACATACAAACTCTGCACTCTCAGAATTTCTCCTTTGAAGCCTCCCACTTTCCATTTACATCCTTACCAGAGAACAGCCTGTGCCAATCCACACTTTGGATTGGCACAGATATGATGCATTAATTAGATATAACAAAGTATATAGCCTGTATCAGTTGCTCCCAGACAATAAACAGATGGTGAGTCATAGAAGTTTACAGCATGGAAACAAGCCCTTCGGCCCAACTTGTCCATGGTGCCCTTTTTTTAAAAAAACCCTAAACTAATCCCAATTGCCTGCATTTGGCCCATATCCCTCTATACCCATCATACCCATGTGACGATCTAAATGCTTTTGAAAAGATAAAATTGTACCCGCCTCTACTACTACCTTTGGCAGCTTGTTCCAGACATTCATCACCCTCTGTATGAAAAAATTGCCCCTCTGGACACTTTTGTATCTCTCCCCTCTCACCTTAAACCTATGCCCTCTAGTTTTAGACTCCCCTACCTTTGGGGAAAGATATTGACTATCTAGCTGATCTGTGCCCCTCATTATTTTATAGACCTCTATAAGATCACCCCTCAGCCTCCTACGCTCCAGAGAAAAATGTCCCAGTCTATCCAGCTGGTTCAGAGTGTTGACCCCAGCAGCTGTGAGAACAACCTTCTGCTCTCCTACCAGAGTGTTAGGGCGCTCCTCCCTCCGTCTGCCCTCCATCGCCCTCTTCTTCTTATATCTGGAGAAAGTGACTGTTTGATGTACACTGTTACCTCCCATCCTGTGGCTCCTGGGCACTTTTTAACATACCTTTTTTCCGGGAGAAGGTAGCCTGTGCAGTACCAATCACCCATTCAAACCCTTCTAGCCAATGGATACAGGAGGGATACCCACAATGTCAGAGTGGTTATTTCCTTGCTTGTTAGTCACCCTGCTCAGGGTCAGCTTTTCAGTTTGTGTCACGCTGAGGGTAATGTCCTGGCCTTTCCATTCTAAGCACTCACACGGATAAGGCGGGGGTGCTGGGGGGGAAGTTTACAAGATGTCTTCCTCCCAATTTAGGAATGTCAACATGGGATCCTGAACCAAGTGATGCCTGATGCTGCAGGAGCTATTTAGAGTTGTACAGAAATAGCTTTTCCAGAGACAGAATCAATGCTCTTTGGATAACTCATAGAGTTCTAGAATCTGCAGAAAACAGCAGTTTATTAAAGATCCCAATTTCTTGTTATTTTTGAATGCACCAGTGACTGCTCAATCTCCCTTTAAAACATTGCTTTCTGAGTGGGATTAAATCCGGGTGATGGAGTCTCACCCGGCCGTAGGGCTAGCAAGCGCTCCTGGAATTACATACTGTACTTACTGCACAGAGTCTCCCCACCCTGGAGTAGATAGCAGTGCTTCCTCCCTCACTCTCCAAAGCTTTCTCAGTGAAGAAAAAGTAAACTTTGTCATCATCGCGATCATCGTTATCTGCAATCAGGTGAGCCGCCACAAACTTGGGTTCTGTTAGAAAATGAAACGATTCAAATTAGGAAAGTAATATATTTTAAACAGACTCGAGGTTGCTCTGCCAGGCGTGGTCAGGATGGATAACCTGTGTGTAAGGACTTCTCATCATTCAGCCTTCCAACACTTCACCCTGACACTAATGTCTTCCCAGCTACCTCACTGTTCAATAACTGATGCAGTCCAACATTCGAATTATATTACTCAAACATCAAATATTATAGTTTCTGTTACTTACTGATGATGAAATGGTTACATTTCAATGTTTAAGAATTGATAACCAGCTGTGTTAATGTTAAAAATAATTCAGAAACAAACTTCTCAGATGTTAAATTGTGCCTGTGTAATATTCCAGAGTTGAAATAATGGGACTATCTGCTTCACATATGAATGTGATTCAGACAATCTCGTTCCTTAGCAACATGACAAAGTTCAAAAGCTGGAAATGTACAGAATTCAAAATCAGCTGAATATATTTACTCATATTTACTTGTTCCATTATTATTGCCTTTACTGTAAAATTCTAACACATATAATCCTCAAATTGTGTGCTGAGTTTATGCCTAATGCCATGATTTTACAGACCTCACTGATTTTATTCTAAACTAAATGAAACAATTATCACAGAGTGAAAGAGCAGCGTAATCTCCAGACTGATCCATCACTGGCGATGAAATGGTTCCAGCTCCAATCACAGATATTGGGATTCCAGCAGGAAGTGTGGGGCAGAATCCTCCTCTCTGAAGTCTGGTTCAGTGACAGGCGGGAAGATCAGCCTGATTCCCGCTCTTGGGTGTGTGATCTTCCACATTTCAGTGAATTACTTACTCATTTTCAGCTCATTAATTATGCATCTGTGAGAAGCCTGGTGAATCTCATGACAAAGTGGGAAGGAAGTTGCCCACTCCCACATTACCTCATGAGGTGAGGTAAGGGCACATGGAATCATAGAATCTCCACAGTGCAGAAGGAGGACATTCGGTCCATCGAGTCTGCACTGATTCTCCGAAAGAGCATCCCACCCAGGCCCTGTCTCCATAACCCCATGTATTTTCCTCACTAACCCCCCTAACCTACACATCTTTGGACACTAAGAGGCAATCTAACATTACCAATCAGCCTAACCTGCACAGCTTTGGAGTATGGGAAGAAACCGGAGCACCCAGAGGAAACTCACGCAGACACAGGGAGAACATGCAAACTTCACACAGATAGTCATCCAAGGTTGAAATTGAACCCGGGTTCCTGGCGCTGTGAGGCAGCAGTGCTAACCACTGTGCCACCACTCTCAGTAATGTGGCTTCCCCCTTTACATTCCTAAGTTCTACCCACAATGTTCTGGTTAGGTGCATTGGCCATGCTAAATTCTCCCTTAGTGTACCCGAACAGGCGTCGGAGCATTGCGACTCGGGGATTTTCACAGTAACTTCATTGCAGTGTTAATGTGAGCCTACTTGTGACCCTAAGAAATAAATTTTAAACTTTAACTTCTTGTTTGAAAACCCTTCCAAAATATAATTTCTCCTTATTGCAGTAATTGACTCCTTAATTAATAGTGATGCACCACCTCCCTTTTTACACTCTCCTCTGACTCGCCTAAAGATTCTGAAGGACAGCCATCACTCACTGTGGGCTACGAGCTCCCGATTACTCAGCAAGAGAAACACAACCTTTGGCCCCAGGGTTCAGTGATTCCTCCATGGGGATTTTCCTTCAGGCTGTCTCAGGAAGGAAAGGGGGACTGTTTGCTTAGGAAAAGAGCAGGAGTCTCCCACATCAGGCCATAGCAGTCTAGGGGGAGGTCACTGGGGTCGTTGGTGCCCACAGAGTCCAAAAATGAACCAGCCCAAATTGCAGGAAAAAGATGAATGATCCGCATTCACTCTGCAAGGTAAGTGAACTGTCTATTCATTGTAAATTGACACTCTCAATGGTATCAGGTAGTCTGTGGGTTAACATGCACAGGGATGTCACACCAACAGATAGGATATCCACCCTGAATGTGTACCCGCTACCCCATCTCATAGAGGTTCCAGGAAAAAGGGTTCTTAATTCCTGACTGGGGAGAGCTCGGCAGCAACAATGGGCATGCATGCTTCTTAAGTGCTCATTCACCCACTGGTCTCACAATCAAGGCTACCCAAACACGGGTGGGCAAAGACCAAGATTGACTGTGTCCAAACTGTGTCTCCTCATTATGAGGAGCAAGCCGCAGAGTTTGCAGGTGAGTTTGACTGTACCTACGCAGAAGGTGAGATTAGCCTCCCCAAGAACCCAGTGAGGATTCAATACGTGCACCGAGACTCAGTAATCTTTAAAGTACGTGTCTGCTTGGTTGATCATTAAATCTCTCTTTTCTCTATTTCAGATACCATCAAGAAAAGGGGGAGTTCCGCAGCCCAGATACTCCACAGCCCCACCTCCCAAAGCCGGCACTGAGGTGAAAGCCTTGATATTCCTATGGGATGCACCATCTCAGCATCCACTGGGGCAGATACATGGATCACAGTGGGTGTGGCTCGGGGTCACAGTCTGGTCACCTCCTAGATCTGGATCCACAGCTAATAGAGGCAGAGACAGACAAGGTGGGGGGATTCTCCCATTCGCTGATCTTTTAACAAAGCGGGCCGGGAGATTCAAGCGGCGCCCGATTCGTGCAATCCACGCTGGGAGTTCGGGCCTGAGCGCATCTCCCAGCTCCAGATTTCCAGCATGAATCTGCGTAATTCTCTAAAGGTAAACTTGCAGGTTGAGTCCGTAATTAAGAAAGCAAATGTAATGTTGTCATTTATCTCAAGAGGCTTGGAATACAAAAGCAGGGATGTACTTCTGAGGCTTTATAAAGCACTGGTTAGGCCCCATTTGGAGTACTGTGAGCAATTTTGGGCCCCACACCTCAGGAAGGACATACTGGCACTGGAGCGGGTCCAGCGGAGATTCACACGGATGATCCCAGGAATGGTAGGCCTGACATACGATGAACGTCTGAGGATCGTGGGATTATATTCATTGGAGTTTAGGAGGTTGAGGGGAGATCTGATAGAGACTTACAAGATAATGAACGGCTTAGATAGGATGGACGTAGGGAAGTTGTTTCCATTAGCAGGGGAGACTAGGACGCGGGGGCACAGCCTTAGAATAAAAGGGAGTCACTTTAGAACAGAGAAGAGGAGAAATTTCTTCAGCCAGAGAGTGGTAGGTCTGTGGAATTCATTGCCACAGAGGGCTGTGGAGGCCGAGACGTTGAGCGTCTTCAAGACAGAAATTGATAAATTCTTGATTTCTCGAGGAATTAAGGGCTATGGGGAGAGAGCGGGTAAATGGAGTTGAAATCAACCATGATTGAATGGTGGAGTGGACTCGATGGGCCGAATGGCCTTACTTCCGCTCCTATGTCTTATGGTCTTATGGTCTTATGGTAATGAATGCAGTCCTTAATTTTAATATAATTTAAATGTAATTAGTGGGCTCGGGACTGGAATCTCCAGGCCAGGAGTGTTTCACTCCAGCTGGGTTTACAGCTCCCCACTTGTTTACCCAGCTCTGTGGATTGAACTGTCTACTCTGCTTTTAGCCCAATCCTGGGAAACTCTGTCACGGACAGGGAGTTACAGGAGAGCCACCTGGAAAACCCATCCCCATGGTGACCCCTGCGCACCCCCAAACCCATCCTAATGGCGTCCCCCTGCGCACCTCCAAACCTATCCCCATGGTGCCCCCTGGGCACCACCAAACCCAGCCCCATGGTGTCCCCCTGCGCACTCCCAAACCCATCCCCATGGTGTCCCCCTGCGCACTCCCAAACCCATCCCCATGGTGTCCCCTGCGCACCCCCAAACCCATCCCCATGGTGTCCCCCTGCGCACTCCCAAACCCATCCTCATGGTGTCCCCTTGCGCATCTTCAAACCCATCCCCATGGTGCCCCCCGGGCACCGCCAAACCCATCCCTATGGTGCCCCCCGGGCACTGCCAAACCCATCCCATGGTGCCCCCTGGGCACCCCCAAACCCATCCCCATGATGTCCCCCTGTGCACTCCCAAACCCATCCCCATGGTGTCACCCTGCGCACCTCCAAACCCATCCCCATGGTGTCCCCCTGCGCACTCCCAAACCCATCCCCATGGTGTCCCCTGCGCACCCCCAAACCCATCCCCATGGTGTCCCCCTGCGCACTCCCAAACCTATCCCCATGGTGTCCCCCTGCGCACCCCCAAACCCATCCCCATGGTGTCCCCCTGCGCACTCCCAAACCCATCCCCATGGTGTCCCCTGTGCACCCCCAAACCCATCCCCATGGTGTCCCCCTGCGCACTCCCAAACCCATCCTCATGGTGTCCCCTTGCGCATCTTCAAACCCATCCCCATGGTGCCCCCCGGGCACCGCCAAACCCATCCCTATGGTGCCCCCCGGGCACTGCCAAACCCATCCCATGGTGCCCCCTGGGCACCCCCAAACCCATCCCCATGATGTCCCCCTGTGCACTCCCAAACCCATCCCCATGGTGTCACCCTGCGCACCTCCAAATCCATCCCCAATGTGCAGGAAAACTCAGCCGCACTTGTTTTAACTTCAGAAGAAAATGCCAGCTCCCGGAGACAAAACATTAAAGAACAAAGTGTTTTTATCAGTAAACAGTGAGGAAGAAACGTGGTGATAAATCATTAAATACAGAAATCCGAGAGACCAACCAAAAGTTGGTAAACTTTGTGAAGGTCAGTTCAGATAGCTCTGAAGTGAAGTGTGAATGAAGCTCGATGCTAATAAATTGCTTTGCTTCTGAGGAATATCACTGAGAAAGCATTCTGTATTCCAACTGAATGTGTTCAGCTAGATCAAAGCACAGCTGCTTTCCATTTACAAAATGTAAAACAAACCAAGGTTTTTTTCTCCATTCTTGCTGCCCGTCACAATTAAAAAGTCAGCAGATTTAAGATTTTTAAAATCAAATTTGCAGCGAGATTAATTTAAGTGGGGCTATTTTTGCAAAGGTTTATTCGTAGGCTAGAGCCTCCAGGCATGATCAGAAGTTGGAGATAAGATTCTAACGGTATGGAGCTGAATCAGATTCTGAACCTGTGCCTAGCAAGGTTCAGACTAGATCCTTCTCAAATTAATTCCAAGAACTATGTTACATCACTCAATTCCTCATTCTTTTATATAGGAATTGCACTGTATGTACAGCACAGGAAAAGGGCATTCTGTCTCACTGAACGATGCTAGCATTTCTTCTCTGCACATACCTCCTGGATATGGCTTCACCTCACCTTGCCACATAACTTCCTGTCTCTTTCATTCTTGTGTGTTTTTCCAATTCCTCTGCTCTGTGGCTAGGGACCACTCCAGGTTTTGTTACACACTGAGACAACATTCAACCACCTCATCAATTCTTGAACAGTACCTCCCCTTACAATGTCATGGAACATTTACATCAGGGTCTTAGAATGTGCCAAAGAGATTAACTCGATAGATAACACAGCTAAGATCATAAAATATTGGGTTAGAAAAAAAACTTACATTGGCTAAATATTTTGAGGAATTTACTACATTTTGAGTAAATGTTCCAAATATTGAAAGCTATTTTTTTTTAGGAAAGGAAGAGATATTCTGTGATGGGTATTAAACAAAACCATGGTTGTAAATGAGTCCAAGGTTGATGAAGGCTGGTTTCAGTAACTGATATTGATTTGTATGAGTTTGGGAAAGTGGCAGAGGATCCTATTGGTCCTGGGGACAGAGAGGGGGTGAGTTGGGGGGTGTTGGGCGGGGGGGGGGGGGGGGGGGGGAGAGGGGGGGGAGGGGGGGGGGGGGGCTGGTGGTGAGGAGGGGGGGGGAGTGGCAGGATTCAGTTGCATCAAGGAGGGACCAGACAGCAGGAGGCAGAATGGGCTTGAGTGTTTGCTTTGTATGTTATGAAAGCTTTGTCTCCTTCTGAGTTGACAACCCTGCTTCTTAAATACAATGACATTCAAAGGAACATGGACAGAAAATACTGAGTAAAATAAATCAACAAAATGAAGAGAAAGGGTCTTTGGATTATACTAATTTATTATATACTTAAACTTGCTGATAGAATATTAATTTTATAAGAAAAATGGCCGTGTATGGGGAAATTAATTTAGTCAGAGCTGGACAAGTGACCTGCTTCAAGGAAATGAATGGATTGCTCTTTAAGATCAAAGATTTCTGGACAGCCAATCAAGATTCTTCTGTTGCTGAGTTATTTCTGATTAATAATTCTGCTTTTATGTGTAAGTCACTGGAGATTGCTAATGATACTCCCACAGACATACTAAGAATGGTTAAATATTACTATATCCAGATCATTATTAATGTTATCATTCTGGATGATATCCAGACCTAGAAATATTGCAATAATCATTCATATTGCTTTGTGAATGCAATCTCTCATGTTAAGGTATAATAATGTTTTGTATTAATTCTGTGATAATGTGTTACAAATGCACTGACCATAATATTTGTGAATGGATTTTACATAGAAACATAGAAAAACTAAAGCACAAAACAGGCCCTTCGGCCCCACAAGTTGTGCCGAACATACCCCTACCTTTTAGGCCGACCTATAACCCTCCATCCTATTAAGTCCCATGTACTCATCCAGGAGTCTCTTAAAAGACCCTATTGAGTTTGCCTCCACCACCACTGACGGCAGCCGATTCCACTCGCCCACCACCCTCTGTGTGAAAAACTTCCCCCCAACATTTCCCTTGTACCTACCCCCCAGCACCTTAAACCTGCGTCCTCTCATAGGAGCCATTTCCACCCTGGGAAAAAGCCTCTGAGAGTCCGCCCGATCTATGCCTCTCAACATCTTATATACCTCTATTAGGTCTTCTCTCATCCTACGTCTCTCCAAGGAGAAAAGACCTTTTGGTGGCTACCTGTACAGGTTCTAAAGTGCTAGAGAGTAACAGGAATTTTGTGGTTGCTAACAGTTGGAATAAAGTATTTACTTACTGCCCTATGTATCGATGCTGCAGTACATCTGAACATTTCTAACAGCATATTAATTTTTATTTGTAGTCCTTAAAATTGTTGACAATGTCCTTAAAGATAACAGCACTCTACGTCTGAACTCATTGAGAATATGAAAATGAGACATTAGGTCACTCGGATCTGAGTTAACCAGAACACCTCTGGGGATTTGACTCAAAGTTTTCAGAATTAAAAAAAAAATCTGGTTAAAATTCATTATTGCTCCTGGAATTTCCTGATAACATGTTTTAAGATTCCTCCTCATTACTCAGATTGATGATGAGGTTTCTGGGTGGAATACTTCCAAATTTGTCTTTATATATTAACAGAAGGTGTTTTGAGTAATTAGCAGTTTTTAAAATTATATTATATTGCTTTCCTTTCCCTTCAATTCATTTTCATAATGTCCCCCCTCTTTCTCTCTGAGAACACTAACTCTCTTCTGGAGAATGATTCTATAGTCAGCAACTATCCTTTGAGTCTTTACTCTAGTGACATCAAACATAGAAACATAGAAACTAGAAGCAGGAGGAGGCCATTCAGCCCTTCGAGCTTTGTCCTCCATTCATTTTGATCATGGCTGATCATTGAATTCAATATCCTGATTCCCCCCTTCCTCCCATGTCCCTTGATTCCTTTAGCCCCAAGATCAATATGTATGTATCCGGGTCCGGATGGGATGTACCCCAGGTTACTGTGGGAGGCGAGGGAGGAGATTGCAGAGCCTCTGGCAATGATCTTTGCGACGTCGATGGAGACGGGAGAGGTGCCGGAGGATTGGAGGATTGCAGATGTGGTTCCTATTTTCAAGAAGAGGAATAGGGATAGCCCAGGAAATTACCGACCGGTGAGTCTAACCCCAGTGGTTGGCAAACTGATGGAGAAGATCCTGAGGGACAGGATATATGAGCATTTAGAGTGGTTTAGTATGCTCAAGAATACTCAGCATGGCTTTATCAAGGGCAGATCGTGCCTTACGAGCCTGGTGGAGTTCTTCGAAAATGTGACGAAACACATTGACGAAGGGAAGGCGGTAGATGTGGTTTATATGGATTTTAGCAAGGCGTTCAATAAGGTCCCCCATGCAAGGCTTCTAGAAAAAGTGAGAGGGCATGGGATCCAAGGGGCTGCTGCCCGGTGGATCCAGAACTGGCTTGCCCAAAGGAGGCAGAGAGTGGGTATAGATGGATCTTTTTCTAAATGGAGGTCGGTCACCAGTGGTGTGCCCCGGGGATCTGTTCTGGGACCCTTGCTGTTTGTCATTTTCATAAATGACCTGGATGAGGAAGCGGAGGGATGGGTTGGTAAGTTTGCCGATGACACGAAGGTTGGTGGGGTTGTGGATAGTCTGGAGGGATGTCAGAAGTTAGAGAGGGACATAGATAGGATGCAACACTGGGCGGAGAAGTGGCAGATGGACTTCAACCCAGATAAATGCGTCGTGGTCCATTTTGGTAGGACAAATGGGATGAAGGAGTACAATATAAAGGGAAAGGCTCTTAGTACAGTAGAGGATCAGAAGGACCTTGGGGTCCGGGTGCATAGGACTCTGAAATCGGCCCCGCAGGTGGAGGAGGTGGTTAAGAAGGCGTATGGTGTGCTGGCCTTTATCAATCGAGGGATTGAGTTCAGGAGTCCGGGGATCATGATGCAGCTATATAAGACCCTCGTCAGACCCCACTTGGAGTACTGTGCTCAGTTCTGGTTGCCTCACTATAGGAAGGATGTGGAAAAGATTGAAAGGGTGCAGAGGAGATTTACAAGGATGTTGCCTGGATTGAGTGGCATGCTTTATGAGGATAGGCTGAGGGAACTCGGTCTTTTCTCCTTGGAGAGACGAAGGATGAGAGGAGATCTAATAGAGGTGTATGAGATGTTGAGAGGCATAGATCGGGTGGACTCTCAGAGGCTTTTTCCCAGGGTGGAAATGTGTGCTACGAGAGGACACAGGTTTAAGGTGCTGGGGGGTAGGTACAGGGGAGATGTTAGGGGTATGTTTTTCACACAGAGGGTGGTGGACGAGTGGAATCGGCTGCCGTCAGGGGTGGTGGAGGCGAACTCAAAAGGGTCTTTTAAGAGACTCCTGGATGAGTACATGGAGCTTAATAGGATGGAGGGTTATAGGTAGGCCTAGAAGGTAGGGATGTGTTCAGCACAACTTGTGGGCCGAAGGGCCTGTTTGTGCTGTAGTTTTTCTGTTTCTATCAATATCTAATTTCTTCTTGAAATCAGACAACGTTTTGGCCTCAACTACATTCTGTGGGAGTGAATTCCACACATTCACCACTCTCTGGGTGAAGAAATTTCTCCTCACCTCAGTTCTAAAAGGTTCACCCCTTATCCTCAAACTATGACCCCTAGTTCTGGACTAGACATCTGACTGACGTTGACGTCTCAGCTTCAGTCGCCACAAACAGATTTATCCGTAATGGAAGATAACATAGTGTCTGATCCTTTCCCATGCTGAGAGTTCTTCATTGTGATCATAACCAGCAACAAAAAACAAAGAATAAAGAAAATTACAGCACAGGAACAGGCCCTTCGGTCCTCCAAGCCTACACCGACCATGTTGCCCAACTGAACTAAGACCCCCTATCCTTCCGGGGACCATATCCCTCTATTCCCGTCAAAGAATATATCGGCCATTTTCCTTTCCTCACCAAATCTGGTGAAAATAGTTGTTACCAATGGAGTGCTGGGAGTTGGGCAATTTTACATTTAGTTTGAGGGGGAGAGAATTGGGTAGAAACATAGAAAATAGGAGCAGCAGGAGGCCATTTGGCCCTTTGAGCCTGCACCGCCATTCATTATGATCATGGCTGATCATCCAACTCAATAGCCTAATCCTGTTTTCCCCCCATAACCTTTGACCCATTTACCCCAAATACCAGATCCAACCGCCTCTTGAATACATTCAATGTTTTGGCATCAACTACTTCCTGTGGTAATGAATTCCACAGGCTCACCACTCTTTGGGTGAAGAAATGTCTCCACATCTCCGCCCTAAATGGTTTACCCGAGACTATGGCCGGGATTTTCTGGACCCCGCGTAGTATGTTTTCCACTGGCAGAAGTAGATCTCCATTGGCTACCATAGGGACCTTCCAGTCCCACCAAAGCCTGGAACCCATTACAGGGGTCACCTTCAGTGGACAGGAAGATTCCTCCAGTGGACAGGAAGATTCCTCCAGTGGGAAGTGCCAAAAAATCCCAGCCTATGTTTTTAAGTTTTAATACGGGCAATTGTGAGGGAATGAAAGTTGAGTCGACTAAAGCGAACGAGCAAATTAAGCTAAGTGATAGGTCTATGGAGATGCAGCGACAGACATTTAAGAGGATATTTCGGAATGTATAGAATAGATACATTCCAATAAGTAGGAAAAAGTCCAACACCTGGACCCATCATCCATAGTTAACTAAGATAGGTTGGAGGGTCACAGTTTTTTTTTAACTGGTCGGTGCAACATCGTGGGCCGAAGGGCCTGTTCTGCGCTGTAATGTTCTATGTTCTATGTTCTATAGTATCAAACTTAAAGAAAAGCATAGAATTGTGCAAAGACATAGAACCATAGAAAATTACAGCTCAGAAACAGGCCTTTTGGCCCTTCTTGTCTGTGCCGAACCATTTTTTGCCTAGTCCCACTGACCTGCACTTGGACCATATCCCTCCACACCCCTCTCATCCAAGTTTTTCTTAAATGTTAAAAGTGACCCCGCATTTACCACTTTATCTGGCAGCTCATTCCACACTCCCACCACTCTCTGCGTGAAGAAGCCCCCCCTAATATTCCCTTTAAACTTTTCTCCTTTCACCCTTAACCCATGCCCTCTGGTTTTTTTCTCCCCGAGCCTCAGCGGAAAAAGCCTGCTCGCATTCACTCTATCTATACCCATCAAAATCTTATACACCTCTATCAAATCTCCCCTCAATCTTCTACGCTCCAGGGAATAAAGTCCCAACCTATTCAATCTCTCTCTGTAACTCAGCTTCTCAAGTCCCGGCAACATCCTTGTGAACCTTCTCTGCACTCTTTCAATCTTATTTACATCCTTCCTGTAACTAGGTGACCAAAACTGTACACAATACTCCAAATTCGGCCTCACCAATGCCTTATATAACCTTACCATAACACTCCAACTTTTATACTCGATACTCTGATTTATAAAGGCCAATGTACCAAAGGCACTCTTTACGACCCTTTACGACATGTGGCAGGTCAGAAGATTGGACTGAATATAAGGGGCAGCAGAGAATGACTGAAATGTTAATAAGGAGGGAGAATTAGAGTACGAGAGAAAACTACCTAGAAATTTATAACAACACACATGGTAAGAGTTTCTGTAAATCTTTAAAAACGAAAAGAGTTCACAGTGAGGGTTGGTCCCATAGAAAGTGAGTCTGGAGAATTGATAATGGAAAACAAGGAGATACCAAATGACTTGAACAGGCATTTTTTTTTTTAGAAATCCTACAGTGCAGAAGGAGGCCATTCAGCCCATCGAGTCTGCACCGACCACAATCCCACCCAGGCCCTACCCCCACATATTTACCCGCTAATCCCTCTAACCTACGCATCCCAGGACTCTAAGGGGCAATTTTTAACCTGGCCAATCAACCTAACCCACACATCTTTGGACTGTGGGAGGAAACCGGAGCACCCGGAGTAAACCCATGCAGACACGAGGAGAATGTGCAAACTCCACACAGACAGTGACCCGAGCCGGGAATCGAACCCGGGACCCTGGAGCTGTGAAGCAGCAGTGCTAACCACTGTGCTACCGTGTCGCCCTATACAGGTCATTGTATACAGATTTTGAATCAGTCTGTATACAATGAGCCTCCCAGGTGCAACAATAAACCAGGAAATGTTGGAGCTCAAGAGGCATTTAGCAAGATAGCAGATATGCTGGTTTTAATTTTACAAAACTCCCAAGATTTGTCACAATCCCATTAGATTAGAAGATAGCAAATGTAACTTCATTATTCAAAAAGGGAGAGGAGAAAGCAGGAAACCATAGCACAGTTAGCTTAATATCTATGGTAGGCAAAATGTGAGAAGGTATTATTAAAGATGTTACATTAGGACACTTGGATAAGCTCAAGGTAATCGGGTGAACTCAATGTGGTTCTGAGAAAGACAAATCATGTTTAACCAACATTCTGGAGTTCTTTGAGGAAGTAATGTGCTATAGAAAAAGGGGAAGCTATACCTATATTTCCATAAGGCATTTGATAAAGTGTCACATCAAAGGTTATTGCAGAAAATAAAAGTTCATGTCATAAGGGTAACATATTGGCATGGTTAGAACACTGTCTGATTAACAAGAGTTTTAACAACACCAGGTTAAAGTCCAACAGGTTTATTTGGTAGCAAATGCCATTAGCTTTCGGAGCGCTGCTCCTTCGTCAGATGGAGTGGAAATCTGCTCTCAAACAGGGCACAGAAACACAAAATCAAGTTACAGAATACTGATTAGAATGCGAATCTCTGCAGCCAACCAGGTCTTAAAGATACAGACAATGTGAGTGGAGGGAGCATTAAGCACAGGTTAAAGAGATGTGTATTGTCTCCAGACAGGACAGCCAGTGAGATTCTGCAAGTCCAGGAGGCAAGCTGAAGGAGGTTACTGATGGTGTGACATAAACCCAACATCCCGGTTTAGGCCGTCCTCATGTGTGCGGAACTTGGCTATCAGTTTCTGCTCAGCGACTCTGCATTGTCGTGTGACGTGAAAGCCGCCTTGGAGAACGCTTACCTGAAGATCAGAGGCCGAATGCCCGTGACCCACATCATGATTAACAAGAAGCAGAGAATCGATGCAAAGGATCTTTCTCAGGTTGGGAAGATGTAGTGAATGGAGAGGGTTTAAACTAAATGACAAGGGGATGAGAACCTATGCAAAGGATCAGAGGAAAGAGAAACATGGACAGGAATAAGTCAGAAAGGGGAATAAGAAAAGTGAAAGATAGAGAAACCCAGGGCCAAAATCAAGCAGGACCACAGTGAAAAATAATGGGAAAGGGACATGGATGTTAAAAAGATGAGCGTTAAGGCTTTACGACTTAATGCATGGAGCATTCGCAATAAAGTGGATGAATTAATCACATAAATAGATGTATACGGGTATGATATAGTCAAGATTTCAGAGACAGGGCTGCAGGGTGATCAGGGATGGGAACTAAACATCTAGGGGTTGCATTGCTGATTGAAGAGGAAATTAACTCCACAGTGAGGAAGGATATTACCTCCAACGATGTGGGATCTGTATGGAGAGTGCTGAGAAACATGATGGGGCAGAAAGTGTTAGTAGGGGTTGTATATAAACCCCCAAACTGTAATGGTAAAATTTGGAATGGCACTAAACAGGAAATTAGAGATGCATGTGAGAAAGGAACATTTGTAATGATGGGTGATTTTAATCTGCATGTGGATTGGGCAAATCAAATTAGTAACAATGCTGTAGAGGAGGAATTCCTGGAGTGTATACGTGATGGTTTTCTGGACCAATACATTGAGGGACAAACTAGGGTCAGGCCATCCTGGACTGGGTATTATGTAATTAGAAAGGAATAATTGGCAATCTAGTTATGTGAGACCCTATGGGGATGAACAGCCATGAGACGATGAATTCTTCATCAAGGTGGAGAGTGTCAGAGTTGATTCTGAGACAAGGGTCCTGAATCTCAATAAAGGAAACTACAATGATATGAGGCACGAGTTGGCTGTGATTGATTGGGAAATCTTACCTAAAGGGATGATGGTGGCTAGACAATGGCAAATATTCGAAGACCACATGGGTTGAACTATCACAACTGTTTATTCCTGTCTGGTGGAAGAGTAAAACGGGAAAGGTGGCCAATCCATGGCTTACAAGGAAAATTAGAGATAGTATTAGATTCAAGGAAGAAGAATACAAATTGGCCAGAAAGAACACCAGACCTGAGGATTAGGTGCAATTTAGAATTCAGCAAAGGAGACCAATGGACTGATTAAGAAGGGGAAAATAGAGTACGAGAGAAAGCTTGCAGGGAACATGTAAACTGGCTGTAAAAGTTTCTCTAGATATGCAAAGAGAAAAGGATTGGTGAAGATAAAAGTAGGTCCCTTACAGTCAAAAACAGGGGAGTTTATAATGGGGAACAAAGAAATGGCTGACCAACTAAATACATACTTTGGTTCTGTCTTCACAAAGGAGGACACAAATAGCACACCAGAAATAGTGGGGACAAGAACAAAGAACAAAGAAAATTACAGCACAGGAACAGGCCCTTCAGCCCGCCAAGCCTGCACCGACCATGCTGCCCGACTGAACTAAAACCCCCTACCCTTCCGGGGACCATATCCCTCTATTCCTATCCAATTCATGTATTTGTCAAGATGTCCCTTAAACGTCACTACCATATCCACTTTCACTACCTCCCTTGGCAACGAGTTCCAGGCACCCACTACTCTCTGTGTAAAAAAATCTGCCTTGTACATCTCCTTTAAACCTTGCCCCTCGCACCTTAAACCTGTGCCCCCTAGTAATTGACTCTTTCATCCTGGGAAAAAGCTTCTGGCTATCCATTCTGTCCATGCCTCTCATAATCTTGTAGACTTCTATCAGATTGCTCCTCAGTCTCCGTCGTTCCAGTGAGAACAAAGCAAATTTCTCCAACCTCTCCTCATAGCTAATGCCCTCCATATCAGGCAACATCCTGTAAATCTTTTCTGTACCCTCTCCAAAGCCTCCACATCCTTCTGGTAGTGTGGCGACCAGAATTGAACACTATATTCCAAGTGTGACCTCACTAAGGTTCTATAAAGTGCAACATGACTTGCCAATTTTTAAACTCAATACCCCGGCCAGTGAAGGTAAGCATGCCGTATGCCTTCTTGACTACCTTCTCCACCTGCTTTGCCACTTTCAGTGACCAGTGTACCTGTACACCCAGATCCCTCTGCCTATCAATACTCTTATGCTTTTTACTGCATATTTCCTATTTGTATTAGACTTTCCAAAATGCATTACCCTCACATTTTTCCGGATTAAACTCCATCTGCCATCTCTCCACCCAAGTCTCCAATTGATCTATATCCGGCTGTATCCTCTGATGGTCCTCATCGCTATCCGCAAATCCACCAACCTTTGTGTCGTCCGCAAACTTACAAATCAAACTAGTTACATTTTCCTCCAAATCATTTATATATATTACAAACAGCAAAGGTGCCAGCACTGATCCCTGAGGAATGCCACTTGTCACAGCCCTCCATTCAGAAATGCACCCTTCCACTGCTACCCTCTGTCTTCTTTGACTGAGCCAGTTTTGTACCACCTTGCCAGCTCACCTCTGATCCCATGCGACTTCACCTTCTGCACCAGTCTGCCATGAGGGACCTTGTTAAAGGCCTTACTGAAGTCCATGTAGACAACATCCACTGCCCTACCCTCATCAATCATCTTCATCACTTCCTCGAAAAATTCGATCAAGTTTGTGAGACACGACCACCCCTTCACAAAACCATGTTGCCTCTCACTAATACGTCCACTTATTTCCAAGTGGGAATAAATCCTATCTCGAAGAGTCCTCTCCAATAATTTCCCTATCTCTGATGTAAGGCTCACAGGCCTGTAATTATTCTTGCTACCCTTCTTCAACAAAGGAACAACATTGGCTATTCTCCAATCCTTTGGGACCTCGCCTGTAGCCAGTGAGGATACAAAGATTTCTCTCAAGGCCCCAGCAATTTCCTCCCTTGCCTCTCTCAGTATTCTGGGGTATATCCCATCAGGCCCTGGGGACTTGTCTACCTTAATGTTTCTCAAGAACCCCAATACCTCCTCCTTTTTGATCTCAATAAGACTCAAACTACCTACACATCCTTTCCCAGACTCATCATCCACCAAGTCCTTCTCTTTGGTGAATACTGACGCAAAGTACTCATTTAATACCTCGTCCATTTCCTCTGGCTCCATGTATAGATTCCCTTCCTTGTCCCTGATTGGGACAACCCTCTCCCTGGCTACTCTAACAAGGTTCAGTGAGCAAGAGGAACTGAAGGAAATCAGTATTAATAGAGAAAGTCTGTTGGTGAAAGCGATGGGATTGAAGACGGATAAATCACCATGGCCTGATAATCTACATCCCAGAATACTTAAGGAAATAGCTCGAGAAATTGTGGACGCATTGGTCATCTTCCAGGATTCTATAGGCTCTGGAACAGTCCCTATAGATTGGAGGGAATTATAGACCAGTGAGCCTGATATCGGTGGTGGGGAAAATGCTGGAGTCCGTTGTTAAAGATTTTGTAGCAAAGCACTTGGTAAACAGTGGCAGGATTAGACAGAGTCAGCATGGATTTATGAAAGGGAAATCATGCTTGACAAACCAGCTGGAATTCTTTGAGGATGTAACTAGTAGAATTGATGAGGGGGAGTCAGTGGATGGAATTCATTTGGATTTTCAGAAGGCTTTTGATAATATCTCACATAAAAGATTAGCGTGTCAAATAAAAAGAAATGGGATTGGAGATAGTGTATTGAGGTGGATAGAAAACTGTTGGCAGACAGGAAACAAAGAGCAGGAACAAATGGATCTTTTTCCAAATGGCAGGCTGACTAATGGGGTGCCACAGGGATCAGTGCTGGGACCCCAGCTATTCACAACATATACATTAATGATTTAGATGAGGGCACTAAATGTAATATTTCCAAATTTGCAGATGATTGGGAGGGTGAGCTGTGAGGAGGATGCAGAGATGCTTCAGTGTGATTTGGACAGGCTGAGTGAGTGGGTAAATGCATGCCAAATGCAGTATAATGTGGATAAATGTGAGGTTATCCACTTTAGTAGCAAAAACAGGAAGGCAAAATATTGGGGGGAATTTTACCCTTTTGAGTCTAAGTGCCGAATCTGGGCGTCAAATAGATCCGAGCCTGGAATCCCCTTTCCACCGCGCCCATACATGTTTTGCCGGCTCCGGTCCGATTCGTGCTGTGGGCGGGGCTTAGCGCTGGCGGACCGATCGGAGCTCTGGACTGCGCAGTTCGATAAAAACCTGACAGAGCGCCCGGGCGCGTAAGAAAAAAAAAGCAGAAAGCGGAGAGAGCGGCTCTCTGACAGTCATCCTCTGGTCATGGGGGTGGGGCGGGAGGAGGAGGGGAGGCGGGACCCAGATCATCCTCTGGTCGGGGGTGGGGGGGGAGAAGAGGGGGTGTGACATCTCATCCTCGGGAGGGGTTTGGAGGGGAGGAGGTGTGACCGATCATCCCCTGAGGGAGGGGGGGGGGTGACGTATCATCCCCTGGGGTAAGACGTCACACCCCCTCCCCTCCCACCCCCCCCAGAGGATGAGACGTCACACCCCCTCTCCTTCCACCCCCCCCACCCCACCAGGGGATGATCGGTCACACCCCCTCCTCCCCCCCGCCCCCCCCCCAGAGGATGAGACGTCACACCCCCTCTCCTCCCACCCCCCAGGGGATGATCGGTCACACCCACTCCTCCCCCCCGCCCCCCCCCCCCCCAGAGGATGAGACGTCACACCCCCTCTCCTCCCACCCCCCCCCCCGCCCAGAGGATGAGACGTCACACCCCCTCCCCTCCTACCGCCCCCCCCGCCCCAGGGGATGATCGGTCACACCCCCTCCTCCCCCCCCTCGCTCCCCCCCCCCCCCCCGAGGATGAGACGTCACACCCCCTCTCCTCCTCCCACCCCCGTCCCCCCCTGACTAGAGGATGACCTGGGTCAGAGAGCCGTTGCAGTCTCTGACCCCGCTCTTCGGAGGCTGCAGTGGCGACTTCAGACTTTTATTCAGCAGGTCGGTTACAGCGCGGACGCGGATTGGGCCAGAAGACGGTAAAGTGGGATTTGGCGGTAGAGTTGGGCGCGCGGTTCATTAAGTCGATTTAAATGCATGCAAATGCATTTAAATCGTCGGGCCACCCGATTCGGGCGCAGGCCAGACCTGCGCCTGAATCGGGTGTCGGTAAAGCCGCGATCTGCTCGGAGTTGGGTGCAGATTGCGTTAAAGGCCCGACGCCCAACTTTACCGCGATTTCGCACCCGTTTTGGTAAAATCAGGCCCATTATCTGATTTGCTGTCGATTGAGTGAAGGCAATGTGGAATGAGCCCTGGGTGTCCTTGTGCACCAGTCACTGAAGGTAAGCATGCAGGTGCAGCAGGCGGTAAAGAAGGCAAATGGCATGTTGGCCTTCATTGTGAGAGGTTTCGAGTACAGGAGCAGGGATGTCTTGCTGCAATTATAAAGGGATTTTGTGACACCACACCTGGAATAGTGTGTGCTGTTTTGGTCTCCTTATCTGAGGAAGGATGTTCTTGTCATGGAGGAAGTGTAGTGAAGGTTTACCAGACTGAATCTTGGAACAGCGGGATTGACGCACGAGGAGAGATTAGGTTCGGATTATATTTGTTGGAGTTTTTTTATTCAGACATGGGTGTCGCTGGCTGGCCAGCATTTATTGCCCATCCCTAGTTGCCCTTGGAGGGCAGTTGAGAGTCAACCACATTGCTGTATAGGCCAGCCTAGGTAAGGACGGTAGATTTCCTTCTCCAAAGGACATTAGTGAACCAGATGATTTTTCTGACAATCGACAGTGGCTTCATGGTCATCAGTAGATTCTTAATTCCAGATATTAGTTTTAGAAGAATGGTGGGGGTGGGATTCAGATCTTATAGAAACCTGTAAAATTCTAACAGGACTAGGCAGGAAGGATGTTTCCAATGGTGGGGGAGTCCAGAACCAGGGATCACTCTCTGTGGATACAGGGTGGACCATTTAGAACAGAGATGAGGAGACATTTCTTCACCCAAAGATTGGTGAGCCTGTGGAATTCACTTCCACAGGAAGCAGTTGAGACCAAAACATTATGTTTCAATAAGAAGTTAGATAGAGCTCTTGGGGCTAAAAGAATCAAAGGATACAGGGGGAAAGCTGGAACAGGTTACTGAGTTGGATGATCAACTATAATCATAATGAATGGTGGGGCAGGCTCAAAGGGCCGAATGGCATCCTCCTGCTCCTATTTTCTATGTTTCTATGTAAGGGATGGTGTGCCATAGGGATCAGTGCTGGGACCTCAACTATTTATATCAATGACTTGGATGAAAGGATTGAAGATAAAGTTACCAAATTTGGTGATGACACAAAGACAGGTAGGAAAGGAAGTGATGAAGAGGACATCAGGAGGCTATGGAAAGTTATAGATAGGTTACGCGAGTGGGCAAAGATCAGGTAAATGGAGTATAGTTTGGAAAAATATTAAATTATCCATTTTGGTAGCAGCAATAAAAAATAATTATATCTAAATGGTGAGAGCTTTCGAGGTGCAGAGGGACCTGGGTGTCTTTGTGCATGAATCTCAAAAAGCTAGTATGCAGGTACAGTGAGTAATTATGAAAGCTAACAGAATGTTGTCATTTATTACACGGAGAATTGAACACAAAAGCAGGGAGGTTATGCTTCAGTTACACAGCACCAGTGAGACCACATTTGGAGTACCGTGTACAGTATCAGTCTCCTTATTTAGGAGGGATGCATTGGAAATAGTTCAGAGAAGGTTTAGCAGGCTAATAGCTGGAATGGGTGGGTTGTCCTCCAAAGGGTCACAGCCTGTTCTGTTCAATTCAATTACTGAAACAACATATTTGTATGGATACAGGACAGCAAAAATATTGTAAATAGAGATTAAAATAAATTGTAGTAACATTGAGATAATGTAGTCCATGAAATTCAAGGCAAGTTTCAGATCTTTACAGTAAAATTTTAGTATCTTTATTAGGAGTTTTTGGGAGACAGTTTACAGAGCAGCACGGTAGCACAGTGGTTAGTACTGCTGCTTCACAGCGCCAGGGACCCGAGTTCAATTCTGGCCTCGGGTCACTGAATGTGTGGAGTCTGCACGTTCTCCCCGTGTCTGCATGGGTTTCCTCCGGGTGCTCCGGTTTCCTTCCACGGTCCAAAGATGTGTGGGTTAGGCTGATTGGCCATGCTAAATTGCCCCTTAATGTCGGGGGCTAGCGAGGGTAAATACATGGGGTTATGGGGATAGGGTCTGGATGGGATTGTGGTCGGTGCAGACTCAATGGGCCGAATGGCCTCCTTCTGCACTGCATGATTCTATGTCTACGTCTATGTTAGAGTTTGGAGCAATAATGTATAACAGCTGAAACTCTAACCAGTTTTGTGGGAGTCAGTTAGCTCGGTTGGTGAGATGACTAGAGAGTGGTGTAGAATGGTGCCAGCGGCATGGGTTCCAGGAGGAACAACCTCTTTGCTTTGCCCCATGAGATATTAAGATATATGAAACCATTCCGTCTCCAAAAGGGAGAGATGCTTAGCGGGCAGCACAGTGGCACAGTGGTTAGCACTGCTGCCTCACAGCGCCAGGACCCAGGTTTGATTCCCAGCTTGGGTCACTGACTGTGTTGAGTTTGCACATTCTCGCTGTCTGCGTGGGTTTCCTCCGGGTGCTCCGGTTTCCTCCTGCACTCCAAAGATGTGTGGGTTAGGTTGATTGGCCGTGCTAAATTGCCCCTTAGTGTCAGGGGGACTAGCAGGGTAAATGAGTGAGGTGTGGGGATAGGGCCTGGGTGGGATTGTGGTCAGTGCAGACTTGATGGGCTGAATGGCCTCCTTCTGTACTGTAGGATTCTATGATTCTATGATTATGGTCTCTCATGGATTATTGCTAATTCCCCAACAACCACAAACTATTATGTGCGTGACATCTTTCTCAATCTTTTCTAGGCTCTGACCTACCCCTGACCTACCATTCTGCTCCACCTCCCCCTTGGCAAACCACCCCCCTCACCCTAACTCTCCAACGAGATAATCCATCACAATTCTACCCCTTTTCAGCTCTGAAGAAAGTAAGTTTGTAAGTCTATTTATCAATGTCACAAGTAGGCTAACATTAACGCTGCAATGAAGTCACTGTGAAAATCCTCTAGTTGCCACACTCTGGCACCTGTTCGGGTAAAGCGTGGCCAATGTACCTAACAAGCATGTCTTTTGGATTGCGGGAGGAAACTGGAGAACCCGGAGGAAACACACACAGACATGGGGAGAATGTGCAAACTCCGCACAGACAGTAACCCAAGCCGGGAATTGAACCTGGGTCCCTGGCGCTGTGAAGCAGCAGTGCTAACCACTGTGCCGCAAGTCATATGGACTCAACTGTAACTCTGGTTCTCTCTTCACCTATGCTGCCAGACCTGATTTGATTTGATTTATTATTGTCACATGTATTGGTATATAGTGAGAAGTGTTGTTTCTTGCACGCTGTAATGCATTCTGTTCATTGAGTACATGGGGAGAAGGAAAGGAGAGGGTGCAGAGTGCAGTGTTGCCGTTACAGATAGGGTGAAGAGATAGATCAGCTTAACATATGATAGGACCATTCAAAAATCTGAGGGCAGCAGGGAAACCTGCAGACTTTATCCAGCAGGTTCTATTTTTATGAACCAAATTGTTTGCTTATTTTACAAAAGAGTGTCTGATGGAGTTCTCCGTAACCATTCCAACAGTATTGTATCTTTAAACCTTTACTCAGTTTCTCTCAAAGTGCCAGTTCATGCTGGATCAAGGCCCTTACACACCTCCACTGACATAGCAAATATGATTCTGAACCCGGGATAGAAGGCAGCTTTCTGATGGACTCGGGAATGAGCAGATTACACTCGATGTGATATCATCTCCTTCAGACTGCGGTTTTTAAAGAACTGTTTAAGTCCAATCTGAAATTTTGAAAATAAAAAAGGACCAGAAAAACAGCGAGTGCCTCCCACTGTCCCAAAACTGAGATCAAATAAGAATATAATCAGCTCATCAGCTCCATCTGAGACTGTGCCTGGGCTCAGTTTGCACTGAGCAAACCATCATTTCATATTAACTTCACCGGAGAGAAACTGAATGATTACCTTTCAGCAGTCGCTCATCGTGTTCTGTTCTGGTTGTAGAATGGTCACCCAAGCTTCGAAATATTGCAGGATCCTCTCCAAAATAATCAGTGTACAGGCCAATGTATAACTTCCCGTCTGAAACAGAACATTCAGAAAATGTTTTAATGTTTGTGTTTTTCTCCTCCTGTAACAACCTCCTTTCTTCCCACTCTCTGTTGATATTTTCCTGCTGTCTATTTTCTCTGCCCTTTATTTCTCCATGTTTGTTCTACTTTGCTCATTGTTTTTCTCTCACTCTTTCTGTAAATTGGTTCATCTGTCTATCTCATCTGTTTCTCCTGGAATCAGAGAATCACACAGTGCACAAGAGGCCCTTTGGCCCATCGAATCTGCACCGACATGTATATATTATTCACTAATCTTTGAGTTAGCTCGTGGAAGTTCCTTTACTTATTTATTGACCTTGTCTTTTACTTCCTTAACGAAAGACACAATGCAGCATGATGGGACACCAGTCCAAGATTGCCATCTGGGGAAGGAGGTCGGGGGAGGAAGTTGGGGGGTGGGGTGGGGGGGCGGAGGGGGGGGCATTTATAAAGCAAGACTCACAATGGGGGATAGATTGAAGGTTGCTGCTGGATCAGAGGTCCCTGTGTAGCCCTGGACCTCCTCAAAATGACAGAAAATGTCAAGACAACCCCCGTCATCAACCTTGTAGAACTTTCCAGCAATTCTGTTTTTTGCATGTCTGTCATTCCTGAACAGCTACTTCACCAATCAAAGATTTAATCTAGTTCTGTAAAGTGGGAAAATAAACTAGTTGCTAAACTTGTAATTTTTTCCAATGTTAGAGACTGTTTTATAGTCATCCGAAACACAATATTGTGTGTATCTAATCACACAGATGCTGGTGAGTGTCTGGACCAAGCTGCCAGTAGTAGTAGAAGTGGGTACAATTTTCCCTTTTATAAAGCGTTTAGACAGTTATATGGGTACGATGGGTATAGAGGGATATGGGCCAAATGCAGGCAATTGGGACTAGCTTAGTGGTAAAAATTGGGCGGCATGGACAAGTTGGGCCGAAGGGCCTCTTCCATGCTGTAAACTTCTACAACTCTATGACTCTATAACTCGAGTTCAGAAAATAGAAACTACACCAAGTTTTAAATAATCTGTGCATCATCGGTCACATGTCAGAATTTTTTTTAACACTTTGTACTTTGCTTAAACATCCAAACGTTCAGATTTCCAACCTCTTCTGAGGAAGAATTGAAAGCAGTTTCGCAAATAAACCATTTCCCGTTCCTTCCCCGCCGTGTGAAGTGTGGCAATGCTGCTTGCTTAGGTGGCAAAGGTTGAGAAGCACAAACAACAATTATTCACAGCTTTAATGATAGTTGTTGGAGGAGCAGCTAACTTCCAATGGATCCTGTGGATATTGGCAGCTTTAGCCACTAACGCTGATAACTAACCAATTAATATCGCAGGGAGAACAAAGTGGATGCTGATCAATAAACCCAAGTCAAACCTTTCACTGTTCGACAATGGAATTAATTACATCTCAGTAAGGGTGATAATTTCCTCAGTGGGAAACTTCTCGGACGGCCTTTCAATAAGATATGGCAGCTTTATTTCCCAATAAAGTTGCCATGAATTTCTCGTTGTGATATGACGAGGATGGACAAAGTATTATCTGCTAATTCAGTCTCATTACTGCCAGATTTAGCATCGATCTGCACAATCGCCGTGGAAATCAGCTCCCAAATCACTTGTAGTTCAGTTTCCAGAATTTTATCTCGATATCTCTTCAACCTGCTTAAACTTAACAGTTCCATGGTACTCCCTGATAATTAACAAAAAAATATTCAAATAAAAGAAATGGAAATGCATTCCAATATTCAATATTGTTCAATGTGCTTCTGGTTCTTCTGAAAATGAGACAATTGGAATGAGATTGCAGAAAAATTTAAGGAACTGTACTGTGTACAGTTCTGGTCAGCCTAAAATAGAAAGGATATTATTAAACTAGAAAGAGTGCAGAAAAGATTTACTAGGATGCAACTGGGACTTGATGGTTTGAGTTGTAAGGAGAGGCTGGATAGACTGGGACTTTTTTCTCTGGAGCGTAGGAGGCTGAGGGATGATCTTATAGAGGTCTATAAAATAATGAGAGGCATAGATCAGCTAGATAGTCAATATCTTTTCCCAAGGTAGTGGAGTCTAAAACTAGAGGGCATAGTTTTAAGGTGAGGAGAGAGTTACAAAAGTGTCCAGAGGGGCAATTGTTTCACACAGAGGGTGGAACAAGCTGCCAGAAGTAGTAGTAGAGGCGGGTACAATTTTGTTTTTTAAAAAGCATTGAGACAGTTACATGGATAAAATGGGTATAAAGGGATATGGGTCAAATGCGGGCAATTGGGATTAGCTTAGGGGTTAAAAGAAGGGGCGGCGTGGACAAGTTGGGCCGAAGGGCCTGTTTCCATACTGTAAACCTCTCTATGACTCTAACTTCAAAATTTTGCTCCATCTGTAAAATATTTTTCTGCTTTTTAATTAAAATATTGTGGCATCAAGGAGCCCGAGCAAAACTGGAGTCAATAGAAATCAGGGGAAATCTCTCCGCTAGTTGGAGTCGCACCTGGCACAAAGGATTGTGGTTGTGGTGGTTGAAAGTCAATAATCTCAGCTCCAGGACATCACTGCAGGGGTTCCTCAGGATTAGTGTCCTGGGCCCAACCATTTCAGCTGCTTCATCAATGACCTTCCTTCCATCAAATGGTCAGAAATAGGAATGTTCACTGATGATTAGACAATGCTCAGCACCATTTGTGACTCCTCAGATACTGAAGCAGCAAGACTCGGGGAATATCCAGGCTTGGGCTGACAAGTGGCAAGTAACATTTGCAGTGTACAAGTGCCAGGCAGTGGCCATCTCCAGCAAGAAAAAATCCAACCATCACCCCTTGACATTCAATTGCATTACCATTACTGAATCACTATCAACGTAGAGTCATAGAGGTTTACAGCATGGAAACAGGTCCTTCGGCCCATCTTGTCTATGCCGCCCTTTTTTTTTAAACCTCTGAGCTAATCCCAATTGCCCGCATTTGGCCCATATCCCTCTATACCCATCTTACCCATGTAACTGTCTAGATGCTTTTTAAAAGACAAAATTGTACCCGCGTCTACTACTACCTCTGGCAGCTCATTCCAGACACTCACCACCCTCTGTGTGAAAAGATTGCCCCTCTGGACACTTTTGTATCTCTCCCCTCTCACCTTAAACCTATGCCCTCTAGTTTTAGACTCCCCTACCTTTGGGAAAATATATTGACTATCTGGCTGATCTGTGCCCCTCATTATTTTATCCTGGGGGTTACCACTGACTATAAAGTGGACTAGCCACATAAATAGTTCAGAGGCTGGAAATTCTTGGAGAGTAACTCACCTCCTGACTCGTTAAGCCTTTCCACGATCCACAAGTCAGGAGTGTGATGGAATATTCTCCACTTGCCTGGATGAGTGGAGCTCCAACAAGAAGTTCAACACTCTCCAAGACGCAGCAACCCTTTTGATTCAGACCCTTTTCACCACTCACTCCCTCTGCCACTGATGAAGAATGCCAGCGTGTGTGCCATTTATAAGATGTACTGTAGCAACTCGAAAAGGCTCCTTTAAAAACGTCCAAACCCACGACCATCACCATCCCGGACATGGGCAGCAGCTAGATGGTAGCACCACCACTTGGGAGTTCCCCTCCCAGTCATTCACCATCCAGGAAATATATCCCGTTCCTGTTCCTTCACTGTCACTGGGTCAAAACCCTGGAACGTCAGTCCGAGCAGCACTGTGGGTGTACTTACACCACAAGGACTATGGCAGTTCAAGAAGGCAGCTCACTACCACCTTCTCAAGGGCAATTAGGGATGGACAGCAAACGCTGACTTAGTGACACTCAAATCTCATGGAAGAATAAAAAGAATCACCATTAGGTGATGCTCAGACATGGAGACTGGAATTTTACCACCTCGCCTGACCCGGAATCGAGGCGGACAAGGCTCGCAGAATGGAATTCTCCATTGACCTCGGGCAGGATTTTACGAGCCTCGCCCGAGCGAGGGTGGGATTTTCTGACCATTCCCACTGGTGGGATCTTCAGGTCACTCCGACAGCGAACCTCTGCTGTGGGTTCATCGGCTGCGGAAGGTTCAAACAATGGGAAACCCCATTGACAGCGGTGGGACTGGAAGACCCCATCACCGGCCAATGGCGGGCTGACTCTGCCGCTGCAGGGCATGCTACAGGAAAATGGAACAGTCGCCCGTAGTTATTGAAAGCACTGAGTAGGACTGATACTACAGTGAATCTACCTTTCCTGAAGTAACTGCTCTACTAAGAGCCCGATTACAGCAGGAGATTCCCAGGAGGACAGGGGAAAAGGCATTAGGGGTGTCCTCAAAGCATCCCCAAAGAGACCAAACATCCTCATCAACTCAGACCTAATTTGTCAGTGAACCAAGTGGAGAAGATTGAAAAAGCAGTGAACCCATGGACAGCCATCATTGGGAACATGCGGAGGTGATGTTAAAGCATCAAAGTGAGGGCAGAAATCTCCAAACAACCTTTGGTCCGACCCTTTCAAACACCACTTGCCCAGTGTGTGTCAGACTGTGCAGATCATGTTCGGGATTTATCAGTCGTTCAGAATCCCCCAAAACAGAGAGGAAATAAATCATTCTCCATCCCGAGGGGCTGCTTCAAAAGGAGAAATCTTCAAACGCACTGTTTGAGTTTCACTGACACAGCATATGTCACAGTTTGAAGATTTGTAAGCAGCTCTAAGCTGAAGTTTACACTCTGTGAAAATGAAGCTCTTTAGCTTATTACAGGGTGATGGTTTACATGAGAATATATTGCCCACGGTAAAGGACCCCATCTTCAGATAAATATATCTGAGATTGATCTAAAAGAAAAAGACCCCAATGTTCACCAAAACCTGAGACCAGAGTGCTGATGATCGAAGCACTTTGTCATTCACCCCCACTGCCCCTCTCCCTCCCCCCCAACCCTCATAGTTTAAATCTTGTCCTATTTTCATTGTCCTTAGCTCTGAGGAAGGGTCATCCTGACTCGAAACGTTGGCTCTATTCTCCTTCCACAGTTACTGTCAGATGCTGAGGTTTTCCAGCATTTTCTGATTTTCATAGAATCATAGAATACAGAGCAGAAAGAGGCCATTTGGCCCATCGAGCCTTCAGAACAACAATCCCACCCAGGTCCTATCCCTGTAACCCCATACATTTACCCTGCTAATCAACCTGACACAAAGGGGCAATTGAGCATGGCCAATCCACCTACCCCGCACATCTTTGGACATTTTGTTTCAGATTCCAGCATCTGTAATATTTTGAGTTTCAATCACTGACAAAAGACACAGCGTAAAGTTTCACTCTTTGCCTTCTCATCACAAGCCATATTTTCGTAGCATGGTAATGTATAACTCTGAGCTAAAAAGAAGATGCAAAGTCAGGTGACCAAAAGCTTGTCAAAGGGGTGAGTTTTAAAGAGTAATGAGGAGAGAGAAGTCGAGAGGTTTAGGCGTAGAATTCTAGAATTTGGAGCTGAGGTAACCGAAGGCTTGGCTGTCAATGATAGAACATCGTGATTATGTTCAAACAGAATGTTCATGATTCCGCTGTAGATTAAGACTGTGCCTTAATGCTCAGTTCTGAAGAGCACTGCTTTCTTCAATAACGCAGTACGACATTCCTCACACCAGTCCACGTAGCATTCAGTAATAACAGAGCAAATAATTCCACAACCAGCCATCCTTCAGGCCTCGAAGTAAGTTTGCCAATTATATGGTTTAACCTGTCCTGAGCACAATATTTAGTGCATTAGTTAAAGGGGTGAATGCACTCAAAGGAGTGAATTTTCCCATTCTGCCCACCACAGGAATCGGAGGAGCGAGGGGTGGACCACTGGAAGGTGCGTTGACCTTGGGCGGAATTTTCTGGTTTTATGGCGAGCGTGGCCGGAAAATTGTCCAATTTTTTCTTTATTCTTTCATGTGATGTGGATGCCGCTGGCTGGGCCAGCATTTATTGCCCATTCCTAATTGCCTTTGAACTGAGTGGTTTGCTCGGCCATTTCAGAGGGTAGTTGAGAGTCAACCACATTGCCGTGGCTCTGGAGTCACATGTAGGCCAGACCAGGTAAGGATGGCAGATTTCCTTCCCATTTCCTTCCCTAAAGGACATCAGTGAACCAGATGTGCTTTTCCGACAATCAACTATGGTTTGATGTTCACTCTTAGATTTTTAATTCCAGATTTTTTATTGCCGACCCGGGTCGGTGGTGACGTTCACGAGGGGTCATAGGTTCAAGGTGAAGGGGGGGAGGTTTAACACAGATATCAGAAGGACATATTTCACACAGAGGGTCGTGGGGGCCTGGAATGTGTTGCCGGGCAAGGTGGTGGAGGCGGACACACTGGGAACGTTTAAGACTTATCTAGACAGCTATATGAACGGAGTGGGAATGGAGGGATACAAAAGAGTGGTCTAGTTTGGACCAGGGAGCGGCGCGGGCTAATTGTTCCTGGTTTCTCGTTTCAAGGCTTCATTCTATGATCATCTTGCTGGTGCCAGTACAGAGTGAGACTGCGGATAGTTGGGAACCTGTCTCGGGGGCAGGGAATACATATGGTGTTCGTGGAAGTGGAAATGACTAGGGTTGGGAAGCATTTTCCGATCGGGGCCATTGTGATCTCCTGGACTCGTTTCGATCGCCTCAGGGGGTCGGAGAGGAATTTCCCAGATTTTTTTTCCCCATATTGGCCCTGGGGTTTTTCACTCTGGGTTTTCGCCTCTCCCTGGAGATCACATGGTCTGGAATGGGGGGGTGGGGGTAAGTTAATAGGTTGTAATGAACAAAGCATCGTAGCTGTGAGGGACAGCTCGGTGGATAGGATATTGGTATGTAGATAGGCTGGAAAATTGGGCGGGGATCCTGGATTCAGGATTCAATCCTGGACCGGGGAGCGGCGCGGGCTTGGGGGGCCGAAGGGCCTGTTCCTGTGCTGTATTGTTCTTTGTTCTTTGTTGAATTCAAATTTCACCGTCTGCCGTGGCGGGATTTGAACCCGGGTCCCCAGAGCATTATCCTGGGTCTCTGGATTACTAGCCCAGCGACAATATCACTATATTACTGCTTCTTGTCATGTGAACATTCTTCTCTGATGTTTCTTACACTATCAAAACACATTGGGAAATGTTGAAAGTTCTGGTGTGTAAAATGCCTTAAGTACTGGACAACTGTGCCTGAGAGCCCATGTTACCGTGCATTCGTGGCAATGCAGGCACAAGCAAGATAAGTAAACACTCTGCTCTTGATTTTTGACATATTCAGTAGATGGCAGGATTGACCGGACATGCAGGCAGTACACATTGCAAAGAGGCATCATGTATGTATGTTTTCCACAACACAGACATCACTAAGAGGCTTCCAAATGTGAGAATGTACATTTCAAACCACAACAGGTCATTATGTTACTTCCACAATTGTACCTCATCTATTCAGAATTATAGACATAAATAAATCATGCAGTTTCATACAAAGAGAGCCAATTTACGACCAGAGATTGGAGCACAACACCACATCAATCAGATGGAACAGCCTCGTTCTTTGCTGTAAGGTTATTTTACTGTTTAGGCTCGGATATTTAACAGGAGGTTTATGAGTCACTGCCAGTGCTTATCACACAATAACCGCAGGGTGGGAGAGGGTAGAAGGTGTGACAAACTAGGAAATAGTAACTAATTGATGTGTAACCAAATCAGCATCTCGATTTGGGCATGAAGAAGACTCGTTACTCCAAAAATTATATTTTCATCGTTGACCATATCTTCAGCTTCTCAAGCCTTGAACTCTGAAACTCCCTCCATTAACCCCCCACCTTTCTATCACAAATTCCCTCCATTAACCCCTGCACCCCTCTATCACATTCTCTCCAATAACCCCTCCGCCTCTCCATTACGCATCCCCTCCATTAACCCCTGCACCCCTCTATCACATTCTCTCCATTAACCCCTCCACCTCTCTATCACATTCCCTCCATTAACCCCCCACCTTTCTATCGCACATTCCCTCCATTAACCCCTGCACCCGTCTATCACATTCTCTCCAATAATCCCTCCACCTCTCCATCACACATTCCCTCCATTAACCCCTGCACCCCTCTATCACATTCCCTCCATTAACCCCCCCACCTCTCCATCACAGTCCCTCCATTGACTCTTCCACCTCTTAATCACACATTCCCTCCATTAACCCCTGCACCCCTCTATCACATTCCCTCCATTAACCCCACCCCCCCCACCTCTCCATCACAGTCCCTCCATTGACTCTTCCACCTCTCTATCGCACATTCCCTCCATTAACCCGGTGTCTGTGTGGATTCCGTCCGGGTGCTCCAGTTTCTTCCCACAGCCCAAGATATGCGGGTTAGGTTGATTGGCCATGAAAAATTGCCCCTTAATGTCAGGGGGATTAGCAGAGTAAACATGTAGGGTTACGGGAATGGGGCCTCGATGGGATTGTTGTTGGTGCAGGCTTGATGGACCAAATGGCCTCCTTTTGCACTGTAGGTTCTATGATTCTACAATCATTCCTGTGAAGCACTTTGGAATCTTTCCCTGTTAATGCAAATCTTTGTTGTTGTTGTAATGTCTCAATGTGACCTGGCCATCGATTTATCCAGAGTGTTGCCATCATGACAGCCAATCAGAATGACTGCAAACAGCTGGCCCTGCTGTTCTTACAGAAAAAGAATAATTTACATTCTGGAACCTGCAGTGAATGATTTCCCAGACTCACTCAAGTTAAACTGCAGATGGGAACCATTATTCATCTCCTGGATTTGACAGTAAATGAGAATCCTTTGAATAAATTGTTATCTACTTTATAAATCATCATTTTCCACTACCTCTCTCAGCACATGACCCATAACCAAAGCCAGATAAGTAGATGTTATAGAATTGATGCCAAAATGAATTTTCAAATGTAGCCTATCATGCTTTGCTATCTATGACATGAGTGTTGGGATACAGCATCATTGCAGTAAATATAACATAAAAATATGAAGGCCTGTATTTTTCGTAAAGGATAATATTGAAGCTATTAACGTTCACCGCTATTAGAAAACAAATCAGCTGACAACCTTCAAATGAAGCACATCATTCAAAAAGAGAGGGAGACAAAAAGCAGGAAACCACAGACAAGTTTGCCTAATATTTGTCATAGAGAGAGTCATTGAGTCATGGAGTCATCGATATGAATTTTCCTTTCCGCCCACCACGGGAATCATAGCGGGTGAGGGGCGAACCATGCAAAGGTCCATCGACCTCGGGTGGGATTTTCCAGTTTCAGGGTGAAAATCCCACCCATAGTGCAGACAAGGCCGTTTGGCTCATCGAGTCTGTACCGACAATAACTACCACTAAAGTCGCGCTAAACCCATCTTCCAGCACTTGTACCATATCCTTGAAAAATATGATATTTCAAGTGCTCAGCCAAATATTTTTTAAAGGTTGTAAGGTTCCCAGTCTCCACTACGTCCCCAGGCAATGCATTCCAGATTCTTACCATCCTCCGAGTGAATTTTGTTTCTCAAAACCCCTCTGAATCTCCTGCTCCTTATCCTAAAACTCTGCCCCCTCGTGATTGACCCCTCAAACAAGGGGAATAACTGCTTCCTATCCACCCTGTCCATACCCCTCATAATCTTATACACCTTAATCTTGTCCCCCCTCAGCTTTCTCTGCTCTAAAGAAAACAATCCAACCCCATCGAATCTCCCCTTTTTACTCAAATGCTCCATCCCAGATAATATCCTGGCTTTAGGGAAAATGTTATTAAAGAAGCCATAGTGGGACATTTAGATAAACTCGAGGTAATCAGGCAGAGCCAACATGGTTTCGTGAAAGGAAAATCAAGCTTAACCAACTTATTGGAGCGCTTGGAGCAAGTAACCTGTCTTGTGGGTAAAGGGGAACCGGTGGATGTACTGTATTAAGATTTCTAGAAGGCATTTGATAAGGTACCACATCAAAGATTATTGCAGAAAATAAAAGTTCATATTATAATAGGTAACATATTGGCATGGATAGAAGATTGGCTAATTGACAGTAAGCAGAGAGTAGGAATAAATGGGCACTTTTAGTAATGAGTGGTATAACAGAGGGATCACTGCTGGGGGCTCATAGAATCATAGAAACCCTACAGTGCAGAAAGAGGCCATTTGACCCATCGAGTCTGCACCGACCACAATCCCACCTAGGCCCTACCCCATATGCCTACATATTTACCCGCTAATCCCTCTAACCTACACATCTCAAGACACTAAGGGGCAATTTTTAGCATGGCCAATCGACCTAACCTGCACATCTTTGGACTGCGGGAGGGAACCAGAGCACCCGGAGGAAAGCCACGCAGACACGAGGAGAATGTGCAAACTCCACACAGACAGTGACCCAAGCTGGGAATCGAACCCAGGTCCCTGGAGCTGTGAAGCAGCAGTGCTAATCACTGTGCTACCGTGCCACCAACATTTTACTCAGCATTTTACAATTTATATCAATGACTGGGATGGGACGTTTGCCAAATTTGCTGATGACACAAAGACACGTAGGAAAGTAAATTGTGAGGAGGACATTAAGAACAAAGAAAATTACAGCACAGGAACAGGCCCTTCGGCCCTCTAAGACTGCACGACCATGCTGCCCGACTGAACTAAACTCCCCCCCCCTATCCTTCCGGAAAGGACGCTATGGAGATGTAGGCAGGTCAACTGAGTGGGAAACAGTCAGACAAATGGAATATATTGTGGAAACATGTGAAATTTCCCATTTTGGTAAAAAAAACTTAACATTTATTTATTAGTGTCACAAGTAGGCTTATATTAACACTGCAATGAAGTTACTGTGAAAATCCCCCAGTCGGCACACTCCGGCACCTGTTTGGGTACACTGAGGGAGAATTTAGCATGGCCAATGCACCTAACCAGCACAGTCTTTCAGACTTTGGGAGGAAACCGGAGCACCCGGAGGAAACCCACACAGACATGGGGAGAACGTGCAAACTCCACACTGACAGTGATCCAAATTGGGAATTGAACCCGCGTCCCAGGCACTGTGAGGCAGAAGGCTAACCATTGTGCCACTGTGCCACCCTATCATCTAAATGGTGAGAGATTGTAGAGCTCTGAGGTGCAGAGGGATCTAGGTGTCTTAGTGCATGAAATGAAAAAGGCTAGTGTACAAGTAATTAGGAAAACAAATAGAATGTTATGATTTATTACAAGGTGAATTCAATACAAAAGTAGGTCGGTTATGCTTCAGTTGTCCAGGGCACTAGTGAGACCACATCAAAAGTATTGTGTGCAGTATTGGTCATTTAAGGATGGATATGAATGCATTGGAAGCAGTTCAGAGAAGGCTTAGCAGGCTAACTCCTGGAATTGGTGGGTTGTCCTATGAGGAAAGATGGGACAGGTTAGGCTTGTACTCAAAGAATAAGAGGTGACCTGATTGAAACCTTAAGATCCTGAGGGGTATTGACAGAGTGGATGCGGAGAGGAAGTTTCCTCTTGTGGGAGAACCTAGAACCAGGAGTCATTGTTCAAAAAATAAGGGTCTATATTTAGATTTCTAGAAGGCATTTGATAAGGTACCACATTAAAGGCTATTGTAGAAAATAAAAGTTCATGTTATAATGGGTAACATATTGGCATGGTTAGAAGATTGGTTAACTAACAGGAAGCAGAGAGTAGACATAAATAGGCATTTTTTAGTAACGAGTGGTATAACACAGGGATCAGTGCTGAGGGCTCAGCATTTTACAATTGGTATCAATCACTGGGATGGGATGTTTGCCAAATTTACTGACGACACAAAGACACATAGAAAATTAAATTGTGAAGAGGACATAAAGAACAAAGAACAATGAAAATTACAGCACAGGAACAGGCCCTTCGGCCCTCCAAGCTGAAGATGAAGTGATGGGGTGAATTTCTTTCTCTCAGTGTTGTGAGTCTCTGGAACTCTCTTCCTCAAAAAGTGATGGAAGTAGTCTTTGAATGTTTTTAAGGTAGTGGTGGATAGACTCTTGATAAGCACAGGGGGTGATAGATTATTGGGGGCAGGCGGAATGCAGATTTGAGGTTACTATCAGATCAGCCATGATCTTATTAAATGGCAGAGCAAACTCAAGAGGCCACTGGTTCTGCCTCTTTCTCGTGTGTTTCAAAGTCTACACATGTGCAATGAAATTTGGAAATGAGGAAGCCACTGACTGAGTTGTCCGAATCCTCCATAAAATTCAGGACATTCTTCTTCTGGTCATGCCTTCAGGTGAGAAGCTTCGTTGCTGAGTACAGCCTGTGGCACAACCCTGTGTCTGGATCCATTCCACAGGGGAACTGGTTACTACCGACAAGTCCTGACGTAGTACGTGCACCTTGAGTTACTGGCCCAGAGGTAGGGATGCTACCATTATGTCACGATGCTTTTATACCTCGCTGATAGATTTGCATTAAAATAAATGAAGGATGTGAAATGAGTGGACTTCCCAATAGACCAAACTAATACCCCAGGAAAATGATGGGCATGGTTCCTTTCAGAAAGAAATGAATCTTTAACAGCCTGATAAATGATCATTGCTGCTTATCACTTCTTTAACCCTGAAGAATTATTTATACAAGTGCAACATCAGAATTGAATAAAAGTTTCATTTTTGTTGAAAATTTTAAATAAATCTTTTTTATTCTTTTGTCCCTTTTTATGTCATTAATCCCTTTAGCTCTTGGGGCTAAAGCAATCAAGGGATATGGGGGGAAAGGGGGATCAGGATATTGAATTCGATAAGGTGGCACAGTGGTTAGCACTGCTGCCTCACAGCGCCTGGGACCCGGGTTCAGTTCCCAGTTTGGGTCACTGTCTGTGTGGAGTCTGCACGTTCTCCCCGTGTCTGCATGGGTTTCCTCTGGGTGATCCGGTTTCCTCCCACAGTCCAAAAATGTGTGGGTTAGGTGGATTGGCCATGCTAAATTGCCACTTTGGGCCCGATTTTACCAACAAGTTGCACACCTGTTTTCGGGCATGAAAACTTGGTAAAGTCGGGCATGAGGTGGATAGCGCGATCAGCACCCGCCTTCGTGCCGATTCCCCCTTTTCCAAGTGGCTAAAATGTCCATGATTGGCATCACGCCGCGATCAGTCTGGGTAGCAGGGTGGAAAGTGGATAAGTGGGACAGTTATGTTTTGGGGTGGGGCAATGTCTATGGGGGCCATCGTTCCCAGGCTGCATAAAGCTATGGCAGGGGAGTGTTTTTCAATTTTTTTTTACTGCGCATGCGCAGTTGGAGGCACCGATCGGAGCTGCAACGTTTTGGGCGCGATAAGCCCCACCCACAGCGCAATTCAGACCTGCAATTTTTTTTTCAGGCAGAGTGCGTATGGGGGCGCCTGAGAACGGGGTTTCCAAGTGAGATCTGAATTGCACCCAGATTCAGCACTTGGAATCAAAATGATAAAATTGGGCCCTTAGTGTCAGGCGGACCAGCAGAGAAAAAATGTGGACTTTGAGGATAGGGGCTGGGTAGGATTGTGGTTGGTGCAGACTTGATGAGCCAAATGGCCTCCTGTAGGTATTCTACGACTCTATGATGATCAGCCATGATTAAAATGAATGGCGGAGCAGGCTCAAAGGGCCGAATGGCCAATTCCTGCTTCTAGTTTCTATGTTTCTACGTAATCCCACCTTTCCTCCCCTTGCTATGAGCAGAATCTTCCCATCTGGGACTAAATCCCGTGGTGGGGGCAGGAATGGAGAATGTTTTCCACTGTGGAGGCGAGCTGGAAACCATGTCATTGAGTGAATATTTCAGTCGATTTGCCAATGGGATCTCAGTTTGGGAACCATTGAGAAGGTTAATTTTTTAATGTCTTGGACATGCAAAAAGCAAAGGCTCAAAGGGGAATAAATAAATCTCATATCCTGGCTGCCTTTTCACAGAACCTTGGTTTTTTAAAATGAATGATTTGTGGGGCTTTGCAAACATGTTTTACAGACTTTTATGGATTGTCATTGTGAACGCTTATTATTTTCAGACCTTTCTTGTACATGATCTACCATTTGTGCACTTCTAGAGTTACATGTGTATTTCCTGTGCACGTAAATATGCACTTGTGAAAAGAATGGAAACATCATAAACCTGGGTGCAACTTGTTCCAATACTTTCAATGTATTCTATCGTATTATGTCTTGACACTTTAATTATTTTCATTGTCTCCTTGCTTCTGTTTCTCTTTGCCCTCTGAAGCATCACGTTGGCCTTTTAGACAATAGATCCTTTGCTATTGGTTCTTTAAAAATAGGCAATTTCAAGTCTGAACTTGTTCTTTGTACAGCAGCACATTCAATGGTGCAGTTCCCATCACTGAGACAGTGAAAAGACCCGTCTAAAATGTTTAAACCTCAGGTTAACATTTCAAAAACAAATACAGCTTCAATACAGCATTTTCTGAAAGTAAAATATAAATAAAAGATAGGGTGGCACAGTGGTTAGCACTGCTGCCTCACAGCACCAGGGGTCTGGGTTCAATTCCAGCCTTGGGTCACTGTCTGTATGGAGCCTGCACGTTCTCCCCAAGTCAACGTGGGTTTCCTCCGGGTGCTCCGGTTTCCCCCCACACTCCAAAGATGTGCAAGTTAGGTGGATTGGTCAAGCAAAATTGCCCCTGAGTGTCAGGGTGTTACGAGGATAGGGCCTGGATGGGATTGTTATTGGTGCAGACTCGATGGGCCAAATGGCCTCCTTCTGTACTGCAGGGATTCTATGACTTACTTTTACTCACCCTTCTCAATCTTCAGAATATCTTACACACATTGAACTACGTCATGCTTTTGCCATTTTGCATATTTTGTATATGACCAAGAACGTACAGGGTAAATGGTAGGACTCTGAAGAGTGCAGTTGAACAGAGGGATCTGGGAATACAGGTACAGAATTCCCTAAAAGTAGCATCACAGGTGGATAGGGTCATAAAGAGTGCCTTTGGTACATTGGCCTTTATAAATCGGAGTATCGAGTATAAAAGTTGGAGTGTTATGGTAAGGTTATATAAGGCATTGGTGAGGCCGAATTTGGAGTATTGTGTACAGTTTTGGTCACCTAGTTACAGGAAGGATGTAAATAAGATTGAAAGAGTGCAGAGAAGGTTCACAAGGATGTTGCCGGGACTTGAGAAGCTGAGTTACAGAGAGAGATTGAATAGGTTGGGACTTTATTCCCTGGAGCGTAGAAGATTGAGGGGAGATTTGATCGAGGTGTATAAGATTTTGATGGGTATAGATAGAGTGAATGCAAGCAGGCTTTTTCTGCTGAGGCTCGGGGAGAAAAAAACCAGAGGGCATGGGTTAAGGGTGAAAGGAGAAAAGTTTAAAGGGGATATTAGGGAGAGCTTCTTCACGCAGAGAGTGGTGGGAGTGTGGAATGAGCTGCCGGATAAAGTGGTAAATGCGGGGTCATTTTTAACATTTAAGAAAAATTTGGACGGGTTCATGGATGAGATGGGTGTGGAGGGATATGGTCCAAGTGCAGGTCAGTGGGACTAGGCATAAAATGGTTCGGCACAGACAAGAAGGGCCAAAAGGCCTGTTTCTGAGCTGTAATTTTCTATGGTTCTATGGAGTTTGATGAATGGACAGTTAATCTAATTTTCCAGCAGTCATAATTGATGTCATCATTGAGAGCAATCTTGCTCTTTGTCAAACACAAGCTGAAACACCCTAGAAGACAATGCAGCACTCCCTCAATACCAGACGGTACTGTTAATATCGGTCATAAGACTCCCATGTTGGAGTTGGACTTCAATCCAGAGCTTCTGATTCAGAGGGAAGTGTGCGATGAACTGAGCCAAGATGTCACTCCAGGTGTATTATAAACTGTAGATTTATAGGCAGCACAGACAAAGGGCGGGACTTTCCAGCCACGCTCGTCCCAAAACTGGAAAATTCAACCCGAGGTCAATGGTCAACATTTGCATGGTCCACTCATCCCCCGCCCCCCCACCCTCTCCCGCCCGTGCCAGGTGAGACAGGAAAATTCCTCTCAAAGGATCTGGAATAGGACAGGAGGTTTTAGCTGAGACAGATATTTGGATCTGTTGAGGGTTGTGTCATGTCCAGTGAAGGTATGTCATATTCATAACTTTTAAAAATAAACTGTACTCGAGATGAAATCTTCTGGAACTGACTTTTCTTTTAAAAATAGATCTTAAAATGCTCTAAGAAATGGCTGCTGAGAGTCTGACCATACTGTCTGAAATGAACAAGTGGACACATTCCAGACTAAGAAGTGTCTGTCATTACTCATCCCTTGAAACCAGTCAAAAGGTGATTCCTGACTTGAATGGGTCATTCGAAAATCAAAATGTTAATTGTCTCAAACTCCCAGGGTGAATGACTACAAACAGTAACCCAGATTGTAGAAAATCGACAAAATATAACATCATGTTGAAAAAGGAGACTGTGAGAATCCACATGGTAAGGCAGCCATGTTGGTCGCCCCTTTAATCTTAAGTGCTATCTGTAAGACACAACAACGGCAGAGAAACAACAGCAGCTAAGTGGCCACTAACATCTATACCACAAGATTTGGAGGCTGCAACATCATAAGGTCTCCAAGCTTGTTTCCTTTTCAAGTCCATCTATATAGAAAACTGACTTCCTGGTAACAGGGATGCAAGTGACTTACTTGGTGACCTGCAGAATGTCCATCTCTTTGGGAGAATCTGGGAATGTCTCTGGTATTCGACTTTGTCTATTGAGTTCACCTCGGTGGATTGGCTAAGCTAAATTCCCCTTAGTGTCCAAAGATGGATTAGCCAGCTGGATAGCTTAGGTGGATTAGCCATGGCAAATGTGCATGGTTACGGGGATAGGGCAAAGGAGTGGGGAATCCTGGGTGGGATGCTCCTTCAAAAAACCGGTGCAGACCCAATGGGCTGAAGGGCCTCTTTCTGCATTAGAGGGATTTTGGGAACTACAGAGCAGAAATGTAAACCTGGAATGTGAGCTTTTCCACATGAACCATTCAAGTGAGTAATTAATTATTATTTTGTTGATAACTTGTAAAAGTGCACTATTTTCTTTAAATGTTTTTTTGTTTGCTGCTGGTATTTCAGATTAATCACACACTTAGGGATTAAGCAACATCCACATCTTCCTTTTTAAAAAAAAACACTGATTAAGGACAGTAAGGGATGAGAAAATGGATGTCAGCTCTCTCTCAACCTTCTCCATTTTTGTTGGATCTTTGTGCTGACAGAGATCTAATATCATCAGGAATTGAGAAAAGTCACACATTCCGAGTCCAAAGGTTTGGTATATTCCATACACTCAGAGACCAGAGAATGTCAAATTATTCAAATATTACACTTAGTTGATATTGCTACTTCAGCCATAATTACAGAAATATTGCTGTGCAAATATTCATTGCTTTAGTTCATGGAACTTATTTCTAATGATATCCAATGATTTAATTAGACTCAATGAGTGCCCACAATTCACTTTCCCATCCATTATTGTTGTGATTCTGGAAATATGGCATTTGATCATTTTTTTAAGCAGAATGTATTTTACTGAGGAATGGAGAATTCTGGTTCATTCATCCAGCCCATAATAATTTCACAATAATTTAAGAATCACTCTACGAAAGTTGGGAAGTAGAATTCAGATCCTTCTATAAAGATTTAGCCATCAAATGATTATGTTTACATCAACATATTGATTGCCTGAATTTCAGGCAGCGAACTTTAAACATTCTGCCGACCCAAAAGAGGTTAAGAAAAGTCAAAAAATCGAAAGATCAGAACTACTTTAAATTTTGTTTTGTTACTTTCTCAGCCAAAAAGAACATGTTGCAAAACACGTAAAAGGAAAACAGAAAACAAAAATAAGGTACTATGGCTTTCAGGTCTTTGCGATAACAGTCTTTGAGAAAGGGATAAATAATATTTTACTGTAAAACTAAACATTACTACTTGGATTTCTGTAAATCCCAATCAGGTTTCCAGCCACTACAGGCCACTAACATCAGCTGATATTTCGAAATATTTTTTCTTTAGCACCGAGAGTGTGTAAGAAAGATAATCCGGCAAGAATATTGAAATGATGGATAATACTGATTCTTACAGCCATATCGTCAAGTGAGGACCCACCTGGACTGTGCTATAACATTACACTCATTGCTCTCGCTTTCTCTCCCCATCTATATTGCTCATCCATATGGGTTCCACAAATCATTTAATAATGAAAGCTGTGGACATTTTAGGATGTCTCTGAGGTACTGTAAATGCATGTAAAAGTGAAAAATAATTTCATTTTTAAACTCTTGTCATTCCTCATTTTGATTGCGAAAATCCCAAGGGGAATACGATACAGACATCTGGAATCAGTTAACATCAATATAGTGGTGGGAGAACTTTAGGTTTCAAGGTTGGGATGAGCATTAGGAATGTCTTTCTTTATTTGAATTACTTTGGTGATGAATATGTCTTTGTTATTTTAACATTGACTGATGTTATACTGAAGAAGAAATGGAAATATAGAGTTGTAAGAAATATCAGTGCAGCAATAATTTCAATCATCCAATGCACATTGAAGTCTTTTTCTTACATGAGAAAAATAACAATGATCTTCCAGTCACTCTGATAAATACACATCCAAACCTTTAATTTATTCATTCACAGGATGTGGACACCACTGATGAGGCTGCTTTTTACCCCAAATTGCCCCTTGGAAAGGTGATAGTGTGCAACATTCTTCAACAAATAGAGTCTGGCTGGTTTAGGTGCGCACATGGTTTTGTCAGGACTGTTAACAATAAATGTTTCAAAGCTTCAATAAAACCTTAGACCATTCAAAGATTCAATTGTCAAAGCATGAGAGGGTGAATAAAAACTGCGATGGAACCACTTTCACTCAGAGATGGACAGAGACAGAATTCCATGCTTCCGATTGTATTGGAAATGTTTCAAAATGGTAGGGTTCCCACCCCCATTTCCACTTCTGACAATTTTTGCCAGTGCAGGGTGAGAGTGGATAGCGAGCTTACACACTGAATGCCCACCTTTCCTGGCTCCACTGTGGGCAGTGGACATTTCAGAACCTCAGTATCTTTGTTGGTGTTGGTCTGACTTTCGCAGGAAATGTGGTTCGTGGCTTCTCAGAGGAGTCTTGAACCATGGAGTGGACCCTAGTCTACAGTCAGGAGCTAAAAGAAAATCAGGAATTCAATTGTCTCAAAAGGAGCAGCTGAACAAGTGCCAGATATTTGTTTGGCCAGTTGGTTTCATTGTGAATGCTTGGCTGAGCTCCAAGAATGAATAATAGACTCCATCCAGCAAGAATATGTTTACACAGCTCAAACTATAGAATATAGAATATAGAACAGTACAGCACAGTACAGGCCCTTCAGCCCACGATGTTGTGCCGAGCTTTGTCCGAAACCAAGATCAAGCTGTCCCACTCCCTATCATTCTAGTGTGTTCCATGTGCCTATCCAATAACCGCTTGAAAGTTCCTAAAGTGTCTGACTCCACTATCACAGCAGGCAGTCCATCCCACACCTAACCACTCTCTGAGTAAAGAACCTACCTCGGACATCCCTCCTATATCTCCCACCATGAACCTTATAGTTATGCCCCCTAGTAACAGCTACATCCACCCGAGGAAATAGTCTCTGAACGTACACTCTACCTATCCCCCTCATCGTCTTATAAATCTTGATTAAGTCGCCTCTCAACCTCCTCCGCTCTAAGGAGAAAAGCCCTAGTTCCCTCAACCCTTCCTCACAAGACCTCCCCTCCAAACCAGGCAGCATCCTGGTAAATCTCCTTTGCATTCTTTCCAGTGCTTCCACATCCTGTAAGTTTTGTTTAAGTGACAGTTTTATGAGATTGCAGTATATTTATTTTTCTTCGAAGTGATTTTTCGGTGCCTGTGTGTTTATTTGGACAGGGTTAAAGGGTATGAAATGGATTGAAGGATTCTAGCGGAAATTCTCTCACTGCCTGTGTTTTATTGAAAGCTGCTTGAGCAGGTATGAGGGAGGGAGTAATATTTTTCAAAGGAATTTTGAATGGCTTTCTTTAAAAATCTCATTGGAATTTTTAAGAGTTGCCAGTGTTTTATTTTACTCATTGGTTGTGTACGTCAGTGGGGATGGAACGGGCGTGGAGTTGGGGAACCGCATGGATGGGGCATGAGAGTGTGAGGTGGGGGGGGGGGGGGAAGAGTTGAGAGTGAGGGGATGTAATGGACATGAACATAACTGGGCCAATGGAGGGTTGTCTTCTATCTGCTGACCTCGCCACCTGTGTGCCTCCACCGCCCCCTTGGGTCTGTCTTGGACCCAGATCAGCTTCTCCAACATGAAAATAGAGGGGCAGATTCTTCCAGGATGGAGACAGTCGCAGATTTGGGAAATTTCCCAACTCTTGCTTTGTGTCACCTTGGTGATAAATCCGATACTAAATAGAACACATCACCCAGAGTGATCCAGAGTAATGTCTGACTAAAGTCGTCCCAATCTGCAGAATAATTCAAAATACAACCACTGACACAGAATTAAAATTGGACTCCATCGTGTGTGAAACCAAATCTGAGACAGATTGTTACTGATGTTGTTACTGACGCACTGACTGCTTCCCTCACTTTCACTGCCAGATCATAAAGCAGATTAGAAACAATTTCTCCCAGATTCATGGCTGTACAGCAGTGTGCTGGGATTGTAACACAGGTTACATTATGCAGCATTCTCAGACATAGATCAGTCATAGATATTTGGATAGACAGATACAGATTCATAGGCCAGAGTCACCCCCTCCGGAGTCGATGATTGCTGCTGGGTGAGGAAGATATTTCCATGGTTGAGATGGTTTACCACACGCAATCTGCGAAGAACATGATGAATCACACAGCACGAGTGGGCAGGAAGCCGCCATCTCCACCCTTACTCATGGGGTCAAAGGGATTAGCACCAAGGTTAAAGGGCACCCTAACAGCTGTGAACTCGCTGCGAGCTGGGAGCTCAGGGTTCTGCTGATCACAGTCAGGATGTCACAGACAAATTACAGACATGTTTCAGCAAATCCTCCCTGCAGACTCTCCCCCAGGTCTCCCAGGAAAGGCAGGGGGTGCTGTTTCCCTGGGATGGCAGCAGGAAGCCCTCTGTCTGGCCACAGCACCTGTGGGACCACAGGAGAACCGCCCAGCAGTGCAGGAAGAGGATGAATGACCTGTCATGCTCTTCCAGGGTCAGTGGTGTTATCTACTCGCTGTACATGGACAGTCAGAGGGGCATCATGCAGTGTAAGTGTGTGAGTGCACAGGGATGTCAGACTGGAGTGTGGGTTGCAGGACTCAACAGCAGATGCACTGAATGTGTGGCAGTCACTCCATTCTCTCAATCTTCTGTCAGTTACAGGAAGTCCTGCTTGTTCATCTCTGACTGGGGCGGGTTCAGGAGCTGCTATAGGCACCCATGTTCCTAAACTGCTTGTCACCCAATCAATCCTTCTGTCTGTCTGCAGGACAGGAAATTGTACAACAGGAGGGACTGGGCTAAGAGCAGAGGCGGCCAGCCCGACATCCGAATCCTCTGCCCATTCCAGGAGGAGGCCACAGAACCAGTTGAAGTGAAGGAGGACTGTGTCTATGCTGATGGTGAGATTGGACCATCCCAGAAAGCCAGCAAGGATGCCCCCAGTCTGCAATTGTCAAATGCACCCATAGACTGAGACATTGCTTTAATTAAGGAGCCAACCTCGCATCCACTCAATCATTTTTCCCCCATTCCAGGTAGCAGCGAGTAAAGGGGAAGGCCCACAAGGGAGAACCAACCCCAACCCCACCTCTGAGGATGAAGCCTCAGTGGATGCACCCTCACAGCTTCACCTGCATCCTCCACCAGCACAGAGACATTCTCTTCGGTGGATAAATGTTCTAGAATACTCTGCAGGTCACAATCTGGTGAGCCAGGGTCCTCTCGTGCAAGAGAACACGCGTCAAAGCCATCATGGTCAACAAGGCTCAGCAGTCAGCTCGCTGCCTCTGCCTCAGCTGTGGATATTAGAGCTGAGCCTAGACTTAGCAATAGAAAAATAAAGATCAAGAAGTTTGGAAGGCACACCAGTGGTGTTGATGGAGAGCCATTCCATAAACCTTTCCATAAACCGTTCGCATTTGTAAATATATGTTCACCAGCACAGTTTAGAAGTGTCCTGGATTCTATCTTGCTGCTAGTTGCTCCAAGGGTCATGAGCTTTTAGGATGTGGAATTCAGGCCCAATCAGAGTCTGAAAATGAACAGCAAGACATTCACTTCTCTCACACCATCAACATCGTGATCACTCAATAAGGCCACATGTGCCTGATTAAACATCCATCCATCATCAGTGGTGAGTGGATGGCGTGGGTACACATCATGTAATCCATTTCTTGCAACTCACTGTCTTCTAAGCTCTGGATATGATTTCTACCATCGCTTACAAGGGAAATTAGAAGAAGTATTAGATTTAAAGAATAAGTTTACAAATTGGCAAGAAAAAGCAATAGGCCTGACAATTGGGAGCAGTTCAAAATTCAGCAAAGCAAGGCCAATGGATTGATTAAGGAGGGAAAAACAAAGTGTGAAGTAAGTGTTCGGTTACAGTGAGGGAGAATTTAGCACGGCCAGTGCACCTAACCAGCCCATCTTTCGGACTGTGGGAGGAAACTGGAACAACCGGAGGAAACCCATGCAGACACGTGGAGAATGTGCAGACTCTGCACAGACAGTGACCCAAGCTGGGAATTGAATTCAGGTCCCTGGCACTGTGAAATTACGGGACAGGAACAGATCCTATGGCCCTCCAAGCCTACACCTTTGTGTCATTCGCAAACTTACTAATCAAACCAGTTACATTTTCCTCCAAGTCGTTTATATATATTACAAACAGCAAAGATCCCAGCACTGATCCCTGTGGAATGCCACTTGTCACAGCCCTCCATTCAGAAATGCACCCTTCCACTGCTACCCTCTGTCTTCTATGACTGAGCCAGTTGTGTATTCACCTTGCCAGCTCACCTCTGATCCCATGCGACTTCACCTTCTGCCATGAGGGACCTTGTCAAAGGCCTTACTGAAGTCCATGTAGACAACATCCACTGCCCTACCCTCATCAATCATCTTCATAATTTCCTCGAAAAATTTGATCAAGTTAGTGAGATACGACCTCCCCTTCACAAAACCATGTTGCCTCTTGCTAATACGTCCACTGATTTCCAAGTGGGAGTAAATCCTGTCTCAAAGAATCCTCTCCAATAATTTCCCTACCACTGATGTAAGGCTCACCGGCCTGTAATTACCTGGATTATCCTTGGTGGGTACACTAAACTGGGTGGCAATGTGTGCTGTGAGGAGGATGCTAAGAGACTGCAGGGTGACTTGGACTGGCTGGCTGAGTGGGCAAATACTTGGCAAATGCAAAATAATGTGGATAAATGTGAGATTATCCACTTTGGTGGCAAAAACAGGAAGGAAGATTATTATCTGAATGGTGGCAGTTTAGGAAAAGGGGAGGTGTAACGTGACCTGGGTGCCATGGTGGAACAGTCACTGAAGGTTGGCGTGCAGGTACAGCAGGAGGCGAGGAAAGCTAAAGCCATGTTGGCCTTCATAGCAAGAGGATTTGAGTATAGGAGTAAAGATGTCTTGCTGCAGTTATACAGAGCCATAGTGAGGCCACACCTTGAGTATTGTGTGCAGTTTTGATCTCCTAGTCTGAGGAAGGACATTCTTGCTATTGAGGGAGTCCAGCGAAGGTTCACCAGACTGATTCCTGGAATGGCAGGACTGACATATGAAGAGAGACTGGATAGACTGGGTTTGTACTCACTGGAATTGAGAAGAATGAGAGGGGATCTCATAGAAACATGTAAAATCCTGATGGGACTGGACAGGCTAGATGTGGGAATAATGTTCCCAATGTTGGGGAAGTCTAGAACTAGGGGTCACAGTCTAAGAATAAGGGGTAAACCATTCAGGACTGAGATGAGGAAGAGCTTCTTCACTCAGAGAGTTGTGAACCTGTGGAATTCTCTATCACAGAAAGCTGTTGGGGCCAGTTTGTTAGATATGTTCAAGAGGGAGCTGGACGTGGCCCTTGTGGCTAAAAGGATCAAGGAGTATGGAGAGAAAGCGTGAGTGGGATACTGAAAGTGCATGATCAGCCATGATCATGTTGAATGATGGTGCAGGCTCAAGGGGCCGAATGGCCTACTTCTGCTCCTATTTTCTATGTTTCTATGAAATGGGAGAAGGGGAGATCTGTCCAATCATGTTAGAATTTTATAAGTTTCTATGGGATTCCCTCTCACTTTTCTAAACTCCGGTGAATATAATCCTAACCGACTGAGTCTCTCTCACATGACAGACCTGCCATCGCAACAATCAGCCAATTTAATTCACTTTGTATCCATTTTTTATCAATTCAGGCAATGTGGATGTTGCTGGCTGGGCCAGATTTATTTCCCATTCCTGATTACCCTTGAACTGAGTGGCTTGCTGGGCTATTTCAGAGGGGAGTTAAGAGTCAACCACGTTGCTATGTGTCCGGAATCTCATGTCGGCCAGACTGGTTAAGGGCGGCAGATTTCCTTCCCTGAAGGACATTCGTGAACCAGATGGGTTTTTCTGACACTCGACAATGTTGTCATGGTCATCATGAGACTTTTAATTCCAGATTTTTATTGAATTCAAATTTCACCATAATTGAACAATAAACAATTGATAAGTGGCAACATTGAATGAATCTGGAAACAGGAAACAATGTCTATGGATAATTGATGGGATTTGTGGGCCTGAATTCTCTGGTCAATGGCAGCGCAATAAGTTGTGAGATATTTGGGGAAGTGGATTTTTTTATTCCATCTTGCAGCAGTGTTGAATGCTGGTCTGAAAGAACTGTCAGTAAATAATCTCAGCACTGAGGGAGCAGTGACCCGGTTTCAGAGAGATCAAGCCCATTTTCACAGCCTGTTTGCTTCTACATCACAAATATTCAGATGGAAAAGTATTTGCAGAATAATTGAAGGCTCTCACTGATTGACAGGCCCAGTTATTTGCTGTGACAAAGTGAATCAAATGAGAATGAACCCTCTGATCTGTGAAAACGGCCAGCATCTAAAACCCAATCTTGCAAAGCTTCTCTAACTCGGGAGTCGGACTTTTTATTTTATGGGTGGGTGGCAGGGGGCTGGTGGGGACAGGAGTCATGGGGGGAGGGCGGGGTGGTGTTGGGGGTTGCATGTCCGTCCTGGCAGGAATTCCAACCACAGTTATGACGACACTGACTAAAATTTCAACCCCAGGGTCATTAGCAAGCAGTAGCATCTGACAATGCGTGGATGTATTGGTGTGTGGGGATGTATGTGTGTGTGTGTGTGGGTGTGTGTGTGGGTGTGGGTGTGTGTGGGTGTGTGTAGGTGTGCGTGTGTGTGGGTGGATGTGTGAGTGTGTGTGTGGATGTGTGTGTGTGGATGTGTGAGTGTGTGTGGATGTGTGAGTGTGTGTGTGGATGTGTGTGTGTGGATGTGTGAGTGTGTGCGTGGATGTGTGAGTGTGTGTGTGGATGTGTGTGTGTGGATGTGTGAGTGTGTGCGTGGATGTGTGAGTGTGTGTGGATGAGTGTGTGTGTGTGTGGATGTGTGAGTGTGTGTGTGGATGTGTGTGTGTGGATGTGTGAGTGTGTGCGTGGATGTGTGAGTGTGTGTGGATGAGTGTGTGTGTGTGTGGATGTGTGAGTGTGTGTGGATGTGTGAGTGTGTGCGTGGATGTGTGAGTGTGTGTGGATGAGTGTGTGTGTGAGTTGGTATGGGGCTGATGGGCTGAATGGCCACCTTCACTGTAGGGATTCAATAATTCACACAGATTTTCTCATCTGATCCAACACTGAAATTTTGGGAAGATTTCAGCCCAGCTGTTTGCTCAAACTGACAAGAATCTCAGCATCCAGATCGGAATAAAAACAAGTTACAGAACAAGTTTTCTGATAGAAAAATGGGACAAGGATATTTTTAGAATGAAGCAACGTTGGCTGAATGATTGTATCCCATTGACCACACACTCTCCCACTTTATCCCTTCATCTAAATACAGTGAAATGGTTAATCTCACTGGTCTTGACCAAACATGCAGGAACTGTGAGTTAAAACTTGGCCTAACAGTTCAAAAATTCTAATTCAGCTTTGAAAATGTTTTTAAAAATCGGTAAATAAAAATTATTGGCAATTGGCAGCCAACCACATTCCGCAATGATCTTACTGAATGGTGTCAGGCTCGAGGGGCCAAGTGGCCTACTTGCACCCCCTAATTAATTTGTTCATAAAAGTGACCATGAAATGATCAGATTGTCAAATAGCCAACTGGTTCTCTCCTGTCCTTCAGAGTCACAGGGTGGAAGTTAATTCCCCCCGAGAGGTGAATTCTGAGGCTGGGGAGTTGGCTTAATTGAGCGGGTGGACCCCATCATTCCCAGGCTTTACACCCCCCCACCCTCCCACCATGCCCCCCACCCCGCCGATTAAGACCACGGGCGTGGTCTGTGCGGTCTTTCCATCTGGATACTATTTGAGCCCATCAATTTGTCAATTAATGCTCATTTAAAAGCCTCATCCATTGCTGGCATTCAACCCAGTGGCTGATGGGATCTTTCTATGCAGGGAGACAAACATGCAAAGACACTTAGGCACTCAGTGCTTGATCAAGGGACCTAAGCACTGGGAAAGGGCAGGGGAGGAGAAGGGGGGGGGGGGGGGTGGGGAGGGTTGCGGGGAGGAGGGAGGGTTGCGGGGAGGAGGGGGGGTTGCGGAGAGGAGGGGGTGGGGGGTGGTGGAGGGCTACTGAGAGCCACCTCCTGCAATTTGTCGACCACCTCCCCACCTCATGCTCTCTGTGCCACAGTCACTTGCCTTTCTCCAAGAATCCAACAATGTATCCCAAAGATGGCCCAAAGCTCCCAGAGATCACGGCAATAGGGGTGCCACCAGTATTAAGCACCACACTGCACACACTAAACTCCACCCACAGGGCCTTGTGACACAGATAGAAACACTAGAAAAAGGAAACCGGTTTGTTGACCTCCTGTGACACTCATCCCAAACCAATAAGATTGTCTTGAAGCTGTCCTCTGAAGCAGCCCAGCAATCCCATCAGTCAAATCAAATCACTGCAGCTTTTCAGCAGGTCCAGTCGGTGATCTAACCGCAGACTCTCAGGGCAACAAATCAGGTACGAAACATTCCAGCCTTGCCAGCAAAGCCCACAACTTGAGAATGAATTAAAAAGATCACCTGATAAGCCGACAGTTTTCCAACCACCACTCATGACGTGATGCCTCACTGATGCTCAGTAAGTATCACCCAGAATTCCCACTTCAATCATCTTTCTTGGGAAATTATTTCAGAAATCTATTAGTCTTTGGGTGAATTAAGATCCTATTCCCTGATTTAAATTGTGTTTGGCAACTGAAAGCAGCACTTTTCACTGTTTTTCGAGATTTACTTACCAACCAGAGTAGAGGCACATGGCTTGTTTGGGTCAAAAGGACATTTATTTCGGCCATACTCAACTTGCTGAGATTCTAACTTGAAGATTCGACCCTGCAAATGCAAAATATAAACCTTAATTAACAGTCGAATCAAAGGAAATTGAACCGAGAGTCAGAATTAGCAATATAGAAACATAGAAACTAGAAGCAGGAATAGGCCATTCGGCCCTTTGAGCCTGCTCCGCCATTCATCTTGATCATGGCTGATCATCAGATTCAATATCCTGATCCCCATCTTCCCCCCATATTCCTTGATCCCTTTAGCCCCAAGAGCTATACCTAATTTATTTTTGAAATCACACAATGTTTTGGCCTCAACTACATTCTGTGGTAGTGAATTCCACACATTCACCAGCTTCTGGGTAAAGAAATTTCTCCTCACCTCAGTTCTAAAAGGTTTACCCCTTATCCTCAAACTATGACGCCTAGTTCTGCATTTCCCCACTATTGGAAACATTGTTAGAATTTTATAAGTTTCTATGAGATCCCCTCTCACTCTTCTAAACGGTAGTGAATATAATCCTAACCGACTTAGTCTCTCCTCATATGACAGACCTGCCATCCCAAGAATCAGCCTGGCAAACCTTCACTGTACTCCCTCTATAACAAGGACATCCTTCCTCAGATAAAGACACCAAAACTATTTGCCTTCTTTACTGCCTGCTGTACCGCGCGTTTACTTTCAACGACTGATGCGTGAGGACTCCAAGGTCTTGTTGAGTATCCACCTCTCTCAACTTACACCCAATCAAGTAATAATCTGTTCTTCCTATTATTGCTATTGGATAACGTCACATTTATCCACCTTATATTGCATCTGCCATGCAGATGGCTACTCACTCAGCCTGTCCAAATCACGCTGAAGCACCCCTGCATCCTCCTCACAGCTCACCCTCCCACCGAACTTTTCATCATCTGCAAATTTGGAGATAATACATTCAGTTCTCTCTTCCAAATCATTAATATATAATGTGAACAGTTGGGGTCCTAGCACAGACCCCTGTGGAACCCCACTATTCACTGCCTGCCAATCAGAAAAAGATTCATTTATGCTAACTCTTTGCTTCCTATCTGCTAACCAGATTTCTATCCATCTCAAGCCAAAACCTGCAATCCCATGTGCTTTAACTTTACACTTTACAAGGTCTGTTATGAGTGACTTTATTGAAAGCCTTCTGAAAGTCTAAATAAACCACATCCACTGGCTCTCCTCCATCAACTCTACTAGTTACATCCTCAATAAATTCCAATAGATTCGTCAAGCACGATTTCCCTTTTGTAAATCCATGTTGACTTTGTCCGATTATACCACAGCCTTCCAAATGCCGAGCTGTGAAATCCTTGCTAATGGACTCTAGCAGCTTCCCCAGTACCGACATTAGGCTCACTGGACTATCGTCCCCTCTTTTCTCTCTACCTCCTTTTTTGAATAGCGACCTTACATTAGCTGCCCTCCAATCTGTAGGAACTATTCCAGAGTCCAATGAATTTTGGAAAATAATCACCAATGGATCTACTATTTCCAGGGCCACTTCCTTAAGTACACTGGGATGAAGATGATCAGGATCTGGAGATTTATCCACCTTCAATCCCATCAATTTCCCCAAAACCATTTTCTCTACTAATGCTGATTGCCTTCAGCTCCTCACTAAAACCTGTTTCTCTCAGCACTTCTGGTACATTATTCATGTCTTCCTTTGTGAAGACTGCAGCAAAGTACAAATTTAATTCCTCAGCCATTTCTTTATTCCCCGTTATGAATTCTCCCATTTCTGGCTGCAAGGGGCCGACATTCGTTTTTGCCAATCTTTTTCTCTTCACATATCGATAGAAACCGTTACAGTCAGTTTTTATATAAACACCTCTATGGATCGTCAGTGAGTTCCTGGAGAAAGTAGATAGTAAGAATAATCTCTCAACTCATAACTTTCCAATTATCAAAATTGATGGACAGGAAATCATTCCAGGGAATGTGTAATTCTGCAGTCTGGAGTATGGGGAAACAGAAATTTACCCCGAGATTGTCACATTATTGAAACCTTTATTCTCAGAGAAAAGATCTCAGGTGAATTTTCCAGATGGACAATCTTGTTGTTAAGGTGAAATGTCAGTGGCTACAATCGAGGCAGTTTGAATGGTTGTGATGTCACTGGAGGTGGATCTCGGATTGGAGTGATCGGAATACTTGTTGATTTGAAGACAGATTTGGAATATAAATCAATCAACATTTTTATTTGATTTATTTAACTTTTGTTTAGCCAGATGAATCAATTGAGAACGAATTTTCACTTACAATATCGACTTGGCTAAGAGGTTAATGCCTCAACACCAGAAACAGCACAACAAGCTGATCTTGGGCTTCAACTCTACTTTACTGTCTACTCCCCATATTACTTAATTCCCTGAGAGACCAAAAATCTGTTTGTCCCAGCCCTGCACAACCCTCTGGGGCAGAGAATTCCAAAGATTCACAACTCTTCGAGTGAAATAATTTCTCTTCATCTCAACTCTAAATGATTGCATGCAGTTCAGGTCACCACGCTACCAGAAGGACGTGGAAGCTTTGGAGAGAGTGCGAGGAAGGTTCACCAGGATGTTGCCTGGTCTCGAGGGTGTTGGTTATGAGGAGAGGTTGAATAAACTAGGATTGTTTTCACTGGAAAGACAGAGACTGAGGGGTGACTGGATAGAGGTCTACAAAATTATGAGAGGCATAGACAGGATGGATAGTCAGAGGCTTTTTTCCCAGGGTGGAAGTGTTAATTACACGGGGGCACTGGTTCAAGGTGAGAGGGGGAGCTGTGCGGGGCAAGTTTTTCACGCAGAGAGTGGTGGGTGCCTGGAACGCACTGCCAAAGGAGGTAGTGGCAGCAGACACATTAGCAACATTTAAGAGGCATTGGGTACATAAATAGGGAGGGAATAGAGAGATACAGACCGAGTAAGGGCAGAAGGTTTTTTCTTAGTTTAATTAGAGTATCATGGTTGGCACGGATGGAGGGCCGAAGGGCCTGTTCCTGTGCTGTACTTGTTGTTGTTCTTTGTTCTTTGACTGTCCCTTTATGGTGAGACTTTGCCCCCGTGTTGTGGATTCCCCAGCCTCACGTCATGAGTGGTGGTTGGGAAACAGTCTCTCGGTGTCTACCCTGTCAAACCCCTTCAGAATCTTGAGTGTTTCAATGAGGTTAACTCTCCTTCTTCTCACCTGCAGAATTTATAGACCCAATATTTCAGTACAATTAACCTGTAAAACATTTCAGTGAACAGATTAAATTATTTTATCCCCATAAACAGCATGAAAATGCCACAGGAATATTTTTGATATTCTTTTTCCAAACACCTCTCATTAAATGACTTGCACCAACAGACCACGATGCCACTGAGTGAATGGAGATTGCTTTGATTTCCTGGTATGGTTTATGCGGTTTTAGTTGAAATATGTTCCACGGATAGGTCTGAATTGTCATGCAACCGAAAGTTATCCATAGTGGAAGCACTGAAGGTTAACCTCGTGCCTCACCCTATACTGATAGATTGCTCAGTTGCTTCATGTTGATAATGCTTTTCCAAGGATAATCAGTGATTTATTTCATTGCTCAGTTGCCTGGGTTGTTTTGGAGGGTTTACCTCCCACATGTTTTCTATAAAGCAACATTTGCAAAGATGACTCTGTGGGCTTTATTTTAGTGTGTTCCTTAGGAACTAAATTAAAGCAAATATAAGCCAGAGAAATGTTTGTTTATTTCCAAGCCTTCTTTAAGTAGAACAACATGGTTAATAGTTTCTGATGTTTAAGACTTTCCTCCACCATTCAAATGATATTTCAGAATCTTATTAACATTAACATTTGTCACCTTACATTGATATTGTATTTGAAGAACTGCAGAATAGGGGAGAAATTGTCATGATGTGCTTGCATTAAACACCTAGCTGCGATTTTAGCTGATAAAGACAAATAAATTTAAAACTACCATTAAAACAGCCAAGGGAGGAATTACTTTCTGTTTGGAAGAAGCAGCAACTTTTCTTAATCAATGTTGGAGCACACGTTGTTTAAGCTGCGATGAATCATCTACTGGGTTCTGACTGAAGAACGTTGCAAATGCTTCAGCCTCGTATTTCGCACTGATGTATTGGGTTCTTCCATCACCTCTTCCTCAAGTTAATTGTTTAATTATCCATTGCCATTCGTGACTGCATGTGACAGGTTTACGGAACTTTGATTTCATCCATTGGGTATGGGATCAGTTAGTTCTGCTTGCCACACGCTGTTTCCATTGTTCAGCATTGATGTAGTCTAGTGCTGTTGCTTTGCCAGGTTTTTAGCAGTGCCTGGTGCTGTTCCTGATCTGTTGTTGAGCACTCCTCATTGATTCTGCAGCTTGGTGCTGATGGTCGAGTGGGGGATATGCTGGGCCATGAGGTTACAGCTTGTGGCCAAGAACAATTCTCCTGCTGCTGATGGCCCAGTGTCTAATGGATGGCTGAACTGAATCTATCCCATTTAGCCTCCACAACATGATGGAGTTCATCCTCAATTTGAAGCCAGGACTTCATCACCACAAGCACTGTGTATCACTCAGATTAATACTTTCATGGACAGATGCATCTCCGACAGATGGATTGACGATTGGGAGGTCAAGTTTTTTCCTCTTGATGGTTCCATGAGCATCTTCTACAGACTCAGTCTAGCAGCAATGTCCTTCATTGAAGTTCCCCATGGTTCATTCTGTGCCCTGTTTGCCTCAGTGTTCCTTCCAAGTGGTGTCCAACATGTACGAGTACTGATTCATTAGCTATGAGGACATGATGGGTGGTACTGAGCAGAATGCTTCCTTGCCCATGTTTTACTTAATGCCATGAGACTTCATGGAGCCTGGAGTCAATGTTGAAGACCCCCAAGGCAACTCCTTGCTGACTGTATACCACTGTGTCGCCATCTTTGCTATGTCTGTCTTGCTGGTGGGACAGGACATACTCAGGAATGGTGTTGGTGGTATCTGGGACATTATCTGTAAATCTAATTCCGTGAATATGACTCTGTCAGGCTGTTGCTTGACAAGTCTGTGAGACAGCTCTCCCAATTTTAGTACAAATCCCAGATGTTAGTGAGGAAGTCATTCGTTACTGGGTTGACTGAGGATGGTTTACAATGACCTTCCTGGTGCCGGCTGGTCTATCCGATTTTATCCCTTTTCAATTTGTCAACGGTGGTTTGATATAACAGAGTGGTTTCCTACGTCATTACACAGGGCACTTCTGAATCAATCACTCTGTCCCTGATGGCAACATGGGAGCCTGATTATTATATTCAAAGTTGGATTTCTGGCAGATATTGTAAAAACCTCGATGGACAGCAGATTAAACCACATCCCACTGAAGGACAGTGGAATCAGAGCATGGAAGCTTAAAATCCAGTCTGCTTTGTTATCAGCGTCAGCTGAGCTTCTTTCACTTCATAACACTGGAATAATAGAATCTTACAGTGCAGAAGGAGGCCATTTGGCCCATCGAGTCTGCACCGACCACAATCCCATCCAGGCCTTACCCCATAACCCCATTTATTTACCCTAGCTAGCCCCCTGACATTAAGGGGCAAAGTTGCCATGGCCAATCAACCTAACCCACACATCTTTGGACTGTGGGAAGAAACTGAAGCACCCACACAGACATGAGGAGAACATGCAAAGTCCACACAGACAGTGACCCAAGCCAGAAATTGAACCCGGATTCCTGGCGTTGTGAGGCAGTAGTGCTAACTATTGTGCCACCGTGCTGTAGAGTTACTGCCGAACAAAGAAATTGAGCTATGCCAAGGGTTGTCCATGGATGTCAGTGAGCCTAGTTCATCCTCAGAATGTGAGCATCACTGGCTAGGCAAACATTTATTACCCACCCCCAACTGGCCTTGAGAAGGTGGTGATGAACTGCCTTCTTGAACTGCTGCAGTTCGCATGGTGTAGTTTCACCCACAGTGCTGTTATGGAGGGAGTGACAGGAATGGGCGGCATGGTGGCACAGTGGTTAGCATTGCTGCCTCACAGTTCCAGGGTCTCGGGTTCAATTCCAGCCTTGGATCACTGTCTGTGTGGAGTTTGCACGTTCTCCCTGTATCTGTGTTGGTTCTCTCTGGGTGTTCTGGTTTCCTCCCACAGTCCAAAAATGAGCAGGTTAGGTAGATTGGTCATGCTAAATGTGTGGGGTTACAGGGATAGGGCAGAGAGGGATGGGCCTGGATTAGATGCTCTTGCAGACACAAAGGGCCAAATGGCCTCCTTCAGCACTGAAGAGGTTCTCTGATTCTATGATATGCCTGAAAGCTTCAGAATCCAGTCAGTTTCCTGGCTTCATTATTGGTATAGGGTTCATTTGAATTTGGTCATCGGACCTTATGTAGTTGGAAACTACTCACAATGGTTGAAGCGTTGGTTGTTTGTTATTAAGGAATGAGTCTAGCCGCACTGAGTTCCATAAACCCCATTCTTTAATGTTTTACCCAATGTGATATTCGAGAATAACAATGTATTCAGAAGATTGATTTGCAATTCATTTTCGATGCAACTCAGGTTACTGAGGCTTACCATTGAAAAGGATGGATTAAGTTTTCACATGTTTCCTATCATCCACCCCTAAAAAACACTTTGCACAATTAAATTCCTAAACTGTAGAGTAATTCTCCATTTAAAATGTCTGAGCAACACAATTTTCATGTTGGTAAAAAAGATTATAGAAAAAAATGGTCCATAAAGGGACATTAACCGTTCAGACAGCAGAATGATATCACTGAGAATACAATTCTTGAAAATGAGTTTCAGATTCTTATGAAAAGGCAAATAACCAAAGGGTGTTGGGAGAGAGTCCATAAATCATTCGCTATTCCCACTCAATAACAGATATTTCTCATTTGGAACTGAAATATAAATATTGAGATTCTAGCTTGATTATATTCAGCCAATGCCATGTTCCGTGGCTTTATTACTTTACAAAAATTATCATATCAATCTCTATTGGACACACAAAGAACAAAAAGAACAAAGAAAATTACAGCACAGGAACAGGCCCTTTGGCCCTCCAAGCCTGCACCGACCATGCTGCCCGACTGAACTAAAACCCCCTGCCCTTCTGGGACCATATCCCTCTATTCCCAGCCTATTCATGTATTTGTCAAGACTCCCCTTAAAAAAACATTTTGAAATGTTTTTCAGGCTGGGACCAAGGTTTGGAGAATTATGCCTTAAATTTTAGAATTACAAACCTATAAACATCATGAACTGAATGTTCCAGCATTCTTGCCCAATTCTCTAATCTAGTCTCCAGTAAAATGATTCTCACAGAATTCATCCTCACCTGATGCTAATAAACACAGAATAATAGCTACAAGACAATCAATTCCAATTCTATTTCTTCTTTCTATAATTCTCTCCCCACACCTACTGGTGTTCTGAGGCAGGTTTTTGTCTGTTTCCAACAGCTAGTTATTCCTGAAGAAACTCGCCAGACTGTCACCAGAACAAGACAAGCAAGCAGTTTGTATACTTAGAACATAGAAAAACTACAGCACAAACAGGCCCTTCAGCCCACAAGTTGCGCCGGTCATGTCCCTACCTACCTAGGCCTATAGATACGCTTATCTATAACCCTCAATCCTATTAAGTCCCATGTACTCATCCAGAAGTCTCTTAAAAGACCCTATCGAGTTTGCCTCCACCACCATTGACGGCAGCCGATTCCACTCACCCACCACCCTCTGAGTGAAAAACTTACCCTTGACATCTCCTCTGTACCTACTCCCCAGCACCTTAAACCTGTATCCTCTTGTAGCAGCCATTTCAGCCCTGGGAAAAAGCCTCCGAGAATCCACCCGATCTATACCTCTCAACATCTTGTACATCTCTATCAAGTCACCTCTCATCCTTCGTCTCTCCAAGGAGAAAAGACTGAGCTCCCTCAACCTATCCTCATAAGACATGTCACCCAATCCAGGCAACATCCTTGTAAATCTTCTCTGCACCCTTTCAATAATTTCTACATCCTTCCTGCAATAAGGCGACCAGAACTGAGCACAGTACTCTAAGTGGGGTCTGATGAGGGTCTTATAAAGTTGCATAATTATCTCCTGACTCCTAAACTCAATCCCTCGATTGATGAAGGCCAGCACACCATACACCTTCTTAACCACCTCCTCTACCTGCGAAGCTGATTTAAGAGTCCTATGGACCCGGACCTCAAGGTCCTTCTGATCCTCTACACTGCTAAGAGTCTTACCCTTGATATTATACTCCTTCGTCCCATTTGACCTGCCAAAATGTACCACTACACATTTATTCGGGTTGAAGTCCATCTGCCACTTCTCCGCCCAGTCTTGCAGCCTGTCTATGTCACGCTGCAGCTTCTGACATCTCCAAACTATCCACAACACCACCAACCTTCGTGTCGTCGGCAAACTTACCAACCCATCCCTCCACTTCCTCATCCAGGTCATTCATGAAAATGACAAACAGCAAGGGTCCCAGAACAGATCCCTGGGGCACTCCACTGGTGACCAACCTCCATTGAGAAAAAGCCCCATCTACAACCACTCTCTGCCTTCTGCAGGCAAGCCAGTTCTGGATCCACAAGGCAACAGCCCCTTGGATCCCATGCCCTCTCACTTTATCGAGAAGTCTTGCATGGGGTCCTTATCAAATGCCTTGCTGAAGTCCATGTAAACCACATCTACCACTTTTCCTTCGTCAACGTGTTCCGTCACACTTTTGCAGCTTTTGACCAACACCATGTGAACAGGAGCAGCTAGGTTTTAACTTATAGAATTTTGGTAATCCCAGGGCCTAATTTTCATAAGTACACTTCACATTTGTCACATGACAAAGCAATCTTATAGAAGGGGCCTTAGTTAGCAGTGAGCTTTCTTGATTACACATGTAATGGGCCAAATATCATCTTCAGGAATAGGTAAAGGAGGCCTCTAGTTTGTCCTTAAAATGACAGACAATACACTTCCCAATGGAGAATGCTTACCTCCTCCTGCCTATTCTATTGGAATATCAACCCAAGCAGCAATTGAAAAGGTTACAAAGAATGTTGACAAAGTGACTACCAGTTAGATATTTCCTTGGTTTTGGAGAGCCAGTGATTAGGGGTCAACAAGGGAGTAAAGAGACAGTTTACAAGAAATGTCTTTAACACTGTGTCCATTGGACCACAGCACACTTTATCACAGGAAATATAATTTACTGTCCTCACCTGGTCGGGCTTGTGTGATGTCAGGTCCACAAAAATGCGATTGGTTGTTAACTGCTCTCAGCAAGCCACTCAGTTCAAGGGCTATTAGAGATGGGCAATAAATGCTGGCCTGGCCTGGAATGGCCTGGCCTGGAATGGCCTGGCTTGGATGATGCTGGACTCTTGTGAATTAATAGAAAAATGTCTACTAATGTTTCAATTTGTTCCCTTTTCCATTTATGAAATCCAGATGTTCTGTTCTGATCAATGACATGTTCCAAATCTCGGTGAAAAATTTTCATTGACTGTTGTTCTTGTTATTGGTTTCCCAATTGACATATAAAGAGAGACTGTATGTTACTGGCCAGGTGGTGTTGGAGAGGGAGCGTGTGGTGCCCAGCATGCACTTCTGGTCTTCCAGGACCTGTGGACACTGCGGGGGGTGAGGGGCATCGCCATGTCCCCCCCCCCTCCCCCCCCCCCCCCCCCCCCCACCCCCACCCCCACCCCCATGGCCCCGGAGTGACATTTTAATTTAATTCAATAGGATTCCTTTCAAAAATGTATACTTTGTTACAGAGCCCCTCCAGTGATCAGCAAGATTTTATTCTAAACTAATTAACTATTTGATGACTGGAGAATCTTACAGGAGGAGGCTTTTTGGGCCACTGTGTATGTGTGGCAGCGCTTTGGAAAGGCTATCCAATTAATCCCATTCCCAAGCTCTTACCCTATCGCCCTGCAATCTTTCCCCTTCAACTATTTCTCCAGTTTCCTTTGGAAAGTTATTAATGAATCTGCTTCCATCAACCTTTCACGCAGCGCATTCCAGATCACAACAACTCGCTGCGTTAATAATTCTTCTCATCTCCTGAAGGCTCTTTCTTTCAATTGTTTTAATCTGTCTGCCAGCACAAACTGTTTCTCCACATTCATTCAATCAAATTTGACTGCCTCTATTAAAACTCCCCATAAAGCTATCTTTTCTAAAGAGAAGTCCAGTTTTTCCATTTGGTTGAAGTCCTTTGTCACTAGAATCACTCTACTAAATCTGCTCTGTATCCTTTCCAAGGCCTTGACATCCTTCTTAACATGTGATGCCCAGAATTGAATATAAGACTTCAGTAATGATCTATAAAAGTTTAATGTAACTTCTTCTGTTGTGTATTCTATTAGCGGGATTTCCTGACACCTCCCCCCCATGCTGTGTTTTGCAGCGGTAACCTGCCATTGGTAGCTGGTGGGAGCTTCTGGTCCTGCCTCTGTCAGTGGGTTTTCCAATGTTCACAGCCTCCCCTCTTCCCTGCCAGGGAGCCCAAGGCGGGGGAGGTTGGGGATCACCGTCAGCAGGACTGGAACATTCCTGTACTGGCTGAGGTTATTCACGAAGGCCCCACCTCTCAACCTTGCCCCTCGCCTGAGGTGTGGTGACCCTCGGGTTAAATCACCGCCAGTCAGCTCTCCCCTTCAAAGGAGAGAACTGCCGAAGGTCATCTGGGACTATGACGACTTTACCTCACCGTGAAATTAAAATATATTCAAAAACTGTGCTACTGTCAACAATCATATTCAGTGAAGGATTTTGCGAGGTGTTTAGCATGAAGGTAATGAATTTGCAGCTTTTGTTTATCTCCTGCTGTACTGTAGCTTTCAATGTGACCAACCTGCATCATTAAAAGCTCTGGAAGCAGGATCAATACAAGCAGCAAGATTAGAGGGTGAGGGCTCCAAATGACAACATTAAATCATGAATATTTTCAAAGCAGGGAACTACATTATTAAGAACTGAGTCTTTCCTTAATTTAAACTGGAATGCTGCTGTAGTTATCAGCAGGAATTATTGCCCATTGATAGACTGTTCCTTACAGATATTGAGAACAGCCCAAGACAGGAAAGCAATTCACCAAGAAAGAGAAAGAAAGCAATAAGCTGTTCTGCACTCCCAGCCTGCTCCAACCTTGAGCAAGATCGATTATTAAGATCAGCAAAACACTTTGAAATGTTCTTTCTAGAACTGCTAATCTTTCTTTTCTGGATATTTATTTAACTTGACGTGTACATTTCGAATACAACCAAAGTGCTTACAAGAAACTACTTGATGTGACAGCCACTCTAATAGCTTTGCAAGTGACTGTCAGTGTTGTAAATTTATATACAGCACCTTCAGGAAGGAAATATTTAACTTAGATTAGCACCTTTCACAGAAAAAATCCAACTCACAAAATCAAGCGGCCTGATCATAAATCATTGGTGACTTTGAATGAACCTTGCTCATGTACACGAACCTCGCTCATGTACACGAACCTCGCTCATGTACACGAAACAATACTTTTCACTGTATACTAATACATGTGACAATAATAAATCAAATCCAATGAAATCAAATCAAATGTGCTCCAATTTTCTTTGTTCTAAATCGGGACCTGATTGCTGATGATCAGCTACCCATCTCTGCCAGGATGGAGCTGCTCAAACTCCACCTCAGGCAGGAATGCTTGTGGGAGGCCATACTTTGGGAAGTCGCCCTGATCTCAGAGTTTCTCAAATTCCCCTCCCCTAACCTCAGGAGCATCCACATTGGCAAGTGGGAGAAAGAACATTTCTTGACCTGTGCTGTCTGCTTCAGGCGTGAAAATCCAGCCTCAGGTATCAGAAAGACCATCAGGATAACACGACAGATTCACAGCTCTGTAATCGATGGCTCTGCTTCCATGTTGAACCTAATTCCCATCGCCAATCTCAACAATACGGTAAGTATTCAGTTGAATCTGGTCTGACCCATCACTGCCAGTCACAGATTTCCACAAACTGGACTGGGTCTGAATATGATCATTGTAATTTATCAAATTGATCGGATATTCATCAGCTTTTTCGGTCATTAATACTTTCAGATGTATTTATTACAGAACAAGCTTCTCCACTTGGTTTTCACAATGAAATGTCAGTATCAGCTGAAGAGGAAATCCATACGCAACTTGCATTGCCATTTTTACCGGCTTTTTCCATGTTCCATCAAAAACCATTCTTCACATCAGAGTGTTTTTTGTAATGTGCTGTTAGATCAATGTGTATTATAGATATTTGCTAAGGTAAATTTTCCCCTGTAAGAAATGGGCATTTTATTGATTGTGAGTAGATACTTCACTGCTTCTGAGTGTGTTACGGCTACATTACATTAAACTGATGAATGTCTGGGAAAATATTGCCTTAAAGGTTAATCGTAACTGATTATTTATGATTTTGGTAATTTCAGTGGACGGGGCAGACAAGAGTTACTTGCCAAATCTCTTCTTGAACTCATACATCTCCTGTGAGTGGCTGTGAGCTGTGACAAGATGGACTGAACTTATTATGTTGATAAAAGTTACTGCAATAGCAATCTAATAACGTTGCTGCACAAAATAACGTAAACTAATCGTGCATTTTCCTTCTGTTTGTTGAAAGAACAAAAGCCTGGTGTTCAGACTGACAGTCCTTATTGTACCTTTTACCAGACCTTATCCTGATCTACCTTGGCACCTATTGTCAGATAAACTCTCCCTCCCTATCTTAAAGTGAAGTGACTTGTATATGGCATCCCTCTTGGGGATTTGGATTCGACACAATCAACTGCTCAGACTTTAGTCTAACAGTTTAGGATATCACTTTATCCCCTTCATGTGCTTGTGCTTTGTAAAATACTCCAGCCGAGATTATAAACCTGTATCTATTACATGTTGTGTTAGAAAAGGGGGATATAGAAAGGTAATCACTCTATGACCATCACCAATGTTACATACGGACATATGAATAAGAGGCAGGTGCAGGCCATTCAGCCCCTTGAGCCTGCTCTGTCATTTAATCAGTTACGGTTGGTCAGATAGTAACTTCAAATCTTTATCTCCCCTAACCCCCGATAATGTAACACCCCGTACTTACCAAGAATGTATACAACTCTGCCTTAAATATGTTCAATAACTCTTCTCAGGAAGAGAATTCCAAAGACTCAACCCTCAGGTTCTTTTTTAACCTCACCTCCAATTTAAATGGGTGACCCCTTATTCCTTTTTCCCAGCGCTTTGCACTACTGTTTCTTTTTCCCACTCAATCATTCACAATCTGTATGGCCCGTTGGGTGCAATAACAATTCAGTTGTGCCACAAGTTTCACATTCTGTCTGCCTTCTTGCCAGCTCTATATTGGGAAAAGGTTTTATTAACACAGAGCCTACACTTCAGACAACCCACACTCAGGTAGTAGTGTGACACACACCACTTGTTACATCTTGCAAACCTGAAAATGACTAATTTATGCCTGTTACCCAGCCAATTTCTATCCACGCCAATCTGTTACCCCCTACACCACGAGCTTTTATTTTCTGCAATAACCTTTAATGTGGCACTTTATCAAATGCCTTCTGGCAATCAAAGTCCAGTACATCCACTGGTTCCCCTTTATCCACAGCACATGTTACTTCCACAGTGAACTCCAATAAGTTGGTTAAACGTGATTTCCCTTTCACAACCCATGTTAATTCTGCTAATTTCTCTTTGACAACTGTTAAGTTAGCGGGTCTGAAGTTACCCACTTACTGTCTCCCTCCTATTTTGAATAATGGAGTTACATTTTCTAGCTTCCAATCTAATGGGATCTTCCCTAAATCTGGGAGTTTTGGAAAGTTAAAATCTTCTTTGCTTAAGACTGTGAAGGAAGAAAACTTGCATTTATGTAGTGCCTTTCACAATTTCTGCAAATCACAATGTTCTTATCAACCAAAAAACTAATTTTATGTTCACTCATTGGGTGGTATTTTACCCCATTTTCAAACTCAGAATCCTGCCAACACCAATAGCAGGAAGACCCACCAAATATTCAGCCTCTTTTACCATTTTTTCCCATGTGTTTCACCCCATTTTCGTGGCGGCTTACCTCTGATTTGCTCACCCTGGTAAAACTTAATTTCTGCAATCAATGGGGTGCTCCTTTCAAACGCCTCCCCAGCACTTGTTCCAAATCCAGTCGGGAGGAAAGCTGTGAGGAAGACAGTGCATGTTTCACGGAGGGAGCCCTCACCAAAATTCTGGAGGCGTGACATCCTCGACCTGCAAGCGGCCAGACATCAAACAAGCAAGGTGACCAACCCTGCCTGAGAGGCTGTGGCTGCGATAGGGATTGCCAGCTCGTTCCATAAGAGAACAGGGCTACAGTGCCATAAGAAGATGAATGACTATCTTCATGCAGCCACGGTAAGTCCACCTCCTCATGTCTCCCGCAGCAACCCTTAACACACACTTCATAGCTCCACATTGATCTCAACCCCAGCTACCTCACAGGGTCCCAAAAACCACCATGTCGCCATTCCCCCCCTCGCTATCCATGGTCCCCCATTTGCTCCTCACATCCCCACCCGGTGTGAGCAGTCACAGTCAGCCAGAGTCATGCCTGGGCTGCAAACCCTAATGTTTTCTGAGGAGACTGCCATCGATCGGGCAAGCAAGGAGTCGGACCACACCTGTGCAGAGGGCGAGGTGGCGGCAAGAGACAAAACTGAGAATCCCCAACACAGCCAGACATGGTGCAGGCCTCACCTGAGTTAACTTTCTCCCATCAGTTCTGCCCCTATCCCACACTAATGCGTCTCACTTCCCTGGCAGGTCAATCAATTGGCCAGCCCGGTCCATCCTCGTGCTCTCTGGAGGCCACAAACCCGAGCAGATTCCATGGAAACATCTCAGAGACAAGCATCAAAGAGGTGTCACAGCTGTCACCGCACCCTCCACCAGCGCATATACTGCGGCTCGTGGCTAGGATCTGTGCGCGGGGAGATGCAACTATCGCAGATAGTTTCCCGGGAAACGGGCATAATGAGCCTTGCTCGGTCACAGATGATTTGGACATTGAGGGAGTGATATTCTGCACAATTCACAAATAGCTCCCCGTGCTGCCTGGGGAGCACAGGGCCACTTGGGCAGAGTCAATGGCAGCCTGCACCAGGGGCATGCCTACTATGAGTGCAAAGCCTGTGGCCCTGGCATTCCGGCTCACCTGGTCCCAGTCCAAGTTTATGAACATATGGGCACTCACAAATAACACATCCATTGCCTCCCGATGCACTTGTATGCAGCAGACTGGAAGATATCACACAGGTCACCCATGCAGCCCTTAAATGAGCCACTGGCATAAAGTTTCAGATCAACAGTGACTTTCAGGACCAAGACAATGGGTGACCTCCCAGTCCATGTGGTGCCAGCTCTTCCATCACCTGGCACAGGTAGTCCACTGTCTTCAGGATATTTTCTCTGGCACTGGACCTCTGACATTTGCAGGTAGGAAGTTGTACAGTGGTAGACCCATGGCCGGCGGTAGCTCCTGCAAGTCTCCACCATCTGTGGCCTTGCTCCTGTAAGATCACCGGGCCCTGCCTCCCCCCCTCCTCTGCAGGATGCTGGTCCTGGCTGCATTCAGTCTCACATCAATGTCACTGCTGATTAATCACAAACAAAATGTTTGCTGGCTCCATGATTCGTTCAAATCAAAAACTGAAAGGAAGAGAACATCAACGTGAGTAATGAGGCTTTCTGACAATGCCCTGACCCACAATGCTCTCAGCATCTGGGACATCCACCCATGGGCATCCCCTGAGGTTTTCTTTTCTTTGTTTTTATTCATTTATTGCCCTCTCTCTCAGTGGACATTTAAAAATCAACCACATTGCTGTGGATCTGGAGTCACATATAGGCCAGACCATAGAATCATAGAATCATGCAGTGCAGAAGAGGCTATTCAGCCCATCGAATCTGCAACAACACGCGAGAAACACCTGACCTCCCACCGAAGCCCATTTACCAGCACTTGGCCCTTGAATGTTATGGCGTGCCAAGTACTCATCCAGATACTTTTTAAAGGATGTGAGACAACCCACCTCTACCATCCTCTCAAGCAGCCCATTCCAGACCATCACCATCCGCTGGGTAAAAAACGTCTTTCCTCACATCCCTCCTAAACTTGGTTATCTCAGGGACAGGATTGGATACTTCAAGTGCCGGGTTTCAGATGTGTCAGGAGGGACAGGGAAGGAGGCAAAAGAGGTGGGGGAGTGGCACTGTTGATCAGGGATAGTGTCACGGCTGTAGAAAAGATGGACGCCATGGAGGGATTGTCCACGGAATCTCTGTGGGTGGAGGTTCGCAACAGGAAGGGGTCAATAACTTTACTGGGTGTTTTCTATAGGCCGCCCAATAGTAGCAGGGATGTGGAGGAGCAGATTGGGAAGCAGATCCTGGAGAGATGTGATAATAACAGAGTGGTCGTGATGGGAGATTTTAATTTCCCAAATATCGATTGGAATATCCCTAGGGTAAGGGGTTTAGATGGGGTGGAGTTTGTTAGGTGTGTTCAGGAGGGCTTCCTGACACAGTATGTGGATAAGCCTACAAGAGGAGAGGCTGTACTTGATTTGGTATTCGGGAATGAACCTGGGCAGGTGTCAGATCTCTCAGTGGGAGAGCATTTTGGGGATAGTGATCATAACTCTATCTCCTTTACATTAGCATTGGAGAGAGATAGGATCAGTCAAGCTAGGAAAGTGTTTATTTGGAGTAAGGGAAATTATGAGGCTATTAGGCAGGAAATTAGAGGCATAAATTGGAAGGAGGTTTTCTCAGGGAAATGTACAGAAGAAATGTGGCAAATTTTCAAGGAAAATCTGTCTGGAGCTCTGCACAGCAATGTTCCAATGAGACAGGGGAGTTATGGTAGGTTACAGGAACCATGGTGCACGAAAGCTGTAACGAATTTAGTCAAGAAGAAAAGAAAAGCCTCCAAAAGGTTCAGGGAGCTAGGTAATGTGAGAAATCTAGAAGAGTATACGACTAGTAGGAAGGAACTTAAGAGGGAAATTAGAAGAGCAAGAAGGGGTCATGAGAAGGCCTTGGCAGACAGGATAAAGGAAAATCCCAAGGCATTCTACAAGTATGTTAAGAGCAAGAAGATAAGATGTGAAGGAGTAGGACCTATCAAATGTGACGGTCGGAAAGTCTGTATAGAACCGGTAGAAGTAGCAGAGGTACTCAATGAATACTTTACTTCAGTATTCACAGTGGAAAAGGATCTTGGTAGTTGCAGTGCAGACTTGCAGTGGACTGAGAAGATTGAGCATGTGGACGTTAGGAAAGAGGATGTGTTGGAGCTTTTGAAAAGCATCAAGTTAGGTAAATCGCCGGGACCGGATGGGATGTACCCCAGGTTACTGTGGGAGGCAAGGGAAGAGATTGCTGAGCCTCTGGCGATGATCTTTGCGTCATCAATGGAGACGGGAGAGGTTCCGGAGGATTGGAGGATTGCGGATGTGGTTCCGTTATTCAAGAAAGGGAGAAGAGATAGCCCGGGAAAGTATAGACCAGTGAGTCTAACCTCAGTGGTTGGTAAGTTGATGGAGAAGGTCCTGAGAGGCAGGATTTATGAACATCTGGAGAGGAATAGTATGATCAGAAATAGCCAGCACGGCTTTGTCCAAGGCAGATCATGCCTTACGAGCCTAATTGAATTTTTTGAAGATGTAACTAGACACATAGACGAGGGAAGAGTGGTAGATATAGTTTATATGGATTTCAGCAAGGCGTTTGATAAGATGCCCCATGCAAGGCTTATTGAGAAAGTGAAGGGGCATGGGATACAAGGGGACATTGCCTTGTGGATTCAGAACGGTCTTGCCCACAGAAGGCAAAGAGTGGTTGTAGATGAGTCTTTTTCAGCATGGAGGTCGGTCACCAGTGGAGTGCCCCAGGGATCTGTTCTGGGACCCTTGCTCTTTGTGATTTTTATAAATGACCTGGGTGAGGAAGTGGAAGGATGGGTTGGCAAGTTTGCTGATGACACAAAGGTTGGTGGGGTTGTGGATAGTGTAGAGGGATGTCAGCAGTTGCAACGAGACATAGATAAGATGCAAGACTGGGCGGAGAAGTGACAGATGGACTTCAACCCAGATAAGTGTGTGGTGGTTCATTTTGGCAGGTCGAATAGGATGGAAGAATATAATACTAAGAGTAAGACACTTGGCAGTGTGGAAGATCAGAAGGATCTTGGGGTCCGGGTTCATAGGACGCTCAAAGCAGCGTCGCAGGTAGAGGCTGTGGTTAAGAAGGCGTATGGAATACCGGCCTTCATCAATAGAGGAATTGAGTTTAGAAATCGGGAGATAATGCCGCAGCTGTATAGGACCCTGGTCAGACTCCACCTGGAGTACTGTGCCCAGTTCTGGTCGCCTCATTACAGAAAGGATGTGGAAGCCATAGAAAGGGTGCAGAGGAGATTTACAAGGATGTTGCCTGGATTAGGTGGCATGCCTTATGAGGATAGGTTGAGAGAGCTAGATCTTTTCCCCTTGGAGAAGCGAAGGATGAGAGGTGACCTGATAGAGGTGTATAAGATGTTGAGAGGTATCGATGAAGTGGATTCTCAGAGGCTTTTACCCAGGGCTGAAATGGTTGCCACAAGAGGTCAGAGGTTTAGGGTGCTGGGGAGTAGGTACAGAGGTGATGTTAGGGGCATGGTTTTCACTCAGAGGGTGGTGGGTGCATGGAATCGGCTGCCGGTAGTGGTGGTGGAGGCGGATTCGATAGGGTTTTTTAACAGACGTTTGGATAAGTTCATGGAAGTTAGTAAGATAGAGGGTTATAGATAAGCCTCGTAGGTAGGGACATGTTCGGCGCAACTTGTGGGCCGAACGCCCTGTTTGTGCTGTAGCTTTTCTATGTTCTATGTTCTAAACCTTCTACCCCTCACCATGAACCAATGTCCCCTCGTGACTGACTCGTCAACTAAGAGGAACAGCTGTTCTTTATCCACTCTGTCTATGTCTCTCATAATCTTGTACACCTTGATCAGGTCGCCCCCTCAGTCCTTGCTCCAACAAAAACAACCCAAGCTTACTCAAATTCTCTCCATAACTTAAATGTTCCATCCCAGGCAACATCCTGGTGAATCTCCTCTGCATCCCTTCCAGTGCAATCATATCCTTCCGACCAGAACTGCACACAGTACTCCAGCTGTGGCCTCACCAAAGTTCTATACAACTCCATCATGACTTCCCTGCTTTTGTAATCTATGCCTCGGTTGATAAAGGCAAGTGTTCCATATGCCTTTTTCACCACCCTATTAATATGCCTTTCCACTTTCAGAGATCTGTGGACAAACACACCAAGGTCCCTTTGTTCCACAGAACTTCCTAGTGTCCTACCTTTCAATGAGTACTTCTTTACCAAATTACTCCTTCCAAAGTGTATCACTTTTTCAGGGTTAAATTCCATCTGCCACTTAATATGGGGCCCAACACAGATCCCTCTGGTATGCCATGGGACACTGGCTTCCAGTCACTAAAGCAGCCTTCTGTATTCACCCTCTGTCTTCTGCAGCTGAGCCAATTTTGAATCTACTTTATCAAATTACCCGTTATCCCATGTGTATTTACCTTCTTTACAAATCTCCCACGTGGGACCTTGTTAAAGGCTTTGCTGAAATCCACATAGACTACATCGGCTGCACTACCCTCATCTACACAGGGCGACACTGCTACCTCACAGCACCAGGAATCTGGGTTCAATTTCAGCCTCGGGTCACTGTCTGTGTGGAGGTTGCATGTTCTCCCCATGTCTGCGTGGGTTTCTTCTGGTTGCTCCAGTTTCCTCCCACAGGCCAAAGATGTGTGGGTTAGGTTGATTGGTCATGCTAAATTGGCCCTAGTGTCAGGGGATTAACAGATTAAATATGTGGGGTTATGGGAATAAGACCTGGTATGATTGTGGTCAGTACAGACTTGATGGGCCAACTGGCCTCCTGCACTTTAGAGATTCTATGAGACACACTTAGTCAGCTCCTCAAAAAAATTCAGTCAGCTATGTTAGGCATGACCTCCCTCTGACGAAGAATGCTGACTATCCCTGATCAAGCTTTGCCTCTCCAAGTGGATAAAAATGCTCTCCTTCAGAAGTTTCTCCATTAGTTTCCCTACCACTGACGTGAGATTTACTAGTCTGTAGTTCCCTGGTTTATCTCTTCAAAATTTTTTAAATAGCAGAACCGCATTAGCAGTTCTCCGGTCCTCTGGCACCTCCCGGAGGCCAGAGAGTAATTAAGAATTTAGGTCAGAGCCTCTACATTCTCCTCCTTTGCCTCCCACACAATTCATCCGGACCTGAAGATTTGTCCACTTTTAAACCCGCCAACGTCTCCATTATCTTGTCCTTTCCTGTGTCAATTTGCTCAAGAACCTCACAGTCTCTCAGCCTCTTAGGGTAAATCCCCTCTGAGCAGCCTTCAATGTATTTATATCCTTTCTTAAATAAGGAGACTAAAACAGCCAACAGTATTCAAGATGTGATCTCACCAATGCCCTGTTTAACTGAAGCATAACACCCATACTTTCAGTCAATTCCTCTCATAATAAAGGATAGCATTTCATTAGCCTTCTTCATTACATGCTGTCCCTGTATATTAACATTTTCTGACTCATGCACTCGAGCACCTAGATCCCTCTGCACCTTGGAATACTGCAGCCATTCACCATTTAAGTAATACTCGATCTCCCATATTTTTGCCCATTCACTCAACCTCCTTGTGTCTTTTTTACAACCTACTTTTCTGCCTACTTTTGTGACATCTGCAAATTTATCTATCCTGCCTTCACTTCCTTCATCTAAGTCGCTGATGATCTAAATTGTAAAAAGCTGAGATCCCAGCACACACCACTGCGGGACTCCAATCATCACATCCCGTCAATCAGACCCATTTATGCACACTCTTTGATTTCTGCCAACCAGCCAATCCTCCATCTGTTCAGATTCCAGCATTATCGTTATTATACTGAAACCATGATTTACTCTGAGTTCTTTTATCAGTCCTACCTCTTCCTCAAGTTTTCGGGAGAAGATGGTGATGGCAGGTTGCTATTTGGCACTACCCCAGCTAATCGACCCACACAGTAAGGCAAGACTGAGTAACAAAGGGTCTGAACCGTCAAATGTTTGCTTCTATTTGAGGAATATTTTCACCAAATGGGCAATTTGTTTAATAAAAAAGGGCGCAGAGTAATTGGGCACATCTTCCCCAAATATTGTGACGAGCTATATCCACAATTAGATGTTTCACATCCAAACTTTAAAATATAGATAACTCTTTCCATTTGTCCATTCCTGAGCCCATGGAAATGTTTCACACTGATTGGAAAGTTATCACAAAGTTAGAATGACTCAAAAGTTAATCTCAATAATTAGTCTCACAACACCAGCTTAAAGTCCAACAGGTTTATTTGGTAGCACGAGCTTTCAGAGCGCTGCCCCTTCATCAGGTGAGTGAAGAGTTGTGTTCACAAACAGGGCATATATAGACACAAACTCAATTACAAGATAATGGTTGGAATGTGAGTCTCAATCTTAATAATGAAACATTAAAATATTATGGTCATATTGCTTGCAGTTATAATTTAAATATTATAGAACTGTAAGTCCTATCTCTTTTTTCCACATAAGGCATATTATAGCCAGTCTTATAAATTCTTCACTTGGTATTTGGGGGAAGGAAGATAAATGTGTAATGACTCAATAAATCATAAAAATACATTTCCCACTGCTTCATCAGTCAAACTGATTGAATTCTTATTGCCATTCTTTGGATTTTCAATTACTGTAATGATACAGAGCAACACAACACTTTATATTTATATTGTCAATGTTCTCACCCACACATTGCTTGCTCATTAAGATGTGGATCAAAGTACAGTCTGTAACAGTTTTTCTAAGTTAATAATTCACTGTTTGGACAATAACGTTTAATTTAGTAAAAGCCATCTGAAAGTCCCTGATAACAAAAAGTTTGCGCTTTCTCTACCCTGGTAATTCTACAAACAAACATACAAAATAGGAGCAGGAGGCCATTCGGCCCCTCCATCATTCAACAAGATCAGGGATGATCTGTTTGTGTTTCAGGTTCTGTATGCCCATCTACCCCCGATAATCTTCGATTCCCCTGCCCAACAAGAATCTATCTACCTCTGCCTTAAAAAATATCCAGTGACCAGCTTCCAACGTCTTCTGAGGCAGAGAAGTTCCACAGTTGCACAACGATCTGAGAAAAAAAGATCTCTTTATCTCTGTCCTATAGGGGCTTCCCCTGATGTGAAAACAGTGCCCCCTGGTTCTCGACTTACCCACACCAGGGAACATCTTTTCCACGTTGATCTGGTCAGAACTATTCAGGATCTTATTTACATCAATTAAGTCACCCCTCACAAGCCCAGCCTGTCCAATCTATCTTCATAAGACAACCTATTCAGTGCAGGTATCCATCTAGTAAACCTCTGAAAGACCTCCAATGCTTTTATGTCCATCCTTAAATAAGGTAACCAAAACTGCACAGAGGATTCAAGATGTATACATCAACGGTGATGGTATCCAGATCACCAACAACCTGTCCTGGTCCCTCCATGCTGATGCTATAGTTAAGAAAGCCTACCACTGCCTCTCCTTTCTCAGGAGGCTAAAGAAATTCAGCATGTCCGCTCTTACCAATTTTTACAGATGCACCATAGAAAGCATTCTTTCTGGATGTATCACAGCTTGGTATGCTCTGGCCAAGACTGCAAGAAACTACAAGGGTTGTGAACATAGCCCAGTCCATCACGCAAACCAGCCTTTCATCCATTGACACTGTCTACACTTCCCGCTGCGTCGGAAAAGCAGCCAGCAAAATCAAGGAACTCACACAGCCTGGTCATACTCTCTTCCACCTTCTTCTGTCAGGCAACAAGAACAAAAGCCTGAGATCCCATACCAACCGACTCAAGAACAGTTTCTTCACTGATGCCATCAGATCTTTGAATGGACCTACCATATATTGAGCTGATTTTCTCTTCACTCTATCTATAACTGCAACATTATATTCTGCATCCTCTCCTTTCCTTCTCCCCTATGTACTCTATGAACAGTATGTTTTTGTCTATAGAGCACAAGAAACAATACTTTTCACTGTATCCCAATACATAGAACCATAGAACATTACAGCATAGAAACAGGCCTTTTGGCCCTTCTTGGCTGTGCCGAACCATTTTTCTGCCTAGTCCCACTGACCTGCATCTGGACCATATCCCTCCACAGCCCTCTCATCCATGTACCTGTCCAAGTTTTTCTTAAATGTTAAAAGTGAGCCCGCATTCATCACTTCATCTGGCAGCTCATTCCACACTCCCACCACTCTGTGTGTGAAGAAGCCCCCCCTAATATTCCCTATAAACTTTTTCCCCTTCACCCTTAACCCATGCCCTCTAGTCTTTTTCTCCCCTAGCCTCAGTGGAAAAAGCCTGCCTGCATTCACTCTATCTATACCCATCATAATTTTATACACCTCTATCAAATCTCCCCTCATTCTTCTACGCTCCAGGGAATAAAGTCCTCACCTATTCAACCTTTCTCTGTAACTCAGTTTCTCAAGTCCTGGCAACATCCTTGTAAACCTTCTCTGCACTCTTTCAACCTTATTAACATCCTTCCTGTAATTAGGTGACCAAAACTGCACACAGTACTCTAAATTCGGCCTCACCAATGTCTTATACAACCTCACCATAACATTCCAACTCTTATACTCAATACTTTGATTTATAAAGGCCAATGTACCAAAAGCACTCTTTACGACCCTATCTACCTGTGACGCCACTTTTAGGAAATTATGTATCTGTATTCCCAGATCCCTCTGTTCTACTACACTCTTCAGTGTCCTACCATTTACCTTGTATGTTCTACCTTGGTTTGTCCTTGCAAAGTGCAATACCTCACACTTGTCTGCATTAAACTCCATCTGCCATTTTTCAGCCCATTTTTCTAGTTGGTCCAAATCCCTCTGCAAGCTTTGAAAACCTTCCTCACTGTCCACTACACCTCCAATCTTTGTATCATCAGCAAATTTGCTGATCCAATTTACCACATTATCATCCAGATCATTGATATAGATGACAAACAACAATGGACCCAACACCGATCCCTGCGGCACACCACTAGTCACAGGCCTCCACTCAGAGAAGCAATCCTCCACTACCACTCTCTGGCTTCTTCCATTGAGCCAATGTCTAATCCAATTTACTACCTCTCCATGTATACCTAGCGACTGAACCTTCCTAACTAACCTCCCATGAGGGATCTTGTAAAAGAGATTTCTTCCGACCACCTGCCAGAGTTATTAGACCAATCACATGACAGGTAGTGATGATATGATCTTCACCATAATGACTATCTGTTAGAAAAATAGTTTAAAATGATGTTTTTTTTAAAAAAAAGCATCCAACTATCTCTTGAAGCTGACGCGTGCTTTTCTCTCTGTCCTGGGTGTCTGTGTAATGCGTTATTTGTAGCACGAGTTCTCCTCCTTGGTATTGGGAACCTCATCTTACAGAAAATGGACTCTTTTGGGCAGTCCATCAAACAATGATTTCCTGGGAAGGGAAATTGAAAGTGAACATCAGCTTCTTTCTCTGAAGAAAAGATAAAACATGCAAAATAACTGAACCAATTAAAATAAAAGTGATGGTATTGATGCACTATCAATAAGGCGAAAGACTACCGATATGCCAATATAAGTGTAGGCTTTTATTCACAACAGAATCAGGAGCAGATCCCAACAATTAACCGACCTGGACTGAACAAGGGGGAGGAGACAGCCACCTTTATACTAGGTGCTGAGGGGAGGCACCAAACTGGAAGGGGATGTGTCCAGGTATGACAAACACACACAACGGTGGTCCATATAGGACAAAGGCACAACTGAGGTCCACCACAGGTATAATATAGTGTGACATGTATTTAACACAGAAACATTCCGTGGGATTTTTCTGTCCGTTTTAACAAAGGGAGCGCCTCATTTGATGTTCAGGGATTAATGCCTTCACTAAACTGGCAAAGTTACATTAATGTTGTAACATGGTTTTTAACACCGCTCTCAGTGTTAGAGCCATTATTAGTTGGAGTTGTATTGGAATGCACAAGATATCCTATACGCAGACTGACGGCTCAGCTGGTTGGTTTGGATTGTGTAATAGCTGTGAGCAACTGATGACCAACAAGGTAGATAAACAAACAGGGGGTTATTTGGGGGAAAATAACTCTATACAAGACAGAGATAAGAATGCTTCCCAACTCTGTGACTCCTGGACTCCCACTGCCAGAAAGCCCCTGCTCTCGCTCTTGTTTCGCATGCTTCACTGTGATTGGCCCGATGGGTCATGTTGCCCCCAACAATAACACACCCCTTAAAGGGGCATGCTACCACAGGTTAATACCACAGTGAGGCAGCATCCAGTTATTTTTGCTTGTAAATTGCAAATTTTCAATTGAAATCAACCATCTGAGGAACTGTCATGAGAAGTCACTTCTCCACATGGCACAGCTTTCGTGTGAACGGTAGATAGGGTACACCAATTTGCACAGAAGCATCTCACATCGTCATGTCGACGTTTAATGTTCAGTGTTCCTTGCAGAACACTAGTACATTTGCTCTCTGCAATTCACAAATCAGTTTGAACCCAAACCAGTCTTTGATAAAATACATATCCCATTTCATATTTATACATTACTTTTCTATCTCTGTGATTTGCTGAATGGACAATATCAGCACATGGAACAAATATCCGCATGGGGTTTCTGGAAGCATCTGCTAGTGATCTCTGCATAAAATGTGCACCAACTCAAAATAGTTATAGAGCAATCAGGTCCGTCCACCAAGACTAGTCATTACTTTCAATGGGTCTTTCCAAGCTGAGTTTTGTTTTTTATATGGAGATAAATGTCGAACAAGATAGAGGCTGACTAACAGTGAAACATCCCAGACACGCACAAATGCAGATACTCACTAAAAGATTGGTTCATCAATCTCATTCAAATAATTTTCAGGTTTTGTTTTATTTCTCTGCATCCTTGTGCGGTAATAAAAATGCTGTTTTCATCATTTTCCTGCCAACATACTCCTTGACCACAATGTCTTTTATCAATATTGTTGTATTGCCCTCCATGGGGCATTTATTGCAAAAGCTTTTCAGTGAAGCCATTGCCAAGATATGAAAACAATAACACTCTGGAATTCTTAGGAACCAAGCATTGTTATCTTTCCTCACTTCTTACATAAATGTCTTCCCATTTTGGGGAACATGTTCTGTTGGGACTGGAGATTACAACTAATTTTTACACATAACATTGTCCAGAAAGCCGGACAATTCCAGAACATCTCCTTAATCGAGCTTTGGTCACTATCCCCAATTCCTTCCATCTCAGATCATCCACTGTCACAGCACCTATTTGTGCATTGTGGGGATATAATTTCTGAACATCAGAGGTACTGCATAAATACGAGTTGTTGTACCGAACTATCATGGATGGCAATTAAATGTCAGCTTGGAACTCCGTACAATAGAAGATTAACATTAGTCGCTGTTTTATGAATCTTGGGTGCAATGTTTCAGTCCTGAAACAAACTGCAGTCAGATTGCCATTTCCCACAAAATTATCCATTCCTTGACAAAAAATGAGATTGAGGAGAATCATAAAGGGGTTTATATTGGCATATAATTCAAGATTCACATTTTCACGAAGACCTTCTAGAGTAGGTGAGTTCTGTACACCCAGGAAAATTATTGTGCATTTGTTCTTAATTACTGACATTTGATCGCAAAGCAAGTAGTTGTTTAAATACAGGTGGGCACTGTCAGAATCGGGCCTTACCAAAGGTGGGCATTGTCACAATGGGACACTGTCGTAGACAGATACTGTCGTAGGTGGGCACTGTTGTAAATGGGCACTGTCACAATTGGGCACTGTCGCAGTCATGCATTGTCACAGGTGGGCACTGTCGCAGACAGGTACTGTCACAGATGGGCACTGTCACAATTAGGCACTATCGCAGTCATGCATTGTCACAGGTGGGCACTGTCGCAGACAGGTACTGTCACAGATGGGCACTGTCACAATTAGGCACTATCGCAGTCATGCATTGTCGTAGGTGGGCACTGTTGCAAATAGGCACTGTCACAATTGGGTACTGTCATAATCAGGCACTATCGCAGGTGGGCACTGTCGCAGGTGGACACCTTGATAAGTGCAAGGTGATTCAGTTTGGTAGGACAAATTTGAATGCGGATTACAGGGTCAACGGCAGGGTTCTGAGGAATGTGAAGGAACAGAGAGATCTTGGGGTTCATATCCACAGATCTCTGAAGCTGCCACTCAAGTGGATAGAGCCGTGAAGAAGGCCTATAGTGTGTTAGCGTTTATTAACAGAGGGTTTGAGTTTAAGAGCCGTGGGGTTATGCGGCAACTGTACAGGACCTTGGTGAGACCACATTTGGAATATTGTGTGCAGTTCTGGTCACCTCACTCTAAGAAGGATGTGGAAGCATTGAAAAGAGTGCAAAGGAGATTTACCAGGATGCTGCCTGGGTTGGAGGGTAGGTCTTATGAGGAAAGGTTGAGGGAGCTCAGGCTTTTCTCTTTAGAGCAGAAGAGGATGAGAGGTTACTTAATAGAGGTTTATAAGATGATGAGGGGGGAATAGATAGAGTGGATGTTCAGAGACTATTTCTTCGGGTGGATATAGCTGTTACTAGGGGGCATAACTATAAAGGTTCATGGTGGGAGATCTAGGAAGGATGTCCGAGGTATGTTCTTTATACAGAGAGTGGTTGGTGTGTGGAATGGACTGCCTGCTGTGATAGTGGAGTCGGACACTTTAGGAACTTTCAAGCGGTTATTGGATAGGCACATGGAGCACACCAGAATGATAGGGAGTGGGATAGCTTGATCTTGGTTTCAGACAAAGCTCAGCACAACATCGAGGGCCGAAGGGCCTGTACTGTGCTGTACTGTTCTATGTTCTAAGAGCAGGTCAGAGGCTAGGAATACTGTGGTGAGTAACTCACCTCCAGACTCCCAAAGTCTATCCACCATCTACAAGGCACAAGTCAGGAGTGTGATGGAATACTCCCCACTTGCCTGGTGCAGCTCCAACAACACTCAAGAAGCTTAGCACCATCCAGGACAAAGCAGCCCACTTAATTGGCACTACATCTACAAATATTCAATCCCTCCACCACCGACTCTCAGTAGCAGCAGTGTGTACTATCTACAAGATGCACTGCAGCAATTCACCAAACATCCTTAGACAGCACCTTCCAAAACCCAGGACCACTTCCATCTAGAAGGACAAGGGCAGAAGATATATGGGAACACCACCACCAAGTTCCCCTCCAAGCCACCCACCGTCCTGACTTGGAAATATATCGCCGTTCCTTCACAGTCGCTGGGTCAAAATCCTGGAATTCCCTCCCTAATGGCATTGTTGGTAAACCCACAGAACATGAATTGCAGCAACTCAAGAAGGCAGCTCACCACCACCTTCTTAAGGGCAACTAGGGGTGGGCAATAAATGCTGGCCAGCCAGCAATGCCCATGTCCCATGAATGAATGATAAAAAGTGAATGAACCTTCAAAGCTTTGGCAACAAAAGGGGAACTCTTGGGGAAGTAAAATATATAACTGAGTTAAATAAAGCCAAAGAACAAAGAAAATTACAGGACAGGAACAGGCCTTTGGCCCTCCAAGCCTGCACTGACCATGCTGCCCAACTGAACTAAAACCCCTTACCCTTCCGGGGACCATATCCCTCTATCTCCATCCGATTCAAGTATTTATCATGACGCCCCTTAAAAGTCACTATCGTATCTGCTTCCACTACCTCCCCCGGCAACGAGTTACAGGCACCCACCACCCTCTGTGTAAAATGCCTTGTACATTTCCTTTAACCTTGCCCCTCGCACCTTAAACCTGTACCCCCTCATAATTGACTCTTCCACCCTGGGAAAAAGCTTCTGACTATCCACTCTGTCCGTGCCCCTCATAATCTTGTAGACTTCTCTCAGGTCGCCCCTCAACCTCTGTCGTTCCAGTGAGAACAAACCAAGTTTCTCAACCTCTCCTCATAGCTAATGCCCTCCATACCAGACAACATCCTGTTAATAGCTGAAGTCTTTATAAGCTATAATGTTAAAAGTGTTTGCTTTATTTAATTTCTCTTTATATATGATCAAGTTTGTTTTTGTTCAGATGCATGAAATTGTGCAGTGTCATTCTTTCAATTAATCCCTGTCTGGATTCTTTCTTTAAACATTAACAGTCCTTAACAGCAACATAACAATACATTGCGCCATTGCTAAAGGAGTGGATGATGATTTTCCAAACCATTTATGAAATACTATCACATAATGAAATTGAATTGAAATGATCTGCCAAACTTTCTGTCCTGCCCATTACGATTCCTGTGGTAGGCGGTTGTGAAAGTGTTTGCTAATTCAGTGGAAATACCATTGCATTCATGTCCAGTGCAGCAGGCTTTTAACACAATTGGGAACATTACTGGGGACAACGGGGGTTAGTAAGGGTGGATACTGGAAGGTTTTTTTATTGGGCTGACACTTCCTTCCTGACCGAAATTCCTTGAGCAGTGGGAACTGATGTATCGCTAACATCCCCTACTCACTGATACGTGGCAAAGAGCAGCTAGGCTGGCATCTTACCATCCAATAGAATTTATGCCTGTGATGGCTCTGGCACCATGAACCAGACATAGGATACAGTCAGCTGGCAAAATGGAGCTCACCTCATTTAGAAAGGTTGGTATGCAACCAGTGTATACCAGCTTCTGAGGTCTACCTATATGGAATGTGGGCTCATCCAGCAGAGTTAGATGCATTTAATCTTATGTATTCCAACTGGAACCTTTTGTGTGATTATGATGATGTAAAACCTTGGGCTTATTTACAGTATAAGACACAAGGCACCAATTACTGATCGTGCATTTGGTAAACATGTTGTGGGTTCATTTATTATGATAGTGATGCAATTCCCTTCCAGTGATGTCATACTCGTATCCCTTATCGGCATATTGCAGTATAACCTGGGGCCAATGCACAGACGAGCTGCCCCACTGCACTATGACAGAGAACTGAGGCCAAGGGAATTGGATTTAGGTTCATTATAGTTCAGCACAGCAGCTTTCAGTCCTCTGTGTAACAGGACTCAAACTCCATACAGCAGCAAGCAGACTCTGTAAATCAATATCGTGAGTAATCAGTCTCACTATCAGAGTCCACATGCTGAAAGAAACAGTTGAGTGCAGCTGCCTGCAGCTTAATGAGGTGCAGAGTAATTAACTTGACTATAATTGTCTATGTGCTCAGAATCGTATGTTGTGGTTGTACTTTATGGACCAGGTTTAATTGGCAGTGTCAGAGTCAAGGGCCAGCACCAAGCTTAATGTAGGTCATCACTGGATTGGTCCAAAGGAGGGAAGTTTTACTGGCATTATCTCTTCCTGCAGTGAAAGGATGTCCTGAGACATGGTACATTGGGGAAACCATGCAGATGCTACGACAACGGATGAATGAACACCGCTTGACAATCACCAGGCAGGAGTGTTCTCTTCCTGTTGGGGAGCACTTCAGCGGTCACGGGCAATCAGCCTCTGATCTCCGGGTAAGCGTTCTCCAAGGCGGCCTTCACGACACACGACAACACAGAGTCGCTGAGCAGAGACTGATAGCCAAGTTCCGCACACATGAGGACAGCCTCAACCGGGATATTGGGTTCATGTCACACTATCTGTAACCCCCACAACCTGCCTGGATGTGCAAAATCTCACTAGCTTTCCTGTCTGGAGACAAAGAACAAAGAACAGTACAGCACAGGAAACAGGCCCTTCGGCCCTCCAAGCCTGTGCCACTCCTTGGTCCAACTAGACCAATCGTTTGTATCCCTCCATTCCCAGGCTGCTCATGTGACTATCCAGGTAAGTCTTAAACGATGTCAGCGTGCCTGCCTCCACCACCCTACTTGGCAGCGCATTCCAGGCCCCCACCACCCTCTGTGTAAAAAACGTCCCTCTGATATCTGAGTTATACTTCGCCCCTCTCACCTTGAGCCCGTGACCCCTCGTGATCGTCACCTCCGACCTGGGAAAAAGCTTCCCACTGTTCACCCTATCTATACCCTTCATAATTTTGTACACCTCTATTAGATCTCCCCTCATTCTCCGTCTTTCCAAGGAGAACAACCCCAGTCTACCCAATCTCTCCTCATAGCTAAGATCCTCCATACCAGGCAACATCCTGGTAAACCTTCTCTGCACTCTCTCTAACGCCTCCACGTCCTTCTGGTAGACAATACACATCTCTTTAACCTGTGCTTAATGCTCCCTCCACTCACATTGTCTGTACCTTTAAGACTTGATTAGCTGTAAAGACTCACATTCCAATCATTATTCATGTAAATTGAGTTTGTGTCTTTGTGCCTTGTTTGTAATCAGAACTCCCACCCACCTGACGAAGGAACAGCCTGTTCCGAAAGCTCGTAGCTTTTGCTAAAACAAGAAACAGAGTTTATTTCAAATGTTTCCCTGGCAGGACAGAACTTGAGCATTGCTGGAAAAAGAGACAAGCTGTCAAAGTTTTGTGCATTGCACTCATCAGAACTAGGAATACCAAATTTCAAAAGGAACAACAATTTATACTGCATGAGAAAACGGGTGCTGATTGGTTGGCAATTTGGCTCTGATTAGTTGAGTCGTTGCCATGGTGAAAACAAATTGGAGGTATTACCCCATGCTTTTGTTAATTGAATAAAGGTGTAATTTCTGCACATGTCAGGAGACGCCTCCACAAATAAATATCTGTAGCTTGCTCTTTACAAACATAAATGAGCTGTTTTGGGAGTCTGACTGATGTGAACAAAAGAAAATATGAAATAGGAGCAGAAGTAGGCCATTCGGCCCCTTGAACCTGCTCCAACATTCAATAAGATCAGGGATGATCTGTTTGTGTTTAAAGTTCCACATTCCCATCGACCCCCAATCACCTCAGATTCCCCTGCCACAAAATAATCTATCTACCTCTGCTTTAAAAATATCCAATGACACAGTCTCCACTGCCTTCTGAGACAGAGTTCCAAAGTCACACAACCCTCAGAGAATAAATCTCATCATCTCTGTCCTAAAAGGGTGACCCCTAATTTTAAATCAGTGCCTACTACCTCTGGACTCACACATAAGAGGTCCACCTTGTCAATATCATTCATAAGAACTCGGAGCAGGAATAGGCCATCTGGCCCCTCGAGCCTGCTCCGCCATTCAATAAGATCATGGCTGATCTTTTTGTGGACTCAGCTCCACTTACCCGCCCACTCACCATAACCCTTAATTCCTTTACTGTTCAAAAATTTATCTATCCTTGCCTTAAAAATATTCAATGAGGTAGCCTCAACTGCTTCACTGGACAGGGAATTCCACAGATTCACAACCCTTTGTGTGAAGAAGTTCCTCCTCAACTCAGTCCTAAATCTGCTTTCCCTTATATTGAGGCTATGCCCCTTAGTTTTAATTTCAGCCGCCAGTGGAAACAACTTCCCTGCTTCTATCTTATCTATTCCCTTCATAATCTTATATGTTTCTATAAGATCTCCTCTCATTCTTCTGAATTCCAATGAGTATAGCCCCAGTCTACTCAGTTTCTCCTCATAAGTCAACCCTCTCAACTCCGGAATCAACCTAGTGAATCTCCTCTGCACCTCCTCCAGTGCCAGCATATCCTTTCTCAAGTAAGGAGACCAAAACTGCACACAGTCCTCCAGGTGTGGCCTCACCAGCACCTTATACAGCTGCAACATAATCTCGCTGTTTTTAAACTCCATCCCTCGAGCAATGAAGGACAAAATTCCATTTGCCTTCTTAATTACCTGCTGAACCTGCAAACCAACTCCTTGAGATTCCTGCACAAAGACACCCAGGTCCCTCTGCACAGCAGCATGCTGCAATTTTTTACCATTTAAATAATGGGCCATTTTGCTGTTATTCCTACCAAAATGAGTACAAACCCAATCTGCTCAGTCTCTCCTCATAATCAACACCACTCATCTCTGGTATCAACCTGGTGAACCTTCTCTGCACTCCCTCCAAGGCCAATATATCCTTCCGCAAATAAGGGGATCAATACTGCACACAGTTTTCCAGCTGTGGCCTCACCAATGCCCTGTACAGATGCAGCAAGACATCTCTGCTTTTATATTCTATCCCCCTTGCGATATAGGCCAACATCCCATTTGCCTTCTTGATCACCTGTTGCACCTGTAGACTGGGTTTTTGCATCTCATGCACAAGGACCCCCAGGTCCCTTTGCACAGTAGCATGTTGTAATTTTTTTCCATTTAGATAATAATCCAATTTGCTATTATTTCCTCCAAATTGAATAACCTCGCATTTGTCAACATTATACTCCATCTGCCAGATCTTCGCCCACTCACTCAGCCTGTCCAAATCTCTCTGCAGACCTTCTACGCCCTCCACATGATTCACTTTTCTACTTATCTTTGTGTCATCTGCAAACTTTGTTACCCTACACTCAGTCCCCTCCTCCAGATTGTCTATATAAATGGTAAATAGTTGAGGCCCCAGTACCGATCCCTGCGGCACGCCACTAGTTACCATCTGCCAACCAGAAAAGCACCCATTTATTCCGACTCTCTGCTTCCTGTCAGATAGCCAATCTCCAATCCATGCTAACACCCTGCCCCCAACTCCGTGTGACCCAATCTTCTTCAGCAATCTTTTGTGAGGCACCTTATCAAACGCCTTTTGGACATCCAAAAACACAGCATCCACCGGTTCCCCTCCGTCAACCGCACTAGTCACATCTTCATAAAAATCCAACAAGTTCGTCAAGCACGACTTTCCCCTCATGAATCCATGCTGCATCTGCTTAATCGAACCATTCTTATCCAGATGGCCTGCTATTACTTCTTTAATGATGGATTCCAGCATTTTCCCAACTACAGACGTCAAGCTAACCGGCCTGTAGTTACCCGCCTTTTGTCTATTTCCTTTTTTAAACAGCGGCGTAACATTAGCCGTTTTCCAATCCGCCTGCACTACCCCAGAATCCAACGAATTTTGATAAATAATCACTAACGCATCCGCTATTACCTCTGACATTTCTTTCAGTACCCTGGGATGCATTCCATCCGGGCCCGGGGACTTGTCCACCTTCAGTCCCGTTAGTCTACCAAGCACTGCCTCCCTGGTAACATTAATTGTATTGAGTACCTCTCCTACCAACCCTCTATCGTTAATATTCGGTAAACTATTTGTGTATTCCACCGTGAAGACCGACACAAAAAACTTATTTAAAGCTTCAGCCATTTCCTCATTTCCCACTATTAAATCCCCCCACTCGTCCTCCAAGGGTCATCAATTTTTGGCATGTTATTTGTGTCTTCCACTGTGAAGACCGACACAAAATACCTGTTCAATGCCTCAGCCATTTTCTCATTTCCAGTTATTACATCCCCCTTCTCGTCCTCAAAAGGACAAATGTTTACTTTCGCCACTCTTTTTCGTTTTATATATTTATAGAAACTTTTGCTATCTGTTTTTATATTCTGAGCTGGTTTACTCTCATAATCCAACTTACCTTTCTTTATAACCTTTTTCGTGGCTTTCTGCTGATCTTTAAAGATTTCCCAATCCTCTAGGTTCCCACTAATCTTTGCTACTTCGTATGCATTTCTTTCAATTTGATACCCTCCTTTATTTCCTTAGATGTCCATGGTTGATTATTTCTTTTTCTACAGTCCTTCCTTATCACTTTTGCTGAGCACTGTGAAAGATCGCTTTGAAGGTCCTCCATTGTTCCTCAATTGTCCCACCATAAAGTTTTTGCTCCCAGTCTACCTTAGCCAACTCCTCCCTCATCCCTTTATAGTCTCCTTTGCTTAAGCACAAGACACTGGTATTGGATTTTACCTTCTCAAGCTCCATCTGTATTTTAAATTCAACCATACTGTGGTCGCTTCTTCCAAGAGGATCTCTAACTGCAAGATCATTAGTTATTCCCGTCTCATTACACAGGACCAGATCTAGGATAGCTTGCCCCCTTGTTGGTTTCATTACATACTGTTCAAGGAAGCTATTGCGGATACATTCTATGAACTCCTCCTCAAGGCTGCCTTGACCGACCTGGTTTGACCAATTGATATGTAGATTAAAATCCTCCATGATAATTGCTGTACCATTTTTACATGCATCAGTTATTTCTTGGTTTATTTCTCGCCCCACCATGATGTCAGCATTTAGTGCACTATAGACTACGCCTATCAGTGACTTTTTCTCCTTACTATTTCTAATTTCCATCCAAATGGATTCAACCTTTTTTTCCATAGAACCGATATCATCTCTCACCACTGCCCTGATATCATCCTTAAATATCAGAGCTACATCACCTCCCTTACCTTCCTGTCGGTCCCTCTGAACAGTCTGATACCCCTGGATATTCAACTCCAAGTCGTGACCATCCTGCAACCATGTCTCTGTAATGGCCACCAAATCATACTCGTTTGCAATGATTTGTGCCGTCAACTCATTTACCTTGTTTCAAATGCTACGAGCATTCAGATAAAGTGCCCTTATGCCAGTTTTTGTACCTTCTTTTTGAATTCTAACACTTCCATTAATAATATCTCCTGAGTTCGCCTTCCTTTTAACTTTTTTCCTGATTTTTGATGTCGTTGGAACCTTCTCCCCACATTTTGTCCTTGCTCCCTCCTTCTCAGACTCCTTACATAGGTTCCCATCCCCCTGGCATATTAGTTTAAACCCTCCCCAACCGCTCGAGCAAACGCTCCTCCTCGGACATGAGTCCCAGTCCTGCCCAGGTGTAACCCGTCCAATTTGTACAGGTCCCCCCCTCCCCCAGAACCGGTCCCAATGCCCCAGGAATCTGAAACCCTCCCCCTGACACCATCTCTTCAGCCACGTATTTATCCGATATATCCTTTCATTTCTACTCTGGCTAGCACGTGGCACCAGTAGTAATCCTGAGACCACTGCCTTTGAGGTCCGATTTCTTAATTTTCTTCACAGCTCCCTTTATTCTGCTTTTAGATTTGTATGTCCTTGAATCAACTCATCCCTTACTGTTATAAACTCCAGTGGAAACAATAAAAGATAACATTCCATTAGCTTTCTTAATTATTGCTGTATATACATACTAATATTTTGTGACTCATGCACTGGAACACCCAGATCCCTCTGCACCACAGAATTCTGCAGCTATTCTCCATTTATTGATTCCAGAGATGAGTGGTTTGTTGTATGAAGAGAGATTGAACAGTTTAGGCCGATACTCTCTGGAATTCAGAAGAATGAGGGGAGATCAAACTGAGGCATACAAGATGATAAAAGGTATGAATAAAGTAGACGTGGAGCGGATGCTTCCTCTTATGGGACATTCTAGGACGAGAGGTCATAGTCTCAGGATAAGGGGCAGCAAATTTAAAACAGAGTTGAGGAGAAACTACTTCTCCCAAAGGGTTGTGAATCTGTGGAATTCACTGCCCCGATGTGCGGTGGATGCTGGGACAGTGAGTAAATTTAAGGAGTTAGACAGATTTTTAATTGGTAACGGGTTGAAGGGTTATGGGGAGAAGGCAGGAAAATGGGGATGAGGAGCATATCAGCCATGATAGAATGACAGAGCGGACTTGATGGGCTGAATTGCCTAATTCTGCTCCTATACCTTATGAACGATTGAAGTAATACTCTGCTTTTATCTTCTTCCTGCTAAAGTGAACAATTTCACAGTTTCCCACATTATTTTGCATCTTCCAGACATTTGTGCACTATCTATATTCATCTGCATCCTCCTTATGTTTACTTCACAACATACTTTCCTACCGATCTGGTTATTGTATGCAATTTTATCCACCGTGCCTTTGCTCCCCTTATTCAAGTCACAGAGGGCTGCAGGGAAAAGCCTGGGAACTACAGGCCAGTTAGCCTCACATCTGTGGTGGGTAAATTGTTAGAAGGTATTTTGAGAGACAGGAACTACAGGCATTTAGAGACGCATGGACTGACTAGGGACAGTCAGCATGGCTTTGTGAGTGGAAAATCATGTCTCACAAATTTGATTGAGTTTTTTGAAGGGGTAACCAAGAAGGTAGATGAGGGCAGTGCAGTTGATGTTGTCTACATGGACTTTAGCAAGGCCTTTGACAAGGTACCGCATGGTAGGTTGTTGCATAAAGTTAAATTTCACATGATCCAGGGTGAGGTATCTAAATGGATACAAAATTGGCTTCTTAACAGAAGCCAGAGGGTGATTGTAGAGAGTTGTTTTTCAAACTGGAGGCCTGTGACCAGCGGTGTGCCTCAGGGATCAGTGCTGGGCCCACTGTTATTTGTCATTTACATTAATGATTTGGATGAGAATATAGGGGGCATGGTTAGTAAGTTTGCAGATGACACCAAGATTGGTGGCATGGTGGACAGTGAGGAAGGTTATCTCCAATTGCAGCGGGATCTTGATCAATTGGGCCAATGGGCTGACAAATGGCAGATGGAGTTTAATTTAGACAAATGCGAGCTCATGCACTTTGGTAGATTGAACCAGGGCAGGACTTACTCAGTTAATGGTAGGGCGTTGGGGAGAGTTACAGAAAAAAGAGATCTAGGGGTACATGTTCATAGCTCCTTGAAAGTGGAGTCACAGGTGGACAGAGTGGTGAAGAAGGCATTCGGCATGCTTGGTTTCATCGGAGTTGGGACGTCTTATTGAAGTTGTACAAGACATTGGTAAAGCCACATTTGGAATACTGTGTGCAATTCTGGTCACCCTATTATAGAAAGGATATTATTAAACTGGAAAGAGTGCAGAAAAGATTTACTAGGATGCTACCGGGACTTGATGGATTGAGTTATAAGGAGAGGCTGAATAGACTGGGATTTTTTTCTCTGGAGCGTAGGAGGCTGAGGGGTGACCTTGTAGAGGTCGATAAAATGATGAGGGGCAGAGACAAGGTAGATAGTCAATATATTTTCCCAAAAGTAGGGGAGTCTAAAACTAGACGGCATAGGCTTAAGGTGAGAGGGGAGAGATACAAAAGTGTCCAGAGGGGCAAATTTTTCATACAGAGGGTGGTGAGTGTCTGGAACAAGCTGCCAGAGGGAGAGACGGGTACAATTTTATCTTTTAAAAAGCATTTAGATAGTTACATGGGTACGATGGGTATAGAGGGATGTGGGCCAAATGCGGGCAATTGGGATTAGCTTCGGGATTTTAAAAAAAATAAGGGCGGCATGGACAAGTTGGGCTGAAGGGCCTGTTTCCATGCTGTAATCCTCTATGATTCTATGACTCTAGATATGAATCATGAAAATTTGAGGCCCTAACACTTTGCAAGACTTCAACGAACAAACAAAGAACAAAGAAAATTACAGCACAGGAACAGGTTCTTCGGCCCTGCAATCCTGCAGCGACCATGCTGCCCGACTGAACTAAAACCCCCGACCCTTCCAGGGACCATATCTCTCTATTCCCATCCTATTCATGTATTTGTCAAGACGCTCCTTAAAAGTCACTATCGTATCTGCTTCCACAACCTCCCCCGGCAACGCGTTCCAGGCACCCACCATCCTCTGTGTAAAAAACTTGCCTCGTGCATCTCCTTTAAACCTTTCCCCTCACACCTTAAACCTATGCCCCCTAGTAATTGACTCTTCCACTCTGGGAAAAAGCTTCTGACTATCCACTCTGTCCATGCTTCTCATAATCTTATAGACTTCTATCAGGTCGCCCCTCAACCTATGTCGTTCTACTGAGAACAAACCAAATTTCTCCAACCTCTCCTCATAGCTAATGCCCTCCATACCAGGCAACATCTTGGTAAATCTTTTCTGTACCCTCTCCAAAGCTTCCACATCCTTCTGGTAGTGTGGCGACCAGAATTGAACACTTTATTCCAAGTGGACTAACCAAGGTTCTGTAAAGCTGCAACATAACTTGCCAATATTTAAACTCAATGCCCCAGCTGATGAAGGCAAGCATGCCGTATGCCTTCTTGACTACCTTCTCCACCTGCGTTGCCACTTTCAGTGACCTGTGTACCTGTACACCCAGATCCCTCCGCCTATCAATACTCTTAAGGGTTCTGCCATTTACTGTGTATTTCCTATATGTCTTAGATCTTCCAAAATGCATTACTTCACATTTGTCCGGATTAAACTCTATCTACCATAGAAACATAGAAACCCTACAGTGCAGAAGGAGGCCATTCGGCCCATCGAGTCTGCACCGACCACAATCCCACCCAGGCCCTCCCCCCACATATTTTACCCGCTAATCCCTCTAACCTACGCATCCCAGGACTCTAAGGGACAATTTTTAACCTGGCCAATTAACCTAACCCGCACATCTTTGGACTGTGGGAGGAAACCGGAGCACCCGGAGGAAACCCACGCAGACACGAGGAGAATGTGCAAACTCCACACAGACAGTGACCCGAGCCGGGAATCGAACCCGGGACCCTGGAGCTGTGAAGCAGCAGTGCTAACCACTGTGCTACCGTGCTACCATCTGTCTGCCCAAGTCTCCAACTGATCTATATCCTGCTGTATCTTCTGATGATCCTCATCGCTATCCGCAAATCCACCAACCTTTGTGTCATCCGCAAACTTACTAATCAAACCGGTTACATTTTCCTCCAAATCATTTATATATATATATATATAACAAACAGCAAAGGTCCCAGCACTGATCCCTGAGGAACGCCACTTGTCACAGCCCTCCATTCAGGAACCCTTCCACTGCTATCCTCTGTCTTCTATGACCGAGCAAGTTCTGTATCCACCTTGCCAGCTCACCTCTGATCCCATGCGACTTCACCTTCTGCACCAATCTGCCATGAGGGACCTTGTCAAAGGCCTTGTTGAAGTCCATGTAGACAAGGGGTAAGTTTTTCACTCAGAGGGTGGTGGGTGAGTGGAATCGGCTGACGTCGGTGGTGGTGGAGGCAAACTCGTTGGGGTATTTTAAGAGACTTCTGGATGAGTACATGGGATTTAATGGGATTGAGGGCTATAGATAGGCCTAGAGGTAGGGATATGATCAGCGCAACTTGTGGGCCGAAGGGCCTGTTTGTGCTGTGGCTTTCTAGGTTCTATGTTCTATGTCCACTGCCCTACCCTCATCAATCATCTTTATTACTTCCTCAAAAAACCTGATCAAGTTAGTGAGACATGACCTCTCCCTCACAAAACCATGTTGCCTCTCGCTAATACATCCATTTATTTCCATGTGGGAGTAAACGCTGTCTCGAAGAATCCTCTCCAATAATTTTCCTACCACTGATGTAAGGCTCACCTGCATTATTCTTGCTACCCTTCTTAAACAAAGGAACAACATTGGCTATTCTCCAATCCTCTGGGACCTCCCCTGTAAGAGTTTTAACAACACCAGGTTAAAGTCCAACAGGTTTATTTGGTAGCAAATACCATTCGCTTTCGGAGCGCTGCTCCTTCGTCAGATGGAGTGGAAATCTGCTCTCAAACAGGGCATAGAGACACAAAATCAAGTTACAGAATACTGATTAGAATGTGAATGGCATATCTCTTGTTATCACAACAGATCACATCACTCATCACATTATGCCAGTCAGAAATATGCTTACTCTCTGTTATCTGCCTTTCAGCCAGTCAAGCTTCAATCCACAGTAATATGTACCCACTACACCATAATCTTCTATTTTCCACAATAACCTTTGATGTGATACCTTATCAAATGCCTTCTGGAAATCCCAGTACAGAACATCCACAGGTTCCCCTTCATCCTGAGTGCATGTTACTCCTTCAAAGAACTCCAATCAATTGGTGAAACATGATTTCCCTTCCTCAGAACAATGCTGCCTCTTGTTGATTCCCTTGAGTTTCTTTCTGTGCCCCCCCCAGCTCCTTAATGATTGATTTGAACACTTTCCCCAGTAATCTTATATTGGTTGTTACTGCAATTCTTTGCAAATACTCAGGATTGTTCAGCAAATGCTGTCAAATGGCTGAATCACAACTAATGTTTGACATTATGCTCTGAGTTACGCAAGCATGGATTGGTTGAGTAGGGTTAGTACTCAGCCTATTGTGAACAGCTGAAGGGGTGAACTGCTTGATACGATCCATTGGCTGTTGTGATGTGCAGCCTATGTTCCTTTTGGAATGTGGCATTCTTGCATCAGTCCTGATGAGGACAAGACAAAAAGTTTCAAGAACAAAGAACAATACAGCACAGGAACAGGCCCTTCGGCCCTCCAAACCTGTGCCGCTCATGCAACCAGACCATTTGTTTGTATCCCTCTATTCTCAGTCTGTTCATGTGGCTATCTAGATAAGTCTTAAACAATCCCAGCGTGTCTGCCTCAATCACCTCGCTTGGCAGTGCATTCCAGACCCCCACCACCCTCTGTGTAAAATACGTCCCCCTGACATCTGTGTTGACCCTTACCCCCCTCACCTTGAACCCGTGACCCTTTGTGTTCGTCACCTCCGACCTGGGAAAAAGCTTCCCACTGTTCACCCTATCTATCTATGGCATTTCTTTTTGTCAGTAACACTGGAGTTTATTTCACTCATGGAGAAGAACAGCAAACATTTACAAATTTGATCACAAAGTCTATAATGCCTAAACTTTGCTATAAGTTTGTTTCACTACAAAATGAACCCTAATGAATCATTTCAAACTGAATTTTAAATGAAAAGTATTTTCCAGTTTGGAAAACCCACGCAGTGTCTACGTGGGTTTCCTCCGGGTGCTCCGGTTTCCTCCCACAGTCCAAAGATGTGCGGGTTAGGTTGATTGGCCAGGTTAAAAAAATTGCCCCTTAGAGTCCTGGGATGCATAGGTTAGAGGGATTAGTGGGTAAAATATGTGGGGGTAGGGCCTGGGTGGGATTGTGGTCGGTGCAGACTCGATGGGCCGAATGGCCTCCTTCTGCACTGTAGCGTTTCTATGATTTCTATGATTCTATGAAAACAGCTTGATCACATTAAAGAGGAACTAGGTATCTGAACACATTCCACTGCTTTGCTTTTTCATTATAGGACAGCTAATCTTCAGAGTTATAAATTCTCAAAGCTTTGCCTACATCCTAACTTCAGAAAACATAACATCAGACAAACTCATTAATGATGTCTGGATTATTTCACTAGGAAAGTAGCAACAATGTTCAGGAGATTCTGTAAATGCAAGAAGGAAGAAAAAGAGGGATTGCTATTGGATTGGGAGTTTTCAAAGGAACAAATCGTTTGACTGGACAGGAACTAATTACCTTCACAAACTCTGTCAGCTTGGTGGGCAGTGTAGCAAGTCTGAAGATGCAGTTAAAAAGTAAAAAAGTTTATTTATTAGTCACAAGTAGGCTTACATTAACACTGCAATGAAGTTACTGTGAAATTCCCGTGGTCGCCACATTCCGGCGCCCATTCGGGTCAATGCACCTAACCAGCACATCTTTCAGATTGTGGGAGGAAAGCAGGGGACCTGGAGGAAACCCACACAGACACGGAGAGAACATGCAAACTCCACACAGACACTGACCCAAGCTGGGAATCGACGCTGTGAGGCAGCAGTGCTAACCACTGCACCCCCTACCCCCCCGCCCCCCCCCCAACAAGATGGTCACACTTCCCTGATATATGTTCGGGATAATGTTATTCCAGGTTTAATGTTTCAGTTGTCAGTGCAGCTACAAATCAGTTTCTTGGGTAATTTCTTTGCAATCTATTTAATTATCAACAAGTAAAGACACAAGCTCTGCAAAGATATTCTAATGAACAAGATTTAATTCATTCCCTGAAATTCTTCACTCTATTGATGATCGTTTGAATACCAGTGTTCTGTGTGTAAATTTAATTGCAACATTTTAATCTGTTGGTTTAACATATTTCATCCTGACATTTGGGACTTTCTTGTTGATGTGATATTACAATAATTAATTTGTCTGTGTGAATCCCATCAAAGATATTGCCTGAACATTTATAAGACATTTTTTGTCTTATTTCAGTGAATGATATCTCACACAACAGCGTCTAATTGCGCGGTTTAGGCCAGGAATTGGATATTTGAGTAGTTTAGTTGTTTCAGTGTAAACCTGTAACTACACTGCACAATGTCTCATTTTCTGGCCAATTCTCTGTGGTATTGCACCTCTGTGATTTTTTTCTTACCTCAGCCCAGCGAGCCGCTCTGATGAAGGCACAGCCTGGATCGAAGGCTCCTGTTCCACAGGCCAGGAGGTGAGAGCGATTGTATGAATGAAGAACACTGATAAAATTTGCGCATTCCAACTGTGGCAAAAGAAAGCGAGTGATGTAAACAATAGTTGGAGCCACACCTACTGAGCACTTAATACTTACAACAATTAAATGCAATATTTATGAATTAAAACAGAGAATAATTAGCAAAGAAAAGCATTTGTTCACTATTTTACATCATCTCAATCATTTCAAGATAGTACGTCTAGACTTTAACATTTCATCTGATTAGTCTGATACTTTGGGCTGCACAGATTAATTTAAAAATATTGCTGACAAGGCCTGAACTTTGATAGACATTTTTTGTCTTGCTGCAGTCAATGATATCTTACACCACGGCGTCAAAGCAAATAAACTCTATACTGCAAAACTTCATCTTCAAGTAAAAAAAAACTGAAGCTTATGAAAACTTTGTGTAATGATGCATATTCAGAGACTTCATGAGTGAACACCGAAGGATTTATTTACAAGAATCTACAAGAGCAGCAGCATGTCTGCGGCTAGTTCCAGAACGCCTCCTGCCTAAGAGAACTCCTCCACCTGGGGTTATTCACCATTCTGGGTCCCGATTGGTCACCAGGCCGGGTGACCCTTCCTCTGCAGTGTTCCCTTCCAGGGACAATCACTACATCTTTCCCCCTTCAACTCCTTTATACAATTTACAATAACTAATTTACTCAGTCCTAAAGTAGAACCAAACATTATACATGAGTTGGACAATTATAAATCCAGTCTTTGAGGGGTTTTTGGTTTGTTGTAGAACGGTGTAATTCTGTAGTCGGTGATGTTTCCACAGGATCGACATTAACAGGAACTGCAATCATGGGTACCCCATCCGGCACTGGGAATTCATCACTACTTGTTCCCATGGAGACAGTTATGCAATCTGCTCAAGTTCTTTGGTGCTTATGGGGTCAAAAATAATTTTTGATGGCAACACTAACTGCTGGAGCGTCTTTCATCTCCTCAAGTGGTCAATGTGTTTATGAAGCATCCGTCCTTCTATGTCTACTTGGTATGACAGGGGTCTGGTCTTGGAGACAATAATTTTGGGGATCCAACTTGATCCACTACCTAAGTTTCATATTCTGTACTTAATATGGTGGAGATTTGATTTGAACAAAGAACAAAGAACAAAGAAAATTACAGCACACGAACAGGCCCTTCGGCCCTCCAAGCCTGTACCGACCATGCTGCCGGACTTAACTAAAACCCCCTACCCTTCCGGGGACCAAATCCCTCTATTCCCATCTCATTCATGTACTTGCCAAGATGCCCCTTAAAAGTCACTACCGTATCCGCTTCCACTGCCTCCACCCGCAATGAGTTCCAGGCACCCACCACTCTCTGTGTAAAACATCTGCCTCATACATCTCTTTTAAAACTTGCCCCTCGCATCTTAAACCTATGCCCCCTAGTAATTGCCTCTTCCACCCTGGGAAAAAGCTCCTGACTATCCACTCTGTCCATGCCTCTCATAATCTTGTAGACTTCTATCAGGTCTCCCCTCAACCTCCGTCGCTCCAGTGAGAACAAACCAAGTTTCTCCAACCTCTCCTCATAGCTAATGCCCTTCATACCAGGCAACATCCTGGTAAATCTTTTCTGTACCCTCTCCAAAGCCTCCACATCCTTCTGGTAGTGTGGCGACCAGAATTGAACACTATATTCCAAGTGCGGCCTAACAAAGGTTCTATAAAGCGGCAGCATGACTTGCCAATTTTTAAACTCAATACCCCGGCCGATGAAGGCAGGCATGCCATATGCCTTCTTGGCTATCTTCTCCACCTGCTTTGCCACTTTCAGTGACCTGTGTACCTGTACACCCAGCTCCCTTTGCCTGAGGGTTCTGCCATTTACTGTATATTTCCTATCTGTGTTAGACCTTCCAAAATGCATTACCTCACATTTGTCCGGATTAAACTCCATCTGCCATCTCTCCGCCCAAGTCTCCAACTGATCTATATCCTGCTGTATCCTCTGATGATCCTCATCGCTATCCGCAAATTCACCAACCTTTGTGTGGTCTGCAAACTTACTAATCAATCCAGTTACATTTTCCTCCAAATCATTTATATATATTACAAGCAGCAAAGGTCCCAGCACTGATCCCTGAGGAACACCACTTGTGATGTGGAGATGCCGGCGTTGGACTGGGGTAAACACAGTAAGAGTTTTAACAACACCAGGTTAAAATCCAACAGGAAACCTGTTGGACTTTAACCTGGTGTTGTTAAAACTCTTACAACACCACTTGTCACAGCTCTCCATTCAGAAATGCACCATTTGGTTTGATTTATTGTCACATGAATTAATATAAAGTGGAAGTATTGTTTCTTGCACGCTATACAGCCAAAGCATACCATACATAGGGAAGGAAAGGAAAGAGTGCAGAATGTAGTGTTACATAGAACATAGAACATAGAACATAGAACATTACAGCGCAGAACAGGCCCTTCGGCCCACGATGTTGCACCGACCAGTTAAAAAAAAAAACTGTGACCCTCCAACCTAAACCAATTTCTTTTCGTCCATGAACCTATCTACGGATCTCTTAAACGCCCCCAAACTAGGCGCATTTACTACTGATGCTGGCAGGGCATTCCAATCCCTCACCACCCTCTGGGTAAAGAACCTACCCCTGACATCGGTTCTATAACTACCCCCCCTCAATTTAAAGCCATGCCCCCTCGTGCTGGATTTCTCCATCAGAGGAAAAAGGCTATCACTATCCACCCTATCTAAACCTCTAATCATCTTATATGTTTCAATAAGATCCCCTCTTAGCCGCCGCCTTTCCAGCGAAAACAATCCCAAATCCCTCAGCCTCTCCTCATAGGATCTCCCCTCCATACCAGGCAACATCCTGGTAAACCTCCTCTGCACCCTCTCCAAAGCCTCCACATCCTTCCTGTAATGTGGGGACCAGAACTGCACACAGTACTCCAAGTGCGGCCGCACCAGAGTTGTGTACAGTTGCAACATAACGCTACGACTCCTAAATTCAATCCCCCTACCAATAAACGCCAAGACACCATATGCCTTCTTAACAACCTTATCTACTTGATTCCCAACTTTCAGGGATCTATGCACACATACACCTAGATCCCTCTGCTCCTCCACACTATTCAAAGTCCTCCCGTTAGCCCTATACTCAACACATCTGTTATTCCTACCAAAGTGAATTACCTCACACTTCTCCGCATTAAACTCCATCCGCCACCTCTCGGCCCAACTTTGCAACCTGTCTAAGTCTTCCTGCAAACTACGACACCCTTCCTCACTGTCTACCACACCACCGACTTTGGTGTCATCAGCAAATTTGCTAATCCACCCAACTATACCCTCATCCAGATCATTAATAAATATTACAAACAGCAGTGGCCCCAAAACAGATCCCTGAGGTACACCACTTGTAACCGCACTCCATGATGAATATTTACTATCAACCACCACCCTCTGTTTCCTATCCGCTAGCCAATTCCTGATCCAATTTCCTAGATCACCCCCAATCCCATACATCTGCATTTTCTGCAGAAGCCTACCATGGTGAACCTTATCAAACGCCTTACTAAAATCCATATATACCACGTCCACTGCCTTGCCCCCATCCACCTCCTTGGTCACTTTCTCAAAAAACTCAATAAGGTTAGTAAGGCACGACCTACCTGCCACAAAACCATGCTGACTATCACCTATCAATTCATTACTCTCCAAATAACTATAAATCCTATCCCTTATAATTTTTTCCAACATCTTGCCGACAAATGAAGTGAGACTCACCGGTCTATAATTCCCGGGGAAGTCTCTGTTCCCCTTCTTAAACAATGGGACAACATTCGCTAACCTCCAATCTTCTGGTACTATACCAGAGGCCAACGACGACCTGAAGATCAGAGCCAGAGGCTCTGCAATCACTTCTCTTGCCTCCCAGAGAATCCTTGGATAAATCCCATCCGGACCAGGGGATTTATCTATTTTCAGACCCTCCAGAATATCCTGCACATCCTCCTTATCAACTGTAATACTGTCTATTCTACTCCCTTGCAACCCAGTGTCCTCCTCAGCTATATTCATGTCCCCTTGCGTGAACACCGAAGAGAAATATTGGTTCAATGCTTCACCAATCTCCTCCGGTTCCACACATAACTTCCCTCTGCCATCTATAACTGGCCCTAAACTTTGGGTGCAGAGAAAGATCAACTAAATGTGGGGTAGGTTCATTCAAATGTCTGACGGCAGCAGGGAAGAACCTGTTTTTGAGTTGGTTGGTACATGACCTCAGACTTTTATATTATTTTCCTGACAGAAGAAGGTGGAAGAGAGAATGTCTGGAGTGCGTGGGGCCCTTAATTATGCTGGCTGCTTTTCTGAGACAACGCGAAGTCTAGACAGTGTCAATGGATGGGTGGCTGGTTTGATTTGATTTGATTTAATTTATTACATGATTGCTAACATGTGTTAGCATACAGTGGAAAGTATTGTTTCTTGTGCGCTATATAGACAGAGCATACCATTCATAGAGAAGGAAATGAGAGAATGCAGAATGTAGTGTTACAGTCATACCTAGGGTGTAGAGAAAGATCAACTTAATGCAAGGTAGGTCCATTCAAAAGTCTGACGGCAGCAGGGAAGGAGCTGTTCTTGAGTCGGTTGGTATGTGACCTCAGACTTTTGCATCTTTTTCCCGACGGAAGGTGGTGGAAGGGAGAATGTCCGGGGTGCGTGGGGTCCTTAATTTTGCTGGCTGCTTTGCCGAGGCAGCGGGAAGTGTAGACAGAGTCAATGGATGGGAGGCTGCACTGCATGATGGACTGGGCTTCGTTCATGGCCCTTTGTAGTTTCTTATGGTCTTGGGCAGAGCAGGAGCCATGGCAAGCTGTGATATAACCAGAAAGAAAGCTTTCTATGATGTGTCTGTAAAGATTGATCAGGGTCGTAATGGACATGCCAAATTCCTTAGCCTCCTGAGAAAGTAGAGGCGTTGGTGGGCTTTCTTAACTATAGTGTTGGCATAGGGGGACCATTTCTACTTCATCCCCATTGATGTAGACAGGGGCATGTTCTCCTTTATGCTTCCTGAAGTCGATGACAATCTCCTTCGTTTTCATGACATTGAGGGAGAGATTATTGTCGTCGCACCCATTCACCAGATTCTCGATCTCATTCCTGTACTGTGCCTTGCTGACCACTCTGGGTCCTGATCGGTCACCAGGCCAGGTGACCCTTATTCTGCAGTGTTGCCCTTAAAGGGACAATCACCACATTCTTTCCCCTTTAACTCCTTTGTACAATTTACAATAACTAATTGACTCAGTTGTAAATTCGATCTACTACAGTGGTGTCATCAGCAAACTTGAAGATTGAGTTGGAGGGGAATTTGGCCACACAGTCATAGGTGTATAAGGAGTATAGTAGGGGGCTGAGGACACAGCCTTGTGGGGCACGAGTGTTGAGGATGATCGTGGAGGAGGTGTTGTTGCCTATCCTTACTGATTGTGGTCTGTGAGTTCGGAAGTTCAGGATCCAGCCACAGAGGGAGGAATTGAGCCCAGGCCACGGAGTTTGGAAATGAGTTTCGCAGGAATAATGGTGTTGAAAGCTGAGCTGTAGTCAATAAATAGCAGTCTGTCATAGGTGTCTTTATTATCTAGGTGTTCCAGGATTGGGTGTAAGGCCAGGGAGCTGGTGTCTGCTGTGGACCTGTTGCAGTGGTAGGCGAGCTGTAGTGGATCCAGGCAATCTGGGAGGCCAGAATTGATTTGTGCCATGACTAAGCACTTCGAAATGGCCCATTGATGAGATCTTGAGGAATTTGTGTTTAAACATAAACACTTCTATTGGTAGATTTTAACTGTGAACATTTCTAAGTGTGGTTTTGCATGGAGCTGTTCCATGAAGGTGGGCTGCTTACCGAGGTCTGTCCTAGACTGTTCACTGACCATGTGATGACAGACATCACACTGTCAGGGGTATTACTCTCCAGTTCCATGCTAAACCTTGCTCTGCTGAATATCTTACATAACAGTGTCTGCAGACATATAGCATCACACACCCCTTTCTTTTTCAAAAACGTTCCTCCTTTCTAACAGAAAATACAATAAAATGTTTACTTCTGATCACATTACAATACATTCTTGTGTTTTGGCAGTTCTTCCATAATCTGGGTTCATCACGTGTGAAGGAGTGGTCATGGTTCTCTGTTTCTGGTACTGAGGTCGTGTGATAAAGATTCTTCTCTTTCCAGCATTTCAATTCAACATCTTTTTCAGTGACCATTTTATCGGATTGGTACTTGTGCTTTTCCATTTGTGTGACTGTTTCAACGATCTTGTTCTAGTACGTAATCTCAGTTTCTTTCTCTGAATTGCGGATTCTGCTGTCACTTTTAATGTTTCTACCTCTTCAGATAATTTCTCATTGTCAAGCTTCCTTCTTCAAGCTCTTATTCTCCTGCATCAATTCTTCACTGGACTTGTTCTTATTTTCTAGCTTTTTATGGAGTTCAGCTTTTCCTCCCGTGTCTCATTAAGTTCTTTTTTTGTCAACTTCATTTTGTAAATTTTTGCAAGTTCTTTTCTCCAAGTGTGCTGTCAGCCATGTTATCTTGTTGTTTTACCTTCTTCTCTGGAGCTTAAGTTCTTTTTGCTGATTCCTCTTCATGTTTAATAATTCCTAGTTTCTTCTGAAGTCTTTAATTTCAACATTTCTTCGAAGCATGGGCACATTTCACAAATTCAACCTTCATTTCTACTTGTCTTAACTTCAGTCAAACCATTCTGGCTTCCCTGTTGGTAGGCCTACCTCTGGTGAAATGTTGACTTATTTCCATTCTGCATTTCTCTCTTTGCCTTCATTGCCATTTGGTGTCTTCCCTCTGGGGATAATTGGTTGCCTGTCATTTGGTGGATTTCATTGCCCTGTTTCTGGGATCTTCCACTGCTTCCTACTTGAGGTCCCTTTTTGTTACTTCCTGGGGTCGCTTATTGATTCCTGTTTGAGATCTTTGTTGCTTATGGACATTTTCTTGGAGTTTCTCTCGATTTGGTACCTTCTCTCATTTTCCGGTCCATAGCTCTTTTTTCATCTTGTGGTTGCCACTTTAAGTCTGTTTCCACTTTCAATGTGAGAGGCCACACGACAGCAGATTATAATCCAACAGGTTTATTTGAAATCGCTTTCAATCTGTTACCTCTTTGAGTGTATTGCTGCTTGAAGACTGTCACTGTTCTTTCTCACTCAGCTGTCAGCGGCTTTCAGCATCTTGGCGTGAATCTGGCTGTTCTATTTTGAGCTTTTAAAACTTCTCCTTTTACTAAAGGAAGGCCAATTCAGCAACCTCTGGAATTTTCTTTTCTTTTGGTCATTCGGGGAGCCTATTTCTTTCCCTTCCAGTTTCTTTATATGCTTAGCTTTTTCCTATTTCTCCCGTCCGATCACGACTGTTGGTTTTTATTATTAACTTGTTAACTTGTTTAATATTTTGGGAAATTCTTTTCTTTTGTTTGAAGTTGCTCAGTGCAGGGATCGCTGCTATGGGCTCCCTCCTCGGATCCTATTTAACTTCAACTTCTTGACTTTTCCCTACTTCGCAAGACCTGGCTACAGATCACTTCAGGACATTTTTTTAAAAACCTAAAACTGCAGCATTGCTTTGCAGCTACTCACTGTTGTGGGAAACGTCTCCTCCCTTCAGCTACTGGCCTTTTATTTTATAAAATTTAAAGTGACAGTGTTTCTGTTTCTTCTGTGCAGCAGAATTCTTTTTTTTATATTAACTTAAGTTCCTTTTTTTTAAACTTAAAGCCACAGCTCTAGCTCCGCAGGGTTAATTTCTCTTTTTTGTTCACACTGTAAAGTTCTTCTTTAAACATTTGACTTTGCTAGCTAATTTTACAGGTTTTTTTGCATCTGTCTTTCATCTTAGTTAATTCACTGAGCCTCCCGGACCACCACCTAGCCGACAATGTAAGTGCAGCTACTTCTCTGATTTTTGCTCACTCTTCTTCTGGACTCTGACCAGGGGTCTTGCTGTGATCACCCATCTTGTAACTGTCCATGTTTTCTGATGCTAGATCACTCAGTCTCTGATTAAAACAAGATACTCACATGTGTCGGGCCAAAGGCAGTGTCAGTATAACTCATCCTTGTCACCAGATATAATGATGCACTTTCAGGGACTTTATTAGTGAACAACAAACAATTTATTTACAAGGGTCTACGAGAGCAGCAGCATGTCTGCAGAAAGTTCTGGTCCCTCCTGCCTAAAAGAACTCTTCTCCCTGGGGTCATTCCCCACTCTGAGTCCTCATTCATCACCCAGGCCCTTATACTGTTGTGTTGCCCTTAAAGGGATGGACAACCACCTCACTTTGCCACTTTTTTCCCCCCATAAACAAGTAGAAAAATTCACAACACAGAGTTCACAGCTCACAACTCATGCTATTCTCTCGCTCTATCCCGATAGACAGTTCCTACATTTACATTTACAACATTTGCCTGGGCAAGTTCTTTGTGGATCAACCTAAAACAAATCTTACTGACCCACAGCCTTGGTATGTGGTACCTGATATCGTAGCATGAATGCTTCATGAAGGGTTACAGATTGGAATTCACAATGAAATGTTTCTCTGCTTCATGACTTCTCCAATTCTTCACTTCCTCATAAAGAACAAAACATTTTCTCATAACAACAGAGAACATTAAAACAAAGATTGTGACCATTTGTGTCCTCACTGGTCTAACTCATTTCTCCATATTTTGGAGCAAATTGACATGTCTCACTGATCAAGTTGTTGACTGTTTTGCATGTTTTAGCATTGATGAGCAATACATTTGTCTTGTGAACTCACTGAGATTATTCCAACATACCGTTGAGTCTCTGCCTTTCATTCTACATCCTTCAATTTGACTTGGTGTGCCTGGCCAATAAACCTGAAAGAAGAAAAAAAGAATAACTGAAAACACACGACTAACTGAAAGACCATTTTAAAATGTGATTATCTGTGGGTCAGAGAAAGCTGGGTCCATTCCGAACTCAATGATCCAAATGGTTAAACAGCGCGAGCTCGCATGGAAAGGAAGATCCCTCAACCTTTCCGAATACCTCTGATGTCACTTCCTTTTCATGTCACACTATCTGTAACCCCCACGGCTTGCCTGGGCTTGCAAAATCTCACTAACTGTCCTGGCTGGAGACAATTTAACCTCTGCATAAGCCTCTCTCCACTCGCATTGTCTGCACCTGTAAAGGCTTGATTACCCTGTTCAGACTCGCATTCCAACCATTATCTTGTAATTGAGTTTGTGTCTATATATGCCCTGTTTGTGAAACACCTGATGAAGGGGCAGTGCTCCGAAAGCATATGCTACCAAATCAACCTGTTGGACTTTAACTTGGTGTTGTGAGACTTCTTACTGTTTCATGTAAATGGAATTATTCTCAGATTCTTTATTGTGTGAAAATAAAATGATTTTGAGCTATCGGTAACTCTGCAGCTATCTTGGGGAGTGTGAGGAGATTGAGATGGTGAGGGGCATTGTGTGTGCACCTGGGGATGGGAGGGTTGCTCCTTCCAGGCAGAAGGGAGACAATTTAATAAGAATGGGTTCTGATCCCATGATATATCAGAGCCACAATCCCAATGTTAACACCGAGGGCAGAATGTTCCCATCCTGCCTGCCACAGGAACAGCCGGGGACAGACCACGCAGAGGTCTGCTGATCTCAAGCAAGAATTTCTGGCCTTGGGGAAATGCGGCTGGAAAATCCCACCCAAGTCTCAGAAGAGGCAGCGGAGCAGCTGGAAGAGGTCAACTGGAGCATTTACATTTGACATTGACCAGAGATCTGTGTGATCCATGAAGAGCAGGTCTGTTCCCCCACACTCCAAGAAGTTTAACAACACCAGGTTAAAGTCCAACAGGTTTATTTGGTAGCAAATGCCACTAGCTTTCGGAGCGCTGCCCCTTTGTAACGTGGAGTGGAGATCTGCCACTCAGATCTCCGCCACTCAGATCTCCTCTCCACCTGACGGACGGGCAGCGCTCCGAAAGCTAGTGGCATTTGCTACCAAATAAACCTGTTGGACTTTAACCTGCTGTTGTTAAACTTCTTACTGTGTTTACCCCAGTACAACGCCGGCGTCTCCACATCATGACCCCCACACTCCCCCAGCCCCCCTACCCACAGGCATGTTTCTCCCCCCTCCTCCAGGTCTCTTCATCAACTCCAACCCCCCCCACCCACCCCCAAACCTCCCCAGTTCTAGCAAGAAGTGAGGCTCCCACTGGGATCTGCCCCAACACTGCCCCGGCACAGGCTGAGATTGTCAAGTCGGCAGTGCCAACCTGTGCCAAGAGGCAGTGCCAGAGGGTAATGCCAAGTCCCTTTCCCCCAGGAGTAATACTTACCTTTGCGTCCTCAGAGAGAACCCCATGACAGGTTCACAACAAGGTGAACTATTGTAAACCGCGTCAAAGTGATGTCACATCAATATACGGTGGTGGGCATGTTAATAATATGGAAATGAATTAAAATGTATTGAAATCGGATTCATGCCTATTGTGGCCATGAATCTGGTCACATCGCCAGCGAGATCCGCGACTTCGGGTTGCGCATCATCTTGTGTCACTGCCAGTGGTCCTCGTGGACGGAGGGAGTGGCTGAAGACCCCACCCATAATCAACACATTTCTGAAATTGTTCACCTGTGAAAGTGATGTCTATTCATAGCTGCCATGTTGCCTCAAACTGAGATCAGCAACGTCATCGAATAAACAGCGATTACAGAATTCAGTATCCATCACAAAATGGGGAGGAAACATTCATCTCTTGGAGGTCGATTGCTGAGCTGCAAGATTATTTTATTAAACCAATTCCCTCCTCCAGTTTTCACATCACAATGATCCTTTGAGACTATTTCAAATACCAGCATACAACTGCAGTCAAAGCTGTTGAAAACCATTTGGAATAACTCACAAAAAACCCACAATAAATGCCTCTCTTGACATCTCAGAGATTTCTTCTTTGTATATTTCTCCATTTGGAAATCTCTGTAATTATGTCTTCAATATGAGAAAGGAGACTTGCGTGTTTATGCAGTGGAAGTATGGCCATTTCATGTTTGCAGGATCTCATAGCTGCAGGTATAGATTAGCTGCTGTCAAATGCTTTTGATCAAAGACAGTGTGGAAAGGTGGTTGCACTGCAGTGATGGCGAAGGATAGCGACAGAAAGAACGATCAGTAAAACATATACACCCGTAAAAATCAACCTCCGCTTATTACAATCAATAATCTGTTATTTTTCATTCATTTATGGGATGTGGGTATCGCTGGCTGACCAGCATTCATTGTCCATCCCGAACTGCCCTTCAGAAGGTGGTGCTGAGCTCCCTCCCGGAATGACCATGTCTGTGTTTAACATTAACAAATCCATCAGCTGTGGATAAATTAAATTACATTTTCCAATTCAACATGAAATTAACATATAGCAAAAAACACGTGACTCTCAAAAAACCCCTTTTATTTTAAGTGACTTTCATGAATCTTCAAACAATTGAAAAAGAAAATAAACTCACTCCCTGACTCAGGGGTTGTTTGTTCACAGCCCACACTATAGATGTGAGAACATCATGCAGGTTAGTGTTCCAGTAAAGCACTGAGGGAGTGCTGCACTGTCAGAGGGTCAGCAATGAGGCAGTGCAGCACTGTCAGAGGTCAGTACTGAGGGAGTGCCGCACTGTCAGAGGGTCAGTGCTGAGAGAGTGCCGCACTGTCAGAGGGTCAGTACTGAGGGAGTGCTGCACTGTCAGAGGGTCAGTGCTGAGGGAGTGCTGCACTGTCAGAGGGTCAGCACTGAGGGCGTGCCGCACTGTCAGAGGGTCAGTGCTGAGGGAGTGTCGCACTGTCAGCGGTTCAGTACTGAGGGAGTGCCGCACTGTCAGAGGGTCAGTGCTGAGGAAGTGCTGCACTGTCAGAGGGTCAGTGCTGAGGGAGTGCCGCACTGTCAGATGGTCAGTGCTGAGGACGTGCTGCACTGTCAGAGGGTCAGTGCTGAGGAAGTGCTGCACTGTCAGAGGGTCAGTACTGAGGAAGTGCCACACCGTCAGAGGGTCAGTACTGTTGGACTGCTGCACTGTCAGAGGGTCAGTACTGAGGGAGCGCTGCACTGTCAGAGGGTCAGTACTGAGGGGGTGCTGCACTGTCAGAGGGTCAGTGCTGAGGAAGTGCCACACCGTCAGAGGGTCAGTACTGATGGACTGCTGCATGTCAGAGGGTCAGTACTGAGGGAGCGCTGCACTGTCAGAGGGTCAGTACTGAGGGAGTGTCGCACTGTCAGAGGGTCAGTACTGAGGGAGTGCTGCACTGTCAGAGGGTCAGTACTGAGGGAGCGCTGCTCTGTCAGAGGGTCAGTACTGATGGACTGCTGCACTGTCAGAGGGTCAGTACTGAGGGAGTGCTGCACTGTCAGAGGGTCAGTACTGAGGGAGTGCTGCACTATCAGAGGGTCAGTGCTGAGGGAGTGCTGCACTGTCAGAAGGTCAGTACTGAGGGAGTGCCGCACTGTCAGAGGGTCAGTCCTGAGGCAGTGCTGCACTCTCAGAGGTTCAGTACTGAGGGAGTGAACAAAGAACAAAGAACAGTACAGCACAAGAAACAGGCCCTTCGGCCCTCCAAGCCTGTGCTGCTCCTTGGTCCAACTAGACTATTCGTTTGTATCCCTCCATTCCCAGACTGCTCATGTGACTATCCAGGTAAGTCTTAAACAATGTCAGCGTGTCTGCCTCCACCACCCTACTTGGCAGCGCATTCCAGGCCCCCACCATTCTGTGTAAAAAACATCCCTCTAATATCTGAGTTATACCTCGCCCCTCTCACCTTGAGCCTGTGACCCCTCGTGATCATCACCTCCGACCTGGGAAAAAGCTTCCCACTCTTCACCCTATCTTTACCCTTCATAATTTTGTACACCTCTGTTAGGTCTCCCCTCATTCTCTGTCTTTCCAGGGAGAACAAGCCCAGTTTACCCAATCTCTCCTCATAGCTAAGACCCTCCATACCAGGCAACATCCTGGTAAACCTTCTCTGCACTCTCTCTAAAGCCTCCACGTCCTTCTGGTAGTGCGGCGACCAGAACTGGACACAGTACTCCAAATGTGGCCTAACCAGCGTTCTATACAGCTGCAACATCAGACTCCAGCTTTTATACTCTATACCCCGTCCTATAAAGGCAAGCATACCATATGCCTTCTTCACCACCTTCTCCACCTGTGCTGCCACCTTCAAGGATTTGTGGGCTTGCACACCTAGGTCCCTCTGTGTTTCTATACTCTTGATGGCTCTGCCATTTATTGTATAACTCCCCCCTACATTAGTTCTTCCAAAATGCATCGTGCTGCATTGTCAGCAGGTCATTATTGAGGGAATGCCGCACCATCAGGGGGTCAGTACTGAGAGAACACCGCACTGTCAGAGGGTCAAAACTGAGGGAGTGCCGCACTCTCAGAGGGTCAGTACTGAGGGAGTGCCGCACTGTCAGAGGGACAGTACTGAGGGAGTGCCGCAATGTCAGAGGGTCAGTACTGAGAGAGTGCCGCACTGTCAGAAGGTCAGTATTGAGGGAATGCCGCACTGTCAGAAGGTCAGTACTGAGGGACTGCCGCACTGTCAGAGGGTCAGTACTGAGGGAGTGCCGCACTGTTAGAGGGTCATTACTGAGGGAGTGCTGCACTGTTGGAGGTCAGTACTGAGGGAATGCCGCACTGTTGGAGAGTCAGTACTGAGGGAGTGCTGCACTGTTGGAGGGTCAGTACTGGGGGACTGCCGCACTGTCAGAAGGTCAGTACTGAGGGAATGCCGCACTGTTGGAAGGTCAGTACTGAGGGAGTGTTGCACTGTCAGAGGGTCAGTACTGATGGAGTGCCGCACTGTTGGAGGTTCAGTACTGAGGGAGTGTCGCACTGTTGTAAGGTCAGTACTGAGGGAGTGTCGCACTGTTGGAGGTCTGCGTTTCTGATGAGATGCCAACCCAATGTCTTGTTTTCATTTTCATGCGAATGGAAGAGATGCGAGGATACTAATTGAAGAGCAAAGAGGAATGGTATTATGTCCAAACAATCTCTAAAGCTCAACCAACAATTCGGAAAGAGTTTAACTGGTTCGTGCTGTTTGTTCGGCTTTGCTCATGCAACCATTGGCATTCGAGCAGTCACTAAACTATGTGTTGGTTTTGATGCTTTATTGGGTTAATCTGATTGGTTATTGGTGTATAAGCAAAATCTTATTCCAGAAAAATGATTTTCCCTGGACTGTTTGAGCAAGGTTATGTTTCTTGCTTGGAATCTATTTAATGTGGCAATGGTTTATCTGTACAGGGGCTCAGACAGAGTATTTTTCGAAGGCAGAATGAGTGATGCGTCTGCCACTTTCCCCATTACGTTTCAGTTATGTAAAAGTTTTCCATCCATTCAGCCTCTGATATATTATTGGTGGTTAGGAGATTGCGTTCTGCTGTGGAGAGGTCAGAGCCCCGTGTCATAATGTTTTCGTGAGATCTGATTAATTAAAAAGGACAAATTTATATTTACATTGTGTCTTTTATGTTCTTGGGCTGCATCAATGCACCTTCAACCAATGGATTATTTTTGCACTGTAATCATTGCTATTGAGTAAACCTGGTAAACTACCTCTTACACAGAAAATAAACAGCAACTGCGGAATAGAAGGCACTATTCAATCTCCCAAGGTCTATATCCACCTCCCATAACATTGTCCGACTTTGTCCCTGTCTTCACTTACCTGCTGCTGGAACCCAAGCCTTTCTTATTTTCATTTGACTATCCCCACACATTCCTGTCTTGTCTGCTGCACTAAATCCTCTAGAACACTTATGTCATCCAAAATGTTGTTGTCCATGTCCTAACTTGTAACGAATCCTGTTCCCCTGTAACACCTGGTGCTCACTGACCTGCATTAGCTCCTGGTTAGGCAACATCTTTATTTTAAACTTCCCATCCTTGTTGTCAAATCTCTCCATGGCCTCACCCCTTCTCTATCTCTGTAATTATCTCCAACCCCAAAGCCTCTGAGATATCTGAACTCCACTAATTCTGGCCTCTTGTATGTTACTAATTGTAATCACTCCACCGTTGTCTTCTCTTGGCCCAAGTTATGGAATTCCCTCCAGAAACCACTCTGCCTTTTTACCCTGCTGTCCTCCAGAAAGACACCAATCATTTTGACCAAACCTTTGTAGCCCAGTGACATACTTTGTTTGATGATGCTCCAGTGAAGCATCTTGGGACATTTCTTTAAATTAAAGGCATTATATGAATGTAAGTTGTTGTACACAGCTAGGTGCATTTATAAAAAGCATCTCGCAGCTCAGTATTTTACAACAGGGCTGCTGGGAGCATGCATCATATCAGAGAATAGCTCAGAGGTCATTCAGATACAGAAATGCCTCAATTCGATGTTGGAAGTTATTTGCTCACTGAAATCTAAAAGCCTGGACTGAACATTTCTTTGAGCCTTGCCTATTATTTTCACAAATACAGGTCATAGAGTCATAGAGTTTACAGCATGGAAACACGCCGTTCGGCCCAACTTGTCCATGCCGCCCCTTTTGTTTTAAAACCCCTAAACTAATCCCAATTGCCCGCATTTGGCCCATATCCCTCTATACCCATCGTACCCATGTAACGATCTAAATGCTTTTTAAAAGATAAAATTGTACCCGCCTCTACTACTACCTCTGGCAGCTTGTTCCAGACACTCACCCTCTGTGTGAAAAAATTGCCCCTCTCGACACTTTTGTATCTCTCCCCTCTCACCTTAAACCTATGCCCTCTAGTTTTAGACTCCCCGTCCTTTGGGAAAAGATATTGACTATCTAGCTGATCTGTGCCCCTCATTATTTTATAGACCTCTATAAGGTCACCCCTCAGCCTCCTACGCTCCAGAGAAAAAAGTCCCAGTCTATCCAGCTTCTCCTTATAACTCAATCCATCAAGTCCTGGTCGCATCCGAGTAAATCTTTTCTGCACTCTTTCTAGTTTAATAATATCCTTTCTATAATAGGGTGACCAGAATTGCACACAGTATTCCAAGTGTGGCCTTACCAATGTATTGTACAACTTCAACAAGACGTCCCAACTCCTGTATTCAATGTTCTGTCCGATGAAACCAAGCATGCCGAATGCCTTCTTCACCACTCTGTCCACCTGTGACTCCACTTTCAAGGAGGTATGAACATATACCCCTAGATCTCTTTGTTCTGTAACTCTCCCCAACGCCCTACCATTAACTGAGTAAGTCCTGCCCTGGTTCAATCTACAAAAATGCATCACCTCGCATTTGTCTAAATTAAACTCCATCTGCCATTTGTCAGCCCACTGGCCCAATTGATCAAGATCCCGTTGCAATTGGAGATAACTTTCTTCACTGTCCACGATGCCAACAACCTTAGTGTCATCTGCAAACTTACTAACCACGCCTCCTATATTGTCATCCAAATCATCAATATAAATGACAAATAACAGTGGACCCAGCACTGATCCCTGAGGCACACCACTGGTCACAGGCCTCCAGTTTGAAAAACAACCCTCTACAACCACAAACTGACAGAAGCCAATTTTGTATCCATTTAGATATCTCACCCTGGATCCCGTGAGATTGAACCTGATGCAACAACCTACCATGCAGTACCTTGTCAAAGGCCTTGCTAAAGTCCATGTAGACAACATCAACTGCACTGCCCTCATCTACCTTCTTGGTTACCCCTTCAAAAAACTCAATTAAATTTGTGAGACATGATTTTCCACTCACAAAGCTGACTGTCCCTAATCAGTCCATGCGTCTCTAAATGCCTGTAGATCCGGTCTCTCAAAATACCTTCCAACAATTTACCCACTACAGATGTGAGGCTCACTGGCCTGTAGTTCCCAGGCTTTTCCCTGCAGCCCTTTTTAAACAAAGGCACAACATTTGCCACTCTCCAATCTTCAGGCATCTCACCTATGACTATCGATGATTCAAATATCTCGGCTAGGGGACCCGCAATTTCCTCCCTAGCCTCCCACAATGTCCTGGGATACACTTCATCAGGTTCTGGAGATTTATCGACCTTGATGCGCTTTAAGAGTTCCAGCACCTCCTTCTCTGTAATATGTACACTCCTCAAGACATCACTATTTATTTCCCCAAGTTCCCTAACATCCATGCTTTTCTCAACAATAAATACTGATGAGAAATATTCATTTAGGATCTCACCCATCTCTTGTGGATCTGCCTTGTTGATCCTTAAGAGGCCCTACTCTCTCCCTTGTTACTCTTTTGCCCTTTATGTATTTGTTGAAGTTCTTTGGATTCTCCTCTGCCTTATCTGCCAAAACAATCTCGTGTCCCCTTTTAGCCCTCCTGATTTCTCTCTTAACTCTACACTTACACCCCATTAATATTTGCAGAAAATTAAAGGAACGGGTAATGTGTATATGACATGATCAACTACAAACTGATTTGAGCAAAATCCTATGGATGCTGGAGTCTGAAACAGAAACAGAAACAGATAATGCTGGAAAATCTCAGCTCTGACGAAGGGTCATCCAGACTCAAAACATTGGCTCTATTCTCTCTCCACAGATGCTGAGATTTTCCAGCATTTTCTGTTTTTGTTACAAACTGGTTTAAACCTGTTTTTCCTCTCTGTCAGTGATGTGGTGATGAAGCATTGAGGTATGATTGCTGGTCTGAAATCACAGCGTGAAGGTTGAAAATAGAAGCAAACTGCAAGTCATCAAAGTATTGTAGCTTAGAGGATTTTATAGAAAGTAGTTACACTGAGTGGAAATAGCTTTGATGATGTCTGTCACTTTCAAGGTCGTTAATCCTCGAATAAGAATCTTACCGTCCATACTCTATTTTGTTCAGAAAATGAAGCTCTGATGCAGAAAAATGAATTCTCCTGATATCCCTGTTTGGATTTTTTGTGTTCATTGATTCCAGAGATGATACAAGATGAACAAGATTTGTTGTTGATTCCTAGTCTCACCCTGGCCTTCTTCTAGAACCATTGCAATACCCTGTGGAAATGAAACCCCATTTAGAGTTATAAATGCCGGGGTTTGATCCAGTAATGCGGAATGATGGTGAGGTTTGTCCAATTCAGGAGCTGATAGCTTCTCTTGTTCAGAGACTGTCGAATGGAGAGATTTTAATTTTCTATGATTTCTATGATTCTATGATTAAATTAGCCCTGATGTGTTGCTGCATCCTTTAAATCTCACATTGTGCACTAACAAAGAACAAAGAATAAAGAACAATACAGCACAGGAACAGGCCCTTCGGCCCTCCAAGCCCGTGCCACTCCCTGGTCCAAACTAGACCATTCTTTTGTATCCCTCCGTTCCCACTCCGTTCATATGGCTATCTAGATAAGTCTTAAATGTTCCCAGTGTGTCCGCCTCCACCACCTTGCCTGGCAGCGCATTCCAGGCCCCCACCACCCTCTGTGTAAAATATGTCCTTCTGATATCTGTGTTAAACCTCCCCCCTTCACCTTGAACCTATGACCCCTCGTGAACGTCACCACCGACCTGGGGAAAAGCTTCCCACCGTTCACCCTATCTATGCCTTTCATAATTTTATACACCTCTATTAAGTCTCCCCTCATCCTCCGTCTTTCCAGGGAGAACAACCCCAGTTTACCCAATCTCTCCTCATAACTAAGCCCCTCCATACCAGGCAACATCCTGGTAAACCTCCTCTGTACTCTCTCCAAAGCCTCCACGTCCTCCTGGTAGTGTGGCGACCAGAACTGGACGCAGTATTCCAAGTGCGGCCGAACCAACGTTCTATACATCTGCAACATCAGACCCCAACTTTTATACTCTATGCCCCGTCCTATAAAGGCAAGCATGCCATATGCCTTCTTCACCACCTTCTCCATCTGTGACGTCACCTTCAAGGATCTGTGGACTTGCACACCCAGGTCCCTCTGCGTATCTACACCCTTTATGGTTCTGCCATTTATCGTATAGCTCCTCCCGACATTATTTCTACCAAAATGCATCACTTCGCATTCATCAGGATTGAACTCCATCTGCCATTTCTTTGCCCAAATTTCCAGCCTATCTATATCCTTCTGTAGCTTCTGACAATGCTCCTCACTATCTGCAAGTCCTGCCAATTTTGTGTCGTCCGCAAACTTACTGATCACCCCAGTTACACCTTCTTCCAGATCGATTATATAAATCACAAACAGCAGAGGTCCCAATACAGAGCCCTGCGGAACACCACTAGTCACAGGCCTCCAGCCGGAAAAAGACCCTTCCACTACCACCCTCTGTCTTCTGTGACCAAGCCAGTTCTCCACCCATCTAGCCACCTCCCCTTTTATCCCATGAAATCCAACCTTTTTCACCAGCCTACCATGAGGGACTTTGTCAAACGCTTTACTAAAGTCCATATAGACGACACCACGGCCCTTCCCTCGTCAACCATTCTGGTCACTTCTTCAAAACACTCCACCGGGTTAGTGAGGCATGACCTCCCTCTCACAAAACCATGCTGACTATCGTGAATGAGTTTATTCCTTTCTAAATGTGCATACATCCTATCTCCAAGAATCTTCTCCAACAACTTCCCCACCACGGACGTCAAAGCTCACCGACCTATAATTACTCGGGTTATCCTTCCTACCCTTCTTAAATAACGGGACCACATTAGCTATCCTCCAATCCTCTGGGACCTCACCTGCGTCCAGTGACGAGACAAAGATTTGCGTCAGAGGCCCAGCGATTTCATCTCTCGTCTCCCTGAGCAGCCTTGGATAGATTCCATAAGGCCCTGGGGATTTGTCAGTCTTTATATTCTCTAACAAAGCTAACACTTCCTCCCTTGTAATGGAGATTTTCTCCAACGGTTCAACACTCCCCTCCGAGACACCCCCAGTCAACACATCCCTCTCCTTTGTGAATACCGACGCAAAGTATTCATTTAGGATCTCCCCTACTTCTTTGGGCTCCAAGCATAATTCCCCACTTTTGTCCCTGAGAGGTCCGATTTTTTCCCTAACAACCCTTTTGTTCCTAACGTATGAATAAAATGCCTTGGGATTCTCCTTAATCCTGTCTGCCAAGGACATTTCGTGACCCCTTTTTGACCTTCTAATTCCCCATTTGAGTTCTTTCCTACTTTCTTTGTACTCCTCCAGAGCTCCCTCCGTCTTTAGCTGCCTGGACCTAACATACGCCTCTCTTTTCTTTTTGACCAGTCCCTCAATTTCCCTGGTTATCCACGGTTCTCGAATCTTACCCTTCCTATCCTTCTTTTTTACAGGCACTTGCCTGTCCTGTAGCCCTAACAACTGTTCCTTAAAAGACTCCCACACGCCAGATGTGGATTTACCCTCAAACAGCCTCTCCCAATCAACAGCTGCCAATTTCTGCCTAATCCCACTAAAGTTAGCCTTTCCCCAATCCAACACCTTACCCTTGGGACACCACTCATCCTTTTCCATCACTATCCTAAAGCTAACAGAGTTGTGGTCACTATTTGCCACATGTTCCCCTACCGAAACTTTGAAGACCTGACCGGGCTCATTCACCAGTACTAGGTCCAGTATAGCCCCCTCTCTCGTCGGGCTATCTACATATTGTTCCAAAGAACCCTCCTGTACGCATTTTACAAATTCCTCCCCATTCAGAGTCCCAGCTCTCAGCGATTTCCAGTCTATACCAGGGAAATTGAAGTCTCCCACTACAACAACCCTATTTTTCCTGCACCTATCCAGTATCCCCTGACATATCCATTCTTCCACTTCCCTTGGGCTGTTGGGGGGCCTGTAGTATACCCCCAACATAGTGACTGCGCCCTTCCTGTTTCTAAGCTCCACCCAGAGTGACTCGTTACACGACCCCTCTGAATTGTCCTCCCTCTGCACCGCTGTAATATGCTCTCCAACTAATACTGCTACTCCCCCACCTCTTTTGGCCCCTCCTCTGTCTCGCCTAAAACACTTGTACCCCGGAATATTCAGCTGCCAGTCCTGTCCCTCTTTCAACCAAGTCTCTGTCACCGCAACCACATCCAAATTCCTCGTGAGCATTAAGGCCCTAAGTTCGTCTGTCTTACCTGCTACGCTCCTTGCATTGAAGTATAAGCACTAGTGATGCACAAGGTGGTTACTGAATCCAGGGACTGGAATCTGCTCTAATCTGGATAATGTAAAAATTCTCAAGTGTTGTTCTGGCTCCACCTATTGGGGGAAGGTTCTGAGGCATTCGTCACTCTTTGAAGTTCAGCCTTGAAGAGACTGTGATGAATTCAGGCGTGAACCTTTTGTCTCAGAAACCTGACTTTTGTTTTGTTCATGTTGTCTTGCTGTGGATATAGCTGCTGTATTAAACTTCTGATCATTGATGTCAATAGTGGAACAACAAGTGGTCCTTTTCTCATTTGAGATAGTTATTATCTGGTATGTACAAGAATGAACGAGCCTGTCTTATTGGAGGAGTTATGAATGGTGCTCAAATTTCTGGAATTGTCAGGTAAATACCTCACTTCTGTCTGTGGTAATGTCACATGAGAAGCAGTAGATGATGTCCCCGTTTGACCAAAGCTATGAAACTGGAAACCATCCCTGAGCTTGACAGAGTGACTGAGAGGAAGGAAAAGGGAGAGAGCTGGAAGAATGGAGGGAGTAAGGCGAGAGAAGAAGATGGAGAGAAAGAGGAGGCAGAATGGACAGGTGGGTAGAAGACAGAGAAAACTGTAACCAGAAGAGATCCAAAGAGATATATTTCTATTTGTGGAAATCTCAACATTTCTGCCTTGCTCCTTTATAAACTGAGCTACACTGATAATCTCTGCATGACAGTACACACAGCACGATGAAGTTGAGGATTTCATTCCCAGTAAACACTCCTGAATGTATTGCATTTAAACAATGACTGCGTCACACAGAATGTTTGAATAGTTGCAGATACCTGGCAGCAGTAACGAGCCATGTCCATCTCTTTGTCACCCAGTAACCAGCCTGTAACATGTCAGCCTGATTGGAACAAAGGGGGCAGAGATAACAGATATCCAAACCATTGCTAAGAAGCCAGGCACAGACCTGGCGATGTTCTGCCTGTGGTCACAGCAAGAACAAGTTGCCGAGGTAGTCGTAGAGGTGGGTACAATTTTATCTTTTAAAAAGCATTTAGAAAGTTACATGGGTAAGATGGGTATAGAGGGATATGGGTCAAATGCGGGCAATTGGGACTAGCTTTGGGGTTTAAAAAAAAGGGTGGCATGCTCAGGTTGGGCCGAAGGGCCTGTTTCCATGCTGTAAACCTCTATGACTCTAAAGCAGATGTCAGGATAGTACTGGGTAGCATACAGCAGCTGGGGATGTGCTCTGAGGCACTGAGGACCCAGTAGTGTAGTACCCCCACACCCTGCCTCACGCACACCATTGAGAAAAGAGATGTAAATGTTTGCCCCAAGTGACTTTCTGGATGTGGAGGTGCACAGCATGCTGGGAACTGCCATAGATGCCACCTGCTTTCGCCTTGAAGAAGCTCATTATATGAATGCTAAGTGGCACAGCACCTCAGACAACCACAGGCATGTAGTACATGCCTGGAGAAGGATCATTTAGATTCAAAATGTAGGATGGGATTATCCGGCCATTCACACCGGTAGATTTTCTGGTCCCGCTGCAATGAACGGAGATTTGTCTCCCTTGCAACGGCAGCGGATCGTGAACGGCTGGTAAGATTGTGCCCGTTAAATCTGTTTCTCTCCACAGATGCTGCCAGGTTTATCCAGCATTTTCTGTTTCTATTTCATTGTGTACATATTCCGGTTTGCATTTGCAGTGCTCCAATTAACAGCCTCCCTGAGGAAGTGAAGTATTCTGACACATTGGTCCTCATAAATTCGAGGTAGGAAAACTTTTCATGAAAATTCAGCGTGGGTGCTGCTCCTTATCCCTCATCTCTCAGCTACTCCTGTCTTATTCCACTGAGCTCTCCAATCCCCCAAACTCCAAAACCAGATTCATCGTGATGGGAATAAAATTATCTTGAAGTAAAACAAAACAATTGCAGCTCCAGCAAAAAAAAAACAACTTGTCACAGAATTCAGAGCCTGAATGTGGAAAATAGTCTAAAGAAACAGCTGGAGCCAAATAGACAAACAGCAATGAATGTGTGAAGGGATGAATCCTTTAACTAGCGTTGCTGTGAGCTCCAAACTGCTGAACCGCATTCTCACTTCGTGCTGAGTGAACCAATTTCACAAAAAGCTACAATAAGAAAGTTGGAAAGAGGTTTTTTTTTACCTCCATCCATTAATACAGCAGGTGGTAAATTTTCAGTGTGAAGCACGCATGGACATTAGCATTGTATTAGATTCTCAGGAACAGCTTTTGCACTGGCACAAGGTAAGTCAATTCCTAGACTAATCATAGAAGTTCATTGTGCATATAGTTTGTATGATTCTATCCATGTCCTATTTAAGTCTCCATTAGCCCGGGACCTCACTATTCTAATACATTGCTGCCTGATCGACCACAATCTACTCTTTGTAAACTGAAATTCATCCAAAACTCTGCTGCCTATATCCTAACTCACACCAAGTCCTATTCGTCTGTCTCCTTAGTTCTCCAACATTGGCTCCTGATTAATCAACAGCTCAATTTAAAATTCTCATCCTTAGTTTCAAATCCCGCCATGGCCTGATCCCTCCCAACATCTGTAATCTCCTCCAGCCCCATAATCCTCCAAGATATTTGCACTCCTCCAATTCTGGTGTCTTGATTCCTGGCTTTAATCCCAGCCATCCATTCAACTGCTGTGACCTCAGCTCTGGAATTCACTCCCTAAACCTTTGTGACTCTCAACCTCACTTTCCTCCTTTGAAACTCTCCTGAAAACCAATCTCTCTGACCAAGATTTTGGTCATCTAGTCGAATATTGTCAAACTCTGCTCTATGATGCTCCTGTGAAATAAATGCCTTGGGACATTCTGTGTTAAAGACACGATATGAATCCAATTTGTCATTGTTATTATGTATTCTTAAAAATGCAGTGAAGTAAATGCTAGTTAAAGTACACAGCAACATGTTTAGTGCTTGTCCTTCTGAGTTAAAATTAAAAGCACTTTTGGAGTGAAATTTAGAAATTAGAAGCAGGAGTAGGCCTTTCAGTCCATCGAGTCTGCTCCGCCATTCATTATGATCATGGCTGATCATAACGAGTTATGATCAAGTAATCTCCAGCTAGCTTGTGCTACTTTACCTCTTGGTAATCCTCATTGATGTGATCCAAGCTGAGTGAATAAACAAGGTCTCTGCCTCCCACAAACAGACGGTCCTGATATTCATCCAACAGAACTGTTCGCAAGTCGAGGTATCCGCGAGGTCCATGGAACACGGTGCTCCTGTTCAGCTCCCACAACTCTGGAAGAAGAAAAGGCTGAAATAAGCTATGGAAATCGAGGCAAATATGAAGGTAGTTACTTTGACACAGTAAGAACTTTCTGGAAAATGTTAGGTTGTAGCCACTCGTAATCTAGGATAATATTTCAGCGCAGTTGAGCAAGTGTTGTCTTGTCAGAAGTGTTGTCATTCATTGAGATGTTAAATTGAGGTCTACCTGTTTGATGGGGCTGGGAGAAAGTGTAACCGTGTAAAAGATTGAACAAGAGCAAAGAGCCTTCTGCCACCACCAGTTACACGGGTTTCTGGGTATTCCATCTCACCTGTTTATGAAAAATTGTACCACAATTAAACATCAGCGTTTTCATGTGAAAGTAATTGATTGGTTGTGAGTAATTTACAGATTCTTAGTCGTGTTGAAGTACAAGTTCTTTCTGAAAAAAGAAATGGATGGTTCATTTTCTCTTTATAAGGAAATGAAAAAACAATTAGTTATCATAATGGAACTGTCAAAGAAGGTGCAGATGGATTGGCGGTTCCTTTCTCTCTGGACCTTCAGTAATTGTTCGACATGCAGACTGCTCCTTGCTGAGGAAATCAGCTATCAGTGTCCCAGTTGATAAGAAATCAGGGCCTGGGGAGCTGAATGATTGCCAACTCCTAAACCAATGGTGATGACGGGTTTTGTCATGTCAAAGCACCGTTTGAATTCCCTTGTCCCTCACATTGATCAGTGAACCTAATGATGAACCTCGTAAATCAGTGGATAATGTCATTCTGACCTTGGTCCATCTGATCCAACAGCCCACTGATAGATTAGACAACTGTGCTCGATTTCTCTGCAGCTTTTAACACTACTCTATCATTCAGGATTATTGAAAAACCTTGACGTTTATCTTACTCTCCTACTTTGGATCAGTAATTTCCTGTCACAATGTTTGTTAGTCCCTGGGACTAAATGAGCCCACATTCACGATGTTGGAATTCCTCAAACTGTGAACTTTCACTTTCACTTTTTATCCTCCATACAAGTGATTGTTGATCAGAGCACAATGCCTTACCAATCCTGAAATGTGTTGATGATAGAGTACGTGTGTAGGAACACACATATGTAATATGTACAATATACTCTCGGAACACAATGGAGGTGGATGTAAAGTGTTGCAATAATTATCTATTACTGAGCAACAAAAAGATAGAGGAACTGGTTATAGATTTTAGGAGATGCCAGTTAATGATATTATTCACATGAAGATTCATGAGGCGCACATTAAACTATGATGTGGAGTTGCTGGCGTTGGACTGGGGTAGGCACAGTAAGTAGTCTCACAACATTGTTTCAACTGGAGCAAGAGAGAGAGGAGCGATTTGAGGCTAGAGTAAAAAGGGTAAGAGATCGACTTTTATTACTTACTTTTTCGCGGGGTTTTCTTTGTTACTAACTTTAACGGAAAACCGGAAGTAGGCCGGGCGCGGGGTGACCTGGGAGGGAAATTTGTTTTTTTTTTCAGCGCGCGGGAGGTATAAAAGTAGGCCGCACTATCCAGCGGGCAGCGTCGTTAGCGGGCAGCGGAGTGTGCAGGAAGCAGAGTGAGAGCTATAAGGGCTTTGGCTCACAGAGCTTCAGTGAAAACAGGCAGAGGCATGGAAGGTTGTTGTTTTTTTTTCTCAAAACTATAAAGGAAATGGCAGGTATGAGTGAGAGGCCAGTTTGCTGCATTCGGTGTGGGATGTGGGAGTTCCTGGAGACGACTTGCCTCCCGGAGGTCCATATCTCTGCCAAATGCATGGAACTGCAACTCCTGAGGGACCGTGTAAGGGAGCTGGAGCTGCGGCTCGATGACCTCAGTTTAGTCAGGGAAAATGAGAAAATAATAGATAGAAGTTATAAGCAGGTAGTCACACCGGGGCCTCAGAAGGAAGACAAGTGGGTCACAGTTAGGAAGGGTAAAAGTCAGAAGGGTGATGTACCAGAAAGTACCCCAGTGGCAGTCTTCCATAATAGTAAGGGCTGGGCAACAGATGGGAGAGGGAAAGGGAGTGAGCAGTCAGTGGAGGGATCCCCTGTGGTTGCCCTCCAAAATAGGTATATTGTTTTGGATTCTGTGGAGGGGGATGACCCTCCAGGGGTAAGCCACGAAGACCAGATCACCTGCACAGAGACAGGCTCAGAGGCCCAGAAGGGAAAGAAGGGGATTAGGAGAGAAATAGTGGTGGGGGATGCGATGGTTAGAGGCACGGACAGGCGGTTCTGCGGGCGCGAACGAGACTCCAGGATAGTAGTCTGCCTCCCTGGTGCCGGGGTACTGGATGTCTCCGAGAGGGTAGGAAGCATATTAAAAAGGGAAGGTAATCAAACTGATGTAATTGTACACATTGGTGAAAATGACGTAGGTAGAAAGAGCAGGGGGGTCATATGAGAGCAATTCAGGGAGATGGGTGCTAGGCTAAAAAATAAGGCCACTAGGGTAGCAATCTCTGGACTGCTCCCAGTGCCTAGTGCTAGTGAGGCCAGGAACAGGGAGATTCTACAATTGAACACGTGGCTAAAGGACTGGTGCAAGAGGGAGGGTTTCAAATTCATAGATCATTGGGAAGTCTTCATGAGAAGATGGCACCTGTACAGAGAGGATGGGTTACACCTTAACTGGAAGGGCACAAATATCCTGGCTGGGAGTTTTGCTAGAGTGTTTCGGCAGGGTTTAAACTAGTGTGGCAGGGGGGAGGGGATCAAAACGGTAGGTCAGTAAGTACTGAGGCTGGGGTCGAGCTGGGGGCCAGGGCAAGGCTAGCTAAGAAGAAGAGCATTCTGGAGCAGGATGACCTGAGTGGGCCTGGAGGTCTGGAGTGCATCTGCTTCAATGCGAGGAGCGTAACGGGTAAGACAGATGAAATTAGGGCCTTAATGCTTACGCGGAATTTGGATGTGGTTGCGGTGACGGAGACATGGTTAAAAGAAGGACAGGACTGGCAGCTGAATATTCCGGGGTATAAGTGTTTTAGGCGAGACAGAGGAGGGGCTAAAAAAGGTGGGGGATTAGCGGTATTAGTTAGGGAGCATATTACAGCGGTGCAGAGGGTGGACAATTTAGAGGGGTCATGTAATGAGTCGCTGTGGGTGGAGCTCAGAAACAGGAAAGGTGCAATCACTATGCTGGGGGTATACTACAGGCCACCCAACAGCCCACGGGAAGTGGAGGAACGGATGTGTCAGGAGATTCTGGATAGGTGCAGAAAAAATAGGGTTGTTGTAGTGGGAGACTTCAATTTCCCTGTTATAGACTGGAAAGTGCTTAGAGCTGGGGATCTGGATGGGGAGGAATTTGTAAAATGCGTACTGGAAGGTTCTTTGGAACAGTATGTAGATAGCCCGACTAGAGAGGGGGCTATACTGGATCTAGTTCTGGGAAATGGGCCCGGTCAGGTCGTCAAAGTTTTGGTAGGGGAACATGTGGCAAATAGTGACCACAACTCTGTTAACTTTAGGATAGTAATGGACAAGGACGAGTGTTGTCCTAAGGGTAGGGTGCTAAATTGGGGGAAGGCTAACTATAGCCGGATTAGGCAGGAATTGGTGGATGTTGATTGGGAGAGGCTGTTCGGGGGTAAGGAGAATCCTAAGGCATTTTATTCATATGTTAGGAACAAAAGAGTTGTCAGGGGAAAATGTTGGACCTCTCAGGGACAAAGGAGGGGAATTATGCTTAGAACCCAAGGGAATAGGGAGATCCTAAATGAATACTTTGCATCGGTATTCACAAAGGACAGGGACTTGTTCACCGGGAGTGTCTCAGAGAGAGGTGTTGACCCGTTAGAGAGAATCTCCATTACAAGGGAGGAAGTGTTAGGTTTTTTAGGTAACATTAAAACTGACAAATCCCCAGGGCCTGACGGCATCTATCCTAGAGTTCTCAGGGAGACAAGAGATGTAATTGCTGGGCCTCTGACGGAAATCTTTGTCTCTTCATTGGACACAGGTGAGGTCCCTGAGGATTGGAGGATAGCGAATGTGGTACCGTTATTTAAGAAGGGTTGCAGGGATAACCCGGCTAATTATAGGCCAGTGAGCTTGACGTCCGTGGTGGGGAAGTTGTTGGAGAGGATTCTTAGAGACAGGATGTATGCGCATTTAGAACGGAACAATCTCATTAGTGACAGACAGCATGGTTTTGTAAGAGGGAGGTCGTGCCCTACAAATTTGGTGGAGTTTTTTGAGGAAGTGACAAACACAGTTGACGAAGGAAGGGCCGTGGATGTCGTCTATATGGATTTCAGTAAGGCATTTGACAAAGTCCCTCATGGCAGGTTGGTTAAGAAGGTTAAGGTTCATGGGATACAAGGAGAGGTGGCTAGATGGATAGAAAACTGGCTTGGCCACAGGAGACAGAGGGTAACAGTCGAAGGGTCTTTTTACGGCTGGAGGTCTGTGACCAGTGGTGTTCCGCAGGGTTCTGTACTGGGACCTCTGCTATTTGTGATATATCAGCAAGTTTGCAGATGGCACGAAGATGGCTGGACTTGCGGATAGCGATGAACATTGTCGGACAATACAGCAGGATATAGATAGGCTGGAAAATTGGGCGGAGAAATGGCAGATGGAATTTAATCCAGATAAATGCGAAGTGATGCATTTTGGAAGAACTAATGTAGGGGGGAGTTATACAAAAAATGGCAGAGCCATCAAGAGTACAGAAACACAGAGGGACCTAGTTGTGCAAGTCCACAAATCCTTGAAGGTGGCAGCACAGGTGGGGAAAGTGGTGAAGAAGGCATATGGTATGCTTGCCTTTATAGGATGGGGTATAGAATATAAAAGCTGGAGTCTGATGTTGAGGCTGTATAGAACGCTGATTAGGCCACATTTGGAGTACTGCGTCCAGTTCTGGACGCTGCACTACATGAAGGACGTGAAGGCTTTGGAGAGAGTGCAGAGAAGGTTTACCAGGATGTTGCCTGGTATGGAGGGTCTTAGCTATGAGGAGAGATTGGGTAAACTGGGCTTGTTCTCCCTGGAAAGATGGAGAATGGGGGGAGACCTAATAGAGGTGTACAAAATTATGAAGGGTATAGATAGGGTGAACGGTGGGAAGCTTTTTCCCAGGTCGAAGGTGACGATCACGAGGGGTCACGGGCTCAAGGTGAGCGGGGCAAGGTATAACTCAGATATCAGAGGGACATTTTTTACACAGAGAGTGGTGGGGGCCTGGAATGCGCTGCCATGTAGGGTGGTGGAGGGAGACACGCTGGCATCGTTTAAGACTTACCTGGATAGTCACATCAGCAGTCTGGGAATGGAGGGATACAAATGAATGGTCTAGTTGGACCAAGGAGCGGCACTTGCTTGGAGGGTCGAAGGGCCTGTTTCCTGTGCTGTACTGTTCTTTGTTCTAACACCAGATTAAAGTCCAACAGATTTATTTGGTAGCACGAGCTTTTGGAGCGCTGCTCCTTCATCATCAGGTGATGAAGGGGCAACGCTCTGAAAGCTTGTGTTACCAAATAAACCTGTTGGACTTGAACCTGGTGTTGTGAGACTTCTTACTGCACATTAAACTAGTTACTGATGATAAGTATTGAAGTGTCAAAGTAGCCAAGTTGAATTGGAAGGAACAGTTCTGGTGGTCAAGGGACATAAACAATTCTACTTCCACACAACTCAAATCATTTGAAATAGATCCCACCATCATGAAACTCTTTTAAATGGCTGCAACCGAGAGTCTGTCCATTTTGGATGTCTCCCCTGGTACTATTGTCTTTGGGAATCAGACTCTTTAAGGGTGCGGAGATTACTGAACGAGACAGGAAGAGTATTTGATGAGCAGATCTTCCTGGATGAAACCTGCTCTTGAAGAATTTTAACAAAAGTAAAGATTGTGATGAACAAAATGACTCACCCCCTTTATCCCGGTGTTAGTGCCTTCAGGGAAAAAACTAAAATCCCTCAGATGTAGAATAAATCCATTCATGAACTCATTTGTATCCTTCTCGGTAAGAACTCGTAACAGGACTTTGATGTATGGATATTAGCTCAAACCATTGGAATAGTTTTCATTAATATTTAATTAAAGTAAGATCTTTGAGATAGAGTAATGTTATTTTTATTGTTATATATATATATATATATATGAATGAGTAATCTACATATCTCTGTGAGGATAGTGAAGTTGAGTGGATTACAGATCTTCAGGGTTTTTAACTGTGATATTACAGAGTAAATGGGAAAGTTATCATCAGCTCAGTGCTTTCGAAAGATTCCTGCAACGTGGACTTCAACAGGAAATTACTGACAACAAGGTGTGGATTCAATGCAGATACCAGAAGTTACTGTCACATTCACAGGTTAATGGCAGTGTATACTGATTGTTTCAGCATTGTAACAACCACACAATCCAGGCACTATTTTCATGGCTTGCCTTGCCAGAAATATTTGCATTATTCAAATATTCAATATTATTGAATAATGAGTTAGTATTCAAGGACAGGCTCCAGTTTCGCTCGGGCTCTGATGAGGACTGTGGTGGTGAAAATCTGGACCTCGGACTCTATAAAATAACAAAATGTCAGTGTGTCAGGCGCCAGTGGGCTCCCCCCTTCCATCCTTTCACCTCTGGGGCACAGGCACAAATCCAGAACAGAAACATATCCTGTCCTTCCTGCTAACAGCAAGCTTGGCACCAATCAAATGTCACCAGCTCAGAACAGCTCACATCTTGGCAAGAGTTACTTGCCAATTTCGCTTTGAGGCCAGAAGGCAAACACATGGGAAATCTGAGTGTTCACACTGATGCAACAGGGTGTGTGTTATCCTGAGGCCGGGGTTAAAGTGGCTTCATGAGCCCATTTCGGGAATTTTACTTTGGAATTGGTTACAGTGTACCTGACCTGCTTGATACAAACTCGAATAGTGGAAAAGTTTTGTGATTAATATTCATTAGTTTGAACAGTGCAAATGTATGAAAAATAATTTGGTCATTATTTATCCGGTTATATTTTTGTGGTCGGATTGCTACATTTCAATTGCTGGCAGATTAGATTTCACTGATCCTCACTGGCTCACTGCTATCACTGCTCTATGACAGAGAGTGCTTTTGATTTCAGTCCCCCACGGTCACCAGAACTGTGCTGTGGAGGAGAGGACCTGAATGAAAAGCAGATTGTCATAAATTCCTGCTTTGTCTCTCACTTAACTGGCAGCATTCTGGGAACAGTTCACACATACATGTCATCTTGGTCAAACATTTCAGTCAATTCGATGCGCTTCATGTGATATCAAGAAACCACAGAAAACACTGGATACTGCAAAGGCTATGAGCCCTGACAATATTGTGGCAATAGTACCGAAGACTTGGGCTCCAGAAATTTCTACGCCCCGAGCCAAGCTGTTCCAGTACAGTTACAATACTGGCATCTACCCAGCAATTTGGAAAATTGCCCAGGTATGTCCTGTTCATAGAAATCCAACCCAAATACATCCTGTTCCATCAGTCTATACTCAATCATCAGTAAAATGATGGAAGGGGTCATGAACAGTGTTATAAAGCGGCACTTACACAGCAACAATCTGCTCACTGACATTCAGTTTGGGTTTCGCCAGGGTCACTCAGTTCCTGACCTCATTACAGCCTTGGTTCAAACATGGACAAAAGAACTGAATTCCAGAGGTGAGGGGGGGAATGGCTGCCCTACACATCAAGGATACATTTGATTGACTGTGGCATCAAGGAGCCCTAGCAAAACTAGGGTCAATGGGAAGCAGGGGGAAACTTTCCAGTGGTTGGAGTCATACCCGGCACAAAGGAAGATGGTTGTGGTGGTTGGAGGTCAATCATCTCAGCTCCGGGACATCACTGCAGGAGTCCCTCAGGGTCGTGTCCGAGGCCCAGCCACCTTCAGCTGCTTCATCAATGAACTTCCTTTCATCATAAGGTCAGAAGTGGGGATGTTCGCCGATGATTGCGCAATGTTCAGCACCATTTGTGATCCCTCAGGTACTGAACCAGTCCATGTTCAAATGCAAAATCGCCCAGATAATATCCAGGATTGGACAAATGGTAATTAACAGGGTGGGCAATAAATACTGGCTCGCCAACAATGCCCACCTCCCATGAACAAATTTAAAAAATACCATCACTGAATCCTCCAATATCAATACCCTGGGGGTTACCATTAACCAGAAACTGAACTGGACTCGCCATATAAATACTGTGGCTACAAGAACAGGTCAGAGGCTAGGAATCCTGCAGCAAGTAACTCACCTCCTGAATCTCCAAAGCCTGTCCACCATCCACAAGGCACTAGTCAGGAGTGTGATGGAATATTCTCCATTTCCTGGATGGGTGCAGCTCCAACAACACTCAAGAAGCTCCACACCACCCAGGGCAAAGCAGCCCACTCAATTGCTACCCCTTCCACAAACATTCAATCCCTCCTCCACTGACAGGTTGACAGCAGTGTGCACTATCTACAACATGCACTGCAACAACTCACCAAGGCTCCTTAGTCAACACCCTCACAACGCATGCCCATTACCGTCTAGGAGGCCAAGAGCAGCTAATACATGGGGACATCACCACTTGGAGATTTCCCTCCAAGCCAAACACCACCCTGACCTGAAAATATATCGCCATTCAAAATCTGGGTCAAAATGCTGGAATTCCTTCCCTAACGGCATTGTAGGTGTACCTACACCTCACCGACTGCAGCAGTTCAAGAAAGCAGCTCACTAACTTTTCAAGGACAACTAGGGATGGGCAGTAAATGCTGGTCTGGCCAGTGACACCCACAACCCTTAACTGAATTTTAATAAATGTCCTCTTGGTCATATGTGCTTTCTTAGTCAGGCAATAGAGCAGGGATCTCTGACAGTGAGATTAAGACACTTTAATGAGAATGAAATTCATATTACATTATAATATATTGTTTAGAGATACATTAATAACATAAAACCATAAAATGTGAGTTATTTTTAGATCATTCATGTAGAATACAATATGTATTATATATGTATTACTGTAAATGTATTATTGTTAATGTATTATTATGTATCATTTGTATTATTAATACAACATGTCATCTCTTTTTAGCCTGAATGAGAAACATGCCTGAGCTGCGGGATGTCAGATCTGGAGGATTATTTATGTCTTTTATTGAATTGTGTTGCTGTAAATTGAAAGCAATGATATCACCCTCCTGCCTTGATTAGATTCCAAACAGATTCACTTATGGGTTTTTACTGTTGGCATTTCCACAGTGACATCACCTCCAATAGGTCATTGCTTCTTGTTCCACATTTTATGACTGCAATATTAACCCGAAACTACAGAATCAAAATCATACAAATTCTTTCCAGTTGGTAACTTTGTTTTCCTGATTCGTTCTCCATTTTCTTCACCATGTTTTTCCATGTTTTTAAACTTAAATTTGATTTGATCAGTTTCACCCGCATGGACTTATGAAAGACCCATTCATTCCCCTTCCTCTCTGCACCCTTGCTTTATTTTAATTTATGTCAGTGATTACATCCTAGACTCGTTCTTAATGCAGTTCTCGCTGACATTATGCTGAATGGATAGACAATCATCCCCCAGCCTCTCTGAGTGAGCTCAGGGATATCCTCAGGATCATCATTCCTTCTTTGTGAATGAAATCATATCGGAAATAAAGCTTAAAATGCTGAAAACCAGTTTTTAATTGACTGACAAATCCCCCAAATCTGAAACGTTAACTCAGTTTCTCACTCCAGATGCTGTCAGACCTGCTGAGTAGTTGCGGAGTTTGCTGTTTTGACCTGGGAAGCTGAACAATTATCCCTTTTCTGCCATCTTGTGGCTAAAATATCAACTGCAAGGAGATTCAACTGAGCTTTTTAATGGGGAGTTTCAGGTCCACTGGCCTTTGTGACTGAGAAACAAACAGCTGCAGTTCCAAACCTAGATTGGACTCCTGAATTACGTAAATCTGGGATAACCAGCTGACAAGCCTATGATTTTTAAAAACATTGAATCAGGTTGGATATCAAAAGATTTTTTCTCAGAGTCAATTGGATCAATTTGCTGGTTTGTGTAAAGAGTGTGCCTTCTCGAGAAGTGGTGGAAAGCAGCTCTGGCTGTGTTGAGATAGTAAGAGTTTTAACAACACCAGGTTAAAGTCCAACAGGTTTATTTGGTAGCAAATGCCATTAGCTTGCGGAGCGCTGCCCCTTTGTCAGATGGAGTGGCATTTGCTACCAAATAAACCTGTTGGACTTTAACCTGGTGTTGTTAAAACCCTTACTGTATTTACCCCAGTCCAACGCCGGCATCTCCACATCATGTGTTGAGACGACCAGAGCTAGTCTGGGTGCTGAGTGACCTGTCTCATGGTCAGTGTCCTCTAGAATCCCCCAGAGATTCCTCTTTCTCCTATTGGCCCAGGGTTTTGAATATTTCCCTCTCTCTGGCTCCTACACGGTGAAGGACTTTGGGAAAGACCAAGTTTAATTGCACCATGACCATATGGGACAGGATTGCTCAGCGAGCCAGCATTCTCCTGCTTCTCAGTTTCACCTCTTCGTATCAAGGTTATTTTTTATTTATTCTGCAGCTGTGAGCATAATTGGCTAGGTCAGCAGTTATTGCCCATCCCTAATTGAGTCATAGAGTCATAGAGGTTTACAGCATGGAAACAGGCCCTTCGGCCCAACTTGTCAATGCCGCCCTTTTTTTAAAGAACGCCTAAACGAATCCCAATTGCCTGCATTTGGCCCATATCCCTCTATACCCATCGTACCCATGTAACTATCTAAATGCTTTTTAAAAGATAAAATTGTACCCACCTCTACTACTACCTCTGGCAGCTTGTTCCAGACACTCACCACCCTCTGTGTGAAAAAATTGCTCCACTGGACACTTTTGTATCCCTCCCCTCTCACCTTAAACCTATGCCCTCTAGTTTTAGACTCCCCTACCTTTGGGAAAAGATATTGACTTTCTAGCTAATCTGTGCCCCTCATTATTTTATGGACCTCTATAAGATCACCCCTCAGCCTCCTAAGCTCCAGAGAAAAAAGTCCCAGTCTCTAACCAGCCTGGGATTGCCCCTGGAGGAGGTGGTGGTAAACTGCCTTCTTGAATTGCTGCAGTCCCTGTGGTGTAGGTACAGCTGTCCATTGTCCATTGTCAACTTGTCAGACTACACACTTCAACCAGATGAAATCGAAGTTCTCAGCCGAGGGCTCAATTTTTGCCCCACCACCAAAATAGACCCCATCAGTCTCGCAGCAGACACAGAGGAATTCATCAGACGAATGAGGCTGCGGGAGTTCTTCCACAAACCCCAAGAGGCCAACAGCGAACACAATGAGACAGCGAGTGAACTGGAACAGCCGACAGAGAGATCCGCAGTGCATCCGAAGAGGAAAGAGTCGAATTGGACTCCTCCGGAAGGCCGCTGCCCTCAACTTGACATGTATGCCCAAGTCATCAGGAGGTGCGTCAACATCAAATTCATCAGCCGCACTCACAAGACAGCCCCGAACATCACCCAAGCACAACGCAACGCCATCCACGCTCTCAAGACCAACTGCAACATTGTCATCAAACCAACAGACAAAGGAGGGGCCATCGTCATACTGAACAAAACGGATTACTGCAAAGAAGTGTACCGACAACAGAACAACGAGGAACACTACAGACAGTTACCCACAGATCCGACCAAAGAACACACCTGTCAGCTCAACACTCTGATCAAGACCTTTGATCCGGACCTTCAGAGCACCCTCCGTGCTCTCATCCCACGTACTCCCCGCGTTGGAGATCTCTACTGCCTCCCGAAGACATACAAGGCAAACACACCCGGCCGTCCCATCGTATCGGGCAATGGAACCCTGTGCGAGAACCTCTCCGGCTATGTCGAGGGCATCCTGAAACCCATTGTACAAAGAACCCCCAGCTTTTGTCGCGACACTACGGACTTCCTACAGAAACTCAGCACACATGGAGCAGTTGAACCAGGAGCACTCCTCATCACAATGGATGTCTCGGCACTCTACACCAGCATCCCCCACGATGATGGCATTGCTGCAACTGTTTCAGTACTTAACGCTGACAACTGCCAGTTTCCAGATGCAATTTTACATCTTATCCGCTTCATCCTGGACCACAATGTCTTCACCTTCAACAACCAGTTCTTCATCCAGATACACGGAACAGCCATGGGGACCAAATTCGCACCTCAATATGCCAACATCTTCATGCACAGGTTCAAACAAGACTTCCTCACCGCACAGGACCTTCGACCGATGCTGTACACTAGATACATCGATGACATTTTCTTCCTTTGGAGTCATGGCGAACAATCACTGAAACAACAAGTTCCATCAGACTCACCATAGACTACTCTCCGGAATCGGTTGCATTCTTGGACACACGCATCTCCATTAAGGACGGTCACCTCAGCACCTCAGCAAGCCCACAGATAACCTCACGATGCTCCACTTCTCCAGCTTCCACCCAAACACGTTAAAGAAGCCATCGCCTTTGGACAAGCCCTCCGAATACACAGGATCTGCTCGGATGAGGAGGATCACACCAGACACCTCCAGACGCTGAAAGATGCCCTCATAAGAACAGGATATGGCGCTCGACTCATCGATCGACAGTTCTGACGCGCCACAGCGAAAAACCGCACCAACCTCCTCAGAAGACAAACACGGGACACGGTGGACAGAGTGCCCTTCGTCGTCCAGTACTTCCGCGGAGCGGAGAAGCTACGACATCTCCTCCGGAGCCTTCAACATGTCATCAATGAAGACGAACATCTCACCAAGGCCATCCCCACACCCCCACTTCTTGCCTTCAAACAGCCGCACAACCTCAAACAGACCATTGTCCGCAGCAAACTACCCAGCCTTCAGGAGAACAGTGACCACGACACCACACAACCCTGCCACAGCAACCTCTGCAAGACGTGCTGGATCATCGACACGGATGCCATCATCTCACGTGAGAACACCATCAACCAGGTACACGGTACATGCACTTGCAATTCGGCCAATGTTGTCTACCTGATACGCTGCAGGAAAGGATGTCCTGAGGCATGATACATTGGGGAAACCATGCAGACGCTATGACAACGGATGAATGAACACTGCTCGACAATCACCAGGCAAGACTGTTCTCTTCCTGTTGGGGAACACTTCAGCAGTCACGAGCATTCAGCCTCTGATCTTCAGGTAAGTGTTCTCCAAGGCGGCCTTCACGACACACGACAGCACAGAGTCGCTGAGCAGAAACTGATAGCCAAGTTCCGCACACATGAGGACGGCCTAAACCGGGATATTGAGTTCATGTCACATTATCAGTAACCCCCACAACTTGCCTGGACTCGCAAAATCTCACTAGCTGTCCTGTCTGGAGACAGTACACATCTCTTTAACCTGTGCTTAATGCTCCCTCCACTCACATTGTCTGGGGTATAGAGTATAAAAGCTGGAGTCTGATGATGCAGCTGTATAGAACGCTGGTTAGGCCACATTTGGAGTACTGCGTCCAGTTCTGGTCGCCGCACTACCAGAAGGACGTGGAGGCGTTAGAGAGAGTGCAGAGAAGGTTTACCAGGATGTTGCCTGGTATGGAGGGTCTTAGCTATGAGGAGAGATTGGGTAGACTGGGGTTGTTCTCCTTGGAAAGACGGAGAATGAGGGGAGATCTAATAGAGGTGTACAAGATTATGAAGGGTATAGATAGGGTGAACAGTGGGAAGCTTTTTCCCAGGTCGGAGGTGACGATCACGAGGGGTCACGGGCTCAAGCTGAGAGGGGCGAAGTATAACTCGGATATCAGAGAGACGTTTTTTACACAGAGGGTGGTGGGGGCCTGGAATGCGCTGCCAAGTAGGGTGGTGGAGGCAGGCACGCTGACATCGTTTAAGACTTACCTGGATAGTCACATGAGCAGCCTGGGAATGGAGGGATACAAACGATTGGTCTAGTTGGACCAAGGAGCGGCACAGGCTTGGAGGGCCGAAGGGCCTGTTTCCTGTGCTGTACTGTTCTTTGTTCTTTGTTCTTTGTCTGTACCTTTAAGACTTGATTAGCTGTATTAGCATTGATTAGCATTCCAATCATTATTCTGTAAATTGAGTTTGTGTCTCTGTATGCCCTGGTTGTGAGCACATCTCCCACTCCACCTGATGAAGGAGCAGCAAGCTCTGAAACCGAGTGGCATTTGCTACCAAATAAACCTGTTGGACATTAACCTGGTGTTGTTAGACTTCTTACTGTGTAGGTACACCTACAGTGCTGTTAGGGAGGGAGTTCCAGGATTTTGGGCCAGCAACAGTGAAGGAATGGTGAAATATTTCTAAACCAGGATGGTGAGTGACTTGGAGGGGAAGCTCCAGGTGGTGGTGTTCTCAGGTATCTGCTGCTCTTGTCTGTCTAGATGGGAGAGGCCATGGGTTTGGGATGTGTAGAGGAGCCTTGGCAAATTGATGCAGTTCATTTTTGAGATTGTAAACATTGCTGCTATTTTGAAACATCTCCAGCGGATTCCCAATCAAACACACTGGCTAACGTAGCTAACAAAACTGTTTTCTAAAATCCATTGTTTGAAAACTGATGTTTAGAGTGACAGTTTCATACTCCAGCCTATAAACTAACAACAACTTTCCATTATGTTAATAATCCGATTCATTACATGGGGATGTAAAAGGTAAAAAGATAAGACTGCCATAATCCCAGATGGCCATAAGCTGACTGGTGGTGATTTAACCTGAGGGTCACCACACCTCAGGCAGGGGCAAGGTTGAGAAGGCGGAGCTTCACAAATAACCTCAGCCAATCCAGGAATTGAACCCACGCTGTTGGCATCGTTGGGAATCAGCTGGAGATGTTTCAAGGTGGCAGCAATGTTTACAATCTAAAAAATGAACTTCATTAATTCACCACCTGCATCACGACAGGGCAGCCTTCAACACCTTTATCCCACCAGACTCATCTCCAAACTCTGTGGCCTGGGGCTTGGCTCCTCCCTCTGTGACTGGATCCTAGACTTACTAACACACAGACCATAATCAGTAAGGATAGGCAACAACACCTCCTCCATGATCATCCTCAACACCGGTGCCCCCTGCTATACTCCTTATATACTGATGACTATGTAGCCAAATTCCCCTTCAACTTGTTTTTCAAGTTTGCTGATGACACCACGATAATGGTTTCGATCTCAAAGAACCATAGAATCCTTATAGTACAGAAGGAAGCTATTCGGCTGATTGAGTCTGCATCGACCACATTCCACCCAGACCCTATTCCCATAACCCCACACATTTACCCTGCTAATCCCCCCGACACTCGGGTCAATTGAGCATAGCCAATCAACTGAACCCGCACATCTTTGGGCTGTGGAAGGAAACCGGAGGACCCGGAGGAAACCAACGCAGACATGGGGAGAACGTGCAAACTCCACACAGACAGTGACCCGGGGCCGGAACTGAACCCGGGTCCGTGATGCTGTGAGGCAGCAAAGCTAACCACTGTGCTACCGTGCTGTCCTACCAAGATTTATGGTGCATCTGTAAAAATTGGTGAGAGTTTTAATGGACATTGAAGATCTCAAACAATGATGAGACAGAGTACAGGAAAGAGATAGAGAATCTGGTTTAATGGTACAATCACAAAAATCTCTACCTCAATGTCAGTAAATCGAAGGAGGTAGTCATCGATTTCAGGAAGCATAGCGGAGAATGTGCCCCTGTCTACATTAACGGGGATGAAGTAAAAAGGGTCGAGAGCTTCAAGTTTTTAGGTGTCCTGATCACCAACAACCTGTCCTGGTCCCCCCATGCCGACACTATAGTTAAGAAAGCCCACCAACGCCTCTACTTTCTCAGAAGACAAAGGAAATTTGGCATGTCAGCTATGACTCTCACCAACTTTGACAGATGCACCATAGGAAGGTATTCTTTCTGGTTGTATCACAGCTTGGTATGGCTCCTGCTTTGCCCAAGACCGCAAGAAACTACAAAAGATTGTGAATGTAGCCCAATCCATCATGCAAACAAGCCTCCCATCCATTGACTCTGTCTACACTTCCCGCTGCTTTGGAAAAGCAGCCAGTATAATTAAAGACCCCACGCACCCCGGACATTTTCTCTTCCACCTTGTTCCGTTGGGAAAAAGATACAAAAGTCTGAGGTCATGTTCCAATCGACACAAGAACAGCTTCTTCCCTGCTGCTGTCAGATTTTTGAATGGACCTACCTCGCATTAAGTTGATCTTTCTCTACACCCTAGCGATGACTATAACAATACATTCTGCACTCTCTCATTTCCTTCTCTATGAACGGTATGCTTTGCCTGTATAGTGCACAAGAAACAATACTTTTCACTGTGATAGTGATATACCTGGCCATTTACACTGAAATATCTGACTATTTATATTGATGTTTATATATCTGACCATTTAAATTTCCACCTCATGTGAAGCTTTTGTTATCTAAGTTTATTTATTAAGTTTATTTATCAGTATCATAAGTAGGCTTACATTAACACTACATTGAACTTACTGTGAAATTTCCCTAGTCACCACACTCCGACACCTGTTCAGGTACATTGAGGGAGAATTTAACAAGACTAGTACACCTAACTGTACATTTTTGGACTGTGGGAGGAAACTGGAGGACCCAGAGGAAACCCATGCAGACACAGGGAGAACATGCAGACTCCGTACAGACAGTGACCCAGGCCGGAATCGAACCCCGGTCCCTGGCGCTGTGAGGCAGCAGCACTAACCACTGCGCTACTGTGCTGCCCTGGGGCTGTGTAGCTGTATGTTTTGCATTTATAAAGTTCAATCTGGTTATAATTCATTTGTTAAACTCCATTTTCGAAGTATTTTAGACTTGAAATCCCAAGTTACCTGTTGCACCAAATTCCAAAAATGCCAGAGTAGCATTCAGTAAATTGCCCGACACGGCTCGATTGCAGCAGGTTGTCACACTCAGCCTTTCTCTGCTCGTCAGTGCTTAGGAATTCCAGGCTCAATATGACAGCGCTCTGAAGAGCTGGTAATGCGATTAAATCCCTCTGGTTCTTTTGGATAAGGGTCAGTGCTTTCCACAAACATGAGCCAGGGGAAAGTCACCCTTTCACTGCTTGCTGATTCAAAGCAGGTGTTGTGAGAACCAGTCTGTATATTCCATCTAATCGGTTTCTAACTGGGCATGTTACAGGACACCTGTGAGTCTTTCCAAACCCCACATTACATACTTCAGTGATTTGAAAGAATTAAGCCTTCATAATGTCTTTGCTGAGTGTCCAGTGTGCCAGACCAGCAACACACGCTGTGTCAAGCCAACAATATTATCACTCAATGGATTTGACTCGGCTATTTTTAGGTTTGTGAAAGAGAAGAATGTTTGTATCATAATTTGGTTTCTCTCCAAGGAAAAGCTCAATAATTTGGTGCAATATCTTTATAGTGCATTAAAGAATATCAACAAAAAGGGATATCCCCAGCAGTGATTGGTGAAGTTGAACAAGACATTGGTAAGGCCAATTCCAAGACTTGGAATACTGTGTACAGTTCTGGTCGCCCTATTATAGAAAGGATGTTATTAAACCAGAAAGAATGCAGAAAGGATTTACTAGGATGCTACCGGGACTTGATGGATTGAGTTATAAGGAGAGGCTGGATAGACTGGGACTTTTTTCTCTGGAGTGTAGGAGGCTGAGAGGTGATCTTATAGAGGTCTATAAAGTAATGAGGGGCACAGATCAGCTAGATAGTCAATATCTTTTCCCAAAGGTAGGAGAGTCTAAAACTAGAGGGCATAGTTTTAAGCTGAAAGATACAAAAGTGTCCAGAGGGGCAATTTTTTCACACAGAGGGTGGTGAGTGTCTGGAACAAGCTGCAAGTCATTCCTGCCAAGAGCTGCTGGCCAATCAAAGACTGGCAGCTCCTCACCCCTCCCATCACCAGGGGGAGTCATGGTTACCTATTGCACTGCATCAGCCGAGAGCCTGGATCATCATGGGAGCCCAGGTCACAGGTGACTGAAGGTGAGATGGGAATTGCAGATTTCGGTGATGGGGGGTGGAGGAGTCAGAGGGTCAGAGGCAAGGGCAGAGCAGTAGTTTTGGGTGACCAGGCTTGTGCCAGGTTCTTTGATCAGACACAAAACTGCCTGATAGGAGGGAGCCCTCCCCCTCAGAGACCATTGTTAAGCAGCCAGGGCTTGTTGGTTGTCCTTCCGACAAAGCGGGACAGGCCTGTGGCTCCCATTAAATCCCTGAGGCATCAGGAACCTGTGGTGGGCTCAGCTTTCATTGAAGAGCCCAATGGACATCCAACCAAATTGCAGCCTGGATGACTCCCATCAGAGAGCTGGTCCAGCATCATATTTGTCATCTGTGACACCACTGTGCCTTTAAGAAATGTACTTTTAATCAGATTCTCTGCAGTTATAAGAAGCTTTGTTTTTCTTCCAGTGCGGTACCAACTGTCTGAGTAGGGATCCTTTTCTTGCTGCTTAAATGGTTTAAATTTACCTTTAATCTGGGCCTAATGCACTCTCTGGGAGTTTATGACCTTTTGAATTGTCATGGGAGGAATGATTGACAAGTGAAGATCAGGTGGTTCCTTCACTGAAGAATCCAAGGATTCCGTTTCAGTTTTAGTTAGAAGCTATTCGGACAGCAGACTGAAAGCAGTCTTTCTTGCCTCTCTCTCTGGAGTGAGAATTCTGCTGTCGGTGGTTTTCTAGTTCGTAACTAGAGGTAAGGATTGCCTCTGCCTCTCGCAGTGGTTTGTTGGCTAAAAGCGAGAAGCCGGCAGTGGCATTATCGCTACCTCGAGGGCTGCTGGAAGTTACAAGGCTGGGAAGTCAGAGTTTCAATTCTCCAACCAAAGGACTAAGTTCCAGTATCACGTGAGCATTGTATTTTCTGTGCTAAACCTGGGGCAGGTGCATGTTTATAAGGAGGTTTGTTTGGTTGGAACAGTGTATTTAGTTGTTAAAATTTATACAATATCATGGTTGATTTTTTTCTGGTTTGTAAGACTTAATACTTATCTAGACAGCCATATGAACGGAGTGGGAATGGAGGGATACAAAAGAATGGTCTAGTTTGGACCAGGGAGCGGCGCGGGCTTGGAGGGCCGAAGGGCCTGTTCCTGTGCTGTATTGTTCTTTGTTCTTTGTAATTTTTCAAAGTTATTGCTGATTTTCTTTCTATATTCTTAAGTAAACTTTGTTTGATAAAAGCTCCCAAGTGCGTCACTTGAATCATACCTGAAGTGAAACACCTCATGCTTACCAGAGCCAAATTCAAAGTCCAAAAGTATGGTCTGGGCTGAGTCGATAAAACACCTTGGAGTTTCTGACCTGGATTAGAACACATTTACTGGTTCAACAAAACCACTTTCCAAATTCCTCCTGTTATGCTGTTTGATAACACATGTCTTTCATTCCTACACCAATTGGAATCAAGGTCTGGTAGACAGGATTACATCATTGTCTGACTGTTCTTTTTTTTCTAACACATTATAAAATATTTATAGATTCACATCATTAATCACAGGAATGATGGAAGAAGTTTCGTAACTGTCAGGAAAAATGAGTTGGCCAAACGTCAACCATTTCTGAATAGATCCACAGCTCAGAATCATTCAGATATTTATATTAATAAAGACTAAAGGAAACACAGCAAGGTGACTGTTGGGAGAAATGTTATATTTGTACAAATGGAGCGAATGAACCGAGGCCTTCAGTGCAGATTCTCTCCTGTATTTAAACTATCATTGAGCTGAATTGAAGCTACGTGATGCTAAGACTGGGCGTAAAACATTGGAGACATGCTGCTTTAGTGATGATGCTGATGTAGGATGGGTGGGATTATCTGATCCCACTGATAGCACACCCCGGCCACAGGTCCCCAGTGACGGGAAGTGGATTCAATGTGAAATCCACCAGAAGATCCCACCGCTGGCCAATGGCGTGCCTCCTCCCGCCACCTACAAACACACCGTGGGGGGACCAGAGAATCCGATATCCTTTCTCAGAAATGAGGGATTTCAATAATTTTCACAACAGTATGCTCTGTGCTTTGGCAGAGTCATAGAGTCATAGAACATAGAACATAGAACATAGAACATTACAGCGCAGAACAGGCCCTTCGGCCCACGATGTTGCACCGACCAGTTAAAAAAAAACTGTGACCCTCCAACCTAAACCAATTTCTTTTCGTCCATGAACCTATCTACGGATCTCTTAAACGCCCCCAAACTAGGCGCATTTACAACTGATGCTGGCAGGGCATTCCAATCCCTCACCACCCTCTGGGTAAAGAACCTACCCCTGACATCGGTTCTATAACTACCCCCCCTCAATTTAAAGCCATGCCCCCTCGTGCTGGATTTCTCCATCAGAGGAAAAAGGCTATCACTATCCACCCTATCTAAACCTCTAATCATCTTATATGTTTCAATAAGATCCCCTCTTAGCCGCCGCCTTTCCAGCGAAAACAATCCCAAATCCCTCAGCCTCTCCTCATAGGATCTCCCCTCCATACCAGGCAACATCCTGGTAAACCTCCTCTGCACCCTCTCCAAAGCCTCCACATCCTTCCTGTAATGTGGGGACCAGAACTGCACACAGTACTCCAAGTGCGGCCGCACCAGAGTTGTGTACAGTTGCAACATAACGCTACGACTCCTAAATTCAATCCCCCTACCAATAAACGCCAAGACACCATATGCCTTCTTAACAACCTTATCTACTTGATTCCCAACTTTCAGGGATCTATGCACACATACACCTAGATCCCTCTGCTCCTCCACACTATTCAAAGTCCTCCCGTTAGCCCTATACTCAACACATCTGTTATTCCTACCAAAGTGAATTACCTCACACTTCTCCGCATTAAACTCCATCCGCCACCTCTCGGCCCAACTTTGCAACCTGTCTAAGTCTTCCTGCAAACTACGACACCCTTCCTCACTGTCTACCACACCACCGACTTTGGTGTCATCAGCAAATTTGCTAATCCACCCAACTATACCCTCATCCAGATCATTAATAAATATTACAAACAGCAGTGGCCCCAAAACAGATCCCTGAGGTACACCACTTGTAACCGCACTCCATGATGAATATAGAGGTTTATAGCACAAAAACAGGCCCTGTGACCCTACTTGTCCATGCTGCTCGGTTTTTACCATTAAGCTAGTCTCAATTGCCTGTGTTTGACCCATATCCCTCTATACCCATCGTACCCATGTAACTGTCTAAATGCTTTTTAAAAGACAAAATTGTACCCGCCTCTACTACTACCTCTGGCGGCTTGTTCCAGACACTCACCCTCTCTGTGTGAATAAATTGCCCCCCTGGATCCCTTCTGTATTTCTCCCCTCTCCCCTTAAACCTATGCCCAATAGCTTTAGACTCCCCTACCTTTGGGAAAAGGTGTTGACTTTCCAGCTGATCTATGCTCCTCATTATTTTATAGACTTCTATAAGATCACCCCTAAACCTCCTACGCTCCAGGGAAAAAGTCCCAGTCTATCCAGCCTCTCCTTATAACTCAAACCATCAAGTCCCGGTAGCATCCTAGTAAATCTTGACAAATTTATTCAAGGCCAAATTTGTGCTGATAAGGTGGAATCTTGCTTTTTACTCCAAAATACAGGAAAACAGCTCAGTAACTAAAATCATTCTGAACATACGTGGCAATCTTTCAAAATTCTTTCACGGAATGTGGGCCTCGCTGGCAAATCAGCATTTATTGCCCAACCCAAATTGCCCTTGAGAAAGTGGTGATGAACTACCTTCTTGAATTGCTACAGTCCATGTGGTGTAGATACACCCACATTGCTGTTAGGGAGAGAGTTACAGGATTTTTGATCCAGTGACAGTGAAAGAATGGTAATATATTTACAAGTCAGAATGGTGAGTGGCTTGGAGGGGCACTTCCAGGTGGTGGTGTTCCCATGTATCTCCTGCCCTTGTCCTTCTAGATGGTTGTGGGTTTGGAAAGTGCTGCCTAAGGAATCTTGGTGCGTTCCTGCAGTGCCTCTAGTAGATAGTGCGTACGGCTGCCACTGCAAGGGTGTTGGAGGGAATGAATGTTTAAGGTGGTGGATGGGGTGCCAATCAAGTGAGCTGCTTTGTCCTGGATGATGTAAAGATTCTCGCGTTATGATGGAGCTGCCCTCATCCAGGGAAGTGGAAATTATTCCATCACACTCCTGACTTGTGTCTTGTAGATGGTGGAAAGACTTTGGGGAGATAGGAAGGGAGTTACTTACTGCAGAATTCCCAGTCTCTGACCTGCTCTGGTAGCCACAGTATTGATATGGCTGGTTGGTAAACTCTAGGATGGTCACAGTGGGGAATTCAGCAATGGTAATGCCATTGCATGTCAAGGGGAGATGGTTAGAGTCTCTCTTGTTGGAGAAATCATGAAATGAAAGTTTGAACACTCAAAGTTGTGACCTTGGCGAGCCCTCAAATTAAATCAAATTCCGAATCAAATGTTAAAGATGAACAAATAAATATCTACTAGGAAACAAAATGTCATAAGATGTGATAGGGCAAAACCCAGGGAGTGTGGGCTGCAGCAGGAGAGGAATGAATGGAAAGAGTTAACAGATGGCACTGTAGCATCCACACTCACTGCAGGCAGATAGGACAAAATACAAATAACTATATCTCAGAAGGCACCAGAACAGTCACACCACAAGTTGTACTGCTCCAAGATTACAACAACCATATGAGAATTGATATCAATTATCAAGGTTCCTGAAGCTCTAGTGGAAACATTGTGCCTCTGAAAACTTAATCAAATATCCAGGAGATGGGAAAATTAACACCCCATCAAAATCAGTTTGACAAACACAACACTTTGATATTGTAAACAGGTAGACAGGAGATGTCCAGCAAGCAATTAAAGCTGAAGCACCCAAGACAATGGAACTGCATAATGTGATCAAAGACAGAACTGTAACCAATTCAAAGTAACAATCTGATGACCTAATCAAAATGCAGCACTTGGTAACGCGAAAAAGTATAAGAATATGTAAGAACCGATGCTCAGTCGAGTAGCTCGGAAGCAAGCTGCAGTTACAGCCACGGGTTCTGCTCTCCCTCATGCATGTTGAACAAAATCACTTTTGTCAAAGTTTTACATGGTCTCGGAAGACTCAGTTCATTCATTCCCTGCTACATAAGATATTTGATTTGATTTATTATTGTCACCTGTATCAGTATACATTAAAAAGTATTGTTTCTTGTGTGCTATACAGATAAAACATACTGTACATAGAGAAGGAAAGAGGAGGGTGCAGAATGCAGTCATAGCTAGGGTGTAGAGAAAAATCAACTTAATGCGAGGCAGGTCCATTCAAAAGTCTGATGGCAGCAGGGAAGAAGCTGTTCTTGAGTCGGTAGGTACGTGTCCTCAGACTTTTGTACCTTTTTTCCAATGGAAGATGGTGGAAGAAAGAATGTCTGGGGTGCCAATTTCCTTAGTCTTCTAAGAAATTAGAGGCATTGGTGGGACTTTCTTAACTATAATGTCAGCATGGGAGGGGACAAGGACAAGTTGTTGGTGACAGAAACTTGAAGCTTTCGACCATTTCTACTTTGTGCCCATTGATGCAGACAGGGGCATGTTCTCCACTCTGCTGATAAAATTTAATCCATGTATCATTGATGTTTAAGGAAACAAAGTTTCAAAAAGTGAAACAAAAGTTTTAAAAGATGTAAGAGGGGAGTCAAGGTGAAGAGATCTATTGAGGAGGCACAGGAACAGGAGTAGCTAATCAGTCCCATGAGCTTGTTTTATCATCCACTGTGATCCAGGATGATCTGTGAGCTAATATCAATGCTTACCATTGCTCCACGCTCTTTAATACCTTTGGTGCACAGAAATCTATCAATCTTAGTTTTCAAATGAATAATTGCTCCAGCACAAATTGCTGTTTTGGAAGAGTTTATGACTTTTATCATCCTTTGTTGATGACAAAGTGTGATTTAATTTAACTTCTGAAAGTTTCAGACAAACTCTAATATTTAAACTATGTCCCCAACTCCGAGACTCCTAATCAGTGGAAATAGTTTCTCTCTGTCCACCTTATCCGTTCCCTTTTATATCTTAATGCATCAAATTTAGTTATTTTCCTCCCACTGCAGCTGCATGTTCGAGGAAGAGAATATATTAAGGCAAACATCAAAACAAAGCCAATAGTTACAACAATGTTATTTCCTGCATTATGTCATAAAAAGGCTGAATGTAAAGCAAACTCCAAAGCTTATATTTACCAATATTGTTAAATCTCGGAGCTTTTTATTTTCTTTCTCAGAATGCATTTTAATTACCTGCAGAACCAGGTGTGATTTTCACCAAGAACATTGAATGAATGCAGTTGATGAGGAACATGAGGCCATTCGGCCCCTTCAGCTTGTTCTGCCATTCAGTTAGATCATAGCTGGTCTGAACCTTAACTCCATCTACCAGCCTTTGTTCAATATCCCAATCAAACAAACATCATTTGTGCCCAATCTGGAAATTGTCAGCTGGTGAAACACATTCTTCAGATTTCTACCACACAGAAACTGCTTTCTGAATTCACTCCTAAGTGGTCAATAATTTTAAGATTGTGCCTCCTTGTTTCAGATTCAAATAGTTTTGCCACATTTACCCTTTGAATCTCTTCATCATCTTAAACATTGCAATTTGGTCACACTTCAGTCATCTGTGTGCAAACAAATACAGAATAAGCTGAAGAAATCTCCTCATCATTTCGTCCTGAGGCCGGTTTCTATTCTGCTGAATTAATTCAGTGGCGATTGGGGTCAATGCTTCACTAGAAACAGAAATGATTGGATAGTTTGAGACAATAGCCCACCCCCCTGGTGTTTGTGCTTGGAAGATCCAGTATCAGAAACAGTGGCAGGGTAAATATTGGTGGGATTTACTCAGAACGCGTTTTGACAGGCACGTTTCTATTATTCCAACATCACTGAACTATCTACAAATTCAAATCTGAAACTTCTCTGCTGCTGATTGTACCTCTGGCTATGCTGTTAATGGAATATTGGCTGGTTAGCTCAGTTGGCTGGATGGCTGATTTGTGATGCAGAGTGACTCAAACAGCGTGGGTTCAATTCCTGTACCGGCTAAAATTATTCATGAAGGCCCCGCCTTCTCAACCTTGCCCCTTGCCTGAGGTGTGGTGATCCTCGGGTTAAATCACCACCAATCACAGTCTATGGTCTTCTGGGACTATGGCAACTTTACCACCAACCGTTTTAATTTTAGAATAAACTAAGAATGTTTATATCACATTTCCTTTTCGACCATCTTCATTCTCTGACATAACTGTGGTTTTGGGGCTGTTCCACCATTAGGATTAGTTTTAAATTGGAGCAGACATCATGGGCCCATTACCTCCCATTGGTCTCCCGATACCTCTGTTAATCTGAGTGTGTCTGGTTACTGAAGCTCCCCAATTTGCTGCTAAAAGTACTGAAAATAATGAGAGGCCTCAAAACCTCCACCATTTGAAATTGGTAAATGGCTGAGTGTGGGCGATTAGACTGAGTAGCACGTATATTCAGGGTAGATGAGGGCAGTGCAGTTGATGTTGCCTACATGGACTTTAACAAGGCCTTTGACAAGGTACCGCATGGTAGGTTGTTGCATAAGGTTAAATCTCATGGGATCCAGGGTGAGGTATTAAATGGATACAAAATTGGCTTGATGACAGAAGCCAGAGGGTTGATGTAGAGGGTTGTTTTGCAAACTGGAGGCCTGTGACCAGCAGTGTGCCTCAGGGATCGGTGCTGGGCCCACTGTTATTTCATTTATATTAATGATTTGGATGAGAATATAGGAGGCATGGTTAGTAAGTTTGCAGATGACACCAATATTGGTGGCATAACGGACAGTGAAGAAAGTTATCTCGGATTGCAATGGGATCTTGATCAATTGGGCCAGTGGGCTGACGAATGGCAGATGGAGTTTAATTTAGATAAATGTGAGGTGATGCATTTTGTTAGATTGAACCAGGGCAGGACTTACTAAATTAATGGTAGGGCGTTGGGGAGAGTTGCAGAACAAAGAGATCGAAAGGTACATGTTCATAGCTCCTTGAAAGTGGAGTCACAGGTGGACAGAGCAGTGAAGAAGGCATTCAGCATGCTTGGTTTCATTGGTCAGAACATTGAATACAGGAGTTGGGACGTCTTGTTGAAGTTGTACAAGACATTGGTAAGGCCACACTTGTAATACTGTGCACAGTTCTGGTCACCCTATCATAGAAAGGATATTATTAAACTCGAACGAGTGCAGAAGAGATTTACTAGGATGCTTCCTGGACTTGATGGATTGAGTTATAAGATGAGGCTGGATAGACTGGAACTTTTTTCTCTGGAGTGTAGAAGGCTGAGGAGTAATCTGATAGCGGTCTATCAAATAATGAGGGGCACAGACAAGGTAGATAGTCAATATCTTTTCCCAAAGGTAGGGGAGTCTAAAACAAGAGGACATAGGTTTAAGGTGAGAGGAGAGAGATACAAAAGTGTCCAGAGGGTGGTGAGTGTCTGGAACAAGCTGCCAGAGGTAGTAGTAGCGGCGGGTACAATTTTGTCTTTTAAAAAGCATTTAGACAGTTACATGGGTACGATGGGTATAGAGGGATATGGGCCAAATGCGGGCAATTGGAATTAGTTTAGGGGTTTAAAAAAAAGGGCAGCATGGACAAGTTGGGGTGAAGGGCCTGTTTCATGCTGTAAACCTCTATAACTCTATGACTCTATCTGCAGAAATATAGAATCTGCTCAGATTCTAGAATCCTCATTTCAACACTAATTATTGTAAAAGATTCATTATCATAACTTTGACTACTTTTTGAAATACACACAACATTGAATAACATTCCTTTGTGCAATATATTTGCTGGCAAACTGATGACAAATTTGTATAATTTAAAATGGACTGACGACAAGTTCAAAATCTTCATTTATCATACAGTGCAGAAAGAGGCCATTCGGCCCATCGAGTCTGCACTGACCACAATCCCACCCAGGCCCTATCCCCATAACCCCACACATTTACCCTAGCTCGTCCCCCTGACACTAAAGGGGGCAATTTTAGGATGGCCAATCCACCTAACCCGCACATCTTTGGCGTGTGGGAGGAAACCGGAGCGCCCGGAGGAAACCCATGCAGACACGGGGAGAATGTGCAGATTCCACATGGACAGTGACCTAAGCCGGGAATCAAACCTGGGTCCCTGGTGCTGTGAGGCAGCAGTGCTAACCACTGTGCCACCGTGCCATCTATATCTTTTCCTCCTTTTCACAGTTGAGTGGTTTGCTGTGTGTATCTTCAGTATTTATCTGTTTTATTTCAGGTTTCTATACTTGCAGTTTTTCCCCCTTTGATTTCCACAGCAGTGACAGCAGGTGAGGCTGTTAATGTTTAAACCGCTTGTAATCTAAAACTGAATTAGACAGCTTCTGTTCCTGGGAGTGACCCCTTCCCACATTCTCTAAAATACCCCTTCACTCAAACTGAAACCTCCAACAAAAAACACACAAATGATTTTGATTAACTTTTTTTTAAACAGTGTCTCAAAACAATTTAGTTTTAATCATTTTCCTCTGGTGTTAAATGATCCGGATTCAACATTTCACCACAACTCAAGAGAGCTGTTTAACAAAAAGAAATGGCAAGAAAATGACTTCTCCTCTAAAAGCAGCCCACACACACACACAGCTTACAAGATCGAAATTCGGAAAACAATTAGATTCCTCTTCATTATTGTCATTTAGATTAAACATACCCATGAACTAAGTAGACAGCAGCATAACTGAGGAGCTGTTTGTAAAATAAACTTCTTGTAGGAAATTTTGCAAAATGCCGCAAGAAATGTTTCTATCATCCTGGCTGGTTTCAGGATGAGGCTTTTAACCGGGTTACAAGAGAGATAAATATTACAACTTTTTTTATTTGTTAGTGTCACAAGTAGGCTTACATTAACACTGCAATGAAGTTACTGTGAAAATCCCCTAGTCGCCACACTCCGGCGCCTGTTCAGGTACACTGAGGGGGAATTTAGCATGGCCTATGCACCTAACCAGCACATCTTTTGGACTGTGGGAGGAAACTGGAGCACCCGGAGGAAACCCACGCAGTCACTGGGAGAACTTGCAAGCATGTTAGCATTTCAAGTGTTGAGTAATCTTACAACTGGAAATAGTTATGAAGTAAGTCACTTTAAAAGGACTGAATCATCAGTCAATAACATTGCAAATGTTATTTGAATAATCCAGATTTTTGGGTATTATGATAAAAGTGTTTGAAATTATTTAAATACGATTGGTAGCAGCAGCCTGTTTCCAATAGGCAAGAGTGTGGATCCAAGAAGCATAGGAAGGTCAACTGTAAATATTTTTAAACAGAGAGGAGAAACCTATATTCACTGAGTTGTGAGGATGTGGAATTCACTTCCAGAGTGAGCAATTGAAGTCGAAGCTGTCGATATTAGAATGGACAGATAGTAGATAAAAAAGTGTATGAAGATATTTGGGGAATAAACCGTGATTGGTTTCCTTGGGGTGGGCAAATAGTGCGAATCTATTTAAATGTATTTACATTGTATGTGAGTGGATAGCAAGTGGACAGGCAGTGACTGAGCTGGTGTGGTTGAGTTGGCGCGTGTACAGGAGACTACATTACCGGCACACACAGACTGTCCAGTACTGAGTGTAGATTCAGATTTCTGCTGAATGACTGGATCTTGTCAACTTCCTGTCAGTGTTTTTGTCAATTACACAACATCATCAATTCCATTCTTGCTTCCTGTGGCTATCTACTCATTACTAAAATTACAGCCTCAAACAGTACAGACAACCTGGTGACATGAATACTGCAAGATTCGCAATTCTACACTTATCCTTGTTTTGGAAAAAAACAACTTCATTTGATCTGTAAAGTTGATAATGAATGAAACCTGCTTATCTTGGACTAAGCTACTGAGAAAGGCTGTTTCTGTGGAACAAATATTGCCTCATTTCAGATCATGTTTTTGCATAGAATTACACAAATATAACAGCATTCTCATGCCTGGCGCCAGCACTGGGATTAATAACTATCGCTGAACAGATTATTTGGTTTATCATGGCAGTTGTACAGTGGGGTGAGAATCTGGTTTGCTGCCGCCGCTGCTGGGTTTCCCTGACTTTATCCAGCTCGCTGTCATGACAGAGTTACAACTTTCTAGACCAGCATTCTCCAACAGTGTTGGAGCAGTCTGGGACAGATTACTCTCTGAAATCACCACCCCTTGCAAGAAAACACCCGACCCTTTAGAGTTTAGTTTATTTGATTCAGTTTCATTTAAACTGCAACTACAATTCCAGATATCTTGATAGTTGACAAGTTGGTAATCAAAGCAAAAGATATGATGAGAATTTTAGAATCATAATGTGAAAATTCATTAGGTATTGATAGGAAATATTGTCATTTACATTGATGCTTTTCTCATATTGCCAGAGGCTGCCAAAGCTCTTCATACCGTGTGTTATTTTTAAGTGTATTGACTGCAGGTATTCTGTATGAGCGACACTCCATAACTAACAGTGAGAGGAATGGCCAGTTAACTGCTGTGATTGTGGGGGGAATTTTGGCCAAGAGTCTGGGAGGACACACTGCCCACCTTCAAATACTGGGATGGGATCTTTAACATTGGTTTCAACAAATGGAAGGAACATTAGTTTAATATCTTATTCAAAAGACATCTCCCCAACAGTGTAACACTCCCTCAGCAAAGTGCAGCGAGAGCCTTGGCACTGTACACAAGCTGTGCTGTGGATCTCTGATCCTGCACCAATATGAGAGCACTATAAGCTCTGTCACAAATCACTCAGATATCTGGAATTGGTCTCTGGAATAAGTGCGGAGGCTGCTGGGTCCAGAAGCGAGCTGTGTGGAGGCCTACCCCTGTGATCAAGCAATGTGCTAAAATAAATAAAAGATATAATAAAATAAAAATCATCCCTCCAAACCTAATCCCCCATCCTTCCACTCCCCCTTCCTAAGCCCCACCTATTCCAACCTATGCCACTCATGTGCCCTCATCAGCCTGCCCATGTTCCCTTGTACCCCCTATAGCCCCCACATCCCCATGGCCCTTTATAACCCCCATGCCAACTTTGTGCCACCTCAACCCAGCCCAGGCCACCCTTTTCCCTTACCCACTCCATGCCAACTCAACTCGAATCCTTTGACAGCTTTGACAGTTCCTTGAAAGCATTGTCAGATTTGACTGTTCTTTGACAGTTTGACATTTCCAGTGAGCTTCTGTGTAAAAAGTACATAATCATGTTTACTTTTAACATTCCCAAAGGATGCCTTACCTCTCCTCAGAGGTGCCCTTGCACCAGATCCAAATGAATCCACCAACTCCAGACCTGCTCGTATCTGGTCTAATTTGCACACTTCAGGTTCCCCATCCACAGGCCCTGCCAAAATCCCACTTCACTGGAGTCAACTGTGATAGGGTGAAGGAAGGGGAGATCAAATGGCAAAAATAATCATAGTGCAGGAGAAAAGAAGATGCCAATTGGACAGGTAAAGTGTTCAGAGAAGGTGTCAGTGAGAAAACAATACTGCCTTCTGGAAAATGCGAGCAAAAGTTATGTTCGGAAATTATTGGACTCAACATTGACTCCAGAAAGTTGTAAAAGTGAAAGAGGAGGAGCTTATCCTAAAGCTCATGTTGAGCGAGGATGGAAGGGTCAAGTGGGAATGGAGCAAAGAATTAAAATGACAGGCGACCAGAAGCTCGGGGTCACACTGAATGGAAACATTGTCACAAAGTGGTCACTCCATCTCCTCACTGTGGGAAGATCACATTTGAAAGGGGGACATTTAACTTGCTGTTTGACCTCGAAAGAGTGCCCGGGCCTTAGACAATGAGATGATAGAGGGTTAAAAGGCAGCTGCTGCATCTCCTGCATTTCGATAGAAAAGGAAAAGGTCCTTGTGAAGATTAGAGAATTGTCCGGGGTGGGGGGGGGGGGGGGGGGGGAGGGGGGGTGGCTGGTGGTGGAGGGAGGGGGCGGTTGCAGAGGGAATGGTCCCATTTGAATGCAGGGAAGGAAAGAGAAGAAGTATTTAATGGTGGCATCATGTTGGAGGTGACAGAAATGGGAAAGGATGATCCACCAAATATAGAGGTTCATGGATTGGACGGTAGGACAAGAGGAAGGAGAGGAAAGAGTGAGAGTGGAAGTGTACGAAATGGATTGGATACAGTCATGGACACAGTCACCCTGGTGGAGGGGAATACTCTGCTAAGGATAAAAGAGAGATGAAACTCCTTCTTCATTAGTGTCGCTATCGGAACAGATGTAAGAGAGAAAGTGAGAGAATGTAGGGGGTTCAATCCAGGAAGTGTGTGGCGAGGGGAAGGTGGAGAAAATACACTCCAGCAAACTATTGGAATCTGAAACAAAAACAGGAAATGCTGGAAAATCTCAGCAGGTCTGACAGCCTCTGTGGAGAGAGAATAGAGCCAATGTTTCGAATCTGGATGATCCTTATGGGAATCATTGCGCTTGAAGTCTGACATATCTCCATCATCTTCCACTTCCGAGAAAGGTCATCAACCTGAAAGGTTAACTCTGTTTTTCTCTCCACAGACACTGCCTGACCTGCTGAGTATTTCAAACGTTTTCTGTTTCTATATTCCAGAAATCATAATCTGCTTTGGCATCTGCTGCAGAAGGGGAATGATTACTTTCGAAAGGCATCTGCCCAGCATGTTGCTCTGCTCAGAACTCTCACTTCTGTTGTTCATTCCAGACTCAGACCTTGGATTCACCCCAACAAAAACCAACATCTAGCTGTTGCTATTCCCCGTTTTCTGCCTCTCGGTTTTCATTGTCCATCTTGGAAACTTCAGTTGAATGATCAAATGAACCTCTGGCTTCTCTAACCTCATAAAACTGAGCACCGACCAACCACATTGGAGAGTACTGACACTAAGATAATGAGTAAAACCCTCCTTACTTAGGATCAAACCCATGATATAATTAGGGCGAGTTAATAAGTTAAATTAGATGTATCCTGTCCCATTGGTTACAAACTGATATAAAACAGCTGTTACTTATTGTGATGGAGTGAGACATTGCAGCCATTTTGAGTATGGGAACATCGCACAAGCAATGAGATAAATGATGATTTTATTTGTTTTTCATTTTGTTGGTTGGGAAGAGGAATATTACCCGAAGCAGTTCCCTGCATATCTTTAAAACATTGTCATGGGATCTTCAGATTGGTGAACAGAGTTTCAGTTTCTTGTTGTTGAAGGACAGCGCCTATGTAGCACTTCATTCAGCAATCCTGCCCCGACCTACCTGCCCCCATCGATTTCCGACTTGGTTGTAGGGCAAACAGGAAATGTTGAGAATATATCAGTCAAGTTAAATCTGAACCAGTAGGAATAAACTCCAGCTGTTGTTTTGTACATGTTCCTTCCACCCAGAGAATCCCCCTTCTCCCTCCCACTTTCTGACAGGAATTAGTTTGTAAAGTAAGGATTATAAATTAAATTACTCCACCTGCACGCCAAAGACTCTGCACAATATGACTGCACTCCATCATGGTTCGAAACTGAAGTGTGTATTTCTAGTTATTGCACTCGTTATAAAGTTACTTTTCCTGGTGTGTTCGTATCTGAAGTGAATGACAGGGTTTGATTGATTTTATACATTACATTTAATTCTTCCATTAATATCGTACTATGGCAGCAGACAACTGTTACTGTTGTTATTGGCTCACCAGAGGGTGTTTGGTCAGCACAGTGGTAAAAGAATCCAAGTCAGGGCTGACCGGGTTACTGCTCCTGTTCTTTATTTAACATAACTGCTAAAAATAATATGTTGTGAACGATTCCACACATCAGTTGGACCACCACTGTCATCAATATTAGATTGTACACTTCACATCTGGTGTCTAAGTGACTCAGTTTCTCTTTCTGAAGCAATTGAAGAACATAAAACTATTTCGCAATCACAGGGAGATGGGGACATGGTTCCTGTTCAGCTGCTCGAAGAGTTCCTGACACGTTTGTTTGGGGAAATCAAGGTATTGAATTCGACGATCAGCCACGATCAAAATGAATAGCAGAGCAGGCTCAAAGGGCCAAATGGCCTACTCCTGCTTCTAGTTTCTATGTCAAGTTTACAGCAGTATGGTTTAAAAAACAACTTCCATCCAAACTACACAGTTTCTCCAGGAAGAAATGGGTCGAAACATCATGGATATTCACTGACTAGTAGAAGACCCTGGCAGCGTCTCCTCCAACCTCCCACCTCAAGTACTTTATCAAAGAATTCAGACAAGATCTAGCAAGGCAAGAACTCAAAATACCAGTCAGGCTAGGATTTTAATTTGTGTCCTCTGCCGACCAGCACCCAGTTGGCCTCTCAGTAACACAGCTCCAGTATTATACAGCGGATATTGTCTGTTATTTTTTCATAGCTTTTACCATTCAGCTCTTAAGCCAGCCTTCGGAATTTGATCCCCAAATATATTATGAATCCACTTTTTTTATCTTTCAAAGAATAATACAGTTCCTGTCAGTTGTGGAAAATGTTCGCGTCATTGCTCATATTATTTTCCATTTCAAATCCTGTTTTAACAAAATTCCAGCACTAGCAAGGCCTTTGTCCATAAAAAAGTTCATTTCTTAATAAGGAATACAAAATATTCCAAACACACCCAGGAATATCTCTTTCTCCATCTGACCGCATCATTTATTGTTTGGTGACAGAGGTAATTACACCTGGATTTGAAGGCCTTTATTATTTTTGTAAATATTTTCAGTTTAATGCGTCAATCACCTTAATCCAGTTAAGAACCAAAGTGGCTCAATTCACCAACATGTCAAACACATGAAGATGTCATGTTTGACACATGTTCCATTTCCATGCATCACCTGGAATTGAAATGTAATGAGTCAGTCATGTCTACAGCAATCTTCGGGTAAGCTCATCCCAATCTTGTCATCAGTGCATTGCTTCAGAATATTATGGCTTTTTTCCACCTTCTCCAGTCTGTCAGAATGTTTAAAGTGAGTTTATCAAGTATACTCAAGGTTAATGTTACGAAAACTACATATTCAAAAACAATAACCGAATGTTTTAATGTGGAAAAGAATTTCATCTTCATCATTTGCTAACTCCTCAAATGAGAATGTTTTTGAGCCACCCATGTTGGGGTGATCTATTCCAGATCATGTTGGCCGCTTCTGGCTGGTTTTAGTATGTAAATGGGTGGCCAATCTAATGCTGAGTTCTGGGTTGAGACTGAACATCACATAACAGAGCAAAACAAAATCTAATGATTTACAGCTGCAGTGTCCTGACTCTGAGGTTTAATTTAATCACATCTGTTTCTTTCAGGACATATTTTATTCTTTTCTGACTTCTGAGCACATTGGATTATTTTTGAAAGGTCCCAAAAAGGCTCTACCATTATTCAACTAAAAATCCTGATTTTGTTTTAATGTTATCATGCTTCTTCCAATGTCATAGAGTCAGAGAGGACTACAGCACAGAAAAAAGCCCTTCGGCCCATTGCATCTGTGCCGGTCAAAGACAAACCACCTAACTATTCTAATCCAATTTTCCAGCGCTTGGCCATAGCCGTGTGTGCCTTGGCATCACAAGTGCACATCTAAATACTTCTCAAGTGTTATGAGTGTTTCAATATATAAAAGGCAAGACAGAGGTGAAAATAGCCAATAGACCACGAGAAAATGAGGCTGGAGAAATAATAATAGGAAACAAAGCAATGGCAGAGGAACTGAATCGTTACTTTGCACCAATCCTCATGGTGGAAGATACCAGTGGGATGCCAGAGCTCCAGGAGAGTCAGGGGGTACAGGCGAGTGTAGTGGCCATCACTAAGGAGAAGGTTCTGGGAAAACTGAAAGGTCTGAAGGTGGATAAATCACCTGGACCGGATGGACTGCACCACAGAGTTCTAAAAGTGATAGCTGAGGAAACTGTGGAGGCATTGGTGGTGATCTTTCAGGAATCACTGGAGGCAGGGAGGATACCAGAGGACTGGAAAGTAGCGAATGTAACACCACTGTTTAAGAAGTAAGGGAGGCAGCAGATGGGAAATTATAAGCCGGTTAGCCTGACTTCAGTCATTGGCAAGATTTTAGAATCCATTATTAAAGATGAGATCGCAGAGTACTTGGAAGTGCATGATAAAATAGGACTGAGTCAGCATGGCTTCGTCAAGGGGAGGTCATATCTGACAAATCTGTTAGAGTTCTTTGAGGAGGTAACAAGGAAGTTAGATAAAGGAGAACCAGTGGACGTGATTTATTTAGATTTCCAGAAGGCCTTTGACAAGGTGCCGCATAGGAGACTGTTAAATAGGTTAAGAGCCCATGGTGTTATGGGTAAGCTCCTGGCATGGATAGAGAATTGGCTGACTGGCAGAAGGCAGAGAGTGGGGATAAAAGGGTCTTTCTCAGAATGGCAGCTGATGACTAGTGGTGTGCCTCAGGGGTCAGTGCTGGGACCACAACCTTTCACAATATACATTAACGATTTGGCGGAAGGAACTGAAGGCACTGTTGCTAAGTTTGCAGATGATGCAAAGATATGTCGAGGGACAGGTAGCATTGAGGAAACAAGGGGGCTACAGAAAGACTTGGACAGGTTAGGAGAGTGGGCAAAGAAGTGGCAGATGGAATATAATGCCTATTTTCGAAATGAAAAAATGAGAAAATGCTTAGGAAATCAGAAACACAAAGGGACTTGAGAGTCCTTGTTCAAGATTCTCTTAAGGTTAACGTGCAGGTTAAGTTGGCAGTTAAGAAGGCAAATGCAATGTTAGCATTCATGTCGAGAAGGATGTGCTGGCCTCGGAAAGGGTTCAGAGGAGGTTCACAAGAATGATCCCTGGGATGAAGAGCTTGTTGTATGAGGAACGGTTGAGGACTCTGGGTCTGTACTTGTTGGAGTTTAGAAGGATGAGGGGGGGCCTTATTGAAACCTACAGGATACTGCGAGGCATGGATAGAGTGGACGTGGAAAGGATGTTTCCACTAGTAGGAAAAACTAGAACCAGAGGGCACAACCTCAGGCTAAAGGGATGATCCTTTAACACGGAGATGAGGAGGAATTTCTTCAGCCAGAGAGTGGTGAATCTGTGGAACTCTTTGCTGCAGAAGGCTGTGGAGGCCAAGTCATTGAGTGTCTTTAAGACAGAGTTGGATAGGTTCTTGATTAATAAGGGGATCAGGGGTTATGGGGAAAAGGCGGGAGAATGGGGATGAGAAAAATATCAGTCATGATTGAATGGCGGAGCAGACTCGATGGATCGAGTGGCCTAATTCTGCTCCTATGTCCTATGGTCTTATGGTCTTATGAGGATCTTTGTCTCCATTGCCCTTTCAGGCTGTGAGTTCCAGAATCCCACCACTCTTACAGTGAAAAAGGTTTTCCTCACACCCCCTCGAAACCTCCTGCCCCTTAACTTAAATCTTTATCCCCAGTCACCGAAACAGAGAAACACGAGACAGGAGGAGGCCATTCAGCCCTTCGAGCCTGCTGCTCCCATTCATTAATGATCATGGCTGATTATCAAATTCAACATCCTGGTCCCCCCTTCCTCCCATAACCCTTGATCCCTTTAGCCCCAAGAGCTATATCTAATTTATTCTTGAAATCAGACAACATTTTGGCCTCAACTACATTCTGTGATAGTGAATTCCACACATTCACCACCTTCTGAGTGAAGAAATTTCTCCTCAGTCATTGATCTCTTCACCAGGGGAAAAGCTTTTTCCTGTCCACTCTATTTATGACCCTCATAATTTTATACATCTCCTATGTACAGACTCCTATTCGTAGACTATAGCTCAGCCTTTAACATCATTATTCCTACGAGACGCATCCCCAAATTTGGTGGCCTGGGTCTTGGCTCCTCCCTCTGCGACTGGATCCTGAACTTCCTAACCCACAGACCACAATCAGTAAGGATAGGCAACAACACCACCTCCACGATCATCCTCAACACTGGTATTCCACAAGGCTGTGTCCTCAGCCCCCTACTATATTCCTCATACACCTATGACTGTGTGGCTAAATTCCCCTCCAATTCGATTTTCAAATTTGCTGACGACATCACCATTGTGGGTCAGATCTCAATCAATGACAAATCAGAGTACAGGAAAGAGATAGAGAATCTGGTGAATTGGTGCGGCAACAATAATCTCTCCCTCAATTTCAACAAAATGAAGGAGATTGTCATCGACTTCAGGAAGCGTAAAGGAGAATATGCCCCTGTCTCCATCAATGGGGACAAAGTGGGAATGGTCGAGAGGTTCAGGTTTTTAGGTGTCCAGATCACCAACAACCGGTCCTGGTCCCTCCATGCCGACACTATAGATATGAAAGCCCACCAACGCCTCTACTTTCCCAGGAGACTAAGGAAATTTGGCATGTCAGCTATGACTCTCACCAACTTTTACAGATGCACCATAGAAAGCATTCTTTCTGGTTGTATCACAGCTTGGTATGGCTCCTGCTCTGTCCAAGTCTGCGTTAAACTGCAAAGGGCTGTGAACGAAGCCCAGTCCATCAGGCAAACCAGCCTCCCACCCATTGACTCTGTCTACACTTCCCATTGCCTCGGAAAAGCAGCCAGCATAATTAAGGACCCCACACACCCTAGACATTCTCTCTTCCGCTTTCTTCCATCAGGAAAAAGATACAAAAGTCTGAGGTCACGTACTAACCAACTCAAGAACAGCTTCTTCCCTGCTGCCATCAGACTTTTGAGTAGACTTACCTCGCACTAAGTTGATCTTTCTCTACACCCTCGCTATAAATGTAACACTACATTCTGCACTCTCTCGTTTCCTTCTCTATGAACGGTATGTTTTGTCTGTATAGTGCACAAGAAACAATACTTTTCGCTGTATGTTAATACAAGTGGCAATAATAAATCAAATCAAAATCTCAATCATTCCCCCCTCAGTCTCTGCTGCTCCAAGGAAAACAACCCCAGTCTATCCAATCTCTCTTCGTAACTAAAACTCTCCAGCTCAGGCAACATCCTGGTAAATCTCCTCTGCACTCTTTCCAGTGCTATCACATCCCTCCTACAATGTGGATTCCAGAACTGCACACAATACTCCATCTGTGGCCTGACCAACGTTTATACAGTTCCAGCATAAACTGCCCTCTCTGAAACTCTATGGTTGGGAACTTGAGCACTCCCGCTGGCAATGGTTCAAGATCCGGCGAAACCTATAAATGGCGAATCTCGCCAGCAAGATAGAAATTTCCCACAATGTGAACCTGATTTGAATACATTTTAATATAATTAAATACACCCCCCACACCCATTCCCCGATACTGAGCCCTCACCACGGGGAGGGGGCGCGATTCTTGCATCCTGCTGCACTGTTTTATTAGCTCAATGGGCCAGGAGTATCGAGTGGGAGCTGTTTCTCGGGCTCCCCACTGGGCGCCCGGGCCTGAGCGCATCTCCCAGTGCCGGAAATTGGCACAGAGCCACATAATTGATGTAAATATTAATTTCAATGTAATTTAAATATAATTAGCAATCCCAGGACTGAAATCTCCAGGCCCGCTAGCCTCTCCCAGTGCCCTACCTCCCCCCTGCCCCTGCCAGGAGTATTTCACTCCAGTGGGGTTTAGTATAGCTCCCCACTTGCGGAGAGCTGGCAGCCCAACTCCATTGGAGTGAAGGGGGGGGAATCGAGGCCCCCCCCAGAGGGTCAGGAGCCGGGATTGCCATTGGCAGTGGTATCTGATGTGGAGATGCCGGCGTTGGACTGGGGTAAATACAGTAAGAAGTCTAACAACACCAGGTTAAAGTCCAACAGGTTTATTTGGTGGCTTTTGCTACCAAATAAACCTGTTGGACTTTAACCTGGTGTTGTTAGACTTCTTACAGTGGCATCTTGGCAGTGCCAGCCTGGGCTCCTGACACTGCCCAAGGGGCAAAATGCCAATGCCCGGGGCAGTGCCAAGGGGGCAGGGCCTAATGAGGGCAGGCCCCTGGGGAGCAATCAGTGGAGATGGGGGTCCAGTTGCCACTCTGCAGCCGGGATTGGTGGGGGAGGGAGAGAAGCCAGTGACTGGAGCTGGTGATTGGGTGGTGGGAGGGCAGCCTGCTGGGGAGTTGTGGTGAACCATAGATGGTTACCATTATGGGTACTGAACCATAGATGGTTATCACTATGGGTACTGAACCATAGATGGTTATCACTATGGGTACTTGTACATATGTTACTCTTGTTACTGTTGGGGTTAGGGTTCGGGTGTTCCACCTGTTGGTATTGTTCTGTGGTACACTTTGGTTGGCTCCGCCTTCCTATAGGAGTATAAAGGTCACTGCACTTCCTAGTGACCCTTTAGTCTGGGATTGTATTGTTAAGCAGTATGCTCTATTCTTGTTGCTAATAAAAGCCTTTATTTCACGGGTACAATCCAGCCTCCCGAGTGAATTAATCACGCATCAATTTTATTAGCAACAATTTTTGTTTTGAAAGCAAAACCTTGGAGCAAATGCTAAAACCCGATCGGGTTACCTTAGATCCGCGTGCCGCTGGAGCGTCGAACACCTTCGACCATTGGTTGAAGTGTTTCCAGGATTATATCGACGCCTCAACAGCAGTCCAAAACGACGCCGACAGATTGCGGGTCCACCACGCAAGGGTAAGCGACACTGTGTATGCAACAATCTGCGATTCCCAAGACTACAAAGAAGCCATCGAATTACTCGAGAAGCTGTACCATAAACCGCCAAATGAGATTCATGCTTGTCACCTACTAGCCACTCGACGGCGGCATCTTTATTCGATCTGAGGTTCAGCGGCTCCTCAGGGCAGGGACCATTCAACCTAGCACTAGCCCATGGAGAGCACAAGTCGTGATGGTTAAGACTGGAGACAAACCCCAGATGGTCATAGACTATAGTCAGACCATTAATAGGTACACGCAGCTGGACGCGTACCCTTTCCCGCGCATATCTGACATGGTCAATCAGATTACGCAGTACTGGGTGTTCTCCACCATCGACTTGAAGTCAGCCTACCACCAGCTCCCCATTCGCCCAGAGGACCGAAAATACACGGCCTTTGAGGCGGATGGCCGTCTCTACCACTTCTTAAGGGTCCCTTTTGGCGTCACTAATGGGGTCTCGGTCTTCCAGCGTGAAATGGACCGAATGGTGGACCAAAACGGGCTACGGGCTACCTTCCCGTACCTGGACAACGTCACTATCTGCGGCCATGACCAGCAGGACCACGACGCCAACCTCCTGAAGTTTTTACGCACTGCGTCTCGCCTGAATCTGACCTATAACAGGGAGAAGTGTGTATTCAGCAAGCCCCGCCTAGCAATCCTTGGATACGTGGTGGAAAACGGGGTCTGACGAGGGTCTTATATAGCTGCATCATTATCCCCGGACTCCTAAACTCAATCCCTCGATTGATAAAGGCCAGCACACCATACGCCTTCTGAACCACCTCCTCCACCTGCGGGGCCGATTTTAGAGTCCTATGGACCCGGACCCAAAGATCATCGCCAGAGGCTCTGCAATCTCTTCCCTCGTCTCCCACAGTAACCTGGAGTACATCCCATCCGGACCCGGCGACTTATCTATCTTGATGCCATTCAAAGATTCCAGCACAACCTCTTTGTTAAAGTCCACATACTCAATCTTTTCAGTCCACCGCAAGCCCGCAGTACATCACCCAGGTCCTTCTGTGAAAACCGAGGCAAAATACTCATTAAGCACCTCTGCCATTTCTACTGGTTCCGTACAGATTTTCCCGCCTTCACCTTTTATAGGCCCTATTCCTTCACGTCTCATCCTTTTACTCTTCACATATTTGTAGAACGCCTTTGGGTTTTCCTTAATCCTACCTGCCAAGGCCTTCTCGTGACCCCTTCTGGCTCTCCTAATTTGCTTCTTTAGTCTTTCCTACAAGCCGTATACTCATCTAGATCCCTATCTTCGCCAAGCTCTCTGAACCTTTTGTACGCTTTCCTTTTCTTCCCGACTAGGTCCCACACAGCTTTCATGCACCACGGTTCCTTTAACCGACCAACTCCTCCCTGTCTGCTCGGAACGTTGTCCTGTAGAACCCTAGACAGACATTCCTTGAAAAACTGCCACCTCTCTTCAGTACATTTCCCCGAGAATACCTCCTTCCAATTTACTCCTCTAATTTCCTGCCTTATGTCTTCATGTTTCCCCTTACTCCATATAAACGCTTTCCTAGCTTGCCTGATGCTCTCTTTTTCCAATGCAAGCATAAAGGAGATAGAGTTATGATCGCTATCCCCAAAATGCTCTCCCACTGAGAGATCTGACACCTGTCCAGGTTCATTGGTCAGTGTCAGATCAAGTACAGCCTCTCCTCTTGTAGGCTTGTCCACATGCTGTGTCAGGAAACCCTCCTGAACACACCTAACGAACTCCTCCCCATCCAATCCCCTTACCCTCGGGATATTCCAATCTATGTTTGGGAAATTAAAGTCTCCCATCACAACAACTCTGCTATTATTGCAACTCTCCAGGATCTGTTTCCCTATCTGCTCCTCCAACTCCCTGTTACTATTGGGTGGCCTATAGAAAACTCCCAGCAAAGTGATCGACCCCTTCCCACTCCGAACTTCTACCCACAGAGACTCTGAAGACAATCCCTCCACAGCATACATTTTCTCTAGAGTTGTGACACTATCCCTGATCAGCAGTGCCACTCCACCCCCTCTCTTGCCTCCCTCCCTGTCCTTCCTGAAACATCTGAATCCCGGCACCTGGAGTATCCATTCCTGTCCCTGAGACATCCAAGTCTCCGTAATGGCCACCACATCACACTTCCAGGCATCGATCCACGCTCTGAGCTCATCCCCTTTATTCACTATACTCCTGGCATTAAAGTAAACACATCTCAATCCTTTGGTCTGAGCTCTCCCCTTCTCTATCCCCCGTCCATCCTCCCTCTTGCACTGTCTATATTCCTTCTCTGTTTGCGAGCTAACTTCCTCGCTCCCAAAGACGTTGGAATTTTCTGGTTACTCTAATTCTGGCCTCTTGAACATCCCCGATTCCAATCACTCCACCATTTGTAACTGTCCTGCCAAGGCCTTGAGTTCCGTTATTCTGTTCCTAAATCTCGCTAACTCTCTCTGCTCCTTTAAACTGCTCATGACTTTATCCAATCGTTTTTTTTTCCCTCTGGCCTAATATCACCTCATGGACCAGTCATACTTTATTTGATAATAACCCTATGCGCTGCCTTGGCGTGCTTTTATATGTTAAAGATGATGAATAAATACAAGTTGCTGTGGTTTAAACTCACCTGCCCGGATATTATGGATTCTGGGAGAAATGGATCACTGAGGCTTCCTCTCATTGGGCAATGGAGCCACCATGCTGCAAATCACTGTCCAATAGAGGAACAGATGCACTCTTCAAATAAATTCCCAAATACATTCCTCGACAACAATCTTCCAGCAGCAGTGATTCCAAGCTCCAGCGCACATCCCTGAAATCCCCGGGTCATTAATCATTGACTCGCTCTGATGTCAGGCAATGTGCTGAGAGAGTGGAATGTCTGTGCCAACAAGATATTTCCATTTACCACATTCTTGTTGCTGGGATCGCGCTCTCAGCAAATCTGGAATGTTATTGCCAGCTGAGACAAACATGAAGATTTCTTAATACTCAGCGACTCACAGGCAGAAAGAAATTGGTGACAATAAATAAACTCAAGACTTCACCCCCATGGGTTTGAACATAAGAACATAAGAACTAGGAGCAGGAGTAGGCCATCTGGCCCCTTGAGCCTGCTCTGCCATTCAATAAGATCATGGCTGATCTTTTAGTGGACTCAGTTCCACTTACCCGCCCACTCACCATAACCCTTAATTCCTTTACTGTTCAAAAATGTATCTATCCTTGCCTTAAAAATATTCAATGAGGTAGCCTCAACTGCTTCACTGGGCTTGGAATTCCACAGATTCACAACCCTTTGTGTGAAGAGGTTCCTCCTCAACTCAGTCCAAAATCTGCTTCCCCTTATTTTGAGGCTACGCCCCTTAGTTCTAGTTTCACCCGCCAGTGGAAACAACTTCCCTGCTTCTATCTTATCTATTCCCTTCATAATCTTATATGTTTCGATAAGATCTCCCCTCATTCTTCTGAATTCCAATGAGTAAAGCCCCAATCTACTCAGTCACTCCTCATAAGCCAACCCTCTCAACTCTGGAATCAACCTGGCGAATCTCCTCTGCACCCCCTCCAGTGCCAGTCTATCCTTTCTCAAGTAAGGCGACCAAAACTGTACCAAAACTGTGGCCTCACCAGCACCTTATACAGCTGCAACATAACCTCACTGTTTTTAAACTCCATCCCTCGAGCAATAAAGGACAAAATTCCATTTGCCTTCTTAATTACCTGCTGCACCTGCAAACCAACTCCTTGAGATTCCTACACAAGGACACCCAGGTCCCTCTGCACAGCAGCATGCTGCAATTTTTTACCAATTTAAAAATAGTCCATTTTGCTGTTATTCCTACCAAAATGGATGACCTCACATTTACCAACATTGTACTCCATCTGCCAGACTGAGTATTGCCCTGATATCAGGTAACTAGATTCCAGGCAGTGCAAGGACCCGCCCCGAACGTCTAACACTTGTTGGGTCAGAACCTTTACTTTCTTACAAAGTAATTTATTAGCCTTCTTTTTGAACTTTTACAATCCTTAAAATATGTAAAAATAAAGGGACTCAGTGTTGAGAAACTTGGATAAACATTAACAGCGATCTTGTCCATTCCTGTTCTCGGTGCACCACCTGATTTGATCACAAGATTCCCAGTCCAATTGACCATCTCTGCTGAGGGACATGAATTCAGATCGAGAGCGGAACTTTCCGTCATTTGCACAGAGTTCCGGCTGAGGTGAGAAACCCGGCGCGCAGCTCTCCAGTTGCACAGTCGGCTTTTCTTACCACATCTCGCAGCAGTGTGCAGATGAAATCTCACAGCTTTGCCCACACCATCATGGTGGTGGGGCAGGGCCTAATAGAGCAGGATCAGGGAACCCCGCCCCCCAACATGCACAGGGGTAAACACCAGTGTAGCTCCCGAAAGGTCAGTGCCAGGGTGCTGTCCAACCCTGTCTCCCTCCCCCTGGGGGCTATACGTACCTGTGCGCCCGGTGGACTCCCTTTGATTGGCTCCCATTTTTGAAAAACTATTTTAAACCTCACCAATGTGACATCAGGTCAGCGAGGAGGGAATTCCTAATGTGGCGGGACCATGTGACAGGAAAGCGCAAACAAAAACAGAAAATGCTGGAAAATCTCAGTAGTTCCGACAGCATCTGCGGTGGGAGAATAGAGCAACGTTTCGAGTCCGGATGTTCGTCAGGGCTTCAGTTTCAGCTCTGATGAAGGGTCATCCAGACTCAAAACGCTGGCTCTTTCTCTCCCCACAGATGCTGTCAGACCTGCTGAGATTTTCCAGCATTTTCGCTTCAGTTTCCAACATCCGCAATATTTTGCTTTTGTGACAGGAAGGCTCTCTAATTATATTCAAATCTATTGAAATTAGGATCCCAGTCGTCTTGGTGAAAACCTCGTTACTTCACCAGTGAGAAGTATCGGAAATCTCAACAGTGAAATTCCTGTTTTCTGAGACTCGCGAGATTTTGTGTCCACATCGCGGCGATCACGGGCACAAAATCACGGCATGAGTGTGAGAATAGATATGGAAAAACCAACCTTTTCCTGACTGCGTAGATAAGGATACATGTTGGTTAAGGACCGGGTTAGGCTTGACTATCAAGCTGTCCACAGTTGCTTGGCTACGAATACACACTGTTTTGGCTGCCATATAGAAACTCTAATTTAAATAAATACCCCTGTTCACTCCTGTAGAGTCTCCACAACATCAGAGAGAGGGGATGAAATGGGCAATTGCAATTCTTCCTCTTGTCTGAACATTTGAAATGAAATACACCAAACATCTTTGTGCCTGTTTGAACTCAAGTCAATCTGAATTTCAATAAGGTTGCTCTTTAATCTTGAATTCTTGTAAACTCTGGAACACTTGGGTCATGATACACTGGTCCTACAGAGAACAGGTCTGTCCACTGCTTGTAAAACTATCACCAGCCTTTCAGATCAGAATTAAAAATAAATAAATGTATTTGGGAACATCAGCATGTGGTGAACTCTGTAACAAAGGCACACTCAGTTGATGAAAGCAGCAATACTTTAGCTGATGCAGCAGATGAGAACATCTTTGACATGGAATTCAATTGCTTTATGAAAATTACAAATAGAGGCCAGAAAAATGCTTAGCTGTGACCTGATTGAAACACTTTGTCAGGCAATGAATCTGAACATTACCAGCATATATTATTGTGTGTAATCAAATGTCAGTTCCTTGTCTTTTACACAAGCGTTGAATCTTCGAAGTTTAGGTGGAGGAGGTCTCGTATGCAACTTTGTCTTAATGACATAAAAGAACATCGGGATCTTCCTGGGTTTGTGCAGCTTTCTTGTCAAAGATAAACAGGGTCAAAAGGAATTTTTGACAGTCCTCCCCTAGTGAAGATGCCTTGTGTTTTTCCTCATCCGTCTGCACTAATGAATATTTAATGTGTGGCCCAGTAAGTGCTGACCTACGCTCATTCCTGAAAGCGCACCTCATTCCGAAGCTTCTTAATCTTATTAACAGGAATAAAGATCGGGCAGTTATCTCCATGGCCTGAGCAGCATGAAGCTATTTTGGAGTTCAGTTCTTCAAGACAAATGAATTTCACTGTGCTAATGCACATTGTGGTCAGTTTCAATCGCTCACAAACAGATTGCTAAAAATTGTATTGGGTGCTTTGAAAATACCTCACTCTTGTATCCCCAAGTTATATTTTTGAGGGGAGGTTTTAGTCCCATTTTTAGGTGTCAGGGAACATGATTTTGACTTGTGTTTGTTTATTCTTCTTGTGGCTTTTACCCAGTAACTCCACACCGCTGTCTGCTCCTCCAAGCTGCCTTTGGCCTGTGCACACAGCAGGAGGGCCCAGCAGTGTTGCTGACTGAACATGTGATACAGCTAGTTATTGTTAAAGGGGTTTTTGCATCTTTAAAGAAACCTCTACTCAAGCACATTGCCACAATATAAATGATTGAAAATGAACAATGGAGGCATGAGATGGATCCATAGTGACAGCTATAACACTGGAACCATCTGCAGTGGAGGTACGCAGGAAGAGATGCCATGGTTTGATAGTAAGAGGCAGTCCCTCAAGAATCATCCGAAGAAGAAATTGGGAGCAGAGGGTCATGAAGGGTAACTCCTAAAGTCTGGACCTGAGGATCAAGACAAGGCAGATGTAAGAAGGATGTTCCTGATGGTGGAGATATCCGGAAACAGGGCTCACAGTCTGAGGATATGGAGGAAACCATTTAGGACGGAGATGAGGAGAAATTTTTTCATCTAGAGAGTGGAATTCGCTACCACAGAAATTAGCTGTTGTCAAAACATTGTTTTCAAGAAGGAGTCAGATATGGCTTTAGACTAAAGCTTCTATTTTTCCATTTCTATCTGACAGCAGATCCTGCCACAGGACTTCACGTTGGTTGGAATTCTGGCATCACATCAGCTGCTTGCTCTGTGCAATAACAGAATAATGTCCAATCAGGGCCTTACGGTGTATGTGGGAAATCTACCTGGGTTCACAATCCGACTGGAGCAACATGGAGACAGCCACACCTGAAGCAGCCAGCTGTAATCTGGAGAAGTGGAGATAGGGTCCGAGAGAGACAGTGCGACAGCAACTTATTTCTCGTCCAATATGCCAACTCCTCTTTCTGTTACTTACTCATCTTCATGTCATGAAGCGCTCTGTGCATCGCTTCCATGTAACAAACCACAAAGAGAAGAAAAACTACAATGACACGGAATAGTGAACACTTAACAGAATGAAAAACATGCACTTTGTGAGCTACAGGTTTGGAGCAATCCAGCCTTTGTGATGTTAAATTTATATTTAATAATGTTGAAGTAGCTGGTCTCAGTTTGGGGCAGAATGTTGACTCCAAAGGAAAATTAGAAAGTTAGATTCCATCTCCCACATTTATTCCACACATCTGGTGGAATAATCTTCAACAATAATGAGTCACCACATGCAGCCACGGTGGCTACATGTGCTGAGATGTATTACTGAACATTAATATTGCTAGGTTATAAATCTGGAATGTTTTGCTTGGTTGAATGCAGTGTTATATAATACGTGTGGTCTACAGAAATGAAGAAAACCAGGGGAGATATTTCATTGTGAGGAAACCACTGATCAGGAGGTGTTACGAGTATCAGCAGTAAATGTTTTAAAGCATTAAAAGCTATCTTTATGACCATTTCAAATGTATATTAATTAAATAACTGACTTTGGGGCACCAAGACAGATTGACCAATTCCATTGGTGATGATAAGAAAACAACTAACCCAGTAACCAAAGGAAATTAGATGTGTGTCCCATTGTCCCTCTGGGGTTAATGGCTGGAGTTTTGTTATTGGGCCTGAATTTTACACTCTGCCTCCAGTGGGTTTGTAGGTGGAGGAAGAACATGAAACAGCCCGGATAGATGATCCCGCTGGATTAACAGCCCCTCCCCAACCTCTCTGCAATTTACACTGGGGAGCTGTGAATCCAGGCCACAGATGGACCATCCGCCCTTGTCCCAATTGAGGCATTTAATTATTGACAACTTAAGGGCCATTTCTGTTTAACCTCAATTTTTAGGCTGGTGGGAGTTATGGGGGAAGCCCACACATAATTGGCTTTCAGGCTCAGGTGGGAAGGGGGGAAGGGAGGGGGTCACATCTAGAAGCCCCATTTTCAACTTCAGGTGTCTCCACCTTATGGTCTAGTAAATGCCGGATCTCTCTACCATCTTCCCCCTTGCTATTCCTGTCCCCACACACCCCAAACCCCCGCTGTCCACCTCTGAGGCCTCCTTCCTCCCCTGACACCTCCAAAATTGACCTTTTCCTGGAAACCTTGGCTCCAGGTGAGTGCAGTTCCAGCCCTGCCCATTGCAACTTCTGGCGCTGTAGGGATGAGAGAGAGCTGCTGGCCAATCAGATTGTTTTGTGGCTCTCCAAGGTGGGGCTTCCTTTCCAGGGCAGGGGCAGGAGCCCCCCAGCAGCCAGTGAATGCTCATTGGAGCGTGGAATGGTTATGGGGAAGGCAGTGTCAGTGGGTCATGTTCTCCATCAACCCTTCAGATGTGGGACAAGAAACACCCCCATCCAAAAAACCCTGGCTATTCATCATTTGTGTCTTCACTTGAAGGCTGCAGTGACCACAACTTGGAGAATAAAAGGAAACTTGCATTTTAGAGCAAATTCCTTCAATGCCAGACCTCTTATTGTGCTTAACAACCAATGTAGTGTTGTTGTTGTAATGTCACAATAATCACAACTCACAAGGACACTTCTTTAAAACAATGAAATCTTCCAAAATGTGTTTCACGAGGTTGAGAATGGACATTGGAGTAGAGAAGGAATAGGGTGGTTTGACAAGGTCAATTTTCAGAAGACTTTTCCAGTTGTTACGTGCGCAAAGTTTTAATTGTAAATTTTTGATAAGTTCAATCTGGTCTTAATCACAGCTTGATGTGGTTTTGCTGGTCTATAATTGTAATGTCTGGAGATAGCTGAACGACTTCACTGGTTAAGGCATCATATATTTTTTATTATCTGATGGAATCTGGTCATCACTGGCTAGGCCAGCATTTGGTGCCCATCCATGATTTCATAAGAACATAAGAACTAGAAGCAAGAGTAGACTATATGGCCCCTCGAGCCTGCTCCGCCATTCAATAAGATCATGGTTGATCTTTTCGTGGACTCAGCTCCACTTACCCACCCGCTCACCATAACCCTTAATTCCTTTACTGTTCATTTCCCTTCAGAAGGTGATGCTGAGCTGTCTTCCTGAATTGCTGCACTGTTTGAGGTGTAGAAACAACCAAACACAGTGGCGTTAGGGATGGCGTTCCAGAATTTTGACCCAGCGACAGTTACTTTTCAGTGTATCTTCACACATACATTTTTCCCTCTGGGGAATAATGGGAGAAAGTGGTGGAAGGATTCCAGAGCTGCTTATCAGCCCGTTGAACCACAATATTAACTCTTTTCATGACCAACAAGTCCTGACATTGGACTTGAACCTGGTGCTTCTGGTTCAGAGATAGGGGCACAATCCAATCACGCCATTCAGCAACACAGAAGGAATGGTGATATATTTCCAAGTTCAGATAGTGTGTGGAGGACCTTACAGGTGGTGGTGTTTCTGTGCATCTGCTGCCCATGCCCTTCTAGGTTGTAGAAGCTTTGGGCTTGCAAGCTGCTGTTGGAGGAACATTGCTGTGTTATGCCAGTTCAGCTTGCAGACGAAGCACTGCTGCCGCTGTGCGTCGGAGGTGGAGGATGTGAATGTTGAAGTTGGAGGATGGGCTGCTAATCAAACAGGCTGCTTTGGTTTGGCTGGTGTCAAGCTTCCTGAGTGTTGTTGGAGCCACCTTCCTCCAGGCAAGTGGAGATTATTTCATCACATTCCCAACTTATGCCTTGTAGATAATGGCCAGGCTTTGAGGAGTCAGGAGACAGTTATTTACTTAAGAATTCCTAGCCTCTGATTTGCTCTTGTAGCCACAGTATTTATATGGTTATTCCAGTTTCTGATTGATGATAACCCTGAAGATGATGATAAAGGGGATTCAATGATTCACTGCTGAATTTCAAGGGGAGATGGTTAGGTTCTCTCTTGTCGGACATGGTCATTGCCCAGCACTTGCGTGGCAGGAACATTATTTGCCACTTACTGGTCCAAGCCTGGATATTGTCCATTGCATTTGGACATGGACTGCTTCAGTATCTGAGGAGTCGTGAATGGTGCTGAACATTGTGCAGTCATCAGCGAGCATCCCCATTGCTGACCTTATAGAGTCATAGAGGTTTACAGCATGGAAACAGGCCCTTCGGCCCAACTTCTCCATGCCATCCTTTTCTTTTAACCCCTAAGCTAGACCCAATTGCCTGCATTTGGCCCATATCCCTCTCTACCCATCTTACCCATGTAACTGTGTAAATGCTTTTTAAAAGACAAAATTGTACCCGCCTCTACTACTACCCCTGGCAGCTTGTTCCATGATGTGGAGATGCCGGCATTGGACTGGGGTAAACACAGTAAGAAGTCTCACAACACCAGGTTAAAGTCCAACAGGTTTATTTGGTAGCAAAAGCCACTAACTTTCGGAGCGCTGCTCCTTCGTCAGGTAAGTGGGAGTTCTGTTCACAAACAGGGCATATAAAGACACAAACTCAATTTACAAAATAATGGTTGGAATGTGAGTCTTTACAGACTCGCATTCCAATCATTATTTTGTAAATTGAGTTTGTGTCTTTATATTCCCTGTTTGTGAACAGAACTCCCACTTACCTGACGAAGGAGCAGCGCTCCGAAAGCTCGTGGCTTTTGCTACCAAATAAACCTGTTGGACTTTAACCTGGTGTTGTGAGACTTCTTAGCTTGTTCCAGACACTCACCACTCTCTGTGTGAAAAAATTGCCCCTCTGGACACTTTTGTATCTCTCCCCTCTCACCTTAAACCTATGCCCTCTAGTTTTAGACTCCCCTACCTTTGGGAAAAGATATTGACTATCCAAATGATCTGTGCCCCTCATTATTTTATAGACCTTTATAAAATCACCCCTCAGCCTTTTACGCTCCAGAGAAAAAAGTCCCAGTCTATCCAACCTCTCCTTATAGCTCAAACCATCAAGTCCCGGTAGCATCCTAGTAAATCTCTTCTGCACTCTTTCTTGTTTAATAATATCCTTTCTATAATAGGGTGACCAGAACTGTACACAGTATTCCAAGTGTGGCCTTACCAATGTCTTGTACAACTTCAATAAGACGTCCCAACTCCTGTATTCAATGTTCTGACCAATGACACCAAGCATGCCGAGTGCCTTCTTCACCACTCTGTCTACCTGTGACTCCACTTTCAAGGAGCTATGAACATGTACCCCTTGATCTCTTATAATGGAAGGAAAGTCATTGGTGAAGCAGCTATAGATGGTTGGGCCTGGGACACTACCCTGAGCAACTCTGGCAATGATATCCTGGAGCTGAGATGATTGACCCTCAATACCCACAAGCACAATCAACCAGTGGAAAGTTTTCCCCGATTCCCATTGACTCCAGTTTTGCTCAGACACCTTGATGCCACACTCGGTCAAATGCTGCCTTAATGTCAGGATCAGTCACTCTCACCTCACCTCTGCTGTTCATCTCTTTTGTCCAATGTTTGAACCAAGGCATTAATGAGGTCAGGACTGAATGACCCTGGCAGAACCCAAACTGAGTATCCATGAGCAGGTCATTGCTAAGTAAGTGTCACTTGATAGCACAGTTGGCGACCCCTTCCATTACTTTACTGATGATCAAGAGTAGACTGATGGGGTGATAATTGGCCAGATTAGATTGTCCTGCTTTTCTTTTGCGAACAGGACAAACCTGGGAAATTTACCACATTGTCGGGTAGATGCCAGTGTTGTAACTGCACTGGAAGTTTGGCCAGGGGCACGGCAAGTTCTGGAGCACAAGTCTTCAACACTATTGCTGAAATATTGTCAGAGCTCATAGCCTTTGCAGCAACCAGTGCCTTCAGCTGTTTATTGATATTACATGGAGTGAATGGAATTGGCTGAAGACTGACATCTGTGATGCTGGGGACCTCTGGAGGAAGAAGCTTAGAAACTTAGAAACCCTACAGTGCAGAAAGAGGCCATCTGGCCCATCGAGTCTGCACCGACCACAATCCCACTCAGATCCTACCCCCATATCCCTACATATTTACTCACTAATCCCTCTAACCTATGCATCTCAGGACACTAAGGGGCAATTTTAGCATGGCCAATCAACCTAACCCGCACATCTTTGGACTGTGGGAGGAAACCGGAGCACCCGAAGGAAACCCACGCAGACACGAGGAGAATGTGCAAACTCCACACAGACAGTGACCCGAGCCGGGAATCGAACCCAGGTCCCTGGAGTTGTGAAGCAGCAGTGCTAACCACTGTGCTACCGTGCCGCCCCACGGACACTGAGATGGATCATCCACTCGGCACTCTGGCTGAAGGTGGCTGCACATTTTCTTTACATCATTTAATCATTGGTGTGCAGAGTAATTAATTTTTCCAAGGCTGCAAGTTGTTGTTGGTGATAAAGTGAAAAGGTTCATTATGTTCATATGTCATTTCTTTGTCCAATACTTTAGAATAAATGGGTTGAAGTCTACAATAATCAATATTTATCATTTATTCTTCACCAAACTTATTTTGAGAAACAATTATTGAAGAGTTGAATTATTTTATTTTAAAATGTCTTGTTCCAGAGGTGAGGAATCAAACAACATTAATTACTTTACTCGATAATAAATCATTCCTTATTCCAGAATCGTTCTGGTTAGAGGATCGAAGTATAAACTCTATGGAGTTAATGCAAGTTTGGGCTTTGATCCAAATCCACTGAAATTGTTTGAGACCAAAAGGCAACATCATTTGGAATTTCCTCCTCCTTCCCCAGATTCTGATTTCTGAAGCAGGAATTTTGTTACAAGCGACTTTATTATTTATCTAGAAACAACTTGAAACTTTATAAACAACAAATAGAAATTCAATGTTTAAAGAGGGAGAATGATTGAGTTGACACGAGAAGCATTCATACTGACAGCTGCATTGTTCTCATCTTTCAACATCCAGGAAGCTATGGGCTGTGTTCAACGGCAGCCACTTTGAACAGACAGCCAGTAACAGCAACACACGATCGTGCCAGTAACCTTTCACCACCTCTACAATCAGGGTGGGTCACCCAGTTAATAATGGGACTGATTAAAATGCTTATTTCTGTTCTGATTTAATGTATTTATTATGACAGTGCTACCTCTAAAATGTGACCGAGAGGAGGCAGATATCAGAGTTTATGCCAGAGTTCTCCCATGTGCACAGATAATCCAGATTTCTACCAAAGCAGTGGAACATGAATACTGATGTTGTTCATGAAGTAATCACTGTTCTGTATTAATATTGATTCTGGGTAGCTGCACTAAAGACTGTGTATTAATATATTCATGTCTTCACCAGAGGTGTCATCACAAGTCACTGGCGTGGGAAACAAAGAAGCAGCCTGGGGTGAACACCACCCTATTAATAAAGTTATTTTTAACCCTCCATGCTTCTTCGGGTCAATTCTCCAATACATAACAATCATTTGCAGCTGAATCCTACTCCAGATACCTACTGTTTATTAACCCTGTACACACAGCAATACAGCACAGAAACAGGCCCTTCGGCCCAACTGATCCATGCCGACCATGGTGCCCTCCCAGCTAGTCCCACTTGCCCGCGTTTGGCCCGTATCCCTCTAATCCTTTCTCATGGGACTTCCGTTTTCTTTGCAACTCCAAACACATTGATTTGAATCATCTTGTCTTTCTTTGTGAATTGAGCACGGTGCAGGGACTAAAACCAAAGCTTTCTGCACGGGATGTTTATCCGACAAATCATCTTTCACATCTTTGAGAAAATACATCTGTCTGATCCTGACAATATGTACACATTTAAATACAGCACCAATCAACATTAAGTATTTATTATTGATCTCTAACGAAAGGTCACAGACAGGAAATACTTTTTTCTTCACAGTTGCTGCCTGACCGACATTTCCTGTTTTTCCCAATATTAACATGTTGGCAATTGTTTCATAATACTGATGGGAACTCGGTTTGTAATGCTGATATTTATCCTGAAATAAAAAGCTTCCAGTCGTAATTAGCTCTTGTAATATGTACAATTACACCATAATGAAAAAGTCATTCCTTCATCAAGAATGCAATTGTTATGTATGTTGGGGCATAGCCCCTTTAAGGGAATGGGTCATGTGACCTCAGGTGTGGGGTGAGCTGTTGGGATCCGCCCAGAGTGGGCAGTCAATGTTTGAGGCATGGCGAGACTAGACCAAATAAAGACTGTGGACTAGTTATTGAGCCTCAGTACAAGAAGCTTTAACAGTAACAGTAGAATTTAACACCATTAAGGACCTGGTTGTCCTTGTGCATCAGTCACTGAAGGTAAGCATACAAATGGTATGATGGCCTTCATTGCAAGAGGTTCAAGCAAAATCACAAATGGAAGGGTAAAGTGTGGTGGAAATAATCTTTTGAGGTGTGTCTATTTCAATGCCAGGAGAATTGTGGGGAAGGCAGATGAGCTGAAGGCGTGGATAGACACATGGAAATATGACATTATAGCCATTAGTGAAACTTGGCTACAGGAGGGGCAGGACTGGCAGCTCAATGTTCCAGGGTTCCAATGTTTCAGGCGGGATAGAGGCAGAGGGATAAAAGGTCGGGGGGTGGCATTGTTGGTCAGGGAAAATGTTACAGCGGTACTCAGGCAGGATAGATTAGGGAGCTTGTCTACAGAGGCCCGATGGGTGGAGCTGAGAAACAAGAAAAGTATGACCACCTTAATGGGGTTGTATTATAGACCACCCAATAGTCAGCGAGAATTGGAGGAGCAAATCAGCGGAGAGATAGCTGACAACTGCAAGAAACACAAAGTTGTGAGAGTAGGGGATTTTAATTTTCCACATATAGACTGGGACTCGCATACTGTTAAAGGTTTAGACGGGGTAGAGTTTGTAAAATGTGTTCAGGAGAATTTTCTACATCAGTATATAGAGGTGCCAACTAGAGAGGATGCGATATTGGATCTCCTATTGGGAAATGAGTTAGGGCAGGTGATGGATGTGAGTGTGAGGGAACACTTTGGATCCAGTGATCATAATGCCATTAGTTTCAACCTGATCGTGGATAAGGATAGATCTGGTCCTCGGGTTGAAGTTCTGAACTGGAAAAAGGCCAAATTTGATGAAATGAGAAGGGATCTGGAAAGTGTGGATTGGCACAGGCTGTTCTCTGGTAAGGATGTAAATGGAAAGTGGGAGGCCTACAAAGGAGAAATTTTGAGAGTGCAGAGTTTGTATGTTCCTGTCAGGATTAAAGGCAAAGTAAATAGGAATAAGGAACACTGGTTCTCGAGGGACATTGTAACACTGATTAAGAGGAAGAGAGAGTTGTATGAAATGTACAGGCAGCAAGGAACAGATCAGATACTCGAGGAGTATAAAAAGTGCAAGAAGCTACTTAAGAGGGAAATCAGGAGGGCTAATAGAAGACATGAGGTTGCTTTGGCAGACAAAGTGAAGGAAAATCCAAAGAGCTTCTATAGGTATGTTAGGAGTAAAAGGATAGTGAGGGATAAAATTGGTCCTCTTGAAGACCAGAGTGGTAGACTGTGTATGGAACCAAAAGAGATGGGGGAGATACTAAATGGTTTTTTTGCATCCGTATTTACTGAGGAAACGGGCATGGAGTCTACGGAAATAGGGCAAACAGGTAGGGAGGTCATGGAACCTTTACAGATTAAAGGGGAGGAGGTGCTCGCTGTCTTGAGACAAATCAGAGTGGATAAATCCCCAGGACCGGACAGGGTATTCCCACGGACCTTGAGGGAAGCTAGTGTTGAACTTGCAGGGGCCCTGGCAGACATATTTAAAATGTCAGTATTCACGGGGGAGGTGCCGGATGATTGGAGGGTGGCTCATGTTGTTCCGTTGTTTAAAAAAGGTTCCAAAAGAAATCCAGGAAATTATAGGCCAGTAAGTTTGACGTCGGTGGTGGGCAAGTTATTGGAAGGTGTGATAAGGGATAGGATCTACAAATATTTGGATAGACAGGGACTTATTAGGGAGAGTCAACATGGCTTTGTGCGTGGTAGGTCATGTTTGACCAATCTATTAGAGTTTTTCGAGGAGGTTACCAGGAAAGTGGATGAAGGGAAGGCGGTGGATGTTGTCTACCTGGATTTCAGCAAGGCCTTTGACAAGGTCCCTCATGGGAGGTTAGTTAGGAAGGTTCAGTCGCTAGGTATACATGGGGAGGTAGTAAATTGGATTAGACACTGGCTCAATGGAAGAAGCCAGAGAGTGGTTGTGGAGGATTGCTTCTCTGAGTGGAGGCCTGTGACTAGTGGTGTGCCGCAGGGATCGGTGTTGGGTCCATTGTTGTTTGTCATCTATATCAATGATCTGGATGATAATGTGGTAAATTGGATCAGCAAGTTTGCTGATGATACAAAGATTGGAGGTATAGTGGACAGTGAGGAAGGTTTTCAAAGCTTGCAGTGGGATTTGGACCAACTAGAAAAATGGGCTGAAAAATGGCAAATGGAATTTAATGCAGACAAGTGTGAGATATTGCACTTTGGAAGGACAAACCAAAGAAGATCGTACAGGGTAAATGGTAGGACTCTGAAGAGTGCAGTTGAACAAAGGGATCTGGGAATACAGGTACAGAATTCCCTAAAAGTAACCTAACAGGTGGATAGGGTCGTAAAGGGTGCCTTTGGTACATTGGCCTTTATAAATCGGAGTATCGAGTATAAAAGTTGGAGTGTTGGTAAGGTTATATAAGGCATTGGTGAGGCCGAATTTGGAGTATTGTGTACAGTTTTGGTCACCTAGTTACAGGAAGGATGTAAATAAGGTTGAAAGAGTGCAGAGAAGGTTCACAAGGATGTTGCCGGGACTTGAGAAGCTGAGTTACAGAGAGAGATTGAATAGGTTGGGACTTTATTCCCTGGAGCATAGAAGATTGAGGGGAGATTTGATCGAGGTGTATAAGATTTTGATGGGTACAGATAGAGTGAATGCAAGCAGGCTTATTCCGCTGAGGCGAGGGGAGAAAAAAACCAGAGGGCATGGGTTAAGGGTGAAAGGAGAAAAGTTTAAAGGGAATATTAGGGGGGGCTTCTTCACGGAGAGAGTGGTGGGAGTGTGGAATGAGCTGCCGGATAAAGTGGTAAATGCGGGGTCACTTTTAACATTTAAGAAAAACTTGGACGGGTTCATGGATGAGAGGGGTGTGGAGGGATATGGTCCAAGTGCAGGTCAGTGGGACGAGGCAAAAAATGGTTCGGCACAGACAAGAAGGGCCAAAAGGCCTGTTTCTGAGCTGTAATTTTCTATGGTTCTATGGTTGTGTGTGACATCCTTGTGGACTGTAACCCCCAGACTGACTGATGCCCTGATGAGAGAGTGAGTTTGAAGTCAGTGGAAGTTTTATTTACCCCGGTGGAGCCGTGCAGATCATTCCTTCTTTTCCTGCACTGTAGGGTGGTCCTTTGACTGACAAATCCCCAGGGCCTGATGGAATCTATCCAAGGCTGCCCAGGAAGACGAGAGATGAAATCGCTGGGCCTCTGACGCAAATCTTTGTCTCGTCACTGGACACAGGTGAGGTCCCAGAGGATTGGTGGATAGCTAATGTGGTCCCGTTACTTAAGAAGGGTAGGAAGGATAACCCGGGTAATTATAGGCCGGTGAGCTTGACGTCCGTGGTAGGGAAGTTGTTGGATAAGATTCTTAGAGATAGGATGTATGCGCATTTAGAAAGGAATAAACTCATTAACGATAGTCAGTAAGGTTTTGTGAGAGGGAGGTCATGCCTCACTAACCTGGTGGAGTTTTTTGAAGAAGTGACTAGAATGGTTGACGAGGGAAGGGCCGTGGGATGTCGTCTATATGGACTTTAGTAAAGCGTTTGACAAAGTCCCTCATGGTAGGTTGGTGCAAAAGGTTGGATCTCATGGGATAAAGGGGGAGGTGGCTAGATGGGTGGAGAACTGGCTTGGTCACAGAAGACAGAGGGTGGTAGTGGAAGGGTCTTTTTCCGGCTGGATGCCTGTGACTAGTGGTGTTCCACAGGGCTCTGTATTGGGACCTCTGCTGTTTGTGATTTATATAAACGATCTGGAAGAAGGTGTAACTGGGGTGATCAGTAAGTTTGCGGACGACACAAAAATGGCTGGACTTGCGGACAGTGAGGAACATTGTCAGAAGCTACAGAAGGATATAGATAGGCTGGAAATTTGGGCAAAGAAATGGCAGATGGAGTTCAATCCAGATAAATGCGAAGTGATGCATTTTGGTAGAACTAACGTAGGGAGGAGCTATACGATAAATGGCAGAACCAGAAATGGTGTAGATACACAGAGGGACCTGGGTGTGCAAGTCCACAGATCCTTGAAGGTGACGTCACAGGTGAAGAAGGTAGTGAATAAGGCATATGGCATGCTTGCCTTTATAGGACGGGGCATAGAGTATAAAAGTTGGGGTCTGATGTTGCAGTTGTATAGAACATTGGTTCGGCCGCATTTGGAATACTGCGCCCAGTTCTGGTCGCCACACTACCAGCAGGACGTGGAGGCTTTAGAGAGATTGCAGAGGAGGTTTACCAGGATGTTGCCTGGTATGGAAGGGCTTAGTTGTGAGAAGAGATTGGGTAAACTGGGGTTGTTCTCACTGGAAAGACAGAGGATGAGGGGTGACCTAATAGAGGTGTATAAAATTATGAAAGGCATAGATAGGGTGAACGGTGGGAAGCTTTTTCCCAGGTCGGTGGTGACGTTCACGAGGGGTCATCGCTTCAAGGTGAGGGGGGGGAGGTTTAACACGGATATCAGAAGGAAGTAATTTACACAGAGGGTGGTGGGGGCCTGGAATGCGCTGCCGGGCAAGGTGGTGGAGGCAGACACACTGGGAATTTTTAAGACTTATCTAGATAGCCAATGAATGGAGTGGGAATGGAGGGATACAAAAGAATGGTCTAGTTTGGACCAGGGAGCGGCGCGGGCTTGGAGGGCCGAAGGGCCTGTTCCTGTGCTGTACTGTTCTTTGTTCTTTCCCATTGGCCACAGATGCTGACCTTTCCGGTGACCACCTCCCAGGCGGGAGAGGGCAGGTGGGAGACCCTCCTGCTCCCATCCTGAGGAGAGAGGACCTTCCGCCTTTCCTGGAAGGTCTGGTGGAAAATCTGCAGGGAGGCCTCGCTGAAATGTGGAGTGAGGGTTTGGTTCTGTTTGGCACCAAAATGAAGCAGAAGTTTACATCATTTACACGGTGGCACAGTGGTTAGCACTGCTGCTTCACAGCTCCAGGGACCTGGGTTCGATTCCCGGCTTGGGTCACTGTCTGTGTGGAGTTTGCACATTCTCCCCGTGTCTGCGTGGGTTTCCTCCGGGTGCTCCGGTTTTCTCCCACAGTACAAAGATGTGTGGGTTAGGTGGATTGGCCATGCTAAATTGACCCTCGTGTCAGGGGGACTAGCAGGGTAAGTGCATGGGGTTAGGGCCTGGATGGGATTGTGGTTGGTGCAGACTCGATGGGCTGAATGGCCTCCTCCTGCACTGTAGGGATTCTATGATTCATTCCCAACCCACATAGAGTGAATGTGTGGGTGCCACTGAACTATGGAGCAGAACCTTTGACCCCATGATAAGTTCCTGGCATCCTGCCACGAGATTCAATGACCGCTCACTGATGCATAATTAATGAGCAGGAAATCAGCTGGAAAATTCCAACATGCCGCCCAGCAGGAATCGTGCCAACTTTCCGCCCATCCACACAACTCGTCTCCGGAATGGCAATTTCCACTTCATGCCGCTCCCACACACAGCATCTCCCTTTGTCCACTTCACTAACTTGAACCAACTCTGCTATTGGCCAAACACTAACATGTGTTCAAACAGACCCCCAATGGAAATTAATCAGCAACTAACCTGAAAGTGTTGATGTTCCCTTTAAATTGCAGTGGTGGGGGACCCTTCCTGCTCCTGAATTCATCTTCAGCTGTGTATTTCACAGGGGCTGTGAGCTGGAGTGGTGAGGTCGAGAATGGCAGCTTTGGTGTCAAATCAGAGTGCGGTGCTGACTGACAAAATGATCTGCTGACTCTGTGCTTTCTCCTTACAGTCCTCATGTCCACACAACTGACCTCCTCAAGGTGGCGCCCACTGTTGGCCATGCTGGACATGTACACACATGGTGCAGACACATTTTGGTTTGAAAGTAGCACCTGTGGCGCAGAGGCCAGCAGCGCTATGGAGCTGAACTTTGTGACCACGAGGGTTTTTAAAAATACTTGACATAAGCAACAACACATCCAATTGGATCTTTCTGTACTGCAGCTGTGTGACAAGGAATTATTCTCAAAGTGGTGAATGAGGCAACAAGTGAAAGCATTCGTCAATTGGGGGGGAGACAAGCTAGAATTTGACATTATTTGTACACAGGGGATATCTTTCTGGAATCTCACATCAGCAGAAACTCTTCATCAACTATTTCATAAACTGACTGAAGGATTTGTCATTCTATTTGGACAGGATATTGGTAAATATAAATTATAATCATGATGCTATTTGCTCTTAACTTAAAAATGAGTTTGGCGCTAGATTGAATAAGGTAAAAGTTGAGGCTCAGTTTTAATCAAATAAATCAGAAAATCTCTTGGCTCCAAGTCCAATGATCTGCTCAGGTTACGCTCAATGTAGAAAATTGATGTAAAACTAATAAATACACGGCAATGAACAAAACACAAGCTGAGGACAGCATGTTGCCCATGTGGCATTTTTAACAGAAAATAACATGAATAATTGTGTCAATTTGTGAATTGATATGGCCAGAACAAACATGGCTTTAGTTCTAACAAAAGAGCTTGTTTTTACTTTTTGCTACAAAGCCGACAAAAAGGAAGGAAACTGGCCAGACCACCTGGCATCGACCAGGGAATTAACAATAACACTGTTGACCTGAAAACTCCTCCTTACTAACATCTGGGGGCTTGTGCCAAAAAATGGGAGCACTGTCTCTCAGACAGATCAAGCAACAGCCTGACCTAGTCATACTCACAGAATCATATCCTACAGATTAATGTCATGATCCCTGGGTATACAGACCCATCAAAGGTGGCAGGTGGCACAGTGGTGTACATTTGGGAAGGTTGCCTTGGGAGTTCCCAACATCAACTCTGGATCATAGCACCAGTCAAATATGGGCAGGGAAACCTCTTGCTGATTACCATGTGCCGTCCCCCCTCAACTGATGAATCAGTACCCCTTCATGTTAGACACCACTTGGCAAGGGTGGCAAGGGAGCAGGATGTACTCTGAGTGGGGACCTTCAATGTCCATCATCAACAGTGGCTCGATAATCCCACCACAGACCGAGCTGGCCAGGTCTGAAAGGACAAAGCCGCTGGACTGGGACTGCAGCAGCAGGTGGTGAGGAAACCAGCAAAAGGGAAAAACATGCAGAGTTTCATCTTCACATTGAGAATAGCCTCTATTGAGTTGTATGCCACGACCACTGTGTTAAACTCGACATCCATGAGGCGCTGTGAGCCATCAGCCGCAGCAGAATTGTACTCAACCACAACCTGTAACCTCATGATCCGGTATATCCCCCACTCTACCATTACCACTAAGCCAGGGGATCAACCCTGGTTCAATGGAGAGTGCAGGAGGACATGCCAGGACATACCAGGCATACTTAAAAATGGAGTATCAACCTGGTGAAGCTACAACACAGGACTGCTTGCATGCCAAACATAATTTACAGCAAATGATAGAGCTAAGGTGGTGTCAAAGGGTGATCCCACAGCAAATAGATCAGATCTAAGCTCTACAATCCTGCCGCATTCAGCTGTGGTGGTGGACAATTAAACAACTCACTGGAGGAGGAGACTCCACAAATATCGCCATCTCAGTGATGGAGGAGCCCAGCACATCAGTGAAAAAGATAAGGCTGAAGTATTCACAGCAATCTTCCACCAGAAGTGCCGAGTGGATGATCCATCTCAGCCTCCTCCAGTTCTCCCCAACATTTCAGATACCAGTCTCAGCCAATTCAATTCACTGCACATGATATCAAGAAACAACTAAACACACTGGATACTGCAAAGTCAATGGGCCTTGACAGCATTCAAGCAATAGTCTTGAAAACTCCAGAACTTGCCACTTCCCTAACCAAGCTTTTCCTGTACAGTTACAACACTGGCATCGACTCAACAATTTGGAAAATTGCTCAGGTTATGTTCTGTCTACAAAAAACAGATTAAATCCAACCCAGCCAATAGAAGGGGTCATCAACAGTGCACCCCTTCTGAACTGTTGATGACCCCTTCATCAACAGTGATGTTACTCAACTTACTCAACAATAACCTGCTCAGTTAGGGTTCTACCAGGTTCACTCAGCTCCGGACCCCATTACAACCTTGGTTCAAACATGGACAAAAGAGCTGAATGCCAGCGGTGAGGTGAGAGTGACTACCCTTTGACACCAAGGCAGCATTTGACCAAGTATGGCATCAATGAACCCTGGCAAAACTGGAGCCAATGGGAAACATGTGGAAAACACCCCACTGCTTGGAGTCATACCTAGCACAAAGGAAAATAGTTGTTGGAAGATAGTCATCTCAGCTCCAAGACATCACTGCAGGAGTTCCTCAGGGTCGTGTCGTAGTCCCAACCACCTTCAGCTGCTTCATCAGTGACCTTCCCTCCATCATAAGGTCAGAAGTGGGGATGTTTATTAATGACTGCACAATGTTCAGCACCATTCATGACTCCTGAGATGAAGGAGTCCATGTCGAAATGCAGCAAGACCTGGACAACATTCTGACTTGGGCTGATAAGTGGCAGGAACATTTGCACGACACTTTTCGTCAAAAGTCAATGGATTCATCTTCCTGATTGTCCTCTATTTAACCGAGTTTAATCTGCACCAAAATTTATGAAAAATCAGCTCTATAACCGACTCAGTTAGAGTCATAGAGCCATAGAGGTTTACAGCATGGAAACAGGCCCATCGGCCCAACTTGTCCATGCTGCCCTTTTTTTTAAAAAAACCTCTGAACTAATCCCAATTGCCCACATTTGGCCCATATCCCTCTATACCCATCGTACCCATGTAACTATCTAAATGCTTTTTAAAAGATAAAATTGTACCCGCCTCTACTACTACCTCTGGCAGCTTGTTCCAGACACTCACCACCCTCTGTGTGAAAACATTGCCCCTCTGGACACGTTTGTATCTCTCCCCTCTCACCTTAAACCTATGCCCTCTAGATTTAGACTCCACTACCTTTGGGAAAAGATATTGACTATCTACCTTGTCTATGCCCCTCATTATTTTATAGACCTCTATAGGGTCACCCCTCAGCCCCCTACACTCCAGAGAAAAAAGTCCCAGTCTATTCAGCCTCTCCTTGGGCTGTTGTAGGCTGCAAAGAGACATAGATAGGATGCAAAGCTGGGCTGAAAAATGGCAAATGGAGTTTAACCCTGATAAATGTGAGGTGATTCATTTTGGTAGGACTAATTTAAATGTGGATTACAGGGTCAAAGGTAGGGTTCTGAAGACTGTGGAGGAACAGAGAGATCTTGGGGTCCATATCCACAGATCTCTAAAGGTTGCCACTCAAGTGGATAGAGCTGTGAAGAAGGCCTATAGTGTGTTAGCTTTTATTAACAGGGGGTTGGAGTTTAAGAGCCGTGGGGTTATGCTGCAAATGTACAGGACCTTGGTGAGACCACATTTGGAATATTGTGTGCAGTTCTGGTCACCTCACTATAAGAAGGATGTGGAAGCGCTGGAAAGAGTGCAGAGATTTACCAGGATGCTGCCTGGTTTGGAGGGTAGGTCTTATGAGGAAAGGTTGAGGGAGCTAGGGCTGTTCTCTCTGGAGCGGAGGAAGCTGAGGGGAGACTTAATAGAGGTTTATAAAATGATGAAGGGGATAGATAGAGTGAACGTTCAAAGACTATTTCCTCGGGTGGATGGAGCTATTACAAGGGGGCATAACTATAGGGTTCGTGGTGGGAGATATAGGAAGGATATCAGAGGTGGGTTCTTTACGCAGAGAGTGGTTGGGGTGTGGAATGGACTGCCTGCAGTGATAGTGGAGTCAGACACTTTTGGAACATTTAAGCGGTTATTGGATAGGCACATGGAGCACACCAGGATGATAGGGAGTGGGATAGCTTGATCTTGGTTTCAGATAAAGCTCGGCACAACATCGTGGGCCGAAGGGCCTGTTCTGTGCTGTACTGTTCTATGTTCTATGTTCCTTATAACTCAATCCATCAAGTCCCGGTAGCATCTTAGTAAATCTTTTCTGCACTCTTTCTAGTTTAATAATATCCTTTCTATAATAGGGTGACCAGAATTGCACACAGTATTCCAAGTGTGGCCTTACCAATGTCTTGTACAACTTCAACAAGACGTCCCAACTCCTGTATTCAATGTTCTGACCGATGAAACCAAGCATGCCGAATGCCTTCTTCACCACTCTGTCCACCTGTGACTCCACTTTCAAGGAGCTATGAACATGTACCCCGAGTTCTCTTTGTTCTGTAACTCTTCCCAACGCCCTACCATTAACTGAGTAAGTCCTGCCCTGATTCAATCTACCAAAATGCATCACCTCGCATTTGTCTAAATTAAACTCCATCTGCCATTTGTCAGCCCACTGGCCCAATTGATTAAGATCCTGTTGCAATTGGAGATAACTTTCTTCACTATCCACCATGCCACCAATCTTGGTGTCATCTGCAAACTTCCTAACCATGCCCCCTATATTCTCATCCAAATCATTAATATAATTACATTCTCCTCAGTGACTACAAGTATCCTGAGGCAGGCCTGAAAAGACAGTTCCAAACAAGCCAATAACATCAACCTCTCCCCACATCTTAAATAACACAAGAAATGGAATAAAAACAGGAAATGCTGGAAAACCCAGCAGGTCTGACAGCAACTGTGGAGAGAGAAACTGAGTTAATGATTTGAGTCTGTATGACTCTTCTACATAGCTGGAGGGAGAAGTGTCATGCATTGTTTAATCTGGGAGGGGGTGGAGTAGAATAGAAGGTCAGGGATAGGTCGGAGCTAAGAAGAGATTGAGAAAGATGTCAGGACACAAGACCAAGGGGGTGTTAATGGTGCCATTTACAAGAAAGATCATGGTAAGGAACTTCCATTGAGCAGATGATCCTTTAAAGGTCCCGAGGATTGTTCCTCTGCCACTCACTTTCCTCAGTGAAAACTTCACTGTCTGGAAATTTCCTGTAAAACGTGTAACAGTGGGATCTTATCTACTTAACTCGATCCTGCCCCTACCCTCTGACAAAGACAGGCTCCTGAATCTTTCAATTCCTTCCACCAATCAAAATGGCAGCAGGGCCAGTCGAGGTTCAATTGGGGCACTAAATGTGGCAATGCCATCTGGCTCTGCCCTGTTAACGTCAGGCAAAGCAGCTGAAAACCCACTGCAACATTTTCTAAAGCACACATTGTTAAAGGTTAAGCTCCGAAAGGTAGTTTTTACATATTTGTTGTGCTGTCATGTGCTGCTTTTGTTTTATTTAGCAGAGTAACATTTAACTGCAATGTCTCATTGCTATTATGACACTGCCTATTTATAACTAAATTACACTGGATCTGTCTTAAATATACTGTCTGGAATTGTCAGACATTGAGGGGATGTGACTGCATCAGTCAGAAAGAGTCCGGGTTAATTCTGACCTTCCACTGTGGGGGTATTGCTGGGCATCGCCACAGCCCACAAACCGACACTGATAGTTAGTGAAGTCAGCGTTGCTGGAATACACGACCAACTCATCTTACTAACGTGCAAAGAAATAAATCACCACATTCAGCCAAGGGTTGAATTACACGCTGAGGTATCTGCTGGGATTCTCTGACCTTGCTTACCCACCACCCCTGCCAGAAAGAACAGAGAATTTGGCACTCAGCCAAAGCTCCATTCGCTGCGGCGGCACCAGAGAATCCCAGCCACGGGCGAGGTTGGAGAATCCCAGCCACGGGCGAGGTTGGAGAATCCCAGCCACGGGCGAGGTTGGAGAATCCCAGCCACGGGCGAGGTTGGAGAATCCCAGCCACGGGCGAGGTTGGAGAATCCCAGCCACGGGCGAGGTTGGAGAATCCCAGCCACGGGCGAGGTTGGAGAATCCCAGCCACGGGCGAGGTTGGAGAATTCTAGCCATATTTTTTTTATACATACTTTTTAATTCAGTTGTTGCAGAGAAGATTTTTGTGGCCCTTTCCAGTCTGTAATCAGGATGTCTGTGTGCAAGGTGTGTGTATTTTCTTACCCTCAGAGTGCAATTTCCTAATTTAAAATACATTCCAGCAGCGAGTTTCTTGGCAATTTAAAAAAAGAAATATTATCATTTTTCCCTGATGATTAAAAAGTGACATCTCAATCTCTCCGCTCACTCCACTATAATCACAAGTTAAGCTGCAGCTACCCTAACAGGTGTAGTGGCCATTTTCACAAAGTCTGATCTTAGAGTTGGCAATACCTGGCATCCTCATGTTTGTATTGAGCAGAACGCTATCATGGGATATGGATGTCACTGACAAGACCTGATTTTATTGAGTGGCTTCAACCATTCAGAGGGGATTTAAGAACCAACAGCATTGCTGTGGCTCTGGAGGAACATTTAGACCAGACCGGGTAAGGGTGGCAGATTTCCTTCCCTAAAGGACGTTAGTGAACAAGAAGGGTTTTTATAACAATTGATGATAGTTGTCATGGTTACCATTACTAAGACCAGCTTTCAATTTTGGATTTTTTATCAATTAAGTTTGATAAAATGTATCAATTACCCAGCCGCCATTCTGGGATCTGAATCCATGTCCCAGAATACTAGCGCAAACCTCCAAATTGCTAGCCCAGTAACATCAACACTACACTGCCACCTGCCCATGTCAACATGCGGACTCTTCATCTCACCATCTTCATACACTGCTGAGTCCATGCAGCCAAGTGTTTGACATCACAATCACATTGCAGATGTCTTATATTCAGCCCTTTTAGATACCCAATCCTTGCATTGAAAAATATTCTCATAATGTCCTGTATTGATGTTGTAGTCAGGTGTGTTGTATGCTTGTAAATATTAAGCTTCTAATTAGCTTACTAGAGTTTTAACTCGCCAAAATCTTGTTGCCATTCACCCCGGTGGAATCTTGCTTTCCCGCTGACAGTGCACTCTCACCACGGGTGTCCTGGCAGTGAGGGGTGTGTCCAGCTGGAGACCCCTTTGACAATGGTGGGACCATAAACATGCTGTGGAGAGGGAGGGAAATCCTGCTCATTGACTGTTTTTAAAATCCTTATCAATAACAAAGTTAAATATAGATCTATTCCAATAGCCTTGAGAATCCTCCTGCTTTAGTTGTGTTGGTATCACAGATTTATATCCATATCCCACTCACATTCCAATGGGTTATGCTAGTTAAACCAGGCCTGACCTGCTGAGATGGGAGTCCTGAGAATCAAAACTTTTAAATGAAATAATCTAAAGATTTGAAATCTTGAAGATTTCCAGTGATGGGATTGTGACTATTTCCTTTGGCAGCTTGTTCCACTGTGAGATTGTCCTTCGGAAGAAAGATTGTTGATTCATTGCTGGGTAACAAATGATCTTTGTAGTTTGTGTGGGTGGCAGCCTCCTGTATGGTCACTGCCGGAGGACACCAGGTACGAGTTTCAGCCAATTCCCACCAATCCATTCCGTATTTTACAGAACATGGTCAGTCTGTTATTCCCTCTCCTTTGCTGCAGTCATTCCCATCCCAAATCTTGGATCCAGGATGTGACACTGGTGCGTTTCCCACACTCATTGGTGCAGAATCCTGCAGCACATCTTTGGATCATTTCAATCTGCTTCACATCTCTGGCTGTAAATGGATCTCACACACAACTTACACCCTCCTGGATTAGACAAACAAATGTTTGGTAAGCAATAAACAACACTATTTTAATTGCAATATGAAAGGTTTCTTCTCAGAAATCTAAGAACCCTGTTGCTTCGGATCTTATCTGTTGAATGTAGAATCTGGAAGATTGTTTTTCAGGTGAGCAGTCAGGTGTGGTTGTGTAATAAGCTGTTGGAGAATTTGATTTCAGAACAGAAAGCTATGTGATCATGGATCCTTTTTGTCAGTAGTGGTCATGACAGAACTGTTTTTGGCATTGAATGCCATCTCCTATTGGTCCTGTCACTTTTGCAATTCCATAAGAACATAAGAACTAGGAGCAGGAGTAGGCCATCTGACTGCTCGAGCCTACTCCGTCATTCAATAAGATCATGGCTGATCTTTTTGTGGACTCAGCTCCACTTACCCACCCGCTCACCATAACCCTTAATTCCTTTACTGTTCAAAAATGTATCTATCCTTGCCTTAAAAACATTCAATGAGGTAGCCTCAACTGCTTCACTGGGCAGAGAATTCCACAGATTCACAACCCTTTGTGTGAAGAAATTCCTCCTCAACTCAGTCCTAAATCTGCTTCCCTTTATTTTGAGGCCATGCCCCCTAGTTCTAGTTTCACCCGCCAGTTGAAACAACTTCCCTGCTTCTATCTTATCTATTTCCTTCATAATCTTATATGTTTCTATAAGATCTCCCCTCATTCTTCTTCCATCAGATTATCTTGCAGTGAATTTAATCTTGAAACATAATGCTTCGATATTTGCCTTAATTCTATTCCAATAGCAAATTGACATGGTCTTATCATCCACAGGTTATGTATAGGAAAGTTACATTTAGCAGGCACTGATGAATTTCAACCGCGTAATGTTTATTTGTTCATCAGATTAAACTGGTTCCAAAGACTACAAGACTGTTTTCCCTAAACTTCCAGCGAATATCTTCAAAGATTACAGTTTTGAAACTGCTCCCTGGAATTGAGTTCCAACCAAAGTGAAGGAATCCTCGATCAAGAATCACCATTAGGCAGTAAAAATATTAAATATTCCTGTTGTCACTGGTTTGCTCAGCAATAGAGCGTAATTATTCACAAAATGGGGGAATGCTTGCAAATTAGCTTTGCTAATCTGTTGGTTATCACAAATGTCTGCTCATTTTGTTAAAAGGAAGCTGAACCAAGTTGCAGCTGTTAATGGAAGTTTACTCGTGGTTGTCCGAGAAATGACTGATAATTGACCTACTTTGGAGAATTTGACTTGTTGATGAAATACCTCAAAAAAGGACAAATAGAAAAATCCTGGAAGGAGAATGGAACTGCTTCTGCCCGAGTGATTCCAGCCTGAGCAAGATATTGGCAGAGGAAACCAGCATTATTTTGGAGTGTAAAGGCACTTCAGACAATGCAATAGATTGTTGGAAATAAAAAGAAACTCTAGTGTTGAGGAGCCTGACAATTTCACTAGCAGTTCAGAATGCAATGACAAGTCACGCCTTCACCCACACATTCAATGTACGCTATTTTCCCTTCACTAATTAAAGGCATGACCTTCTGAAAGGAAAATAGATCGCACTAAATGCAAAGTCACAAGTGAAAGCCTCTCACCTTTGACCACGATTATTACAGAACCAAATCATTCTCTCAGCAATGTTTGTACTTGAATTAAATACAAGTAGTTTATAAAATGAGTGATAATTGACTGGAATTGACTAAAGGGTGTTCAGTTTTTTTCTCGAGCGAGCTAATGTTGTCCAGCATTTTTTAGTTGCCACGATGTGAAGTTTGGTTATTTACAATTTTAACATTTCTGTGAAAATACTGTCCCAATATTAGGCAAAATTACAAAAGTTGATGCATTTTCAAGTAAAATATTATATTAAAATGTAGCAAACATTCCTAACCTTGACTGGTTATGTCTAGTTTAATAACTTTGTCACATGAATTAAATTTGTTTCTGTACAAAATCTGGTCAAATCTGGAGGGGATGTTTGAAAAGAGGAGGTTTAGAAATTAACAACAAAACCAGTTCATCATTATCCCAACAACATAAACCTATAAACCTATTACCTGAATTAATTGTTAAATTTTAACCTTGTCCCATTCATCATCTTGGAACAAAAGCAGTAAATCAAATCTACATTCTTTTCACAAAAGACAAACAAAATAACTACTTAATCATCATTTCCACGCCCACTGCCCCAGATTTCCACGTACCTTTACATCAGACCAGAATGTTGCCACCAGTGAAAGAATTCCAAATCTAATAGTCTTCTCAAATAAGAGAAATTGTGGAGAGAAGACAACCTGTGCTAAATCTTCATTGTATAATCTCAATCATGAGGACAAAACCACAATGTGATCTGGTTTTTAGAGGTTTGCTTTGGGAAAATGTATGCAAAAAAATCAAAATGTGCTTTGTGCATCATTAATACATGATTAATAGATTTATTGCAGTATGGAGAGAGATGGAGGACTTAGCCCCAAGATCATAAAGTTCCTCAAAAAGATCTGTGGGTTTCCAATGAAATTTTTAATGTCCTTGTGAAATTAGTCTGACCATTCAGAGATCATTGTTAAGGTCACATATAGAATATTTTGAGTAGTTTTTTGAAAGAACTATAAATGGAATGATGAGTAAAATTCAAAACTTAAGAACTCTAGGCTAGGAGCTGATGTGAGTCTCCCTGAGGGCATTTCTGAAGCCCCAAGTCTACACTAGAGAAAATTGATGATGACTGAAATGAATTAATTACCTTTAACTCCAGAAGAGGAAGAAAATAAATTTGACAGGCTGTTCTCTGTATTTCCTCTGCCCTCAGTTTGTCAGTACTCCAAGTGTACTCATTTTTAAATTCTTTATCAGGAAATGGGCAGTGTGGGGCAAGACCAGCATTTATTGTCCATTCCTAATTGCCCTTGAAAAGGTGGTGGTGAGCTGCCTTCTTGAACTGCTGCAGCACATGTGGTGTAGGTACACCTGCAGTGCTGTTAGTAATGGAGATCCAGGCTTTTGACCCATCTGTCGTACTATCACTTTAAGGTAGCATCTGATCATGAGTAAGCAGCCAGGATGTAAAATGTGTGCCAGCTGACTAATTCCGAGGAGTTTTCAGTTTAGCTATCAGCATGTGGTATGAAGGAATCGATGCTACACTTTCATGTTAACAATAGATGTTGAATCTTTATAGTAAATCTGTCTACTGATCAATCCTGTACTACAACTTCAAATAAACTGAACCCAATTTTGTTTACAAGCCCTGTGTGGGATTGGTAAGTCTGTATTAAGCAAACATTGAAATATAACATCAGCAACATTGAAAGAATGGTGATACAGTTCCAAGTCAGAGTGGTGTGTGGCTTGGAGGGAATCTCCAAGGTGATGGTGTTCTCATGCATCTCCTGCTATTGTCTTTCTAGGTGGTAAAGGTCATGAGTTTGGAAGGTGCCATCGGGTTGCGTTGTGTCATGTAGATTGTACAAGCTGTTGTATCAGTGGTGGCAGGAATTAATATTGAAGGGAGTGGATGGGGGGGCCAATCAAGTGGGGCTGCTCTTTCCTGGATGGTGTTGAGCTTCTTGAGCGTTGTTGGAGCCGCACTCATCTAGACAAGTGAAGAGTATTCCATCACACTCTTGAGTGTGGGTGGACTGGCTACGGGGAGTCAGGGGGTGCTCTGACCTGCTCTTACAGCTATGTATTTATGTAGTTAGTACAGTTCAGCTTCTGGTCAATGGTAACACCAGGATATTGAGAATGGAAGATTTAGGGCTGCCAATGCCATTGAATATCAAGGGGAGATAGTTAGATTCTCTCTTGTTGGAGGTGGTCATTGCCTGTGTGATGACACTGTGTTATTGATATATTTTATGTTTGAGGAGGAATGCGTTAAGATGCTATGTTTTGTTACAAACAATCGGTTCGTCCGGAGGAAAACAACTGATGCTGAAAAGCAGGATAATTACTCGTTTTAGCCATGTTAGTGTTTATTTAGCAGAAGGCTTAATTATTTTTTTACAAAAGAAAAGGACCCCTGGGTGTTTCCTTGATTAAAGTAATGGAAGGAGTGTTAGGTATACAGTGTCACATAGTCATGTGGTATTAGAAATGGGAGGAGCTAGTTTTGTAGCAGAGAGAAAAGCAGCTTGCTGTTTAGTTGCTGGAGAGGCTGTTAAAAGTTAGCAGTGTTCAACAGCTCTCTCCCTCTCTCTCTCTTTGGAACATCTCTTTCTGCAAGGACTCTGCAAAGTCCCTCTGGAACCTTCACAGCTATTATCCAAGTCAAAGGAAGTATATCTGTGATTGCTAACTATATTTCAAGTGTGTTTGAAGTTTAGAAGGGAAATATTGCTTAATTGGAACTGAAATAGAGATAAGTTACAAATTCAAATTGTTTTGTCATCTTAAATATTTCTAACTGTTGAAAGTTAAGCTACTTCATTTTGTTTGAGCTAAATGTAAAATGTTTTATGAATAAATCTTGTTTTGATAAAAAATAACCCTAGTTTACCAATAGAATCACACCTGGAGTAAAGCATTTATCCTCACATTAATGCCAAAAAAATGTTGGGGTCTAATCTGACTTTCTATTATACCATGGGGTTTGCGTGCAGCACCCTAACACCTGACACTCGTGGGGTGCAAACATTTCTCACCATTTATCACCCACCATAGCCCCATAATCGTGGCATGCACTCTGAGCTGCCTGATTGGTATTTGCTCCATTGCATCTCTACTGACCGACTGGTCTATTGAAATATTGCGACTTGTGTCATTAAAATGAGAAGAAATCAGGGTGATGTAATCACAGGCAGAGTATTCAATTTGAAACAGTCATTGCAAAGCAAGAGAAGATTACAAAATTAATGGAAAATCTCAGCAGGTCTGAAAGCGTCGGCGGAGAGAGAATAGAGCTTTGACAACGGGTCATCCAGACTCTAAAGTTGGACAAATGCTATCAGACCTGCTGGGATTTTCCAGCATTTTCAGTTTTTTGTTTCAGATTCCAGCATCTGCAGCATTTTGCCTTTAATATAAAATGAATATTGTGCAAGATATACGATACATTTAAAGAATCATGTAAGTATGTGGAATAAACTCCCAGTCAAAACAACTGGCTATTTTGAACTAATTCTTAAAAAGATCTGACTAAATATTTGGTGAAGGAAAGGATTAATAATGTGACTTTAGCATGACATGTGGGCACTTCCTGAAGGCAGATCCTTGCCTCATTATCTGCTGATACTTTTCCGTGTCTTTCAGTGTGGAATTCAGCACATGGTCAAGTCAGGGAGAACACACTGCAGGTGGAACATTCACCTGGTTGTTGGTATAATGATTAGAGCACAGTGTAAGTTTTATTATGTGTTTCGATGCTGCATCATGGGCAAGTCACGTTAAGAATGTAACCTTTTATCCTTTCAGAATGGGCAATTGAAAAGTACATCAGGGGCTGCAAAGCATTTTGAGTTATCCTGCCGTTGTGAAAGATGCCTTGTGGGAGAAAGTGACCTAATAGTAACATCCCTGGATTAGAAGCCCAGGCTATAGTTCTGGACACAGGTTCAAATCCCACCACAGTGGCTGGTGGAATTTAAATTAAACTAATAATCCAGAATTGAAAATCAGCTTCTGCAATGGTGACTATGAAACCATTGTTTATTGTCATAAAAACCCATCTGGTGTACTGGTGTACTTTAGGGAAGGAAAACTGTTGTACTTACCCGGATCGGCCTACATGTGACTCCAGGCCCACAGCAACATGGTTGACTCTTATCTGCCATTTGAAATGATTTGGCAAACCACTCAGTTTAGGGGTAATTAGGGATGGGCAATAAATGCTGGCCTTGCCATATTTATTGCCCATCCTGCGTATATCCTGTGGAAGAATGGAATATAAATGTATACATATAACTGCAAGTTATTCTTTCCTTTTTAAGAATGTCTCATATTTTGAGGGTAGTGGAGGTATGTATTTAGATTCAGTGGGGATGGTCAGATGTGCTCAGTGTGTTCTGAATGTGCAGTTTAGTCAGTTTCTGGAATGTTTGCAAATGAGCATTCTGCTAAAAATAGATGGTTGGGTCATAAACCCACAAATCCCAGGCAATTTTCTTACTTTACCCTGTTTTTCTGAGGTTTGGAAGTGCTATTATTTCCTGGAATCTGTACTTTCCTGGTTGTTACAAACTCCTGAGGGCTACAATTGTGTTTTTAGTTCTCAAATAGATATAAATAGAACAGAATTAAATGTACATTTATTTAGAAAATGCCGCGAATTGTGGAGAATACCCAGATATCGCGCTACTTCCTTTATTTCTGAGTACATGCATCCCAGTTAATGGTATTCTTTCATTCTGTCCCAATATCAATCCTATTTGTTCATGGGATGTGGTCATTATGGACAAGGACAGAGTTTATTGTGGATTTTGCAGAGTCAATTGGGCTGGCTGTGATTTTTGTGGTGGGTTTGTAGGTTTTGATAGGTTGTCTATATTAATCATTCTGTATTCTTCTTAAGAAACCTTAATGTCAAGGTTGGATTAAGAAGCTAATGATGGTTAGCTTCATAGAAAGCTCTGTTTGTCCATGTTAGAGTGAGAGTGCGTGTGTGTCTGTGCGTGTGTGTCTGTGCGTGCGTGCTTGTGAGAAACTACACACTGTCCACACTGGGAAAAGTAAGTTATCCAGATGGAAGGACACCAACAGACTATAATTCATCAAAGAGACTACGGATATAATATTTTATAGTTTCTGTGACTGTCATTCAAATAAATGGGGTGGAATTTTCCTGTTCCCCCTGCCATGGGAATCCGAGTGGGCGAGGGGTGGACCATGCAGAGGTCCATTGACCTTGGGCGGGATTTTCCGGTCTTGGGGCGAGCACAGCTGGAAAATCCCACCCATTGAATACATTTTCAGAATATTTCCAGCTGTGAGAGAGTGTGTAAGAGCCTGCGTGTGTGTGAGCCGGCGCATGTATGAATATGCACTTGTGTGAGGCTGCGCGTGTGTGAGGCTGCGCGTGTGTGAGTGGTAAATATGGGAATTGGAAGTCTTTGAATTGAGTTGAATAAATCAAAAGTGACAGAATGAAAGGGGCAATGATGAAAAGGTGCCGGGGCTCGGAGATAAATTGTCATGGGTGCAGGAACACACACACGCACATGCTCACACACACACACGCATGCTCACACACACACACATGCACACACACACACATATGCACATATGATCACACACCCACACGTGCATAGATTCACACTCACTCACACAAACACACATCCACTTTTGCTGACTTTAAAATCTAATCCAGCAAACTGAGCTTGAACTCACCAAAATTCACATACCAGATGGACTTCAACCCAGATAAATGCGTAGTGGTCCATTTTGGCAGGTCAAATGGGATAAAGGAGTACAATATTAAGGGAAAGACTCTTAGTACTGTGGAGGATCAGAAGGACCTTGGGGTCCGGGTCCATAGGACTCTAAAATCGGCCCCGCAGGTGGAGGAGGTGGTTAAGAAGGCGTATGGTGTGCTGGCCTTTATCAATCGAGGGATTGAGTTTAGGAGTCGGGAGATAATGATGCAGCTATATAAGACCCTCGTCAGACCCCACTTGGAGTACTGTGCTCAGTTCTGGTAGCCTCATTACAGGAAGGATGTGGAAAAGATTGAAAGGGTGCAGAGGAGATTTCTAAGGATGTTGCCTGGATTGAGTGGCATGCCTTATGAGGATAGGCTGAGGGAGCTCGGTCTTTTCTCCTTGGAGAGACGTAGGATGAGAGGAGACCTAATAGAGGTACATAAGATGTTGAGAGGCATAGATCGGGTGGACTCTCAGAGGCTTTTTCCCAGGGTGGAAATGGCTGCTACGAGAGGACACAGGTTTAAGGTGCTGGGGGGTAGGTACAGGGGAAATGTTGGGGGGAAGTTTTTCACACAGAGGGTGGGCGAGTGGAATTGGCTGCCGTCAGTGGTGGTGGAGGCAAACTCGATAGGGTCTTTTAAGAGACTCCTGGATGAGTACATGGGACTTAATAGGATGGAGGGTTATAGGTAGGCCTAGAAGGTAGGGATATGTTCGGCACAACTTGTGGGGCCGAAGGGCCTGTTTGTGCTGTAGTTTTTTTATGTTTCTATGTTTCTAAAAGAACATAATTGGGGCGATTCTCGCCAAAAAATTTGAAGTGTCGAATTCATGTGAAAACTGGAGTAAATCACATTGTTTGTTTTCAGCTGAGTTTCAGAGTGAATCTCCCACACTCTGTGCTCTGCAGAGTGCACGAGCGGGATTCATGCTCAGAATAAAGAGGCTCGCTGGAGAGGCGGCAGCACAGTGCTGAGTGGGCCACTGCGCATGCGCATTCTGTCAGAGTGGGGTTCGGTGCATGCACAGTAGCCCCACACTGCCGGCCTCCTGATTGCTGGCTCGCCCCATGACCCCCACTTCGCTGGCCCTCCCAACACCCACAGCCTGATTGCTGGCCGCTCAGACATGCCCAGGCCAGCCTCGATGCCCCCCCCCCCACCCCACAGCCCCGATCTCCCGATCCCCCCCCATGGCCAATCATGATCATTGGCCTCCTCCCCTCTGTCACTCAGCCCAAATGCATAGTGACAGCGGGACCCCCTGGGCCCCAACACCCTGGCACTGCCCTATGCACAGTGGGCTGTGCCAAGATGCCTCCTGGGCTTTGGCACTTTGCCCCTTGGGCAGTGCCGGGGGCACATGCCAAGAAGGCATCCCCGACGCCCAACCTCTTGGGGGGGCCTCAATTGCCCCCCCTTCACTCCAGCGGGGTCGGGTTGCCAGCTCCCCACAAGTGGGGAGCTATACTAAACCCCACTGGAGTGAACCACTCCTGGTGTGGGAGGGGGAGAGACGCTTGGAGTCGCTGTGGGAAGGAAATGGGATGTCTGGTAAGTGGCAGGCTTTCAAATGTGTGTTAACCAGGGTTCAGGGTAAACACATTCCTCTTAGAGTGAAGGGCAAGGCTGGCAGAAGTCGGGAACCCTGGATGACTCGGGATATTGAGGCCCTGGTCAACAAGAAGAAAGAGGCACATGACATGCATAGGCAGCTGGGATCAAGTGAATCTCTTGAAGAGTACAGGGGGTGTAGGAGGAGAGTTAAGACAGAAATCAGGAGGGCAAAAAGGGGACATGAAATGTTTTTGGCAGATAAGGCAAAGGAGAATCCAAAGAGCTTCTACAAATACATAAAGGGCAAAAGAGTAACAAGGGAGAGAGTAGGGCCTCTTAAGGATCAACAAGGTCATCTATGTGCGGATTCACAAGAGATGGGTGAGATCCTAAATGAATATTTCTCATCAGTATTTACTGTTGAGAAAAGCATGGATGTCAGGGAACTTGGTGAAATAAATAGTGATGTCTTGAGGCGTGTATATATTACAGAGAAGGAGGTGCTGGAAGTCTTAAAGCGCATCAAGGTAGATAAATCCCCGGGACCTGATGAAGTGTATCCCAGGACATTGTGGGAGGCTAGGGAGGAAATTGCAGGTCCCCTAGCCGAGATATTTGAATCATCGATAGTCACGGGTGAGGTGCCTGAAGATTGGAGAGTGGCAAATGTTGTGCCTTTGTTTAAAAAGGGCTGCAGGGAAAAGCCTGGGAACTACAGGCCAGTGAGCCTCACATCTGTGGTGGGTAAATTGTTGGAAGGTATTTTGAGAGACAGGATCTACAGGCATTTAGAGACTCAAGGACTGATTAGGGTCAGTCAGCATGGCTTTGTGAGTGGAAAATCATGTCTCACAAATTCGATTGAGTTTTGTGAAGGGATAACCAAGAAAGTAGATGAAGGCAGTGCAGTTGATGTTCTCTACATGGACTTTAGCAAGGCCTTTGACAAGGTACCGCATGGTAGGTTGTTGCATAAGGTTCGCTCTCTCAGGATCCAGGATGAGGTATCTAAATGGATACAAAATTGGCTTCTTGACAGAAGCCAGAGGTTGGTTGTAGAAAGTTGTTTTTCAAACTGGAGGCCTGTGACCAGCGATGTGCTTCAGAGATCAATGCTGGGTCCACTGTTATTTGTAATTAATATTAATGATTTGGATGAGAATATCGGAAGCATGGTTAGTAAGTTTGCAGATGACACTAAGATTGGTGGCATAGTGGACAGTGAAGAAAGTTATCTCCGATTGCAACGGGATCTTGATCAATTGGGCCAGTGGGCTGACGAATGGCAGATGGAGTTTAATTTAGACAAATGTGAGGTGATGCATTTTGTTAGGTTGAACCAGGGCAGGACTTACTCAGTTAATGGTAGGGCGTTGGGGAGAGTTACAGAAGAAAGAGATCCAGGGGTACATGTTCATTGCTCCTTGAAAATGGAGTCACAGGTGGACAGAGTGGTGAAGAAGGCATTCGGCATGCTTGGTTTCATTGGTCAGAACATTGAATACAGGAGTTGGGACGTTTTGTTGAAGTTGTACAAGACATTGGTAAGGCCACACTTGGAATACTGTGTGCAATTCTGGCCATCCTATTATTGAAAGGATATTATTAAACTAGGAAGAGTGCAGAAAAGATTTACAAGAATGCGATCGGGACTTGATGGATTGAGTTATAAGGAGAGGCTGGATAGTCTGGGACTTTTTTCTCTGGAGCGTAGGAGGCTGAGGGGTGACCTTATAGAGGTCTATAAATTAATGAGGGGCACAGACAAGGTAGATAGTCAATATCTTTTCCCAAAGGTAGGGGAGTCTAAAACTAGAGGGCATAGGTTTAAGGTGAGAGGAGAGAGATACAAAAGTATCCAGAGGGGCAATTTTTTCACACAGAGGGTGGTGAGTGTCTGGAACAAGCTGCCGGAGGTAGTAGTAGAGGCAGGTACAATTTTGTCTTTTAAAAAGCATTTAGATAGTTACATGGGTAAGATGGGTTTAGAGGGATATGGGCCAAATGCGGGCAAGTGGGATTAGCTTAGGGGTTTTAAAAAAGAAAGGGCGGCATGGACAAGTTGGGCCGAAGGGCCTGTTTCCATGCTGTAAACCTCTGGCTCTATTTCAGACCCGGGATGCTAATGATATTTGAAATAGATTATAATATACATTTACATAACGGGTGCAGCTCCACGCCAATTTCCGACACAGAAGTGCCAGGAATCCAGCTGTCGGAGACGCACAGAGGCCATGGAGCTCTGTGGGGAGCCCACGAAGCGGCCTCCACTAGAGTCTGCCAGCCCGCTGAGCTACAATATCACAGCGGAATGGGAGAATTGCCCCCAAGAACCCGGAGTAGGAGCAGGACGTTCAGCCCTTTGAGCCTGTTCCGCCGCCATTCAATATGATCGTGGCTGATTTCATCTCATCTTCATCTTCACCTCCCTGCTTGTGTGAAACACGTCGTGGGACCGCAGAAAGCTCATTTTAATACCTTAGAATGTCGTTAGCAAGCACTCGCCGTAAGCAGTCACCGCGGGACCCCTCCCCTCCACCCCTCACAACAGGAAGTGTTTCCTCCAAGTGTTTTTCAGCCAATCTGAGGCCAGCAGTTCTCAGCTCTTTGGGATGCAGGTGGATCAGGAGTTGGGGAAATGTCTGTGGGTCTGGCTGTGGCTCTCGGGCTCAGGTCACTTTGCAATGCGCTTTCTAGCTATTGCAGTACTTTGGAATTGCAGTCACTGTTCAATGTAGGGTATTATAAACCACAATGATCCAATTCCTTTCAGCGAAATATCTTAGCCAGACTAATTGGTAATTTTAACTTTGAAGTTCAAATGAAATGCTAGAAGAGCAGGAGGAGGCCAGTTAATTTCCAGAGCCTGTTCTAACCCTCAGATGTATTGTGGTTGATCTGTATCTCAACTCCATTTATCTGCCTTGGTTCAATATCCTTTAATATCCTTATCCACCAACAATCTAGCACACAAAGGGAAAGGACATTGTTGATGAAACATTTAGACCTAAGTATTTTCCTTCAAGGAGTAACTATTTGAACAGTAACCACACTGTAAATTTACACTAATAATTTACTAAACATGAGAGTGACGTTGTTATTCCAACAATAGTGGACTGATGATAATTTCAGAATAATGTATGTGGGAGGGCAAGTTGATATATTCAGTAATAACTGATCTATAAATAATGCTCATTCAAACAGTGCCTTTAATCTGTGAAAGATAATAAATTATGTTTTTGATAAACCAACTTGAAAGTAAACTCTTTTTCTCTGTTAGTGCAATGAAAGCAAAGTCTGTGATTAAGATTCCTTTAGTTTCAGACACTCTGCTGAAAGAATGGATCATTTGTCTGCTGTTTAATCTTCAAAACAAGTCTCTTTTCCTGGGTTAGTTACAATGTGAGCATAAAAATTCCATTGAGAAAAGTTTATCACTAAACTGCAGGCTATAATGAATTAAATTACCACTGACCTGCTGCACATTGTGAGTAATTGGAAAATAAGGTAAACCAGGGCACCAGTGATTCCCATTTATCAAGGTTGATAAGATCTAGCTTTTCATAACCAGCCAACTATAAATAACAGAAACAATCACATTCGCGAGTGGATCAGCATCTCGTTCATTTAGTCACTTCAACATTTTAAGTGCTATTGTTTTGTAATTAATTAATTAAGGATGGCGCAAAATGGAACTTGTGCCTTTGTTACTTTTAAGTTTAACTATTCCAAAGTAAAACTGACTGGTCTCCCACACTTCCCCCTTTGTAAACTTGAGGTCATCCAAAAACTCTCTTGCCCATGTCCTAACTTGTACTAAATCCTGTCACGCCTGTACTCACTGGCCTACACTGGGGGTTCCCAAGCAACATTATGGTTTTAAATTTCTCATCCTTGTTTTCAAATCCCTCTCTGGTCTTGCCTTTCCCGATCTCTGTAACATCCTCCAGATATAAACCCTCTGAAATCACTGAACTCCTCTAAAACTCATCACTTCAGAATGACCAATTGTAATTGGTCCCTCATTGATATCAGTTGGTGGACCCCAGGCTCTGGAATTCCCTTCTGAAACTTCTCTGCCTCTCTCGCTCTGTAAAACACCCCTGCCTCTTTAAGCAAGCTTTTGCTTATCTCCCATCCCGGACTCTGACTTAGTGACCATGTATGATGTTCCTGTGAAGCACTTTGATTTTCTTTTCACAATAAAACACTGCGTAAATATTAGTATAATAAAAGCGAAACAGTGTGTGTGGAGGCTGGAAATCAGAAATAAAGGCAGAACATGCTGGATAAACTCAACAGGTCCGGCAGCTTTGGCAGAGAGAAACAGAGTTAACGTTAGGGGTTAAAGTGACACTTCTACAGATGTATGAGGGATAAATAGAAACCCAACTCTTCCACTCTGACCTGTGCTGGGGCCTCAACTTCTTACAATTATTATCAATGACTTCAATGAAGGGATTGAAGGTAAAGTTATTAAATTTGCTGATGACGCAAAGACAGGTAGGAAAGTAAGTTGTAAAGAAGACATAAGGAGGCGACAAAGGGATATAGAGAGGTTAAATGAGTGGGCAAAGATTTGGCTAATGGAGTATAATGCCCTACTTACAAGTCATACATTCACATTTCCAAATGTGTAATTGTCAATTTTGACTGAAAAAATAAGAAATAAAGGGGGGATTCTCCCAAAAGAATTCTAAGTGCCGAATTCGCGTAAAAACAGGAGTCCCTCTCACTGGTTTTTTGGTGGGATTTTCAGAATGAACCTCCCGTACTTAACGCCCTAGTGAGATTCACTCTGAAAATCAGGGGGTGAGGCCTATTCCCTATGGAGAAGCTGGCAGCATAGTGCTGAGCGGGCCACTGCGCGTGTGCTGATTTGTCATAATGGAGATTGGCGCATGTTCAGTAATCCTGCACTGCCAATCTCCCAATTGCTGGCCAGCCTAGTAACCCTGCATTGCTGGCCATGCAACTGCCCCCCCCCCCACCAAATCCCCCTGCCGCCATCCCCTCTGACCCCCCCCCCCCCCCCCCCCCCCCCCAGCCATCCCCCCACACCCACCCTCAGATTGCTGGCCTCCCGGACAGCTCTGGGCCAGCCCCAAGATATCCCTCCCTCCCCGGCAGACCCAATCAGTCCCTTCCCTCCCTCTGCCACCGATTCCGATGCAGATTGGCAATGGATCCCCCCACCCCCACCGCTCTCTTCCACTGAGTGGGCTAGTACTTGGCAAATGTAATATAATGTGGATAAATATGAGGTTTACCACTTTGGTGGCAAAAACAGGAAGAAAGATTATTATCTGAATGGTGACAGTTTAGGAAAAGGGGAAGTGTAATGTGACCTGGGTGTCATGGTGGAACAGTCGCTGAAGGTTGGCATGCAGGTACAGCAGGTAACGAGAAAAGCTAATGGCATGCTGACCTTCACAGCAAGAGGAATTGGGTATAGGAGTAAAGATGTCTTGCTGCAGTTATACAGGGCCTTGGTGAGGCCACACCTTGAGTATTGTGTGCAGTTTTGGTCTCCTAGTCTGAGGAAGGACATTCTTGCTATTGAGGGAGTTCAGCGAAGGTTCACCAGACTGATTCCTGGAATGGCAGGACTGACATATGAAGAGAGACTGGATCGATTGGGCTTGTACTCACTGGAATTTAGAAGAATGAGAGGGGATCTCATAGAAACATATAAAATCCTGATGGGATTGGACAGGCTAGATGCGGGAAGAATATTCCCGATGTTGGGGAAGTGCAGAACTAGGGGTCACAGTCTAAGAATAAAGGGTAAGCCATTCAGGACTGAGATGAGGAAGAACTTCTTCACTCAGAGAGTTGTGAACCTGTGGAATTCTCTACCACAGAAAGCTGTTGGGGCCAGTTCATTAGATATGTTCAAGAGGGAGCTGGACGTGGCCCTTGTGGCTAAAGAGATCAAAGGGTATGGAGAGAAAGCGAGAGTGGGATACTGAAAGTGTATGATCAGCCATGATCATACTGAATGGTGGAGCAGGCTCGAGGGGCCGAATGGCCTACTCCTACATCTATCTTCTATGTTTCTAAGTATCGCTCATTGGACAATTTTAATATTGAAGTGCATAAATTAAAATCTTTCGGTTATTTACGAAACAGCATATTCACTGCTCCCTTAAACAAGTAACTGCTGAAATTAAACCTTCTTTAAGAGAATTTACAAACTTGTTAATTCGGAGGGATCCACAGGAACTTTGTTATGTTCCGTGTACACCATTTTCATTGCTTGTAATACAGGATACTGAGAGATTCCCTCTGTGAGGAGATTACATTTCTCACTCAGATTTCTCTTGATGCTTGAACTTAGTAACACAGCGTATAGAATTTCCTGGAGCTGTGAGATCATCCCTACGGACTAGCCAAGGTTATCCTTGCCCTCGGAAACAATAATAATCCTTAGGAAGTGGAGACCTTCAGCTCACCTGTCCAGCTCAACTCAAACTGCTTTCAAACGTCAAAGTAAATGGTTTAACATTCAACCCAGTCCCAAACCCTGGGCTGCAGGATTTTAGTCATGGGACCAGATGCCAGTCAGTCAAATTAAAGTTATCAACAAGTGCAATTGCTAAAATCAAAAACATTCACAAAGAACACAAGCTTCTCATCATTTCCACCAATTTTGTTCAAACGTCTCATTTTTGGGGACCTCCACTAATTTGTATTTTAAACTATCAGAGTCAATGAATACTCCCACATCATTCATTATGAGCCACTAAGCTACCTGAATAAAGCAGCCTTTAATTATGTTGTCTCCCTAATTAGTAGTTATGAAAAAGTGTTATGTCAAATGAATGTGGTAGAAGCCACATCAAGATGTGAACTGCCAGTCACTGATTCCATACATTGAAAAACTCATGTCTGTATTATAATAGGAGGCCATAATGGTCATAATTCTGGAGTACAGAAAATCACTTTAAAATTCTCATTCTCTACTTTTACATGTCTGCCTCAGATATCCATAAAGAATACTCAAAGCAAGAAAACGGATTAATAGCCTTATTATTGAAACTCTCATCATGGCAGGGGGAGTTTGGAGATTTTGAATAGCTGTTTTCATGATATTTCCAAAATTCCTAGCCTTCAGTTCTTGAACCTGTGCTGTCAGTTTAAACAGAGTTGAGTTGAAAATGTGTTACTTTCATTAAGAATTGTTATGATCCCAGCTGATGCTAATACTGAACGTCAGATCCCAGAGTGAAACCCAGCTTGATAAATCCTAACTTTGATTTTTCTTTTAATTGTGGAGGAAATTTAATGAACAAATTCACAAAAGTTTACTGATGAACTTTTAAAATGAAGAATAAAACATGTACGAAGCAAGGAAAATGCACTATATTACACCAGGCAAAATGATTGGAAAGATCTCAATACAAACACCAGAAAATTATTTAAACTTACATTATTCTTTTATCCCAGCAATCCCCTCACAGACACAAAAGACCCAGTGAAGATTTTCCATCATGTTAACGTCAAGGCTTCTTGCTTGGGCTAGCCCAGTTGCAAATGGTTCTTTCTAGTGGATTTCTGCGCATTCACTGGATGTTTTCCTCAGCTGGTATCTCTCCCTGAGACACTCAAAACCTAACTCTGAACTCACTATTATTTCAACTTCAGAGCAAACACACGAGTTCCCTAAACCCAGTCTCCCAGTCGCCTCACGATATTCCTTATGAGACAGCTTAAAACTCTCATCTTCTCTCCATGACACACACACTCTGAACTTTGTTTTTGTCTTTTCCTATGTCTCTTTCATCACCCCGATTGCTAGGCAACAGCACAGTTATTTCTACTTTGTGCTTTTTCCTAAAATCACTGAACTACTAATTCCTTTGTAACCCATCTCTTCACTTCAAGGGTTGTAAACCCTCATGAAAAATGCAGGTTATATAAACAAATCGTATTGGAGGCTGTCCAGACTCCCCAGTACCAATCTTACAAAATATCAAAATGAAACTGAAACCATATTCTGCATTCTTTAACACACAAATATTCATTAAAGTTATATATTGTTCCTAAAACAATGAGAGTTATTTCAGTCTTCCTTCACATCCTTTCACAGTGGTTAGCACTGCTGCTTCACAGCTCCAGGGTCCCGGGTTCGATTCCCGGCTCGGGTCACTGTCTGTGTGGAGTTTGCACATTCTCCTCGTGTCTGCGTGGGTTTCCTCCGGGTGCTCCGGTTTCCTCCCACAGTCCAAAGATGTGCGGGTTAGGTTGATTGGCCAGGTTAAAAATTGCCCCTTAGAGTCCTGAGATGCGTAGGTTAGAGGGATTAGTGGGTAAATATGTGGGGGTAGGGCCTGGGTGGGATTGTGGTCAGTGCAGACTCGATGGGCCGAATGGCCTCCTTCTGCACTGTAGGATTCTATGATTTCTATGATTTCTATGATCCCCTCTCTTTCTCCCTTTCTCTCTCTCTCTCGCACAAACACACACACATTCCATCATTCGAATGATTATTTGGAGGTTGTATTACAATAATCAACCATTCAGCCTGATTAATCTATGTTGGTGTTTATGCTTCAGGAGAGTCTCCTCTCACCTTGCATCCTCTCTACTATTCACCTCATCCACTCCGTGTGATAGCACATTCCACCACTCTGGGGTAAGCAGTTTCCCCTGAATTCCAATCAGATTTATTACTGACTAGGTTAAATTTACAATGTCTCCTCCACAGGTAAGAATATCTTCTCTGTGTCTATTGGATAAAACCTCTTCAGACTTTTAAAGATCTTTATTAGGGCAGTTAAGAACATTAGAAATAGGAGAAGGAATAATTTGTGTGCCCCCTTCAGCCGCCATTTAATAAGATCATGGCAGAACTTCAAAGTTAACTTCATTGTGCCGTCCCTTCCTTCTATCCATTAATTCCTTTAACTTTAAAGACATCGATTAGATCACTCTTCAGATTTCTCTTTTCCAGAGACCCAGCTTTTCCTCACAGTTGTGATATTAGCATTCTGCATCTATTTATACCCTCATCAGTGTCTCCATGTCATTTTTTAATAATGCAGTGACCGGGTTTGGACACATGCAGCTTCCTAAATGTTGTCCAAACAAGTTCCAATACAGATTTAACATCATTTCTCTCCTGGTCAATCCTATCCCTCTGGAAATAAACTCCAGTGATTGGTTTGCTTTTGTGTTGGCCTTAACATTTGACACAACATTTTGTGATTTATATAGGTGGATTGTCCATGCTAAATTCTCCCTCAGTGTACCTGAACAGGCACCGGAGTGTGGCGACTAGGGATTTTCACACTAACTTCATTGCAATGTTAATGTAAGCCGACTTGTGACACCAATAAATAAACTTCTAAATTTTATTTGTACACCCAGATTCCTTAGCTCCTCTGCCACTTTTAGATTCTTATTTTCGAAGGAAATATGTGATCTTATTAAGATATAACACCTCACACTTATCTATGTTAAATTAAGACTTTGCCAAATTTGTCTAGATGAGCAGCACAGTGGCACAGCGATTGGCACTGCTGCCTCACAGCTCCAGGGACCTGTGTTCGATTCCCGGCTCGGGTCACTGTCTGTGTGGAGTCTGCACGTTCTTCCAGTGTCCATGTGGATTTCCTCCGGGTGCTCCGGTTTCCTCCTACAGTCTGAAAGACGTACTGGTTAGGTGCATTGGCCATGCTAAATTTTCCCTCTGTGTACCCGAACAGGTGCCGGAGTGTGGCGACTAGGGGATTTTCACAGTAACTTCATTGCAGTGTTAATGTAAGCCTACTTGTGACACTAATAAATAAACTTTAAACTTTTTAATTTGCCAATTACCTGTTCATTCCACAAGTTCATTAATATCTTATTGTTTTTGGTTGCCATTCTTTTCAGTATTGACAATTCTCTCAGTTTGATTAGGTTTTTTTATTTCAAAGTCTAAATCACTGATATAAATTGCGAGCTGCAGTTGTCCCAGGACTGCCCCCAGTGTGTGATAGAAATTCTCACTTTCTGAATAGTTACCCTTTACCTCTTTACTCTGTGCTATCTGATTTTGCAGCCAGCTACTTTCTCCCTGATCTTTAGCCCGACAAAGCAGATCTTTGTGTGCCTGTGCTCCCGGAAATTTACACAGCAGCAATCAAATTCTTCCCAAATTTTAATATCAAAAGAATGGTGAGAAAGTTGTCTCTTTGCCAAACTTAAACAAAATGACATTTATCGGAGTTTTCAGGCTGCCTATTGAATCCACAAGTCCTTTTACAATTTTACACTGATTGCAGTGCTATTGCCAAGTAACGTAAAGGGTGATTTTGGCATTGAACTGATTGTTGAGGTTGTCACTTTGTGTTATCCATTTTGAGACACACTCCAATTATTCTGAAATTAACAGTTTATAAACTGCCATCATAACCTTTTGCAGTTCCAGAAGGGCAATGAAAAAAACAGTTTCTCTTTAATTCACACTTCTGGCAAATAACTCCTCATTTTAGATTAATTACTCAAAGTCGCCATCAGTGCTATTGCCACGACTCTCACTGCATCCCAGAATACTCATTAATATCCTGCCTCAAGCTATCAATCTACTGAAGTTAATCAGGAGTCTCAAGGATTCAGTTTCAACTTTACAGCTAACCAATATCCCTCCACTGATTTCCCCCTCCAGCTTTTTGTTTGATTTTCCACATTTCCTCTTGGTCCATTTTAAAAACAAACTCAATCCTTTGATGGTTCAGAGATTGAGTAACTGAGTCAATCACATCAGGGAGGTTTTGGGTTTGATCCGTGCTCTGTTCTAAGTTAAATAATCTGTTGGAGGACAACGTAAGAAATGTTACAATTAGTCCCAAATCCCTGGTCTGGGAGTTGGGGTGTGGGTTTAATTGATGGAAATTCCTTCTCTTGATCACTATCCAGTAACTCCCGTTGATGAGGAGATTAAAGTCTCATGTTTTTAAGTTAATGTTTTACAAAGTGGTTTTGAATATCTAGGATGGAAAGTAGTTTGATTTTAAAAGTGGATAGAGGGAACATGAAGTGAATTGTCACATAATCCTATTAAAAACCTTTGACATATTTTGAGACAGTGTCATGTGATAGAGACTGCAACTTATTGTAATTAACTCAAATCGCTTTTTTAATGTGGGTTCATTTTAGTTTAAGAGTGAGTCTGTGATCAGATATTTTAACTCTATGTGTTGCCATCAAGGGTTATTACATTGATTTCATGAATGGAAATAGATATTTTGCAGCAAAATATAATTAGTCAGAATCAGGAGAATTCTTTAGGTCAGCTTGTGTAACTGGGAGCACAGAAAAATAGAGAAACACTGGGGTATTAAGAGAAGGTCACAGATTTCTTCTCATTCCGGACTTGGGCATGTAATGTCATACATCACAATTGCTGTGTCAGTGCCTTGGAATTCCATATCTAACACCATCAGGGGAGCCCCATCATCACAGAAATTGTTACAAAAAAAAGAGGTTGATTGGCTTCTGAAGTTAATTGGAGACAGGCAACAAACACAATCCGTCGGCATCGCTCATATCTGATAATACATTCAGGAAAAGTGTTGAAACATACAGGTCTGCTTTAAACATCTGCTTTAAACATCTGCAACCGAGCGCTTCTGTTGAAGGCTAATACTCTGGCCACAGTTCTCTGATCTTCCAATGGGAGGGCAGTGAACTTGTAAACAATCTCTTTACATATGTAATGCCCTGAGTCCAGGAACGGTACTCAGATTATTCCTCTTCGGCGTGTCAAAGAAAACTGCAATATTCCACTGACTGGGTGGATGCTTGTGGAACATTGAAGTTTTTGAGAGTGACAAGTGAAAGCAGACTTTCTTGAGCATTCTCATAAAGTACCTGCTTGTGGGCAGCTTTTGGTAAACTAAAATCAAAAAACAAAAGTCGGAGAAGTATTTATATTTCTGCTTTTACAACATCAAGTTATTCAGAAGGATATATTCACACTATAAGACATTGCAAATGGTGATTTAGAACATAGAACATAGAAAGCCACAGCACAAACAGGCCCTTCGGCCCACAAGTTGCGCCGATCACATCCCCACCTCTAGGCCTATCTATAGCCCTCAATCCCATTAAATCCCATGTACTCATCCAGAAGTCTCTTAAAAGACCCCAACGAGTTTGCCTCCACCACCACCGACGTCAGCCGATTCCACTCACCCACCACCCTCTGAGTGAAAAACTTACCCCTGACATCTCCTCTGTACCTACCCCCCAGCACCTTAAACCTGTGTCCTCTCGTAGCAACCATTTCAGCCCTTGGAAATAGCCTCTGAGAGTCTACCCTATCCAGACCTCTCAACATCTTGTAAACCTCTATCAGGTCACCTCTCATCCTTCGTCTCTCCAGGGAGAAGAGACCAAGCTCCCTCAACCTATCCTCATAAGGCATGCCCCCCAATCCAGGCAACATCCTTGTAAATCTCCTCTGCACCCTTTCAATGGCTTCAACATCTTTCCTGTAATGAGGTGACCAGAACTGCGCGCAGTACTCCAAGTGGGGTCTAACCAGGGTCCTATAAAGCTGCAGCATTATCTCCCGACACCTAAACTCAATCCCTCGATTAATGAAGGCCAGTGCGCCGTACGCCTTCTTGACCGCATCCTCCACCTGCGAGGCCGATTTAAGAGTCCTATGGACCCGGACCCCAAGGTCCTTCTGATCCTCTACACTGCTAAGAATGGTACCCTTCATATTATACTGCTGCTTCATCCCATTGGATCTGCCAAAATGGATCACCACACACTTATCCGGGTTGAAGTCCATCTGCCACTTCTCCGCCCAGTCTTGCTAAATTTCATTTAGCTGTTGAAATGATGTGTGATACCAACACAAAGTAACACTGGGGAGAATACATCATGTGAGGCTTGGGGGCAAAGGTCAAGGTACTGTAGTGACCTCACCTGAGACCTGCCGAGATTTCAGTACCTGGGCAGGAAACACTGCCAGTGAGGGCGGAATCTGTGTGCGGCTGATTGTTTACAAGTTCACTGATAACTTTTATGTATATGACACCCTCACTGTAATAAAATAACCAAGGACTTCCTCAGAAATATTATAAAACAAAATATAACACCAATCACAAGGTGCTACTTTGACAGAAATATTTTTGATATTCTCAGATACATTTATTCTTATTTTAACAGCACTGAAAGTTAAGGCCTGATTTTAACCCTGCCTTCATCCTCCAGGCCTCTCTTTCCCTGGGTGTTCCTCCCACGATCCCTTCCTAATCTCCTCTGCACCAGTTTCCTTACACTGGGGACCATTCCCAGGGATTCCCAAAGGAGCCGCACACAGATTCCGCCCTCACTGGCAGTGTTTCCTGCCCAGGTACTGAAATCTCGGCAGGTCTCAGGTGAGGTCATTTCAGTACCTTGACCTTTGCCCCCAAGCCTCACATGATGTATTCTCCTCAGTGCTTAGTAACCGATTAATGGGGCGGCACGGTAGCACAGTGGTTAGCACTGCTGCTTCACAGCTCCAGGGACCTGGGTTCGATTCCCGGCTTGGGTCACTGTCTGTGTGGAGTTTGCACATTCTCCTCGTGTCTGCGTGGGTTTCCTCCGGGTGCTCCGGTTTCCTCCCACAGTCCAAAGATGTGTGGGTTAGGTTGATTGGCTAGGTTAAAAATTGCCCCTTAGAGTCCTGAGATGCGTAGGTTAGAGGGATTAGCGGGTAAATATGTGGGGGTAGGGCCTGGGTGGGATTGTGGTCGGTGCAGACGCGATGGGCCGAATGGCCTCCTTCTGCACTGTAGGGTTTCTATGATTTCTATGATCTTTTGGTTCTTCTGATGGCTTAAACATCATTTTCTTTTGAAGTGAAAGCTTTGAACTGTATTAAATTAAATATTTAGAATTTGAAATAATTTTATTTCTGCCTCGGATTACAAACTCGCCTTGCACCTTGTCATTGTTTAAAATTTGATCTATAAAACTATTGCACTGGAAATGTTAAAAGAACAATGCTGTTCAATGTTAGAATCTTAATAATTCACTGAGGCTTTGCTCTCATGTTGCCCTTTTGATGGAGAGTTTCACATCCAGAAGGACATTATAGTTCTGGTCACCACATTATAGGAAGGGCATGATCGCACTGGAGGGGGTGCGGAGGAGATTCACCAGGATGCTGCCTGGGATGGAGCATTTAAGTTATGAAGAGAGGTTGGATAGGCTTGGGTTGTTTTCATTGGAGCAGAGAAGACTGAGGGATGACCTGACTGAGGTGTTCAAGATGATGAGGGGAATGGACAGGGTGGATAGGGAGTAGCTGTTCCCCTTAGCTGAAGTGTCAGTTGTGAGGGGACACAAGTTAAAAGTCATGGGTGGGAGGTCCAGGGGGGATTTGAAGAAAAACCTTTTACCCAGAGGGTGGTGAGGGTCTGGAATGCGCTGCCTGGGAGGGTGGTGGAGGTGGAATGCCTCACATCCTTTAAAAAGTACCTGGATGAGTACTTGGCACGCCATAACATTCAACGCTATGGGCCAAGTGCTGGCAAGTGGGATCAGGTGGGTAGGTCAGGGCCTTTCATGCATCGGTGCTGACCCGATGGGCTAAAGGGCCTCTTCTGTGCTGTAGTATTCTGTGATTCTAGAAATGTGACCGTTACAGAGCCCTGTGTCCTGAACATTCAGATATTGAACCTGAATTTCGGAAACTACATCAATGGGTGTGGCTCACACGGGGAGAGCAAAGTCAGAATTTGCTGCCTGGATGTGCAGCTTTGGGTCTGTTCCTTCTTACCGTGTATCGATAGCACATTGTGTGAACATTACAGAAATATATCAGACCCGGTATAAAGCTGGCCCGCTGAGGAGTGTTTAGATGTGGGTGACATTAATATTTATTTCCTTTCAAACATCAATCTTTATTCAGCACTTTTCCATTTTGGTTTCCTGAGGGACATTCCTAGTTCCCTTCAAAAATCAACTACCAAACAGCTGCAGATCTGAATATTGAATATTCAGTGAGAGTGTGACTGTAATATTTATTGTACAAGTGTGGATAGATCATTAAGTTACAACTCCATGAATGTGGTGATCTGTTGGTTACTGAAGAGCACTTTGCTGTTTTGCTGTCACGGAAAGTGATTCTATTCTTGTCGTATTAATATGGTTTTAGTATAGGGAGATTTATATAACAATCCTTAATCTTACTTATACTTTTGATATCATGAAATGCTGAAGCCTCAGTGCTGACAAGCTGAGCTTTTTTTTCATTCATTCAAGGGACATGGGTGTTGCTGGTTGATCAGCCCATCCCTAGTTGCCCTTGGAGGACAGTTGAGAGTCAACCACATTGCTGTGACTCTGGAATCACATGTAAGTCAGACCGGGTAAGGACAGCAGATTTCCTACCCTAAAGGACATTAGTGAACCAGATGGGTTTTCCTGATAATCAATTATGGTTTCATGGCCATCAGTAGATTTTTAATTCCAGATTTTTTTGTTATTGAATTCAAATTCCACCATCTGCCGCGGTGGGATTCGAACCCAGATCTTCAGCTGAGTTTCTGGATTAATAATCTAGCAATAATACCACTAGGCCATCGCCTCCCCCAAGGAGCTTGAGTTTAACTCCTGGACAGGGACATGTCGAAGTGGAGGACACGCTTGCCCAAGACTAACAGAGGATAAGCCGGGCCAAGATTAATGTTCAGAGCTCATTAACAAGCCGCTAGTGTGGAAGGAACTGCCCAGATATGACAATCAGGTGACAGGGTGTGACTGGCAGGTGGGTTGGAGGTTATGGGGACTGAGGCTGGAATCTCAATCCAGATGAAGCCCGAAGTTTCCCAGAGCAATCACCTGCACCCACCTGGCTAATAGGGAATTGGATATACTTACTGCTGGGCCTCCCCCGACCTCCTGCGTGCTAGTCATGAGGGATTTGACCTGGTGGAAACCTCACTGCCACCCTGTTCAAGTGTCAATTTAAAAGCAGATTTTACTCACTGACTTAAAGAGCTGCCTGTCACATTTAACATCAATTCTCCACTTACTATTTATCACACTCAATTCCCATCATGAAGTCATGGCAAATTTGGAAATTTGGCATGTCAGCTACGACTCTCTCCAACTTTTGCAGATGAACCATAGAAAGCATTCTTTCTGGTTGTATCCCAGCTTGGTATGGCTCCTGCTTTGCCCAAGACCGCAAGGAACTACAAAAGATTGTGAATGTAGCCCAATCCATCATGCAAACCAGCCTCCCATCCATTGACTCTGTCTACACTTCCCACCTACTCAGCAAAGCAGCCAGCATAATTAAGGACCCCACGCACCTCGGACATTCATTCTTCCATCTTCTTCGTTCAGGAAAAAGATACAAAAGTCTGAGGTCACGTACCAATCGACTCAAGAACAGCTTCTTCCCTGCTGCTGTCAGACTTTTGAATGGACTTACCTTGCATTAAGTTGATCTTTCTCTACACCCTAGCTATGACCGTAACACTACATTCTGCACTCTTTCGTTTCCTTCTCTATGAACGGTATGTTTTGTCTGTGTAGTGCGCAAGAAACAATACTTTTCACTGTACGTTAATGCATGTGACAATAATAAATCAAATCAAATAAACCTTATGTGACCATTTAAATAAATACGGATGTACTGGTAAAATTCTGCTTCATTTGAAGCCACAATTCTCCAATTTGTCAAATGTTGGATTAAGAAGATGAAAAGAATACAAGTTAAAACTTTACCAGAACAGAATCTTCGATGAGAAAACAATGAATAGAAACCAATATTGAGAAGGAATTGGAGGGACCTCTCCTGTTGGATGGTGAATGATTGTTCTGAGCTCTGGATTCTTGTGATAGAGACAGGAAATCTGCACAGTGAGAGAAAACCAAACTATGCAGCTGTGTTCGAGTGACATTTTCAATGAGTTCAAATGACCTAAACCGTTACTTCACTGTGCTAGTAATGACCCCACTATGTGCTTTCGCTCCTCACCTTTTGCCCCTCGACCTGCACCCTTTCCCTTTCTCACTTGCTGCTCATTGGCAGTTAAATCAGGCCTCGTGACTGCATTGAATTGGAAATATTCACCCAATATCCACGAACAATGGAAAAGATACACAACGTGGGGTCTCCTTTCAATGGTTTGAGAGATCAGGAAAAATGTTTGGTGGAGACCAAGCGGTCACGTGTTAGGAGTGTGGGAGTGATCGTCGGGAGTGCAGAAAGAGCCCAATGCTGAAGTTGCTGCTGAATCCTAGAGTGAACTATTCTTCATAATAAGCCTCTGTTGTCTGTGATTTGATGCTGTATAAACTCCTTCAAAAATTTCAAGGTGAGAAAGGACACGTTACAGAGCAAGTTTGATTAAATTTGAATCATTGTTGTTTTGCCAACATTTCGTACAGCATGTCATCGAGATAATGTCTGACTTGTCTTCCATCAAATCTCAAAATTTTGAATACTAAAAAGAATTTAAAATATTTTTCCACAGGGGATGTTTGTGGGAGTGTAGAAGAAAAACTTGCTCAGTCATCAATTAAAGCTGATCTTTAGTGGTACAAAGTCCACTGTATTCACAGACAGAAATAAATAGTTAGTGTGGCACAATTTAGACTTGGAGAGAGTGGTGACATTGCACCAGCTTCTTTTGATTGTGTTTGACGAGTGTTGAAGGATCCCCAAAGGTATTGTGGAATTTTATCTGACCTCCACAGTATTCCATCCTTTTGATCGATCCTTTGAAAGCATTGCCCTTTCGGGTGCCCAGACAGGCTAATAAAAGGTTAATCCGATAATTCCGAAACTGCTCTGTGTACCCATTCCGCAGGAAATATCACATTCGCTGATTCATGGGGCCAAGACTTTCCCTGAAAGCGAGAGATGCAGCCACCTCAGAATATACTTGCTGCTGAAAAAGGATTTTAATCTGGTTTGGATTGTAATTTACTGTAGCAGGACAGGAAAAAAAATTGGAAATGGTGTAACACTGCTCATTTAGGCTGGGCACATTTAGAGTTTGGCCTGAAAGCTTCTTTTATCTGAATGAAGACCAAAAATTAATACCATAATTAACTGACCTCAAAGATATAAGGATGTTATTCAAATTATTCATGAAAACCCCGCCTTCTCAACCTTGCCCCTTCCTGAGGTGTGCTGACCCTCAGGTTAAATCGCCACCAGTCAGCTCCTCCCCAGGGTCAAGGACGTCTGAGTGGTTGCAGGACATTCTTAAGGGGGAGGGTGAGCAGCCAGAGGTCGTTGTACATATTGGTACCAATGACACAGATAGGAAAAGGGATGAGGTCCTGAAGTGTGAATATAGAGAGTTAGGCAGAAGGCTAATGTGCAGGACCTCGAAGGAAGTGATTTCAGGACTACTACTGGTGCCACGTGCGACTGAGAGTAGAAATAGGAAGATTAGGCAGATGAATGCGTGGCTTGGGAGCTGGTGCAGGGGGCAGGGATTTAGATTTTTGGATCATTGGGATCTTTTCTGGGGAAGGTCTGACCCGTTCAAGAGGGACGGGTTACACCTGAACTGGAGGGGGACTAACATCCTGGTGGGGAGATTTGCTAGAGCCACTCGGGAGGGTTTAAACTAGTTTGGCACGGGGGTGGGATCCGAAGCAGTCGGGACATAGAAGAGATGCTCGAGACAGTACAGAAGTTAAAGAGAGCACACTAATTAGTAAAGTCAGTGTCAGTAATCCTAGTACCAGACAGATCAGGCAAAAGCAAGACATAGAGCAAGGGAAGTCCAGATTAAACTGCATTTATTTCAGTGCAAGAGGCCTGACGGGCAAGGTAGATGAACTCAGGGCATTGATGGGTACGTGGGACTGGGATATTATAGCAATTACTGAAACATGGCTAAGGGAGGGACAGTACTGGCAGCTCAATGTTCCAGGGTACAGATGCTATCGGAAAGATAGAACAGGAGGTAAGACAGGAGGGGGAGGTGCACTTTTGATTAGGGAAAACATCACGGCCGTACTGAGAGGGGATATATCCGAGGGTTCGCCCACTGAGTCTATATGGGTAGAACTGAGAAATAAGAAGGGGGAAATCACTTTGATAGGGTTGTACTATAGGCCCCCAAATAGTCGGCGGGAAATTGAGGAGCAAATATGTAAGGAGATTACAGATAGCTCCAAGAAAAATAGGGTGGTAATAGTCGGGACTTTTAGCTTTCCCAACATTGACTGGGACAGCCATAGTATTAGAGGGTTGGATGGAGAGAAATTTGTTGAGTGTATTCAGGAGGAATTTCTCATTCAGTATGTGGATGGCCCGACTAGAGAGGGGGCAAAACTTGACCTCCTCTTGGGAAATAAGGAAGGGCAGGTGACAGAAGTGTTAGTGAGGGATCACTTTGGGACCAGTGACCATAATTCTATTAGTTTTAAGATAGCTATGGAGAATGATAGGTCTGGTCCAAAAGTTAAAATTCTAAATTGGGGCAAGGCCAATTTTGATGGTACCAGGCAGGAACTTTCAAAAGTTAATTTTGGGTGTCCGTGGGAAGGCAAAGGGACGTCTGGTAAGTGGCATGCTTTCAAAAGTGTGTTAACCAGGGTTCAGGATAAACACATTCCCCTTAGATGACTCGGGATATTGAGGCCCTGGTCAAGTTGGGCCGAAGGGCCTGTTTCCATGTTGTAAACCTCTATGACTCTATGACCCTCAAAGGGGAAAGCAGCCAATGGTCATCTGGGACTGTGGTGACTTTACCCTTTATCTAAAGATGTTACAAAATAATAATCAGATTTTTAAGTGGAAAGGTTTATGAGTTAAATGGAAAATGCAAAGGGAGCAGATATTGGCAGAGTTTTATGAGAAAAATGCTCTAAATAAACTAAAAAAAACCTCCTGCCCTTACTCGGTCCATATCCCTCTTCTCTCTTTATTCATGTACCCATCCAGATGCCTCTTAAATGTGGTTAATGTGCCTGCTTCCACCATCTCCTCTGGCAGCGCGTTCCTGGCACCCACCACTCTGTGTGAAAAATTTCCCCCCCATATCTCCCTTAAACTGTCCCCCTCTCACCTTGAATCTGTGCCCCTTTGTAATTGACACTTCCACCCTGAGAAAAAGCCTCTGACTATCCACCCTGTCTATGCATTTCATAATTTTGTAGACCTCTATCAGGTCTCCCCTCAGCCTCCGTCTTTCCAGTGAAAACAATCTTAGTTTATTCAACCTCTCCTCATAGTCAACACCCTCGAGACCAGGCAACATCCTGGTCTCCTTCTTTGCACTCTCGCCAAAGCTTCCGTGTCCTTCTGGCAATGTGGTGACCAGAACTGCACACAATACTCCAAATGTGGCTTAACCAAGGTTTTATGCAGCTGCAACATGATTTCCCAACTCCTGCACTCAAAAAAGATGACAGTGAAGCAGAAAAATGTCTTATATCTCTCCCCATTTCTGTTTTCATTGGCTTCCATGGAAACGAAAGTCAGAAGCTGTTAGGAAATGGGATATTGATTTGCCATCACCCATGTTGAGCTATTGCACAAACTCACAAACTACCCCAATGTCCGAGACCATGGGTGGGATATTACAGCCTTGCTCAACTCGAGACTGGAAAATTCCACCCAAAGTCAATGGACATTTCCGTTGTCCGCCCCTTGCCCGCTCCGATTTCCGTGGTGGGTGGGGCAGTAAAATTCCAGCGCAAATCTCAGGAAGCCAATTCCTCATTTTTCAGTGTGATCTCTTGGGAAATATCCCTTTTTAATCTGGTTATCTCCTTCACACCGATCAAATACCACACAGCATTCCAAGATCAGCAAGCATTCCCTTTGTATTCCAGGCAGCAAGTGGAATATTAACACGAGCCTGTATGCTGAAATTACCCCGGCCTATTCCTGCAGCAGAGAGTGGGTTTCCAATCAATCTACCAGGCCATCATTTAGAGGAGAGTATCAGGACTGATCGCCCCGACAAGGGATTGGTAAAGATCGGTTAAAATGGAGCTGCTCAGCCCCGATGGGAGATAAGAGAGAGAATCTAACAATAGATCTGGTTAAAAATTAACTTGGGACAGGTGTCTGGATCTCAGTGAGTGACACTGGATGTGTTTTCACAGCGTGGATCTGCTGGTGTAGACACCAGTAGCTCAGGGGAGAAGCTTGATTCTGTCGCTGTACAGAACTCCATCTGGTGGTCAGACCACAAACTGGGAAATGTCATCTCAGGAGCTGCTGATTGTAATTGGAATTGGAAATTGTGATCCCTCTGTGTTTGTAGTTTAAAAAAAGGCATTTCAATTTCTGAAAATGATTTAAACTGATCGCAGCTGATTTACAATTTACTGTCTGTCAGGTTACTGCTCATTCAGTGGATTCTACAACTACTCACTCGGTTACAATATGAAGTCATTGTTTGTGAGAATAATTTCAGTAAGTTACAACAGAGACCAAAGATGATTGAATGTCTTGGAATAATTTAAATATAATTTGTCTAATTTAGACATGCCATTAAAGAATAGGAAAATACTAAATATTACTAAGAGGATTTGAGTATCGGAGTAAGGATGTCTTGCTGCCGTTATACTGGGCCTTGGGGAGACTATACCTTGAGTATTGTGTACAATTTTGGTCTCCTTGTCTGAGGAAGGACATTCTTGCTACTGAGGGAGTCCAGCGAAGGTTCACCAGACTGATTTCTGGAATGGCAGGACTGACATATGAAGAGAGACTGGATCAACTGGGCTTGTACCCACTGGAATTTAGAAGAATGAGAGGGGATCTCATAGAAACATATAAAATCCTGATGGGACTGGACAGGCTAGATGCGGGAAGAATTTCAGCAAGGCATTTGACAAGGTCCCTCATGGGAGGTTAGTTAGGAAGGTTCAGTCGCTAGGTATACATGGGAAGGTAGTAAATTGGATAAGACACTGGCTCAATGGAAGAAGCCAGAGAGTGGTTGTGGAGGATTGCTTCTCTGAGTGGAGGCCTGTGACTAGTGGTGTGCCGCAGGGATCGGTGTTGGGTCCATTGTTGTTTGTCATCTATATCAATGATCTGGATGATAATGTGGTAAATTGGATCAGCAAGTTTGCTGATGATACAAAGATTGGAGGTGTAGTGGACAGTGAGGAAGGTTTTCAAAGCTTGCAGAGGGATTTGGACCAACTAGAAAAATGGGCTGAAAAATGGCAAATGGAATTTAACGCAGACAAGTGTGAGATATTGCACTTTGGAAGGACAAACCAAAGAGGAACGTATAGGGTAAATGGTAGGACTCTGAAGAGTGCAGTTGAACAGAGGGATCTGGGAATACAAAGAACAAAGAGAACAAAGAACAGTACAGCACAGGAAACAGGCCCTTCGGCCCTCCAAGCCTGTGCCGCTCCTTGGTCCAACTAGACCAATCGTTTGTATTCCTCCATTCCCAGGCTGCTCATGTGACTATCCAGGTACAGAATTCCCTAAAAGTGACGTCACAGGTGGATAGGGTCGTAAAGAGTGCCTTTGGTACATTGGCCTTTATAAGTCGGAGAATCGAGTATAAAAGTTGGAGTGTTATGGTAAGGTTATATAAGGCATTGGTGAGGCCGAGTTTGGAGTATTGTGTACAGTTTTGGTCACCTAGTTACAGGAAGGATGTAAATAAGATTGAAAGAGTGCAGAGAAGGTTCACAAGGATGTTGCCGGGACTTGAGAAGCTGAGTTACAGAGAGAGATTGAATAGGTTGGGACTTTATTCCCTGGAGCGTAGAAGATTGAGGGGAGATTTGATAGAGGTGTACAAGATTTTGATGGGTATCGATAGAGTGAATGCAAGCAGGCTTTTTCCGCTGAGGCTAGGGGAGAAAAAAACCAGAGGGCATGGGTTAAGGGTGAAAGGAGAAAAGGGAATATTAGGGGGGCTTCTTCATGCAGAGAGTGGTGGGAGTGTGGAATGAGCTGCCGGATGAAGTGGTAAATGCGGGGTCACTTTTAACATTTAAGAAAAACTTGGACGGGTTCATGGATGAGAGGGGTGTGGAGGGATATGGTCCAAGTGCAGGTCAGTGGGACTAGGCATAAAATGGTTCGGCACAGACAAGAAGGGCCAAAAGGCCTGTTTCTGAGCTGTAATTTTCTATGGTTCTAATGTTCCCAATGTTGGGGAAGTGCAGAACTAGGGGGTCACAGTATAAGAATAAGGGGTAAGCCATTCAGGACTGAGATGAGGAAGAACTTCTTCACTCAGAGAGTTGTGAACCTATGAAATTCTCTACCACAGAAAGCTGTTGGGGCCAGTTCATTAGATATGTTCAAGAGGGAGCTGGACGTGGCCCTTGCGGCTAAAGGGATCAAGGAGTATGGAGAGAAAGCGGGAGTGGGATACTGAAAGTTTATGATCAGCCATGATCATATTGAATGGTGCAGGCTCGAAGGGCTGAATGGCCTCCTCCTGGACCTATTTTCTATGTTTCGATGTTTCTAAATAGAGTAATGATCTGTCCTGCATTTGCCCCAATGCAGTCACTTGTGATTTACACGATATGTCATTTCTCCTGATCTGCGGATATGAACTCGGATATGAACTCGGCACAATCTGATTGACATTCCGTCAGCTCCAACAGCCTGAGATGATACAGGACCAAGACACACCAGCCTTGATCTCCCCTCAAGCTTCACGATCCTGCCTCACCACAGCTACTGGCATGAGACAGGTAGATCTGTTGACAGCTTCAAATAACAGATATGCAGACAGCAGCAATGGGCACCCACATTGCAGCTGTAACATTGCTTGTCTAAAGATGTGCAGATTAGGTGGATTTGCATTAAGTGTGTGGGCTTTGGGGGACTGGGGGGCAAGCTGAATCAGTGTGGGCCTGGGTAAGCCAAGGCGGTGCAGACTCAAAGAACAAAGAAAATTACAGCACAGGAACAGGCCCTTCGGCCCTCCAAGCCTGCACCGACCATGCTGCCCAACTTAACTAAAACTCCCCCCCTTCCGGGGACCATATCCCTCTATTCCCATCCTATTCATGTACTTGTCAAGACGCCCCTTAAAAGTCACGACCATATCCGCTTCTACTACCTCCCCCGGCAACGAGTTCCAATGGGCCGAATGGCCTCTTTCTACACTGTAGAAATTCTATGGTCCTATGGTTCTATATATTAGGAGCTTTAACAAGGAGATCAGACACAGAGCAAGAACTGGGGAAAGGCAGACAATGAGGTGGAAGTTGTTTATTTTCCTGGGATTTGTGAAGCTGGTGAAAGATGGACCAAGAAAAATGAGAAAAATAATTTGAAAGAGAACGGACACTGGGGAAGATTCCGCCTTCTCTGTGACACGATTCTCTCGTCAGAAGAGACACTGTGAGTGTGTGACACGGGAGTGAGAGTGTGACACGGGAAGCAAGAGTGATACACGGGGAGCGAGAGTGTGACACGGGGAGTGAGTGTAGAGTGTAGAGTCTCCTGCTGTCTCTGGTGGCCAGCTTTGGAGTTAGAAGAGGATTGAATTTGCTGGAATACCTGACCCCTGCAACCTCCCCATCTCCGGCAGAATGAAGTTCTGGGCGGGAAAACTCATGGTCCACTTTCCTGCCCCAACACCAACTGAGGCCCTGAACTGACGAATTAATGACCACCTGATGGTCTCATCCCATCGCTGCTGGCATTAACCCAGCTGTAGGTGTGTCCATCGCCATGGTGCATAAACAACAGCTGCTACCCTGGGGCCAGGTTGTTACCACCAGGGAGTGGGCCCCTCAATCAAAGGCACTCAGTGCCTGATAGGGACTCTACATCGAGATGGTCACTCCCCTCGCGGCTGACTTCCTGCCTCCTCCTCCCCACAACCCCATCCAGGAAAACAACTTCCCCCGACATTACTGTCCTGTAGCCTGAGTCTCTCCATGATCCTGAGACTCCAGTGTCTGTCCTTCCAGGAAAATCCACGGCCTGTCCAGCGGTGCCGCTCAACACAAAAGCTGCCAGCTTCTGATTGGCCAGCCTTTGATTGGCCAGCCTCTGATTGGCCAGCCTCTCTCAGTCGGTGAGACTTCCAGCCCTGGGCCACCATTGGCCAAACCATTGCCTGTTTTACTGGTGGTTCAGCAAGTCTCCTTGGGGGCAGCATTCATAGAGTCATAGAGGTTTACAGCATGGAAACAGGCCCTTCGGCCCAACTTGTCCATGCCACCCTTTCTTTTTTAAAACCCCTAAGCTAATCCCAATTGTGTTGGTCTCTTGCTGGTTCTCCAACCAATAGACAAGGCTCCCCACCCCACACCTCAGCATGACATTGGCCATGGAGTTCAGTATGAAATCATCCCATCAGCTGTGATTGGATGTAAAATATTTGTGATGAAAGGGGATGATGAGATTGGTGGAAGGGGCTTTGTTGATGGGCTACGTGTGGAGCTTGAAACTCGCTGTATTATTTACTCACGCTATTGGGTAATTTAAAATAATACTAAAGTTATTTAAGTAATTCAGTCATTTAAACTCTTGCTGCAATGTCTGTACTTCCAAGACTAACCCGATATGAACAAAGAAATGATATTGTTTACCTCTTTGAAGACCTTTGGAAGTAAAAATGTTTTTTTAATGATAGGATTTACATTTAAGTTTCTTCTGTATTTTTTGATGCCATGCAGTATTTTATTTTAAATCACATTGAAAGAGTACAGTACACCATTCCTTACATTGAGCAACTGAGAGAGAACTCATTCAAGATTGTAACAGTTTTTGGATTGCCAAACTTAACCCAACTCATGATGGTCCTGACCATTGCCATTTTGGATGTCAGATTTTTGTATCGTAGAACTAATATTTTTCCAGGATAGCAAACAATCGAGTTCTCGAGGGATTAAGGAGATAGATTAATGAGTGCATTGATTATGGATATGTGTTTTCTGTGGGTTTGATTTTCTTTTGCTCCTATTTGGCCTCATTCTCCCCTGAGCTTTGTGACAAACGCAGAGGAAATTACTTGGACAGAGGAGATATAAATAAGAAAAAAAATGATGCAATTCTGAAATGCAAACAGAAAACACTGACGATACACAGCAGCTTAATCTGTATCGAAAAGATAAACATTGGTAAATAATTCTGCATGTAGCCCAGCATCAACACCAAGGAAATGAGCAGTCGACCAATCTCGGAAACCTATTGCCAGCGTGTTCCTGTTTCCAGGGCAACATGAACAAGATTCAGGTAATTCTGGGGACAAGCCACACCCTTCCCCAGACTGAATCTCCATCAATCAGTAAGGGTAGTAACATCTCAGGACTGGAAGTACATTTGTAAGGAATAGATTAGTTTTGAATCTTTGAGGATTTAATTAGTTACTGTTAAAGAAGGACTCAGTTGAAAACAGATAATACACTGAACTCCCAGATGTTTAAAGATATAAGTGGAAATTTCAACAGTCTGGGAATGGGAGTGGCTATCTCCCAGCTACTGGTTTAACTGGAGTATCTGCCTCTGGAACAGATTGAAATGCAGTTCCTATTGATCAGATCCCCCAAGCTATTCTGGTGCTCACGGTGAACATTCCACTCAGTACAAACAGTTGGACAAGATGCTAATTCCCTTAAAGTTAGAACAAAAGTGTTTCCATATGTCCAGAAGGAGCAGGAGAATTCGACAAAGATAATCTGGGTCATTGTCCACTTAGAAATCTTCGGTCCCACTATCACCAATCTTTGCAGAACGATGTGTTGGCATGAGTTCACTGAGTTGTCCCGGGACCTGTTTAGGCAGGAAGTTTGCCAGTTGTATTTAAATAAGGTCCTGCCCTCATGCTGGTCCCTCCTGCTGGAGTTTCTTGGTCAGTTCTCCAGCTTTCTACCCAAATGGTAATGTGCCCCCCACACGGCTACAAGAAATTGAGAGGGTACATGTCAGATTGCAGAATTCCCCATTCTGTAAAACTGCAAACATTAAAACTCCAGCTGAGAGATCAGGGCTTCGATCCGCAGTTTCAGCCAACACCCCCACAGTGCTTGAAAAAAATCTGTACCATCCATACAACGAGGAATTGTACAATGATCTGTACAATGAGGAACAGACAGAACATTGGTTGTGAACAGACAGCATATATCAATGCTGCACATCCAATGCTGTGGGGGCCAATCACACACGATGTTGTCTACTCGATCAGCACAGAATGAACCACTTTTTATCTCAACCCAGAAGTGTATATGTGTGAAAAAGGGAAGTGTAGAAAATTCTCAGGGAAAAACAGGTAACAAACATTACCACAGAAAGTCACCTACGTGAGAATGTTTTTTTTATTTTAGATCTTCTGAATAACCCCACGTTAAAATTATTGTTTGTCTATAAGAACATTTCAATCATTCATTGAAACTGAACTCAACATTTCTGTGTTTCATCATTGTGTTAATAAAAATGAAAGATTATTTTGCAAGGATATTAAATAATACAAATATCTACAAAGTGAAGGAATTCTCTGAGCAAGTGGGAGGCACCCTATTGGAGTGAGTCCATTCATCAATAAACTATGGCAGGACACAAATTCAAAGAAAATAACCGTTCAAATGGCTGGGGCACGTTCAATGGATTAATGATTAATAGTTTCAATGGATTAACCGATTAGTTCTTGTTGTCAAACAGGAGCTGCGCTGATTCACAGAAAGTTGATTCTATTACCTCCATAAAATGTTCTCAAAACATTCAAGTAGCTGTTTAAAACAAAGATTAAATTCCCTTTCAGTCATTAGATTAAATAACTGTCTGTCACTGGTGAAATTTGATGCACTGCTTTTTCACTTGTTGCAGTCTTCACAAACTCCATTTCAATTCTTCAATTAAAGTGTTTTGTCAGGATCTTAAAACAATTACTGAGAGACAAAATAAAGTAACTAGTTTGTCAGAATGTAAGAGTATTAGTTATTTTCCTACATTAACTCAGCTGATCTCAGGTGCTGACAGTATACGTGCACTTACCTTTATGTGATAGACGCAGCCTTGGATGACTGGGATCCCCAGAACAGCTGGAATACTGTAAAATCAGGACAAATAGGAGCACCACTGTGGCAACAGCAGCGCCAGCGAGTGACATGCTGCTCAAAGACTCTGTCTCTCACTTCTTCCTTTTGAAAGTGAAGTCCAGTTTTATTCTCTCTCTCTCTCACACACACACACCCTTTCTCCTAAGCTGCCTGAATGACACTCTATCCTCCAACTAGCAATGACCAGTCTCTTTTATTTTAATCCTCTTTTCAGGCTCTTCCACAAGCTTCATAGCTCCTCCCTGGTGTTTTCCCAAATCTTTCTACTTTCCAGGACTTAGCCCTGCCAAGTGGTGAGGTTTAATTCACCTTTCACCCCTCCTAATTAGAAGCAAGAGCTCTTTTCTCTCTGTGGTTTCAGGCAGCGGGGTTTAGTGTTCAAGTCGGCTCTGCAGCATATTGAAGCTGTAAGTAAGGGATGAAGTTTAACTCCACAGAAATCACTGCAGTCCACGTGCCGTTCAGTGATCCTCCCCATTCTCCTCCAGATCCAAGCCCCCTGGTGTTACGTGGAAGAATGCCAAGATACATTTATGGGTCAATGAATATAAAAGAAAGATTAGTTTGAGCTCTTCGTAGCATCTTTAAAGAGAACTTACTTTGAATACCCAATCTGTTTTTAATTATTTCCAATATAACTTTTTCCCCAGGGGGGTGGAATCCACTCATAAGTTTTTCAATTTTTGACCATATTTTGTAGCCAATACTTGGAAGAAAATTCATTTAATTATATAGCACACTGTAAACACCAGGTCTGAATAAAACTCTGCTCTCTGTTATTGATCTGTATTGTTTAGTTCCCAACCCATCGAGACTTTGTTTGCCAGAAGCATAGCAAAAAAAATCTTTGCTTCCCTTTCATTACCCCAAGCAGCTTTGTGGAATTCCTTATTGTGCAGAAGGTAAACATTTTACTCAGTGCTGGTTCTCAGTTTGGACATCAATGGGAGCTGAGGATACATCTCTCCCAGCTGTTGTTGGATGTCTTCTGTGTCTGTGGGTTGATCACAGAAATATATTGCAAACTTGCAATAAACTGACACGATGAACTTTTGAAATCCAGATCTGGTGGGATGCGGAAGGTGTGCAGAAATCCACAATACTCAGAATAAAAGTGGAATCACAGAGAACTTTCTCTGGGTTCAGGTGAAGCCAGGAGGTGGGATTCAGTTGAGTTTTTACCAAAGAGTGTAAAGTGTGGGTGTCAGCTCCTTGTACTTCAATATCTGTCTTGCTTCCTGCGGTTCTGGTGGTGCTTGGGTCTTGGCCATGTGGTAGCTGATGGTAGAAGCACCATGTGATACTGTACTAACCACATTCCTGGAAAATGTTCATCGATGTCTGCTCTCTGTCAGAACAATACAAAAACTACTAGAGTCATAGACTCATAGAGGTTTACAGCATGGAAACAGGCCCTTTGGCCAAACTAATCTATGCCGCCCAGTTTTTACCACCAAGCTAGTCTCAATTGCCCGCATTTGGCCCATTTCCCTCTATACCCATCTTACCCATGTAACTGTCTAAACGCTTTTTAAAAGACAAAATTGTACCCATCTCTACTACTGCCTCTGGTAGCTCATTCCAAAAACTCACCACTCTCTGAGTCAAACAATTGTCCCTCTGGACTCTTTTGTATCTCTCCCTTCTCACCTTAAATCTAAAATGATTGATGAGGGAAGGATGTTGTCTACATGGGCTTTAGTAAACATTTGACAAGGTCACTCATGGTAGATTGGTACAAAAGGTTAAATCCCACAGGATCAGGGGTGAACTAGCTAGATAGATTCAGAACTGGCTAGGCCACAGAAGACAGAAGGTAGCGGTGGAAGGGTGTTTTTCTGAATGGAGGTCTGTAACTAGTGGCATTCCGCAGGGATCAGTGCTGGGATCTCTGCTGTTTGTAATGTATATAAATGACTTAGAAGAAAACGTCACTAGTCTGATTAGCAAGTTTGCGGATGAAACTAAGATTGGCGGAGTTGAGGATAGTGATGAAGATTGTCAGAGAATACAGCAGGACATAGATAGGCTGGAAAATTGGGTGGAGAAATGGCAGATAGAATTTAATCCGGATAAATGCGAGGTGATGCATTTTGGTAGATCCAATTCAAGTGGGAGCTATAAATTAAATGGCAGAACCATCAGGACCATAGACACACAGAGATCTGGGAGTACAGGTCCACAGATCCTTAAAAGTGGCAGCACAGGTGGAAAAGATGGTGAAGAAAGCATACGGCACGCTTGCCATCGTCGGATGAGGCATCGAGAATAAAAGTTGGCAAATTATGTTACAACTATGTAAAAAATTGGTTAGGCCAGTTTTGAAATACTGTGTCCAATTCCGGTCACCACACTACCAGAAGGACATGGTGGCTTTGGAGGGAGTAAGGTTATATAAGGCATTGGTGAGGCTGAATTTGGAGTATTGTGTACAGTTTTGGTCACCTAGTTACAGGAAGGATGTAAATAAGATTGAAAGAGTGCAGAGAAGGTTCACAAGGATGTTGCCGGGACTTGAGAAGCTGAGTTACAGAGAGAGATTGAATAGGTTGGGACTTTATTCCCTGGAGCGTAGAAGATTGAGGGGAGATTTGATAGAGGTGTATAAGATTTTGATGGGTATAGATAGAGTGAATGCAAGCAGGCTTTTTCCGCTGAGGCTAGGGGAGAAAAAAACCAGAGGGCATGGGTTAAGGGTGAAAGGAGAAAAGTTTAAAGGGAATATTAGGGGGGGCTTCTTCATGCAGAGAGTGGTGGGAGTGTGGAATGAGCTGCCGGATGAAGTGGTAAATGCGGGGTCACTTTTAACATTTAAGAAAAACTTGGACGGGTTCATGGATGAGAGGGGTGTGGAGGGATATGGTCCAAGTGCAGGTCAGTGGGACTAGGCATAAAATGGTTCGGCACAGACAAGAAGGGCCAAAAGGCCTGTTTCTGAGCTGTAATTTTCTATGGTTCTATGGTTCTACAAAAAAGGTTTACCAGGATGTTGCCTGATATGGGAATTAGCTATGAGGAGAGATTGAATAAACTGGGATTGTTCTCCCTGGAACGACGGAGGCTGAGGGGTGACCTGATAGAAGTTTATAAAATTATGAGGGGCACAGATAAGGTGAACATTTGGAAGCTTTTTCCCAGGGCAGAAATGACAATTACAGGCGGCACAAGTTCAAGGTAAGGGGGGAAAGGTTCAGTGAAGATGTGCGGGGGACGTTTTTTTACACAGAGGTGGGGGCCTGGAATGCACTGCCAAGTGAGGTGGTTGAGGCAGTTACCTTAGCAACATTTAAGACTTATCTGGATAGACACATGAACAGGCGGGAATAGAGGGATACAAGCAGGTGGTCTAGATAGGTCAACGTGATCGGCACAGGCTTGGAGGGCCGAAGGGCCAGTTCCTGTGCTGTACTGCTCTTTGTTCTTTGTTCTGTGCCCTCTAGTTTTAGACTCCTCTACCTTTGGGAAAAGATATTGACTATCTAGCTGATCTATGCCCCTCATTATTTTATAGACCTCTATAAGATCACCCCTAAGCCTCCTACGCTCCAGTCTCTCCAGCCTCTCCTTATATCTCAAACTATCAACTCCCGGTAGCATCCTCGTAAATCTTTTCTGCACTCTCTAGTTTAATAATTTCCTTTCTATAATAGGATGACCAGAACTGGACACAGTATTCCAAGTGTGGCCTTACCAATGTCTTGCACAACTTCAACAAGACGTCACAACTCCTGTATTCAATGTTCTGACCTATGAAACCAAGCATGCTGAATGCCTTCTTCATCACTCTGTTCGCCTGTGACTCCACTTTCAAGGAGCTATGAACATGTACCCCGAGATCTCTTTGTTCTATAACTCTCCCTAACGCCTTACCATTAATTGAATAAGTCCTGCCGTGGCTCAATCTGCCAAAATGAATCACCTTGCATTTGTCTAAATTAAACTCCATCTGTCATTTGTTAACCCACTGGCCCAATTGATCAAGATTCCATTACAATCCTAGATAACCTTCCTCACTGTCCACTATGCCGCCAATCTTGGTTTCATCTGCAAACTTACTAACCACGCCTACTAAATTCTCAACCAAATATTTAATATAAATGATAAATAACAGTGGACCCAGCACCGATTCCTGAGGCACACCACTGGTCACAGGTCTCCAGTTTGAAAAACAACCCTCCACAACCACCCTCTGTCTTCTGTCATCAAGCCAATTTTGTATCCATTTAGCTACCTCACCCTGGATCCTGTGAGATTTAACCTTATTCAACAACTTACCATGCAGTATCTTGTCAAAGGCCTTGCTAAAGTCCATGTAGACAACATCAACTGTACTGCCCTCATCTATCTTCTTGGTTACCCCTTCAAAAAACTCAATCAAATTCGTGAGACATGATTTTCTACTCACAAAGCCATGCTGACTGTCCCTAATCAGTCCTTGCCTCTCTAAATGCCTGTAGACCCTATCTCTCAGAATACGTTCTAACAACTTACCCACCTCAGACATTAGGCTCACCAGCCTGTAGTTCCCAAGCTTTTCTCTTCAGACCTTCTTAAACAAGAGCACAACATTTGCCACCCTCCAATCTTCAGGCACCTCACTTGTGGCTGTCAATGATTCAAATATCTTTTCTCGGGGACCTACAATTTCCTCCCTCGCCTCCCACAATGTCCTGGGATATACTTCATCAGGTCCCGGGGATTTATCTACCTTGATGCGCTTTAAGACTTCCAACATCTCCTTCTCTGGCATTGTCTTCAGCGTTATGGAGATAATGAGGGCAAAAGCAGCCAGATTTCTGACCATGAATAAGTGTTCTAAGATTGTGGATGACAACACTCAAGAAGCTTGACACTATCCAGGACAAAGCAGCCTGCTTGATTGGCACCACATCTACATACATTCAATCCCTCCACCACCGACGCTCAGTAGCAGCAGTGTGTACTATCTACAAGATGCACCACAACAATTCACCAAAGATCCTTAAACAGCACCTTCCAAACCCACAACCACTTCCATCTAGAAGGACAAGGGCAGCAGATAAATGAGAACACCACCAGTTCCCCACCAAGCCACTCACCATCCTGACTTGGAAATATATCGCTGTTCCTTCGCAGTCGCTGGGTCAAAATCCTGGAATTTCCTCCCTAATGGCATTGTGGGTCAACCCACAGAACAGGGACTGCAGCGATTCAAGGACGCAGCTCACCACCACCTTCTCAAAGGCAACTAAGGGATGGGCAATAAATGCTGGCCTGCCAGCGATGCCCGTGTCCCAGGAATGAATAAAAAACTAAAAAAAGAATTTTTAAAAAATCATCTTCAATTTACTGTTGGCTAAACTGGAATGAGAAAATGAGAAAAATCATGCTCTGTCCCTCCTGATGTCCAGGTGCAAACTGTGTAACTATTCTTCCCCACAAGTTATATTTTGCCATATTTCTCTGGTAATAGTTAGCGATCTCAGTCGCTGCTTCTATAAACTTCAGATCATCTACCCATATCCTTACCACCTTGTCCTGACGACCTGTCACCCTGTGCTCACTGACCTATACTGGCTCAAGTAAAGCTACATCGCAACCTTGAACTTCTCATCCTTGTTTTCAAATTTGTTCTTGCCTCACCACCCCCTATCGCGATAATCTCCTCCAGCCCTCCAGAGATATCTGTGCTCCTTTAATTCTGGCCTCTTCAGCATTCCTTATCTCTATTGGTTTACCATCCTTATACACCTGTGACTGTGCGGCCAAATTCCCCTCCAATTCGATTTTCAAGTTTGCTCACGACACCACCATAGTGGGTCGGATCTCAAACAATGTTGTGACAGAGTACAAGAATGAGATAGAGAATCTGGTGAACTGGTGCGGCAACAATAATCTCTCCCTCAATGTCAACAAAACGAAGGAGATTGTCATCGACTTCAGGAAGCGTAAAGGAGAACATGCCCCTGTCTACATCAATGGGGACAAAGTAGAAAGGGTCGAGAGCTTCACGTTTTTATGTGTCCAGATCACCAACAACCTGTCCTGGTCCCCCGACACTATAGTTAAGAAAGCCCACCAACTTTCTACTTTCTCAGAAGACTAAGGAAATTTGGCATGTCAGCTACGACTTTCACCAACTTTTACAGATGCACCATAGAAAGCATTCTTTCTGGTTGTATCACAGCTTGGTATGGCTCTTGCTGTGCCCAAGACCACAAGGAACTACAAAAGGTTGTGAATGTAGCCCAATCCATCACGCAAACCAGCCTCCCATCCATTGACTCTGTCTACTCATTTTGCTGCCTCGGCAAGGCAGCCAGCTTAATTAAGGACCCCACGCACCCCGGACATTCTCTCTTCCACCTTCTTCCTTCGGGAAAAAGATATAAAAGTCTGAGGTCACGTACCAACCACATTGCTGTGGCTCTGGAGTCACATGTCGGCCATCCAGGTAAAGACGACAGATTTCCTTCCCGAAAGGATATCACTGAACTAGATATGGGTTTTTTTCAACAATGGTTTCATGGTCATCAGTAGATTCCTAATTCCATATTTTTTTCCTATTGATTTCAAATCCCACCATCTGCTGTGACGGGATTCGAACCCGGGTCCCCAGAACATTAGCTGAGTTTCTGGATTAATAATCTAGTGATAATACCACTCGGACATCGTCTCCCTTTCTCGCCATAAATCTAATTATTAGCCCTTGAGAAAGTGATGGTGAGCTGTCTTCCTGAACTGCTGCAGTGCACGTGGTGCAGGTACACCCACAATGCTGTTTGGGAGGGGGTTCCAGGACTTTGACCCAGTGACAGTGAAGCAACGGCCGATATATGTCCAAGTCAGGACGGTGAGTGACTTGGAGGCAAACTTGCAGGTCCTCATGATAAAGCCTGACAAGACCATCCACATTTATAGAATAAAGAACAAAGAACAATACAGCACAGGAACAGGCCCTTCGGCCCTCCAAGCCCGGGCCGCTCCCTGGTCCAAACTAGACCATTCTTTTGTATCCCTCCATTCCTACTCCGTTCATGTGGCTATCTAGATAAGTCTTAAACGTTCCCAGTGTGTCCGCCTCCACCACTTTGCCCGGCAGCGCATTCCAGGCACCCACCACCCTCTGTGTAAAATACGTCCTTCTGATATCCGTGTTAAACCTCCCCCCCCTCACCTTGAAGCGATGACCCCTCGTGAACGTCACCACCAACCTGGGAAAAAGCTTCCCACCGTTCACCCTATCTATGCCTTTCATAATTTTATACACCTCTATTAAGTCGCCCCTCATCCTCTGTCTTTCCAGTGAGAACAACCCCAGTTTACCCAATCTCTCCTCATAACTAAGCCCTTCCAGACCAGGCAACACCCTGGTAAACCTCCTCTGCACTCTCTCTAAAGCCTCCACGTCCTTCTGGTAGTGTGGCGACCAGAACTGGGCGCAGTATTCCAAATGCGGCCGAACCAACGTTCTATACAACAATACAAATAGAGACTACAAATTCACAGCTAATCACACTGCCCAGTTCGATAAATATCCAATCCAGAAGATTGAAGACCTGTACACAAAGCAGGCCGGAGGTCAATCTTATACAAAGGTGGATATGAAGCACACATATCAGCAACTTGAATTAGACGATGCTTCCTGAGGTTATGTTACAATATACACGCACAAAGGTTTGTTTCAGTATATACGCCTACCCTTTGGCATGTCTTCAGAATTATAGAATCCTACAGTGCAGAACGAGGTCACTCAGCCCATTGAGTCTGCACCGACCATAAAATTCGCTATTTTCCAGAGGGCAATGGAGAGTTTGTTACAAGGACTGCCACGTGTTGTAGTATATCTGGATGATGTTTTGGTAACTGGATCAACAGAAGCTGATCACCTAGCTAAGTTAGAGGACATGTGAAAGGGAATTCAAAGGCTGGAGGTCTCCTCAAGAAGGTGAAATGTACCTTTCAAGTCACTGAGGTTACCAACCTGCCGTTCTGTGTATATACACAAGGAATCTCCAGGTACGAATGCATTGTGACCCAGGCTGCTGCGGGAGGCAAGGGAGGAGATTACAGGGGCTCTGACCCAAATTTTCAATTCCTCTCTGGCCACGAGGAGGGACCAGACAACTGGAGAACAACTAATGTGGTTCCACTATTTAAGAAGGGTTTTAGAGATAAGCCAGGGAACTACAGACAGAGGGTGATGACAGACAGCTGCTTTAGTGACTGAAAGCCAGTATCCAGTGGCACACCACAGGGATCTGTGTTGCACCCCTATTATTCATCATTTATATAAATGACATTGATGACTATGTGGGGGAAGGATTAGTAAGCTTACGGATGACACAAAGATTGGCTGGGTGATTAATTGAGGGACTGAGTGTCTTGGGCCATAAGAACATATAGATGGAATGGTCACATGGGCAGATAAATGGGAGATGGAATTTAACCCTGAAAAGTGTGAGGTGATACACTTTGGAAGGAGTAATTTGACAAAGAAGTATCCAATGAATGGCAGGACACTAAGGAGTTCTGTGGAATAAAGGTACTTTGGTGTGTTTGTCCACAAATCTCTGAAGATGGAAGGGCATGTTAGTAGGGTGGTGAAAAAGGCATATGGGACACTTGCCTTTATCAATCCAGGCATAGATTACAAAAGCAGGGAACTCATGTTGGAGTTGTGCAGAACTTTGATGAGGCCACAGCTGGAGTACTGTGTGCAGTTCTGGTCGCCACGTTATATATAGGAAGGATGTGATTGCACTGGAGGGGGTGCAGAGGAGATTCACCAGGATGCTGCCTGGGATGGAGCATTTAAGTTATGAAGAAAGGTTGTGTGGGCTTGGGTTGTTTTCTCTGGAGCAGAGAAGACTGAGGGGTGACCTGATCGAGGTGTACAAGATTATGAGAGACATGGACAAAGTGGATAAGGAGCAGCTGTTCTCCTTAATTGAAGGGTCAGTCTTGAGGGAACATAGCTTCAAGGTGAGGAGCAGGAGGTTTGGGGGGGATGTGAGGAAAAATCTTTTTACCCAGAGGGTGGTGACAGTCTGGAATGCGCTGTCAGGGAGGGTGGTGGAGGTGGGTTGCCTCACATCCTTTAAAAAATACCTGGATGAGCACTTGGCACATCGTAACATTCAGGGCAATGGGCCAAGAACTGTAGATAGGATTAGTTGGGTGTTCAAGGGTTTCTAATGTGTCAGTGCAGACTCGATGGGCCGAAGGGCCTCTGAAGCACTGTCTGATTCTATGGAAGACCAGGTCAAAAGATTAAAATTTATTTATTAGTGTCACAAGTAGGCTTACATTAACACTGCAATGAAGTTACTGTGAAAATCCCCTAGTCGCCACACTCAGGCGCCTGTTCGGGTACACTGAGGGAGAATTTAGCATGGCCTATGCACCTAACCAGCACTTCTTTCAGACTGTGGGAGGAAACCAGAGCAGCCAGAAGAAACCCACGCAGACACGGGGAGAACGTGCAGTCTCTGCACAGAGAGTCACCCAAGCCAGGAATCGAACCCGGGTCCCTGGCGCTGTGAAGCAGCAGTGCGAATGGTAAAGGAGGCACCGGCTCCCAAAAACACATCTGCGTTCAAGTTATTTTTCAGAATGGTGAATTACTATGGGCATTTTCTATCAAATTTGTCAATGTTTTTTGCCCCGTTGCCTATGCTGTTAAAGAAGCATAGAAACATAGAAAGAAACCCTACAGTGCAGAAGGAGGCCATTCGGCCCATCGAGTCTGCACCGACCACAATCCCACCCAGGCCCTACCCCCACATATTTACCCACTAATCCCTCTAACCTACGCATCCCAGGACACTAAGGGGCAATTTTAGCATGGCCAATCAACCTAACCTGCACATCTTTGGACTGTGGGAGGAAACCGGAGCACCCGGAGGAAACCCACGCAGACACGAGGAGAATGTGCAAACTCCACACAGACAGTGACCCGAGCATCGAACCCGGGACCCTGGAGCTGTGAAGCAGCAGTGCTAACCACTGTGCTACCGTGCCGCCCTGCACCAGTGTTGGTTTTAGAAGATGCCCCAGTGAGAAGCGAGTAACAGAATAAAATAATTGCTGCATTCTTTCAGTTTGTTCAGACATTTCAATCCATCTCAGAAATTGGTGTTAACCTGTGATGCCTCCTTATGACATTGATGAGGTGTCCTGCGAGATGGACGTGAGATAAAAGACCAATAGGTCTCGCTAACCCTCTCAGAGGCTAAGAAATGCTACTCATGAGTTGAAAATGAAGGCTCCTCAATAGTATATTGGATAAAGAATTATGCAGCAGTATGTGTATGGGAGGCACTTTCACATTGTTACGGGTCACAAACCACTCTTGGGTCTTTTTTAAAGAAGACATTCTGCTAATCACATCAGCAAGTATTCAGTATTGGGTGTAAATCCTCCCCACATACAAGTACAGTCTAGACCAGGTAAGGATGGCAGATTTCCTTCCCTAAAGGACATTAGTGAACCATATGGATTTTTACGACAATCAATAATGGTTTCACAAATTGGAATTTTACCACTACATCCACGCTGGAATCGGGGTGGGCGAGGCTTGCAGAACAGAATCCTCTATTGGCCTTGGGCGAGATTTTATGAGCCTTGCCCGAGCACAGTCGTAAAATACCGGCCACGGTCATCATTAGACTTTTAATTCAATGCGTGCTTTGTATAAATGTGTCAGGATTTATAAAATTCTGATTAGAAACATTTTAAAACAGTTTTTCCAGAAGAATTATGTACTGTAATTTTAATAGACAGTTCAAATTTAAACATCTTTGAATCAGATTATTCAGTCGTGTTGTGATGAAACCAAAAGAGAAAATGCTGGAAAATCTCAGCAGGTCTGGCAGCATCTGTAAGGAGAGAAAAGAGCTGAAGTTTCGAATCCAGATCACCCTTTGTCAAAACTGTCAGGGTCGTCTGGACTTGAAACATCAGCTCTTTTCTCTCCTTACAGATGCTGCCAGACCTGCTGAGATTTTCCAGCATTTTCTCTTTTGGTTTCAGATTCCAGCATCCGCAGTAATTTGCTTTTTATCATGCATTGTGACGATATTGGATTGAGATGGAAAGTAGGCTCCTGTTTGCTTTACAATGTTGCTTTAAACCAATGTCATCAGGGTGTGTTTGTGTCCATTGAGACTGATACAGTCAAATAGTCGATTTGAGGATTGCACTATGGATCTAAAAGACAAAGTTAATGTTCAAAGCCTTTAGCTTCCACTAGTTATAAACCCCAGAGTAAGTGTTAGCTCAATAACTAATGATTCAACAGTCACTCACACTACAAATACAACCTGCGATTAGAAAGTATTTTTATTGCTAACTTTAACACCCAGCATCTTTACTGATGGGGAAATGCAGGTTTAAGAATCAACCCCAACACAAAATGTGGAAATGTTATGAATTATCTGTGACCATGTTCAGAAATTGAAGATGCATTTATATTCAGCTTCAGCTAATAATAATTCTCAATTCTCCTGTAATTCTAGCAACCCAGATAAATGCGTAGTGGTCCATTTTGGCAGGTCAAATGGGATGAAGGAGTACAATATAAAGGGAAAGACTCTTAGTACTGTAGAGGATCAGAAGGACCTTGGGGTCCGGGTCCATAGGACTCTAAAATCGGCCCCGCAGGTGGAGGAGGTGGTTAAGAAGGTGTATGGTGTGCTGGCCTTTATCAATCAAGGGATTGAGTTTAGGAGTCCGGGGATAGTGATGCAGCTATATAAGACCCTCGTCAGACCCCACTTGGAGTACTGTGCTCAGTTCTGGTCGCCTCATTACAGGAAGGATGTGGAAAAGATTGAAAGGGTGCAGAGGAGATTTACAAGGATGTTGCCTGGATTGAGTGGCATGCCTTATGAGGATAGGCTGAGGGAGCTCGGTCTTTTCTCCTTGGAGAGACGTAGGATGAGAGGAGACCTGATAGTGGTATATAAGATGTTGAGAGGCATAGATCGGGTGGACTCTCAGAGGCTTTTTCCCAGGGTGGAAATGGCTGCTACGAGAGGACACAGGTTTAAGGTGCTGGGGGGTAGGTACAGGGGAAATGTTAGCGGGAAGTTTTTCACACAGAGGGTGGTGGGCGAGTGGAATCGGCTGCCGTCAGTGGTGGTGGAGGCAAACTCAATAGGGTCTTTTAAGAGACTCCTGGATGAGTACATGGGACTTAATAGGATGGAGGTTATAGGTAGGCCTAAAAGGTAGGGATATGTTCGGCACAACTTGTGGGGCCGAAGGGCCTGTTTTGTGCTGTAGTTTATCTATATTCTATGTTTCTAATTGTTTTCTGATAATCCCAGTTGGTGGAGTTTTTAAATCCCGGAATATTTTTCAATGTGGATCATCTGAATGAATTCGAGTAAAGATTTACTCGAATTGGAAGGTTTGTCTGCCAGTGGTATATTGAGTTGATGTCTGCCATCAATCCTCCCCACAGGGGGCCCTGGAAATTGGCGGACATGTCTTTACTTCCCATACAGAGCTCAGCAAATGCACAGCAGCTGTCATTACTACAGGAGCTGGGGCTATACCTCAACAGGGCAGTTACCTCTGGCAGGAAGGATAGAGACCCCAATGTGGACATGAATCCTGGGTTTAATTAAATGTAAGAAAAGGAACAATGATGTTTTGTAGAGAAGAAAGTATACAAAATATATGGAGAAAGTGGAGGAGTAAACGGAGATATGCACAGAAATGAAGAAATATGGAGAAGAACTGGGGATGAGAGAGAAAGTCCAAGAGTAAACTGAAGAAGTAAAGAAGTAAAAACAATGAGTAGCTGCACTATATTTATCTTTCAGTGATCTTTTTTCCCCATTTTCTCCCCTCATGCCCCCGTTGCTGGTGTTTCAGGTTTATAATGTCAATCTGTTGATAACTAGGGGTGTGGGTCCTTGTGCTTTATTGCAGGGCAGTCTCACAAAATAACAGCATGTGTTTGCAATGTCTCACTTTTACAACAAAGCCACTCTTTGCCTACCTCTGCCTGGTTACGCTTAATTGACCCTTCCAATGGTTTCTCCCTGAAGGGGTTGTGGGCATAGCTAATGCAATGTGGGCTTCACAGCACTTGAATTAGTTATCATAATAGACTAGGTTTTAGCAAGTTTAACTCACATTGCAATTGGGTGTCTGGATTATATTTCAGGAGTATTAGTAAAACTGGAATGTTTCAGATTGGTCATGTACACTCAAAAATTGGAATTGTAAAACATTATAAAAGATCACTTTCTGCAAAAAACATAAACCAGAACATCTTGTCAAGGAGGGTGACGGATGATTTATTCGATTGTGAACAATTACTGGGGGCTGTAAGTGACCATACTTAAGAAAACAAACGCCTTGACTAATCGTAAAAGGGCAAAGAGGTGGCAGTACAGACACAGGACTCTGACAGGGGCACACACACAGGGCAGGGCAGGGCACCTGGGACAACTATATTGTCCTTGTTCACTTAACATTAATGAGCTACTACTCAATGTTACCCAATTTAAATCATACTGAAACCTGGTTATAATTGCAGGTGAGGTGGAAGGTCACAGTCTGTTCAGTTGTGACTGTGCCTAACGCTACCAGTGTTGGAAAATGTTTGTAATTATCCACATTATTGGTCCCGGGGGAGGGGAACCATTTTAACAGTCTGCTCTAAATGATGCTCAGGGAATTCCCGTTATGACACCTTGTTGTAGATTAATAATTGTATGAAACTTATTTTCTCTGTGTGAGTGGAGTTACGATGTGGAGATGCCGACGTTGGACTGGGTGGAGTTACTGACAGAGATGTTCAGATCGGAATGTTGTACATGCTGGGTCAGTGGGCATTATTTTCAGACAGGTTTGAAGTGATGTATTTTAAAGCATTAGGCAGCAGAAATGGAATACCAACACATCACACTCACACAGGAATCCCACCAATCACTGGCTCGCATCTCAGTTTAATTGTGGAGCAGGAGTTGTTGTTCATTTCTCATAAATTTTAGAATCTCAGTTACACATTTCAGATAAATGGTTCAGATATCTGAAAACAAGGAATATCATGGGTCAAATTTCCCCCTTTCTACCGCCCTCTTGTGCAGTGGGACACAGGGAACCACTGTTCATAAAAAGAGGAAAGGACAAAATTTATTTTGCTCGGTTATGACACCTTGTTGTAGATTAGTAATTATATGAAAATTATTTTCTCTGTGTGTGTGGAGTTGCTGATAGGGATATTCAGATTGGAATGTTGTACACACTCATTATTAATTTTGTCCTTTAAAATCACTCCTCTCATCACCGTGTAGACCAGGATTGGAGCAGAAACCTTTGTTTGCCTAGTTTGTGATCCACATGATTTTTCTGTCCATTAATATTAATTTTCAACCACCCTCAGTAGATTTATTCATGCTTTGGACATGGGCATCACTGGCTGGCCAACATTTATTGCCCATCCCTCGTAGCCCAAGGGCAGTTGAGAGTCAAACACATTGCTGTGGGTCTGGAGTCATATGTCGGCCAGACTGGGTAAGGACGGCAGATTTCCTTCCCTAAAGGACATTAGTGAACCGACATTCAGCAATGGTTTCCTGGTCTTCAGTAGATTCTTAATGTGAGATTTTTTTAAAAATTCAAATTCCACCATCTGCCATGGTGAGATTTGAACCCCAGTCCCCAGAACATTAGCTGAGTTTCTGGATTAATAGTTTAGCAATAATACCACTGGGCCATTGCCTCCCCTGATGTATAATCCCACCATGTAATACCTCTGCCACCTGTTCTAAATCACAACATTTATATTGTAGTTTTTATTTTGATCTTGTTATTTTTTCATCGCCAGTTGTGAGCTTTCATCTGCTCGTTTTCATTTGTGGATGAACCTGGTAATGAGGGTAAACATCACAGAGTCACCCAAGGCCAGAATCGAACCAACATCCCTGGTGCAGTGAGGCAGCAGTGCCAACCACCGTGCCACCCCATATAGAAAAAGCAATTCTTTGTCTTTTCTTTCTCTCTGGCCTAGTTCTGTGTTGCATATAGGATCTTGTCTGAAGGAGTTTTCATTGATTCACGAATATGCTGTTTCTTTTCACTGTGTCTTATAATTGCTTTCTGGAGCAGTAATATTAGATTAGGAACTTATGATTCCTTATCCATTCAGTCAGCGTTTATTTAAGGTCAAGGTGACTTCTTTCAGGCCAAACCTGACCCTCCAACTTTCTAACTCTCACTGAGTCTAATTAGTTATTGGGCAAAGTGATATTAAACACATGGGCTGATTCTGAACTTCAGTTTTGAGTCTCCAAAGATATTTATTTATTTTATCTTATGCAAATTACTTTACTTTCAGGCCAGAACAAGTCTGAAGGGAAAAGTGACATACTAACACAAAAATGCAATGAACTTTCTCGTTTTAACATTAGCTGGCTGTGACCGTTTGTACTTTTCAACAGCAAGGCAGCCGCTGAGATGGTTTTATTCAGAATCTATTAGTGAATGTTTGGACAATGAAGCATATGAGGAAACACAGATCAAATATTCAGTCAATCAGGCAGGCTCTTTAATCTCTGATCCATCACAAACATTGTTGTAATCAGAGATCTGAATGCAAATACTGTGAGATATGACACATTCTCAAGATGGAGGAACATTCAACTCAATGTCGAATGTTGAATTTAATGTGTAAACATCAATGGCGGAGGCCAAATGATATTGGACACGAATAAAATTCAACCCCGATAGGGTGGGGTGAAAAGATTCATGAGTGACTTTCCAAAGGAAATTGGATATGTAGCGGAAAAGGAAAGAAAACATCAAACCAATGAGAAAGTTGGCAAGTGGGGTTATTGGATAGTTCTTTCAAACATCCAGCAGAGTGACGTTAGCCAGAATGACCTCCTTCCATACTCTGTGCTTCAGTCAACACTCATTCCGTCTGGCCACAGTACAGCAGCAACCAGAATCCTCAGTTACATTGTTAAATCAGAGAGTACAAATCTGAGACTGTTATCCCAAAGCTGTCCAGAGATCTATTCGGATTACAGCTTAAATACTTCATTTAACTCTGATCATGAGAATATCCAAGCTATAAATCTGATGTAGAAAGAACCACCAGACTAACTCCTTCTGTCCAAGAATTGAGTTATGAAAAGGTGTTAAAATGTTTCAGGATCTTCAGCCTTGGGAACAGCTGCGCTCACAGAAACCTTTCAGATATTTGATACTCACTGGAATTGTGTCTCTGTAGGGATTGTCTGATTCTGTGAACAGAATTATCAATTGAAGTTAAACTGTAGAGTAGGAAAACATTGGAACAAGTTGTTAAAAGGCAAATTATGGACTGATAGTAATATAAAGAATAATTAATATCTACATTGGCCTTTTGGGTATCACACTATGGGAAGGATATCAAGGTCTTGGAGAGGAAAGAATCATCCATCCTCCCAGGCAGCGCATTCCAGACTGTCACCACCTTCTGGGTAAAAAGGTTTTTCTTCACATCCCTCATAAATCTCCTGCCCCTCACCTTGAACCTATGGCCCCTTGTGACTGACCCTCCAACTAAAGGGAATGGCTGCTCCTTATCCACTCTGTCCATGTCTCTCATAATCTTGTAAACCTCGATCAGGTCACCCTTCAGTCTTCTCTGCTGTCCTGTCTGGAGACAATGCACATCTGTTTAACCTGTGCTTAATGCTCCCTCCACCCACATTGTCTGTATCTTTAAGACCTGGCTGGCTGTAGGGATTCGCATTCTAATCAGTATTCTGTAACTTGATTTTGTGTCTCTGTGCACTGTTTGAGAGCACATTTCCACTCCATCTGACGAAGGAGCAGCGCTCCAAAAGCTTATGGTATTTGCTACCAAATAAACCTGTTGGACTTTAACCTGGTGTTGTTAAAACTCTTACAACGAAAACAACCCAAGTCTATCCAACCTCGCTTCATAACTTAAATGCTCCATCCCAGGCAGCATCCTGGTGAATCTCCTCTGCACCCCCTCCAGTGCAATCACATCCTTCCGATAATGTGGTGACCAGAACTGGACACAGTGCTCCAGCTGTGGAATATCTTCTTGTAGCCCAAGGCATTCAGCCTCACTGTTAACCATCCAGCCATTCTTTGACAAAGGGACCTTCAGTTATGTTGTGAGTAGAGAAACTGGATTATTCTCCTTAGAGCAGAGAAGGTAAAGGAAGGATGTGAATAAAATGTTCAAAATTAAAGTAAAGTTTATTTATTAGTCACAAGTAAGGCTTTCATTAACATTGCAATGAAGTTACTGTGAAATTCCCCGAGTCAACATAGTCTGACACCTGTTCGGGTCAATGCACCTAACCAGCACGTCTTTCAGCATGTGGGAGAAAACCGGAGCACCTGGAGGAAATGCACACAGACACAGGGAGAACGTGCAAACTCCACACAAACAGTGACCCAAGCTGGGAATCAAACCCAGGTCCCTGGTGCTGTGAGGCAGCAGTACTAACCACTGTGCCACCGTGCCGCCCCCATCAAATCCTTCAAATTATGAAGGATTTATAAAGAGTAAATAGGGAGAAACTATTTGCAGTAATAGAGGAGACACAGGTTAAAGACAATCAGCAAAAGGAGCTGATAGGACATGGAGAGGTTTTTATTAATGCATTGGTATTGTAGAATGTGTGTTCATGTATATACTGCCATGTCCTGCGCACAGGAAGTGATGTGTCGGAAAGGCATATGGCATGTTTAGAATTTACCGATCCAAAGCACTCATTAACGATCTCACCCACTTCCTTTGGTTCCACACATAATTTCCCTCCTTTGTCCTCAAGTGGACCAACTCTTACTCTAGCTACCCTCTTGTTCCTAATATATGTATAAAATGCCCTGGGATTCTCCTTATTCCTGCCTGCCAAGGACATTTCATTACCCTTTTTTGCCCTCCTAATTCCCTGTTTGAGCTCTTTTCTACTTTCCCTGCATTCTTCATCTGTTTTTAGTTGCCTAGGCCTCATGTATGCATTTTTTTTTGACGAAACTCACAATTTCCCTGGTCATCCATGGTTCCTATATCCTGTCTTTCCTGTCCTTCCTTTTCACAGGCACATGCCTGCCCTACTCTCCAATCAACTGCTCCTTAAAAGACTCCCACATGCCAAATGTGGATTTACCCTCAAACAGCCTCTTCCAAACAACAGCCTCCAAATCCTGCCTAATCTGGTTGTAGTTAGCCTTCCCCCCTTTAACACTGTAACCCTTCTGATGGACTTCTGAGGCTGTATAAGGCTCTGGTCAGACCCCATTTGGAGTATTGTGAGCAGTTTTGGGCCCTCTAAGGAAGGATGTGCTGGCCTTGGAAAGGGTCCAGAGGAGGTTCACAAGAATGATCCCTGGAATGAAGAGCTTGTCGTATGAGGAACGGTTGAGGACTCTGGGTCAGTACTCGTTGGAGTTTAGAAGGATGAGGGGGGATCTTATTGAAACTTACAGGATACTGTGAGGCCTGGATAGAGTGGACGTGAAGATGATGTTTCCACTAGTAGGATAAACTAGAACCTCAAGCTAAAGGGACAATCCTTTAAAACAGAGATGGGGAGGAATTTCTTCAGCCAGAGAGCGATGAATCTGTGGAACTTTTTGCCACAGAAGGCTGTGGAGGCCAGGTCATTGAGTGTCTTTAAGACAGAGATAGATAGGTTCTTGATTAATAAGGGGATCAGGGGTTATGGGGAAAGGCAGGAGAATGGGGATGAGAAAAATATCAGCCATAATTGAATGGCAGAGCAGACTCGATGGGCTGAGTGGCCTAATTCTGCTCCTATGTCTTATGGTCTTATGGCCTAGGACAACACTTGTCCATTTCCATGAGTATCCGAAAGCTTACGGAGTTGTGGTCACTGTTCGCCACATGTTCCCCCACTGCTACTTTGATGACCTGGCTGGGCTCATTCCCTAGTACCAGGTCCAGTATAGTCCCCTCTCTAGTTGGGCTTTCCACATATTGTTACAAAAAGCCTTCTTGGACACACTTAACAAATTCCTCACCATCCAGACCCTTAGCCCTAAGGGATTTCCAGTCAATATGAGGAAAATTAAAGTCTCCACTGCAACAACCCTATTATTTTTACTTCTTTCAACAATCTGCATACATATCCATTCCTCACCTTCCTGTGGGCTGTTGTGAGGCCTGTAGTACATCCCCATCATAGTGACTGCCCCCTTCCTGTTTCTGAGTTCTACCCTCAGTGTCTCATTACATGATTCTTCCAAGGTGTCCTCCCTCTGTACACCTGCAATATGTTCCTTAACCAGTATTGTAACTTCCTCACTTTTCCCTCTGTCTCGCCGAAAACACTTATAACCCGGGATATTTAGCTGCTGTCCTGTCCCTCTTTTAACCAAGTCTCCGTTATCGCAATCACATCCAAGTTCCGCGCAAGAATCAAGGCTCTAAGTTCATCTGTCTTACCTGCTATACTCCTTGCATTGAAGTTGATGCACCCCAGACCTCCGGGCCACTGAGTTCGACCTCCCCCAGTCTGCTCTTCCTCTTAGCCAGCCTGGCCTTGGTCCCAAGCTCATCCCCAGCCTCTACACTTGCTGACCTACTGTTCTGATTCCCGCCCCCCACCATGTTAGTTTAAACCCACCCAAACCATATGAGCAAACCTCCCAGCCAGAATATTGGTGCCTCCCCAGTTCAGGTGTAAGCAATCCTTCTTGCACAGGCCCCACCTTCCCTGGAAAACATCCCAATGATCCACAAGTCTGAAATTCTCTCTCCTGCACCAGTTCTTTATTTACGTGTTCAGCTGCACTATCTCCCTGTTCCTAGGCTCACTAGCACGTGGCACGGGGAATAATCCTGAGATTACTACCCTAGAGGTCCTGCTTTTCAATCTTCTACCTAACTCTCTAAATTGCCGTTGCAGCAGCTTGCTATTCTTTCTACCCACCATGACTTTATCATGGAAATGGTAAAATATTCATAACTTTAAACATTGCTCACAGCAATACCAAATCTAATGTCAATATCGACACTGAGGCAAAATGCCATGTATTGTCATTCTGTGGGGAACCTCGCCCTGTGCTGCACTGGATTCCATTAACAAGTTAAACCCCAGTGTTTATGGTGGACAAACTGTACGCACAGAAAACATAATCATTCAGCACTGCACACAGGGAAGTTTCAATTCCACACAGTCAACCAGGATGTTAAACTGCTGTTGGATCTCCTCGACAGCATTGCCCTGAGGCTAATCTACTTCGTACGCACCCAACAACACCAAACTCCAGAGACGCTGCAATACAAAGACCTGTTCAACTGTGAAATTATTCAGAAGCTGCCCGTCAAATATCACATGACTGGATGACGCAGTAATGCCCGCAGCCTGTGCCCCAGGAAGAGTGCCCCTTGCCATGAAGCAGAAAGTAGTTGACGAATTGGAAAGAATAATTAGACAGGATATCACAGCCCCCCTTGGATGAGGCCACAGAGTGGGTTTCTGCAATGGGAACTATGGCACAGTCAGGATCTGTATCGACCCAGTTCATCAAAATAAAGCACATCTGAGGCCCCACCACCCTGTGAAGGTGGTTGAACAGATCATAGCCAACATGCCCAACACTGAGGTTTCCAGCAGCCTGGAAGCAATGTGTGGATCCTGGCACTGGATCCCACTGGAGGAAGAATCTTCAAAGTTCACTATCTTCATGTCTCCACGTGTCCTGTGGTACCTCCACTGGCAGTGAGGCCTCCCAATGACCTATGGAAGAGTTCAATGCAGGACAACCCTGTGACATCATCATCGATTACATCCTGATCTGGGATCGCACTCTGCAAGGACATGGTACCCGTCTGTGTTTTCTCCTCAACAGAATCAGAAGCAGACAGTTGAAGCTGAACCCTGCTAAATGCAGTTTCAAGGTCAACCAGGGCCCCTACTCAGACACTCCCTCACTCTGACACTCCCTCACTCTGGCACTCCCTCACTCTGGCACTCCCTCACTCTGACACTCCCTCATTCTGACACTCCCACCCTCTGGCACTCCCTCACTCTGGCACTCCCTCACTCAGACACTCCCTCACTCAGACACTCCCTCACTCTGGCATTGCCTCACTCAGACACTCCCTCACTCAGACACTCCTTCACTCTGGCACTGCCTCACTCTGGCACTTCCTCGCTCAGACACTGCCTCACTCTGGCACTGCCTCACTCTGGCACTCTCTCACTCTGGCACTTCCTCACTCTGGCACTCTCTCACTCTGGCACTTCCTCACTCTGGCACTCTCTCACTCTGGCACTTCCTCACTCTGGCACTCTCTCACTCTGGCACTTCCTCACTCTGGCACTCCCTCACTCAGACATTCCCTCACTCTGGAACTCCCTCACGCTGGCACTCCCTCATGCTGGCACTCCCTCACTCTGACACTCCCACACTCTGGCACTCCCTCACTCAGACACTCCCTCACTCTGGAACTCCCTCACTCTGGCACTCCCTCACTCTGTCACTCCCTCAGCTGCTCATCTATAGGTATATGGGATGTTAGGACATGTGTTGCAGGCAGGGCTGAGAAAGGGCTGAAATATCTATTCCTTTCCCTCACGGTCTGTAATCAATGTGGTTTAAAAATGAAGATGTCATTGTTTCTTAACCCCTGAGGTGCATCAACTTAATTAGCCAGAAGCAAGCGTCTCACAAGTTTAAATAAAGAGGATTATTTATTCACGTTCACCCTGAAAATATAACTCTAACTCACTCCCTCACTCACTCTCACACCCACTCTCTCACAGACACACATGCAGTCTCACACATTCTCCCACACACACAGTAAGAAGTTTCACAACACCAGGTTAAAGTCCAACAGATTTATTTGGTAACACGAGATTTCGGAGCGTTGCCCCTTCATGACCTGATGAAGGAGCAGTGCTCCGAAAGCTCGTGCTACCAAATAAACCTGCTGGACTTTAACCTGGTGTCGTGAGACTACTTATTGTACCTACCCCAGTCCAACGCCGGCAACTCCACAGCACACACAAACACAAACGTATGCAAGGAAAATACAGTTAGAGAAAATAGTGCACTTGTAATTCAAATGTTTGGCTTGTCTCAAACAAAAGCATACTTTGCAGCGTTGGTTTTAACTCCTGAGGTATAGGTTAGGTGGATTTGGTAGCTGGGGTGTTACATGAGAATAGTTATGTGATTATCCCAAAGAGGTGAATCTTGTCATGATGGTGCAGGTCATGAAGTTAGTTACTTAGTCTTTACATCAGTTGGTCAGTTTTCTGTGTTGGTGGCCTTGAGAAGAAACAGACTTGGAGACCTTAGATGTTGCTGCCTAAAGATCTCAAAGCATACATATTGTTGCCTCTCCCTGCATTAGTTTGAAGACTGACTTATTTCTGCCTTTTTTATTCATTCGCGCAACATGGGTGTTGCTGGCTGGCCAGCATTTATTGCCCATCCCTAGTTGCCGGAGGGCAGTTGAGAGTCAACCACATTGCTGTGACTCATGTCGGCCAGACCAGGTAATGATGGCAGATTTCCTTCCCTAAAGGACATTTGTGAACCATTAGTGAACCAGTGAACCTAGTTCTTAGGGTAATAAGATATGTTAGTTGTAATCAGTTTCAGTCAGGTGACCATCTATTCAATATTCCTATCGTCCGCCCAGGATAATTTGAATTTCAAAGGCATGTCGACACAATATAGAAATGATGGTGATCATTCACACCTCTTTATGTTTTAACTAGTTTCTCGACAGCTCTCTCTCTTAAGTATCAAGCACAGAGACAGTTGGCCTGGGAGTCCATAGTTTTCGACTTGAGTAAGCCCATAAACAATAGGAGGTGTGAATTCCATACATGGTTTTGTCAAGGTATGTCCATGCAAGTGAGGCACACCACCCATGGCCAATCCATTCCCGACTTTCCTGAGACTTGAGATATTTCTGAGTCCATAACAAAATTGTAAAAGTCACCTAATCCTTGGCAGCCAGCAGTGTGGAATGTTGAAGATTACTCTAGCCAATTTCTGTGAACTGTCAGGTGGACTTTCTGACTAAGACCAGGTGCTAAAACATTGACAGGAACATAAGCAGAGGTTGGAATGGACGCAAGGTGCCTGGTTGCTATTTCTGGAACATTATACCAAAGTAAAACATTCTCACCACATTAAAAAAAGCAATCATTTGCAGCAAAAACATTGAGCGTCGCTATACAGTTATTTTACTGTGCTGAAAATCTCTCGACAATTTTTCTCTTTGAGAAGTGTACTCCCAAACACTTGCAATGTGAATTTTCCAACAGTTACCACATTCTCAGCTGAGTGTGAGAGCTCGGGGGTAGGTGAGAAGTTCTGGATAGCACTGATATCAGTCTATGCTATCAATGTATTGCAAACATTGCATGATTCAGGTAAACAGTCTTTAATTCTTTTTTACCATTTTTTCATATTCTGACCATATTATGTGGTGCACTCTTATGTTTGTATACTCTGTCTATTCCTCTCATGCTCTGGTTATCATTACCTGTATCACTGCCCTGAATACTGCTTTGTCCTTTCTTCTTAACTTTCCAAATCTCCCCTCACGTGACCCACCCTCCCCACTATTTAGTTTAAAGCCTCTCCCTGCAGCGCTAGTGATGCTGATGTGATTCTTCTCAATGGTACATCTCTAACTTTCCCCAGTACTGGTGCCAGTGTCCCATGAATCAAAGCCCATCCCCCCCCCCACGCCAATCTTTGACCCACACGTTCATCTTTCTGATCTTATCGACCCGATGCCAGTTTGCTGGTGGCAATAATCCAGAGCAGAATGCCGAGTTCTGCTTTTGAATTTAGTCCCAAATTGATTACACCTCCTCAGCACAATCTTTCTTAGTCCTATCTATGTCTTTGGTACCCACATAGACCAAGACAACCGGATCTTTTCCTTCCCACTGTTTCCAGTTCTGAGGAGATGTCCTTATTCCTGACACCGGGCAGGCAACACAGCCTTTGGGGTTCATCTTGTCAGCTGCAGAGAACACAGTCTATCCCCGAACCGTGCTCTCCCTGACAACAGCTACATTCCTTTATATTCCTCCTACTTGAATGGCTTCCTCGACCACAATGCCATGACAGTAAAATGGAAAGGTTTGCTGGACCATGTTAGAGGAAAGATGCTGGTGTGAGACTGGAGTCACACATCAAAATGAAATGTTTCCTTCCCTATAACCAACATTGATAAATTGTTTAGGTTTTTTTGGCAGTTTCATGAGTATCAGCTTACTGCAATCAGCTTTTTATTTTCAGACTTTTTAACTCAATTCAATTCTCAAACTACCGTAGTGCACTATGAACTCATATTCTCTGGATTATAAGTGCAATTAAATCATCATTGCATAATGATTCTGCTTTTCCCTGGAGTCTTCTTTCATGGAGCGAAGGCACTGCTGGGAAGACCAGCATTTGTTGCCCATCCCTAATTGCCCTTCAACTGAGTGGTTTGCTCAGCCATTTCAGAGGACAGTTAAAAGTCAACAACATTGCTGTGGGTTTGGAGTCACATTAGGCCAGACCAGGTAATGGACATTAGTGAGCCAGGTGGAGCTTTACAACAATTAATGGTCACCACTAACAAGGCCAGATTTATATTTCAGATTTTATTAATTGAATGTAAATCCCACCAGATGTCGTGGTGGGGTGTGAACGTGCAACCTTAGATCATTAGCCTGGCCTCTGGATTACCAGCGACACCACCACTGCAGCATCTCCCCATTGGGGGTTTATGTCCTGACTTGCCTCTCCCTGAGTTCACACTCCACAGTGGGGTTGGACTAACTCCATGGGCCTGAGTCAGGCTACTTGTCTATTGCCACAAAATACTTTAATTCTCTCTCCAACATCACTAATTATCAGTAGCCCCAGAGCGTCCACTATCAATGGAACAGCAGTTATACTCATTCTTAAATTTAAAATGTATCCAAATATTAAATCTAATGCTAATTAATTCTGTGAAGAAAGTTTGTTCACATAGTAATTCCTCTTAGACACCAATGAGAGCAACACAAAGTCAAGTCTTGTATAAAGTAAGTAATTTGTACTTTTTTGTATGTATGGAATTCAGATATTAACCTTGCAGATATGTGCAATGGTCTATGATGTTGATTCTAGGTTGAACGTTGACAGTTCTTTAGCAAAATCAGCTTTTATCATTTTCTGTATTATCTCCAAAATGTTCTTTTGACAATTTTTACTGTCTGCATTACTAAAATTGTTAATCATATGTTTCCTAATGAATAAAAATAGCAGTGTGGATCTGTGAGTTATGATAAAGGGTTAGATTGATGATGTTACCTGTCACAGTAACATTCTGCAGTTAATTTAGTTAATATCCTGCCTGGGCTATCAAAACAAACGGACCCAGTAAAACACGCAAAACTCACACTTCAATCCAGCGGCTTTTCAACCCAAACAATTTTGAAATATATTTCACACACCAGCAATTCCGAACTGTCTGTCACTTTCTCCAAGAATGTCAGTAATAACATTTCTTTAAACTTGAGCAAATGCACACGCCAGACTCTTTAGACACATCAATCATTGTTCTTAGAGTCTGTACCCACAAGGCTCAATTCATACTGATTGAAAACTTGTCCTAAAATATTTAATTGCAAATCCAAATGATCAGAAACGTTTTTCTCTTTATTTTGTTTTCTGTTAGTCGGTGCTCCTTAAGGAAACAATGGACTGGGTTTTACCATTCACACCTGCCCAGGTTTACAGACAGTCAATGCCACGGACACCATTCTCGCTGTCTACCCAATCACACCTGGCTCCAGGGGCAATTTCCACCGCACTGGTGCAGATGTTGGATGGCTGGCCCAGGGGCCAATCCTGGCATCGCTGGGATTTAACCAACAGCAGGAAAAGCCCAATGCCAACATTCAGCTTGGCAGCTGTAACTGCACCAGCTGCGGTTGGTGGAGTTGTCTCCTTACAGAGTCCCCTGGATACATAGGAGGCCTCCTAAACTTGCTCCCCACCCCCAGTCCCCCTCCCTCCTGGCATATCAACCCTGGCACCCATATCTCTCATGGGACCTTCTTGACTGGTCCTGCAGATACCCACCCCTGCCCCATACATATACGTTCCTCTCTGGCTGCTGCTCCTCGTCATTGGGATTGGCTGCAGTCCCAAATATGGCCACCATTCCTGGTGGTGCTGCAGATACCAGAGAGCTGTCAACCATTTGATTGGTTGGTGATGTGTTTTTTTAATGATATAAAAGCACCAATCATTAATAAGGGATTGTGTAAACATGTTATGGGTTCATTTATTTAAACCAGGTACAAAAGAACATATATACATGGATAGAAAGTTTGAAGACATCAGCAGCAGAGCTGTGTATGCTGTGTTCTACTCACAGGCCAAAGTGAAACTGATATGGGATCACATGTCACACTTTACCCCTCAAGTGATGTCATGCGCCTAATCATTCAAGACAGGCGTGGTAAGCTACACAAATCACCTTAGGCATTGGCAGGACCAGAAGGGTGGCACGGTGGCATAATGGTTAGCACTGCTGCCTCATAGCGCCAGAGACCCGGGTTCGATTCTCAGCTTGGGTCACTGTCTGCGTGGAGTCTGCACGTTCTCCCCATGTCTGTGTGGGTTCCCTCCGGGGTGCTCTGGTTTCCTCCCATAGTCTGAAAGACTGGTTAGGTGCATTGGCCGTGCTAAATTCTCCCTGAACAGGTGCCGGAGTGTGGCGACTAGGAGATTCTCACAGTAACTTAATTGCAGTGTTAATGTAAGTCTGCTTGTGACACTAATAGATAAACTTAAAACTTAGAAAAAAGACCGTGCTGGTGGCCGGTGGTGAACTGCCTCCACTGCAGGAGAACACATGCTGTGGGATGGAGAATCCTGCCCAATATGTTGAAACGAACAATACAGTTCAGAGAGTCGGAGAGCTTTACAGCACAAAACGAGGCCCTTCGGCCCACATGTCTGGGCCAGCCACCGAGTACCTATCTTTTCTAATCCCATTTTACAGCATTTGGTCAGTAGTCTTGTTGTCTTGGTAAATATTTATCCTTCAACCAACAAACGATTTGCTCACTGCTGTTTATGAGATGTTGCTTTGTCCATCAATGAATACTCACAAAAGGACTCAATTGGCTGTAAAGTGCATTAGGTCATTCTGAGGTTGTGACAGGTGCTATATGAAGAAAAGTCTTTCTTTATTTCTTCAGTTGTCTTCATGGTGATGAGTTGGAATATGTGCTGAAATAGTCTCTGTTTGTTAGGCCTCATTGAAAAATAGCAACAACATCAGCAACCAAAAAAAAGTCAGCAGGAGGACCACAAGCAAGGGAGAGGTGAGTTGCAATTCTTTTATCCATATAAGGGCAATATGGCAGCTAGGGCAGTGGCATGCTCCTCCTGCCAGATGTGGGAAATTAGGGAGCAATCTAGTCTCCCTGACAACTTTGTCTGCAGGAAGTGTGTCCAGTTGCAGCTCCTCACAGACCGCATTGTTCGGTTGGAGCGGCAGGTGGATGCACTGCGGAGCATACAGGAGGCAGACAATGTGATAGACACGAGTTACAGGGAGGTTGTCACACCACAGGTTCAGACAGGTAGATGGGTGACCGCCAGGAGAAGCAGGCAGGTGGTGCAGGAGTCTCCTGTGTCTATTCCCCTTTCAAACAGATATACCATTTTGGATGCTGTTCAGGGGAACAGCCTGTCAGGTGGAGATACCAGCAGCAGCCAGGCCTGTGACACCACAGCTGGTTCTGCTGTAGAGCAGGGTCGGACAAAGAGCAAACGAGCAGTAGTAATAGGGGACTCGCTAGTTAGAGGCACAGACTGGCGTTTCTGCGGCCGCAATCGAGACTCCAGGATGGTGTGTTGCTTCCCTGGTGCCAGGGTCAAGGACGTCTCTGAGCGATTGCAGGACATTCTTAAGGGGGAGGGTGAGCAGCCAGAGGTCGTTGAACATATTGGTACCAACGACATAGGTAGGAAAAGGGACGGGGTCCTGAAATGTGAATATAGAGAGTTAGGCAGAAGGCTAACGTGCAGGACCTCGAAGGTAGTAATTTCAGGACTACTACCGGCACCACGTGCTAGTGAGAATAGGAATAGGAGGATTAGGCAGATGAATGCCTGGCTTGAGAGCTGGTGCAGGGGGCAGGGATTTAGATTTTTGGATCATTGGGATCTTTTCTGGGGAAGGGCTGATCTGTTCAAGAGGGATGGGTTACATTTGAACTGGAGGGAGACTAACATCCTGGTGGGGAAATTTGCTAGAGCCACTCGGGAGGGTTTAAACTAGTTTGGCACGGGGGTGGGATCCAAAGCAGTAGGGAGACAGAAGATAAGTTTGAGGACAGCACGGAAGTTAAAGAGAGCACATTAATTAGTAAAGGCAGTGTCATTAATCCTAGTAGCAGACAGATCAGACAGAAGCAAGACACAGAGCAAGGGAAGTCCAGATTAAACTGCATTTATTTCAATGCAAGAGGCCTGATGGGCAAGGCAGATGAACTCAAGGCATTGATGGGTACATGGGACTGGGATATTGTAGCAATTACTGAAACATGGCTAAGGGAGGGACAGGACTGGCAGCTTAATGTTCCAGGGTACAGATGCTATAGGAAAGATAGAACAGGAGGTAAGAGAGGAGGGGGAGTTGCACTTTTGATGAGGGAAAGCATCACGGTCGTACTGAGAGGGGATATGTCCGAGGGTTCGGCCACTGAGTCTATATGGGTAGAACTGAGAAATAAGGAGGGGGAAATCACTTTGATAGCGTTGTACTATAGGCCCCCAAATAGTCAGCGGAAAATTGAGGAGCAAATATGTAAGGAGATTACAGATAGCTCCAAGAAAAATAGGGTGGCAATAGTCGGAGATTTTAATTTTCCCAACATTGAGTGGGACAGCCATAGTATTAGAGGGTTGGATGGAGAGAAATTTGTTGAGTGTATTCAGGAGGAATTTCTCATTCAATATGGGGATGGCCCGACTAGAGAGGGGGCAAAACTTGACCTCCTCTTGGGAAATAAGGAAGGGCAGGTGACAGAAGTGTTAGTGAGGGATCACTTTGGGACCAGTGACCATAATTCCATTAGTTTTAAGATAGCTATGGAGAATGATAGGTCTGTCACAAAAGTTAATATTCTAAATTGGGGCAAGGACAATTTTGATGGTGTCAGGCAGGAACTTTCAAAAGTTAATTGGGAGAGTCTGTGGGAAGGAAAAGGGATGTCTGGTAAGTGGCATGCTTTCAAAAGTGTGTTAACCAGGGTTCAGGGTAAGCACATTCCTCTTCGAGTGAAGGGCAAGGCTGGCAGAAGTCGGGAACCGAGGATGACTTGGGATATTGAGGCCCTGGTCAAGAAGAGGAAAGAGGCACATGACGTGCATAGGCAGCTGGGATCAAGTGAATCTCTTGAAGAGTATAGAGGGTGTCGGAGTAGAGTTAAGAGAGAAATCAGGAGGACAAAAAGGGGACACAAAATTGTTTTGGCAGATAAGGCAAAGGAAAATCCAAAGAGCTTCTACAAATACATAAAGGGCAAAAGAGTAACAAGGGAGAGAGTAGGGCCTCTTAAGGATCAACAAGGTCATCTATGTGCAGATCCACAAGAGATGGGTGAGATCCTAAATGAATATTTCTCATCAGTATTTACTGTTGAGAAGAGCATGGATGTTAGGGAACTTGGGGAAATAAATAGTGGTGTCTCGAGGAGTGTACATATTACAGAGAAGGAAGTGCTGGAAGTCTTGAAGCGCATCAAGGTAGATAAATCCCCGGGATCCGATGAAGTGTATCCCAGGACATTGTGGGAGGCTAGGGAGGAAATTGCGGGTCCTCCAGCCGAGATATTTGAATCATCGATAGTCATGGGTGAGGTGCCTGAAGATTGGAGAGTGACAAATGTTGTGCCTTTGTTTAGAAGGTCTGAAGAGAAAAGCTTGGGAACTACTGGCTGGTGAGCCTAATGTCTGTGGTGAGTAAGTTGTTCGAAGGTATTTTGAGAGACAGGGTCTACAAGTATTTAGAGAGGCAAGGACTGATTAGGGACAGTCAGCATGGCTTTGTGAGTGGAAAATCATGTCTCACAAAATTAATTGAGTGTTTTGAAGGGGCAACCAAGAAAGTAGATGAGGGCAGTGCAGTTGATGTTGTCTACATGGACTTTAGCAAGGCCTTTGACAAGGTACCGCATGGTAGGTTGCTGCATAAGTTTAAATCTCATGGGATCCAGGGTGAGGTATCTAAATGGATACAAAATTAGCTTCTTGACAGAAGCCAGAGGGTGGTTGCAGAGGGTTGTTTTTCAAACTGGAGGCCTGTGACCAGCGGTGTGCTTCAGGGATCGGTGCTGGGTCCACTGTTATTTGTCATTTATATTAATGATTTGGATGAGAATATAGGAGGCATGGTTAGTAAGTTTGCAGATGACACTAAGATTGGTGGCATTCGAGTTGAGAACGGAGGTTCAAAAAAGCTGCTTTTACAATGTGTGTTGAAGTGAAACTCAATTCAGAATAAGGCTTCAGACTATTTCCCGTCGCAGGGAGCTCAATGACCAAGGGAACAAATTTAAAGCAACTGATTAAACAATTAGAGGGAATTTGAGAAGAAACATTTGCACCCAGTGGGTGGTGGAGATCTGGGACTCACTGCCTGAGAGAATGGTTCAGGCAGAAACCTTCAACACATAAAGAAACTGGAGACTCGCCTGAAATCCATAATCTACAGACCAAGAGCCAGGAATTGGGATCAAGTGGGCTTGATCTTTTCATTGTTGGCATAAGCATGATGGGCCAAATGGCCAGTTCTGTGCTGTGACTATCCATTTTCCTGCTCCATTCTATGGCTGCATTCTGGATGTGTGATTGCAGCCGTTACACTAAAATAAATGTTCTGTTAATTACATTTATAGCAAATCCATTCTGAGCTCTTTAACCTGTCAATTTAAAATTTAAGGTGACTGTATAATTAGAAAAGTGTTTGGTAACTAATTAACTTTAATTTATTTTGTATGTATAATGTTCCTTCCATGAGCGGCACGGCACATAATCCATAGCTGGAATACAAAGCATTTAACTGCTTAAAGGCTAGTGGAGAGTTTGACATGAGCTATGGTAGCGTGCCAAAGGTGTCAAAAGCTGCTGAAGCAATAGATCGAGTCAAAACGCTTTGTGCAGAATCCCTAAATTCAATTCTGCTAAAATAATGAGGACTTGATGAATGAATTGTGACTGTCTGTTGCTAAGATTCCAGAAAGCTATTAGTTTTGCTAATAACTAATCACAAACTTTTTGTTTCTTATATTTGCTATTATCGATTTGAATAAAAAGCTCCGAATCAGTAGCTAGAATTTCTACTCATACGTGCACTGTCGGGATTCTACAATCATTCATTTCAGCTACTACAAACCTTACGTTAATTTAATAATAAATTAGTTCTATAGTTTGGATCAAAGAACTAAATATTGTGAATAGTTTGAGATGGATGTGATACTATCAGCTTATTGGCTCGTGACATGAAAGACATGAAGTGTTCCTTTTAACAAAGACATTGAGAACCTCTCAGTAAATCATGATAAAAACATTCTCATTCTGTTTTCTACATCTGCTACAAGGAATTTATCTTTGCTTCACAACTGATGTTTCATTGCCTTTATATATAAACATGTGTAAAATTTAGAAGCTGTTTACTTATGCTGCCATGTTGAAATTAAATTGAACTAGAGATGAACTTCATTGTGAAACATGCACAAAAATAATCTTCACATATTACAACATAGGAACTTAAGGGCAGAATTTTACATTCCCCTGCCAGTGGGTTTGTAGAGAGAGTTGTAGAACAGAGAATGCTAATGTCCTTGTTTTTGTTTGAGGATCATCAATCTTGGTCAAATATTGCAGGGATACCCTGGGAGCTGACGTGACTCATATACCTTCAGTGCATTAAAGGTTGATTTGTCAGTGATAAAGGTGACCTCCAAAGGATGAAGCGAATATCGCCCATCCGGTGGTCACAAAGTGTTCCACAGGAGAGGAACAATGTGGCTCATTCCATGATGTGCTCCTTGATTTAGCAGCATCTTGGCATCCTGAAGGTGCCTTTCAGATGTCTGGACTGATTAAGCAGCATCTCCTATGGTTTGCTGTGTTCCACCCCGGTGCCTCAAAGGCAGAATGCGTTTCCAGATGGAGAGATGGAGAAGCTGCGTGTCTCCTCCAATGAGAGTGTCAAGAGGGATGAACTTGATGAGGACGAGGTTATTGAGGTTCCAGAGGGAGATGCCATCGCACGGGCAAGATGCGGCAGACCCGCCCACAATGTCATTATCCACAAGGTTCCAGGACAATGAAGACAACTAGATCATAGGAACTTCTTTCACACTGTACCCTCTATTCAGGCTCAACGCTAACACCTGCTTTCTTATCCTCAGTATCTCAATGAAGGGCATCAGTCTCAGAATAAGTAGTAACAATCTCCCATGATGAAGGCCTCCTCCATGGAAGGGGAAGCAGCCTCTAGGGCTGTTCTGTTAGTGTGATAAGCACTCCGGCAATCTCACCATGAAGCAAGGAGATAGGGTGTGATCTTTGCAAACATTGTGCCAACATTTCACTGCCTTCAAGAGGCAGGAGCAGCGTGGCAAACCAGAGTGCACTCCTGGCAGTATGCCTGGGGCACTGCAAGATGCCTCAATGAGGACAATTGTTCATTACCAGTTTTCACTCGCCTATCTGAAGACTGATCTGAATCCAGGTGGCAACATCTCTCCACAGGTGATGCCTTAAACAAGAACAATGTTCTGGTCTCTTCCTCACACTGTGTCCCCTGTGTTCCTGGTGTTCTTTAGGAGACAATTATCACTAAGAGTTATCGCTCTCAGTCAAGGATGCCAGCCCAAGAGCCAGGTCACCTTTTGTAATTATAGCAACATCGGAGCAGGGGATCGGCCATTCAGCCCATCAAACCTGCTCCACCATATAAAAAGTACCTGGATGAGCATTTGGAATGTCATAACATTCAGGATATGGGCCAAGTGCTGGCAGATGGGCTTAGGTGGGAGTTGAGGTGTTTATAATGAGTCAGTGCAGACTCGATGGGCCGAAGGGCCTCTTCTGCGCTGTATGATTCTATGATTTGAATACGATCATGGCTGATCATCCATACTATCCCCATCTCGCATAATGTCATTTGTTCAGCAGCGCCATCACCTGACCATCAACAACCACTCTGGACCCAGCCTTCTTCTGGAGCTTCCCAAGTTCCCATTGGACATTACCTTGGCACCACTGCCTCAGGAAAGGCTGACACTGATTTAGGCATTACTTAGCAACTGTGTGGAGAATAAAGAGCTCACGTTGGATGTACGGGAGCTTTGCTCTGATCCCATGTGAAGTCTCCACATTTCCATTCTGGCAGTTTCAGGTAAACACAAGGAAACATGGCAGACTGATGACACTGATGATATTGTGACGATTCAGTAGCTGTGCTGATTGCCCGTCAGCGCACTGGCTCAGGGATTATGTCAACCCGTGCTAGCCAGACCTTCAGATCCAGAGCGGCATATTCCTGTTTAACAGTCTAACATGAACTGGACACAAGCCTCTGACCTCACTGAGCCATGGATGTCTGGCAGACATTCCAATTTCACTAAGTACAAGCGAGGTCTATAGCTCTGATCAGGTGGGTGGAGATTGGGAACTCCTATCGGGGTGGTTTTGAACTGTTTACTTGGTCACAACGCCAGGCAGCAGGCCTAAGATCCTCAACTATTACTTGAAATGTAATCACACTCAAGCCTGACAGACGTTACATGGAGCCTTCGAAAGAAGCATTGAGTTAAGTTGTTCCGATGCAGGTCACCATTGCAGATTGTGTATTCATGTATATATTGCCAAGACCAGCACACGGGAAATGAAGTATCGGGAGTGAGGAATTCTCAACCATGACATTTAAGAGCCTCTGAAGATCTGGAGGGGTTGGAGAAACTTGGTTTGTTCTCACTGGAGCGACGGAGGTTGAGGGGAGACCTGATAGAAGTCTACAAGATTATGAGAGGCATGGACAGAGTGGATAGTCAGAAGCTTTTTCCCAGGGTGGAAGAGTCAATTACTAGGGGGCACAGGTTTAAGGTGTGAGGAGTAAGGTTTAAAGGAGATGTATGAGGTAAATGTTTTTTACACAGAGAGTAGTGGGTGCCTGGAACTCGCTGCCGGGGGAGGTAGTGGAGTGACTTTTAAGGGGCGTCTTGATAAATACATGAAAAGGATGGGAATAGAGGGATACAGTCCCCGGAAAGGTAGGGGGTTTTAGTTCAGTTGGGCAGCATGGTCGGTGCAGGCTTGGAGGGCCGAAGGGCCTGTTCCTGTGCTGTAATTTCCTTTGTTCTTATCTTATTGTAAGTTGCTTTTAGGCCTGTCATCATCCCGATAACCCAACAATTTCACAGCCATTAAAATTTATAAGATCCACATAGACCAGACTTCAGTGTACCATCAACAAGAGAATAAATCAAACTGAAAAAACTATCCTCATGGAGCCACAGTATATGATCCTCTGATGATAGGCTAAGATATGTGTTATCCAATCCCCATGGTGATTGAGAGAGAGGGTTTGCTCCTGTTGGTGCTGTGGACAAAAATGTGACTCACTGAATGGAGATTGTGAGAAATGCCATCAACCTGAGGGACACAATGGGAGATTGAGGAGTGGGAAGGCACTGGCATCATGGATCTGCCTGGTAACAGCAATCATAAGAATTTAGCAAGGCATGATATGATGTGATTTGCCCAGCAACAGGTCGAAATCAGCCCAGCAACATAGCAAGATAGCATTTAAAAGATGTGATTTTCCTAGTAACAGGATTAACAGGCATCTAGGCAGAACCAGGCATAAATCGCCCTATTAGTAGGAAACAGCTCGATGACTGAGAGATCAATGGTGGTATACACATGCTAATTTCAGGAGTCTAGGAATTTGAGAGGTGCAGATAGCCAAAGGTGGCAGAGAAAAGCCAGGGAAATACAGATAGTGGGCCGAAGGTCAGTGATGGGTAAGGTGTTGGAGGAGATTCTGAGAAACAGGATTTACATGCATTTGGAAAGGCAAGGTCTGATTAGGGACAGTCTTGTGTGTGGGAAATCGTGTCTAACAAATTTGATAGAGTTTTTTTGAAGGAGTGACAAAGAAAATAGATGAGGGCAGTGCGGTAGACATTATCTGCATGGAGTTTAGCAAGGCCTTCGACAAGGTACCACATGGTAGACTGGTTAGTAAGGTTAAATCACATGGGATTCAGGGAGAACTAGCCAAAATTGACTTGCCGGTAGGAGAGAGAAAGGGTGGGTGATAGAGGGTTTCTTTTCAGACTGGAGGCCTGTGACCAGCAGTATGCTTCAGGGATTGTTTGTTATTTATATTAATGATTTGGATGAGAATACAGGAGGCATGGTTAGTAAGTTTGCAGATGACACCAAGATTGGTGGTGCAGTGGACAGTGAAGAAGGTTATTTAAGACTACAATGGGATCTTGATCAACTGGGTCAGTACACCAAGGAGTGACAAATGGATTCAATTCAGATAAATGTGAAGTGTTGCATTTTGATAAGACAAACCAGGGCAGGACTTACACAGTTAATGGCAGAGCCCTGGGGAGTGTTGTCAAATAGAGAGAACTAGGGGTGGAGATACATTGTTGCTTGAAGGTGGCGTCACAGGTAGACAGTATGATGAAGAAGGTGTTTGGCACACTTGCTTTCATCAGTCAGAGCATAGAGTGCAGGAGTTGGGATGTTATATTATAACTGTACAAGACATTGGTAAGGCCACATTTGGCGTAATGCGTACAATTTTGGTTGCCCTGCTATAGGAAGGATGTTATTAAACAGGAAAGGGTGCAAAAAAGATTTACAAGAATGTTACCGGGACTGGAAGGTTTGAATTATAAGGAGAGGTTGGATAGGCTGGGACTTTCTTCCTTGGAGTGTAGGAGGCTGAGGGGTGACCTTATAGACATTTATAAAATCATCTGGTGAATAGCCAAGATTTTTTTCCCAAGGGTAGGGGAGTTCAAAACTAGAGAGCATAGGTTTAAGGTGAGAGGGGAAAGATTTAAAAGGGACATGAGGGGCAACTCTTTCACACAGAGGGTGGTGCGGGTATGGAATGAGCTGCCAGGGAGGTGGTAGAGGCGGGTACAATCACAACATTTAGAAGACATTTGGACAGGTACATGGATGGGAAAGATTTAGAGGGACATGGGCCAAACGCAGGCAAATGGGACTAGTTGGCATGGACGAGTTGGGCCAAAGGGCCTGTTTCCATGCTGTATATCTCTCTGACTCTATGACCCTACAACTCTAGCTATAGAACATAGAACAGTACAGCACAGAACAGGCCCTTCGGCCCACGATGTTGTGCCGAGCTTTATCTGAAACCAAGATCAAGCTATCCCACTCCCTATCATCCTGGTGTGCTCCATGTGCCGATCCAATAACCGCTTAAATGTTCCTAAAGTGTCTGACTCCACTATCACTGCAGGCAGTCCATTCCACACCCCAACCACTCTCTGCGTAAAGAACCTACCTCTGATATCCGTCCTGTATCTCCCACCACGAACCCTATAGTTATGCCCCCTTGTAATAGCTCCATCCACCCGAGGAAATAGTCTTTGAACGTTCACTCTATCTATCCCCTTCATCATTTTATACACCTCTATTAAGTCTCCCCTCAGCCTCCTCCGCTCCAGAGAGAACAGCCCTAGCTCCCTCAACCTTTCCTCATATGACCTACCCTCCAAACCAGGCAGCATCCTGGTAAATCTCCTCTGCACTCCTTCCAGCGCTTCCACATCCTTCCTATAGTGAGGTGACCAGAACTGCACACAATATTCCAAATGTGGTCTCACCAAGGTCCTGTACAGTTGCAGCATAACCCCACGGCTCTTAAACTCCAACCCCCTGTTAATAAAAGCTAACACACTATAGGCCTTCTTCACAGCTCTATCCACTTGACTGGCAACCTTTAGAGATCTGTGGATATGGACCCCAAGATCTCTCTGTTCCTCCACAGTCTTCAGAACCCTACCTTTGACCCTGTAATCCACATTTAAATTTGTCCTACCAAAATGAATCACCTCACATTTATCAGGGTTAAACTCCATTTGCCATTTTTCAGCCCAGCTTTGCATCCTATCTATGTCTCTTTGCAGCCTACAACAGCCCTCCACCTCATCCACTACTCCACCAATCTTGGTGTCATCAGCAAATTTACTGATCCACCCTTCAGCCCCTTCCTCTAAGTCATTAATAAAAATCACAAAGAGCAGAGGACCAAGCACTGATCCCTGCGGCACACCGCTAGCAACCTGCCTCCAATCCGAAAATTTTCCATCGACCACAACCCTCTGTCTTCGGTCAGACAGCCAGTTACCTATCCAATCGGCCAACTTTCCCTCTATCCCACACCTCCTCACTTTCATCATAAGCCGACCATGGGGGACCTTATCAAATGCCTTACTAAAATCCATGTATATGACATCAACTGCCCTACCTTCATCAACACACTTAGTTACCTCCTCAAAAAATTCTATCAAATTTGTGAGGCACGACTTGCCCTTCACGAATCCGTGCTGACTATCTCGGATTAATCCGCATCTTTCTAAATGGTCGTAAATCCCATCCCTAAGGACCCTTTCCATCAATTTACCAACCACCGAAGTAAGACTAACCGGTCTATAATTACCAGGGTCATTTCTATTCCCTTTCTTAAACAGAGGAACAACATTCGCCATTCTCCAGTCCTCTGGCACCATCCCCGTGGACAGCAAGGACCCAAAGATCAACGCCAAAGGCTCTGCAATCTCATCCCTTGCCTCCCAAAGAATCCTAGAATACATTTCATCAGGCCCAGGGGACTTATCGACCTTCAGTTTATTCAAAACTGCCAAGACATCCTCCCTCCGAACATCTATTTCTTCCAGCCTATTAGCCTGTAACACCTTCTCTTCCTCAAAAACATGGCCCCTCTCCTTGGTGAACACTGAAGAAAAGTATTCATTCATCACCTCGCCTATCTCTACTGACTCCATACACAAGTTCCCACTACTGTCCTTGACCGGCCCTAACCTCACCCTGGTCATTCTTTTATTCCTCACATAAGAGTAAAAAGCCTTGGGGTTTTCCTTGATCCGACCCGCCAAGGACTTCGCATGTCCCCTCCTAGCTCTCCTAAGCCCCTTTTTCAGCTCATTCCTTGCTAACTTGTAACTCTCAATCGAGCCATCTGAACCTTGTTTCCTCATCCCTACATAAGCTTCCCTCTTCCTTTTCACAAGACATTCCACCTCTTTCGTGAACCATGGTTCCCTCACTCGGCCATTTCCTCCCTGCCTGACAGGAACATACCTATCAAGGACATCCAGTATTTGTTCCTTGAAAAAGTTCCACTTTTCATTAGTTCCTTTCCCTGACAGTTTCTGTTCCCAACTTATGCCCCCTATATCTAATTCCTTCTTGAAATCAGACAATGTTTTGGCCTCAACTACATTCTGTGGTAGCGAATTCCACACATTCACCACCCTCTGGGTGAAGAAATTTCTCCTCACCTCAGTTCTAAAAGGCTTGCCCCTTATCTTCAAACTATGACCCCTAGTTCTAGACTCCCCCACCATTGGGAACATTCTTTCTGAATCTATCCTGTCTAATCCTGTTAGAATTTTATAAGTTTCTTATAAAAGAAATCGGTGCCCCCCCCCCCCCCCCCGACTGTTCCCAAGCCCAGCCCCGACCCCCCTCCCTTCCCAGCCCACCCCGATCTCCAGCACACCCCCCGCCAATTCCCCCCCCCTGCAGTCCAGAACACCCCCCCACCCCCCCCCCCCGCAGTGCTGAACCCCCCCCAGCAGGCTGACCACCTTCCCACCACCAACTGGCACCTCCCCATCCTCCCCAGCCCACCCCGATTGCTGGCCTCTCTCCTTCCCCCACCGATCCCTATGCAGAGTGGCAGTGGGATCCTCCACCCCCACTGATCGCCCCCCCCTTGACCTCGTGCCCCATCAGGCCCCGCCCTCTACACTCCACCCCGTACACCCCACCCTCTTGGCACTGCCCCATGCCAAATGGGCAGTGCCATGGTGCCCCTGGACATTGATACTTTGTCTCTTGGGCAGTGCCAGGGGCACAGGCTGGCACTGCCAGGGTACCAATGCCCAGAGTGCACTACCCCGGCACCCGACCCTCTGGGGACCCCGATTGCCCTCCCATCACTCCAGCAGGGTCAGGCCACTAGCTCCCCGTTTGTGGGGAGCTACTCTAAACCCTGCTGGAGTGAAACACTATGGTGGGGTGAAACACTAGTGGTCACGGAGACTTCAGTCCCAGGCCTGCTAATCACATTCACATTGTAATAAAATGCCCACGTTAATGGTCCTTGCACCTTCCTGTGGGTTTCTGGTGTGGAGCAGACATTACCGTAAATCCGGTGCTGGGAGGCACGAGTGGGGCGTGAACGTACGCGGAAACCCCCCGAATCAGCCGACGTGACAACCTCCTGGCCCACTGCACTCATCTTGGGGAAATGATGAGAGAATCGTGCTCTAGGTCTTTGTCTAGTTTGAAGTTTTCCAGATAGCCGTGAGCATATCGCTTTATATTTTATCAAATGAAAATACAAGGTGAAGACTTAATCCCTCACAGTCAGTTACAGAAGCATGGTGAAGAGCGAAGACTACTCTCCGTTGCCTTCAAAGCCCCCAGAAAAGTCTTCGACTTTGTCAGCGGAGCTAGACTCTTTAAACTGCTGCAGAAAATAAGTTACCCATTTTGGATTCCTGGCTGCCAGTTTCTCTTTTTACCAGAACATTTACAGTTCCACCAGTTACAATAGACCCTCATCAAGGCTTTCAAGATCAGCAATGGGGTAAAGTAGTGTTGAATGTGCCACCTTTTGAATGAAACGTTCACCTCCGACTCAGTCTGCTCTCTCAAATGGATGTATGATTTCCACAACACTAATTTTAGAGCAAAGGAGTGTTTTTTCTGGTGTTTTGGCCAACATTTATCCTTCAATTTGCACCACTGGAAGGGATTATCTGGTCATTGACCTCATTGGTGTCTGAGTGTAAGTTGGCTAACATCTTTAACTACACACTACATTTCTACAGTAACATTGGCCAGAAATCAATGGAAAGGCTCAATATAAATTATTTCTGTTGAAGTATCGGAAACTCATCTTAATATTCAATTTGCGGTAGGATTGTGTGTCAAAAAATTCAGACTCAAATATGAATATATCCTGAATGATCTTGGATCTGAAAAATAGTGAAATCATCTTTGCAAATTCTCTGATGTTTATGTGAAGCTAATCTAGCAACACGATAATATTAGACAGTCTGGAATTTACATGTAAACAGGACTTTGAGAAGATTTCTCACTGCTGTAAAATAATAAATAGTTTGATTTATTTACAGTTCTGAGCACTTCATCAAAAAATACAACCTCGTTAGAAATGTACATCTTTGTTCGATCTACGAGTCTGACTTTAATCTGTATGAACCAAACAGGTAGTAGTACAGAGTATCCAGTTAATGGTACTTTTAATTTACAATATCCTTTCAATAAGGTTAAACCTCACGGGATCCAGGGTGAGGTATCTAAATGGATACAAAATTGGCTTCTTGACAGAAGCCAGAGGGTGGTTGTGGAAGGTTGTTTTCCAAACTGGAGACCTGTGACCAGCGGTGGACTTTAACCTGATGTTGTGAAACTTCTTCCTGCGTTTACCCCAGTCCAACGCTGGCATATCCACATCACCAGCGGTGTGCCTCAGGGATCAGTGCTGGGTCCACTGTGATTTGTCATTTATATTAATGATTTGGATGAGAATATAGGAGGCATGGTTAATAAGTTTGCAGATGGCACAAAGATTGGTGGCATAGTGGACAGTGAAGAAAGTTATCTCCAATTGCAACGGGATCTTGATCAATTGGGCCAGTGGGCTGACGAATGGCAGATGGAGTTTAATTTAGATAAATGTGAGGTAGATTGTTGGTAGATTGAACCAGGGCAGGACTTACTCAGTTAATGGTAGGGCGTTGGGGAGAGTTACAGATCTAGGGGTACATGTTCATTGCTCCTTGAAAGTGGAGTCAAAGGTGGACAGAGTGATGAAGAAGGCATTCAGCATGCTTGGTTTCGTTGGTCAGAACATTGAATACAGGAGTTGGGATGTCTTGTTGAAGTTGTACAAGACATTGGTAAGGCCACACTTGGAATACAGTGTACAGTTCTGGTCACCCTATTATAGAAAGGATATTATTAAACTAGAAAGTGTGCAGAAAAGATTTACTAGGATGCCACCGGGACTTGATGGTTTGAGTTATAAGGAGAGGCTGGATAGACTGCTACTTTTTTCTCTGGAGCATAAAAGGCTGAGGGGTGATCTTATCGAGGTCTATAAAATAATGAGAAGCATAGATTAGCGAGATAGTCAATATCTTTTCCCAAAGGTAGGGGAGTCTAAAACTAGAGGGCATAGGTTTAAGGTGAGAGAGCAGAGATGCAAAAGTGCCCAGAGGGGCAATTTTTTCACACAGAGGGTGGTGAGTGTCTGGAACAAGCTGCCAGAGGTAGTAGTAGAGGTGGGTACAATTTTGTCCTTTAAAAAGCATTTAGATAGTTATATGGGTAAGATGGGTATAGAGGGATATGGGCCAAATGCGGGCAATTGGGATTAGTTTAGGGGTTTAAAAAAAAAGGGCGGCATGGACAAGTTGGGCCAAAGGGCCTGTTTTCACGCTGTAAAACCTCTATGACTCTATGACTCTTTCCTGGATTTTAACCGCTCTGTGAAAATCTGTAATAAAGCAAAGCGTATCATGCCCTGGAGTGATTTTATGATGTCTCTATGTTTAACTTTTGAAGATTCAAGGTCATTGATCCACTTAATGATGTGGCTTGCATCTGATCTATTTATGGACCCCATAATTAAAAGACAATTGAATTTTGCAATTGCTGTAAATTTAAAATGTAAATAGGATGTTGCAGGAAAGACGCTGCCACCGAGACACAGCTGCCTCCGTGTAATCATTGCCTCATGTGTTCATTCATTCGGAGTTGGGTGGCAGAGGAAAGCAATCGCAGTCACACCATGAATATTTGGCAAATCTCCAAACCTGGAGCTCAGTTTCCCTCAGCACTGATCCCCTTCTCTGGGACATTTACTGTCCCTGTGAGAATGGAATTAAACATTATTGGAAGTTATTGATGCTGTCATTATCTCATTGGCTCACATCTGAACCATTCGCTTGTCTCTTTCAAATCTTCACTGTCTATAATTTCTGCTTGTTTGTTTAAAAACATGTTGCTCCTGACTGCCCACCGTGGACCCAATTCCTACCCTCCACTGCCAACCCCCACACACTGCCAGACATGCCCGCTGCCAAATTCCCACTGCCAACCTCAACTATCAACCCCCAATGTCAGCACTCCCACACTGCAAACATCCCTCCATTGCCAGACATGGCCACTGCCAACCCCCCACTCTCAACCCCTCACACTCCCATCACCCTGAACTACAATCCCCACTATCAACACACTACCACCAACCTCCACCGTTACAACCTCCTCTCTGACAACAGCCCCCCCCACAGCTAGCACCCCCCATTGCCAACAGCTCCCACTGCCAAGTCCCCCACTCCCACCACCTCCAACTGCCATTCCCCCCACTGCCAACCCCATTCACACTAGGAGGCAGTGGCATAGTGGTACTATCATTGGGCTACTAATTGAGAGACCCAGGGCGAGATGTGGCTTTGAATCCCAACACAGCAGATTGTGACATTTGAAATCGATTTTTAAAAATCTGGAATGAAAGTCTAATGATGATCATGAAGCCATTACAAAGAAAAGAACAAAGAAAATTAGAGCGCAGGAACAGGCCCTTTGGCCCTCCATGCCTGCAATGCTGCCCGACTGAACTAAAACCCCTACCCTTCTGGGGACCATATCCCTCTATTCCCATTCTATTCATGTATTTGTCAAGACGCCCCTTAAAAGTCACTATCGTATCTGCTTCCACTATCTCCCCGGCAACGGGTTCCAGGCACCCACTACTCTCTGTGTAAAAAATCTGCCCCGGACATGGTCTTTAAACCTTGCCCCTCGCACCTTAAACCTCTGCCCCCTAGTAATTGACTCTTCCACCCTGGGAAAAGCTTCTGACTATCCACTCTGTCCATGCCTCTCATAATCTTGTAGACTTCTATCAGGTCGCCCTTCAACCTCCGTCGTTCCAGTGAGAACAAACCAAGTTTCTCCAACCTCTCCTCATAGTTGATGCCCTCCATACCAGGCAACATACTGGTAAATCTTTTCTGTACCCTCTCCAAAGCCTCCACATCCTTCTAGTAGTGTGGCGACCAGAATTGAACACTCTCTTTCAAGTGCGGCCTAACTAAGGTTCTATAAAGTTGCAACATGACTTGCCAATATTTAAACTCAATGCCCCGGCCGATGAAGGCAAGCATGCCGTATGCCTTCTTGACTACCTTCTCCACCCACATTGCCATCTTCAGTGACCTGTGTACCTGTACATCCAGATCCCTTTGCCTATCAATACTCGTAAGGGTTCTGCCATTTACTGTATATTTCCTATTTGGATTCGATCATCCAAAATGCATTACCTCACATTTGTCTGGATTAAACTCCATTTTCCCACGTCTCCAACTGATCTATCTCCTGTGGTATCCTCTGATGGTCCTCATCGCTATCCGCAAATTCACTTTGTGTCGTCCGCAAACTTACTAATCAATCCAGTTACATTTTCCTCCAAATCATTTATATATATTACAAACAGCAAAGGTCCCAGCACTGATCCCTGAGGGACGCCACTTGTCACAGCCCTCCATTCAGAAACACACCCTTCCACTGCTACCCTTTGGCTTCTTTGGCCGAGCCAGTTTTGTATCCACGTAGCTAGCTCACCTCTGATCCCATGCGACTTCACCTTCTGCACCAGTCTGCCAAGAGGGACCTTGTCAAAGGCTTTACTGAAGTCCATGTAGCAAACATCCACTGCCCTATCCTCATCAATCATCTTCGTCACTTCCTCGAAAAACTCGATCAAGTTAGTGAGACACGACCTCCCCTTCTCAAAACCATGTTGCCTCTCACTAATACATCCACTTATTTACAAGTGGGAATAAAACCTGTCTCGAAGAGTCCTGTCCAACAATTTCCCTACCACTGATGTAAGGCTCACCGGCCTGTAATTACCTGGATTATTCTTGCTATCCTTGTTAAACAAAGGAACAACATTGGTTATTCTCCAATCCTCTGGGACCTCCCCTGTAGCCAGTGAGGATACAAAGATTTCTCTCAAGGCCCCAGCAATTTCCTCCCTTGCCTCTCTCAGTATTCTGGGGTATATCCCATCAGGCCCTGGGGACTTGTCTACCTTAATGTTTCTCAAGAATCCCAATACCTCCTCCTTTTTGATCTCAACATGATTCAAACTATCTACACACCCTTTCCCAGACTCATCATCCACCGAGTTCTTCTCTTTGGTGAATACTGACATCTCGCCCATTGTCCAGAACGTTCCTGTCCTGCCTGCCAGGGGAATCGTAGCGGGTGGGGGGGGGGCAGACTGTCCAAAGGTCCATTGACTTTGGGTGGGATTTTCCGGTTTTGGGGTGAGAATAGAGCCAATGTTTTGAGTCGAGATGACCCTTCGTCAGAGCTCGCTCTGTGAGGTCGTTTGGCTTCACATTTGTGATTTTTATTAATGACTTAGAGGAGGGGGCTGAAGGGTGGGTCAGTAAATTTGCTGATGACACCAAGATTGGTGGAGTAGTGGATGAGGTGGAGGGCTGTTGTAGGCTGCAAAGAGACATAGATAGGATGCAAAGCTGGGCTGAAAAATGGCAGATGGAGTTTAACCCTGATAAATGTGAGGTGATTCATTTTGGTAGGACTAATTTAAATGTGGATTACCGGGTCAAAGGTCGGGTTCTGAAGACTGTGGAGGAACAGAGAGATCTTGGGGTCCATATCCACAGATCTCTAAAGGTTGCCACTCAAGTGGATAGAGCTGTGAAGAAGGCATATAGTGTGTTAGCTTTTATTAACAGGGGGTTGGAGTTTAAGAGCCGGGGGTTATGCTGCAACTGTACAGAACCTTGGTGAGACCACATTTGGAATATTGTGTGCAGTTCTGGTCACCTCACTATAAGAAGGATGTGGAAGCGCTGGAAAGAGTGCAGAGGAGATTTACCAGGATGCTGCCTGGTTTGGAGGGTAGGTCTTATGAGGAAAGGTTGAGGGAGCTGGGGCTGTTCTTTCTGGAGTGGAGGAGGTTGAGGGGAGACTTAATAGAGGTTTATAAAATGATGAAGGGGATAGATAGAGTGAACGTTCAAAGACTATTTCCTTGGGTGGATGGAGCTATTACAAGGGGGCATAACAATAGGGTTCATGGTGGGAGATATAGGAAAGATGTCCGAGGTAGGTTCTTTACACAGAGAGTGGTTGGGGTGTGGAATGGACTGCCTGCAGTGATAGTGGAGTCAGACACTTTAGGAACTTTTAAGCGGTTATTGGATAGGCACATGGAGCACACCAGGATGATAGGAAGTGGGACAGCTTGATCTTGGTTTCAGATAAAGCTCGGCACAACATCGTGGGCTGAAGGGCCTGTTCTGTGCTGCACTGTTCTATGTTCTATGTTCACAGCATTGACATGGTCACCCACCCTCTGTGGTCAGTTTGGGTATTGCCTTCCTTGGCCTGGTGTCTCTCTGCCTCTTTGTTGCTTGATTATCTGGACAGTTGGGGTTACTCCACACCAGGGCTGCTTTCACCATGTGAAATGGATTGGTGCTGTTGGTGGCTGGAAACTCCCGCCCATTGTCAATTGTCGTAAAAAAAACCCATCTGGTGACTAATGTCCTTAAGGGAAGGAAATCTGCCATCCTTACCTGGTCTGGCCGACCTGTGACTCCAGAGTCACAGCAAATGCCCTCTGAAATGGAGGGTAGTTGGGGAGGGTAATAGATGCTGGCCCAGCCAGAAACACCCACTTCCTGTAAAATGAATAAAAAGAAATGCTGCCAACCTCCCCTCACCCACATGCCCAGAGGCATGCCCGGTGATGCACTGCCAGCATTGCACTGCTCAAATCTGGCAGAACTCTCTCATGTTTCAAACTTACAGATTGAAAATTACTGCAGAAGTGACCAAAGATTGAACATTCTCTGGCAAGATGTTGGATATCAGTTCAGTAACATTTACAAGCCAAAAACAAATCACTTTTTTATCCTTTTGCTTTGCTTAATACTTAAACATGTGGGGCGGGATTATACGGCCTTGCTCGTCCCAAAATCATAAGATCCCGCCTGAGATCTACGGACTTTCCCATTATCCGCCCGTTGCCCGCTCCGAGTCCCATGGCGGGCAGGGCGGGTAAAATTCCAATCGTGGAGTTTTATACAAATCAGACCAGATAAGGATGGCAGATTTCCTTCCCTAACGGAATTAATAGACCAGAGAGGTTTTTCCAACAATCGACAATGGTTTCATGACCATCGGTAGAGTCATAGAGTCATAGAGGTTTACAGCATGGAAACAGGCCCTTCGGCCCAACTTGTCCATGCCGCCCTTTCTTTTTTAAAACCACTAAGCTAATCCCAATTGCCCGCATTTGGCCCATATCCCTCGATACCCATTGTACCCATGTAACTATCTAAATGCTTTTTAAAAGACAAAATTGTACCCCCCTCTACTGCTACCTCTGGCAGCTTGTTCCAGCCACTCACCACCCTCTGTGTGAAAAGATTGCCCCTCTGAACACTTTGTATCTCTCCCCTCTCACCTTAAACCTATGCCCTCGAGTTTTAGACTCCCCTACCTTTGGGAAAAGATATTGACTATCAAGCTGAACTGTGCCCCTCATTATTTTATAGACCTCTATAAGATCACCCCTCAGCCTCCTGCGCTCCAGAGAAAAAAGTCCCAGTCTATCCAGCCTCCCTTTATAACTCAATCCATCAAGTCCCAGTAGCATCTAGTAAATCTTTTCTGCACTCTTCCTAGTTTAATAATATCCTTTCTATAATAGGGTGACCAGAACTGCACACAGTATTCCAAGTGTGGCCTTACCAATGTCTTGTACAACTTCAACAAGACATTCCAACTCCTGTATTCAATGTTCTGACCGATGAAACCAAGCATGCCGAATGCCTTCTTCACCACTCTGTCCACCTGTGACTTCACTTTCAAAGAGCTATGAACATGTACCCCTAGATCTCTTTGTTCTGTAACTCTCCTCAATGCCCTACCATTAACTGAGTAAGTCCTGCCCTGGTTCGATCGACCAAAATGCATCACCTCGCATTTGTCTAAATTAACCTCCATCTGCCATTCGTCAGCCCACAGGCCCAATTGAGCAAGATCCCGTTGCAATTGGAGATAACTTTCTTCACTGTCCACTATGCCACCAATCTTAGTGTCATCTGCAAACTTACTAACCATGCCTCCTATATTCTCATCCAAATCATTAATATAAATGACAAATAACAGTGGACCCAGCACTGATCCCTGAGGCACACCACTGGTCACAGGCCTCCAGTTTGAAAAACAACCCTCTCCAACCACCCTCTGGTTCTGTTAAGAAGCCAATTTTGTATCCATTTAGATACCTCACCCTGGATTCCGTGAGATTTAACCTTATGCAGCAACCTACCATGCGGTACCTTGTCAAAGGCATAACTAAAGTCCATGTCGACAACATCAACTGGACTGCTCTCATCTACCTTCTTGGTTACCCCTTCAAAAAACTCAATTAAATTTGTGAGACATGATTTTCCACTCACAAAGCCATGCTGACTGTTCCTAATCAGTCCTTGCGTCTCTAAATGCCTGTAGATCCTGTCTCTCAAAATACCTTCCAACAATTTACTCACCACACATGTGAGGCTCACTGGCCTGTAGTTCCCAAGCTTTTCCCCGCAGCCCTTTTTAAACAAAGGCACAACATTTGCCACTCTCCAATCTTCAGGTAAACTCTTAATTCCAGATATTTTATTTTATTGAATTCAAATTCCACCATCTGCTGTGGAACGAGGGTCCCCAGAACATGAGCTGAATTTCTGGATCAATAGTCTTGCGATAGTACCACAAGGCCATCGTCCCCCTCGATATGTGGCTGAATCAGGAGAGTGTTAATGATGAGATGAATGTGGCCTTTCCAATCAGATTTCTTTCACTTGCTCCCCGGCCAATACCCAACCTTCAATAGCGGAGGGGCAATTTTCCATTCCTGTCTGCAGCACGTGAGAGTGGAAAATCCTGCGAGAGGCCCAAAACACCATTTACTCTGGTTCAGAATAGCCCCGAAGAAGAGTCTACAGAATCAAAATATTCTCCTTGTTTCTCCTTCCACAGACGCTGCCAGTTTATCCAGCATTTGCTGTTTTTATTTCAGATTTCCAGCATCCACAGTATTTTGTTTTTCTTATCATGTCCAACAGCCTGGAGAACCAGTTGACTCTTTTCTCAATAAATTATACAGATTGGCTGAAGGCAGTGACCATGGGGACCTTAAGCCAGAACTCATAACTTTCAGGATTGTTGTTGGAGTGGCTGAGAATGCCCTTGTGTATACTGCATCATCCAAGGAAGAGTCAGACATTCTGAGATCCACCAACAGCACCAATCCATTTCACATGGTGAAAGCAGACCTGGTGTGCAGTAACTCCAACTGTCCAGGTAGTCAAGCAACAAAGCGGCCGAGAGACACCAGGCCAAGGAAGGCAATGCCCAAACTGACCACAGAGGGTGGGCGACCATGTCAATGCTGTAAAACCAAATGACCTCACAGAGCTGTCTCTGATGAAGGGCCATCCAGACTTGAAACGTTGGCTCCATTCTCCCTCCACAGATGCTGTCAGACTTGCTGAGATTTTCCAGCATTTTCTGTTTTTTGTAATGTAGATATGCTGGAAAAGACTTAGTGGAGGCTGGTGTATTATAAGGCTATCTGACATATCAAGTGTTTATATGGGACTGGGACACAGTACCGGCCAAAGTTTGATATAAAGAGACACATGACCGAAGATTCAGGTTAGGTGTGGACTGGACAGAGACCAGTGTAGAAGCGAGCACGGAGTTAATTTATAGCACGGACTATATTCTGTGTGTGTGTATATATATATACATATATATAAATATATATACATAGTTATCAATAAACAAATGTTCAACTGAACAAGACCCAGAACCTTTGTGTGAGACCGACTGATCTGAACATCGAACAATTTCCTTCCCTGTAGGAGATTTGACAATCCAGGTTTCTGAGGTCACTAATACCAATGTTAGCTTTTAATTCCAGATTTATTTAATTAAACTTAAATTCCCCAGCTGCTGTAGTGAGATTTGAACTCGTTTCTCTCTACTATTAATCCAGTCTGTTTAATTACACGTCTAATAGCTTATCCAGGATGCTACTGCAACCCATGTCAATGACTGAATGCATTTACTCGTGCAGAGGCAATTGATTTAGAGTGAAAGCAACTTATGAAATTAAAATGTAAGTATTTGTGTTAAAAGTGCCTGAAACATTTACAATATAAATAAGGAGCTTAAGCTCTGTGTCAGTCTTGGCTTGATAGCATTTGTATATATTCGAGAGTTTCAGAATGCCTAATGGCAGCCTGATCAAGCAAATTGTTCAGCTGGAAAGAACAAAATGTTTCTCCTTGCATCAGAAATCAGTCCAGGGCAATCGGGCTCATCGACACTTCCATTCCTTTTCTGCAGCTCAGGAATTGTTTTCTTCAGAGCTTGAAAGGACTTTAAAGAGAAGCATTTTAGCAAAAAAAATCCAAGAAGCAAAATGTAACAAAAAGGCTGAATACAAGCAGCAAGAGAAAGAGACAAATATTCATCCACTGACAGTCCAAATGCAAGAATACACGAAACACAATCAGGAGTTGGCTACCAGTCCCTTCAAACCTGCCCTGTCAATCAGTACCATCATGGCTGATCTATGTCAGCCTCAGCTCCTTTCCTGTACCATTTCCCCGTAGCCCTCTATTCCTCAATCTATCAAATATTTATCCAACTCCACTTTAAATACTTCCCATGATCCAGCCTCCACCACCCTTTGGGGCAGAGAATTCCAGAGATTCACCACCCACTGGGGGAAGAAACTTCTACACCTCAGTTTTAAATGACTGGCCCTTGATCTTGTAGCTAAACTCTCGAAACTCTCCAGCCAGTGAAAACATCTCACCATCCACCCAGTCAAGTCCCCTCAGGATCTTATATGTTTGAATAAGATCACCCCTCACTCTTCCAATACTTTTCACTGTATCCCAATACATGTGACAATAATAAATTAAATCAAACCAAAAATGTGAGCCACAAAGGAGCAGTTTTTGATCACAAAACGAAGTGAGTGAGAGCTACAATGCTCTTCGCGTTTTACTGTCATGACAGAGATTTCCAAAATAGGAAAAAGTATAATGTCAGGTTTAAAAATTAGGGTCAAGATGAAGTGATTTAATCTAGAAGACTTTTATAACTCTTTCTGCTCCCCCGCTCTACCCTGCACATTTGAATGACTGCACTAGCCTTTATAACCTTGGCATTTACAGCCCATTACATCTTCATAGGAACAAACACTGGGATGGAGAAGTTTCAGTATTTAGCCACAAACATAAACTTGAAGGGAATTAGTTTATGGCTTAGTGTTACAGTGTTGTTTCCATTAAGTCACGGGTCAAGGTTCAAGCCCTTTCCACACACTGGCGAGTAGGGACTAGTGTATGTTCAAAATAGAAACATAGAAACTAGAAGCAGGAGTAGGCCATTCAGCCCTTCAAGCCTACTCCCCCATTCATTATGATACATTGCTGATCATCAAATTCAATATCCTGATCCCCCTTCCTCCCATATCCCTTGATCCCTTTAGCCCCAAGAGCTATATCTAATTTCTTCTTGAAATCAGACAATATTTTGGCCACAATACTTTTTGTGGCAGTGAATTCCACACATTCACCAGCCTCTGGGTGAAGAAATTTCTCCTCACCTCAATTCTAAAAGATTTACCTCTTACCCTCAAATTGTAACTAGTTCTGGATTCCCCCACCATTGGGAAAATTCTTTCTGAATCTACCCTGTCTAACCCTGTTAGAATTTTATAAGTTTTTATGGAAAAATACTGGGATAACATCTGGATTTGTCAATGGCACTTTCCTTATTTATATTGTGATGCCAAGATAAATTATAACAATTGAATTGAGTGAATCTGATCAGAATTGCTGTTCCGAATTTCAACTGAATGTGAAGTGAAGCCAATGAGAGATCAATGATGAATGGTCTCTATCAGAGTGAAGCATTTGTCCCTCAGTGATGCAATTGTATAAATGTAGATAGAATAGTCTGAATCAACCCCCATACAATACATATTCCAGCCTGCCAATCTGATGCAAAGGTCTTTCAACCAGACCTGTATCGATAATTAGATCCACGCATTTATCTCTGCTCTGTTCCATCTTTCTGCTGCATATTGCAGCATTTTTAATTTCCTTTTGTTCTAATCCTTGAGCTTTCTGTTTCCTCAACTCCTTGTCCCCAGTTCATTGTCACCCGATAGGTTTAATTTTAGTTCAATTACTTACCTGGTTGCTTTGTTGGTTTCCCTTAAGAACTTCCTCCATCCTGGATTAATGTTCTTCTCTTATGCCCGTACCTTGAACTGGAATGTTATCATCTTAACGTTCACCAGAGCTAACCTGCTTTTCTATAACCTGCTGCATTTTCTTCCAACACTGTTCAATTTATTGTGTATTTCACCCTAACCATAACAGTCACCAGCAGAGATCGATCCTGATACCAGTCCTCTAGTAAATCCAGGGCCGAGGATGTTCTTGTACAACTCTCAGTAACACATTATGTTATTTTGCCAAATGTCTTCCACATTAATTCAAATGCAATCATCTTAGAATCATAGAAACCCTACAGTGCAGAAAGAGGCCATTGGGCCCATCGAGTCTGCACCGACCACAATCCCACTCCCATATCCCCACATATTTACCCACTAATCCACACATCTCAGGACACTAAGGGGCAATTTTTAGCATGGCCAATCGACCTAACCCGCACAACTTTGGACTGTGGGAGGAAACCGGAGCACCCGGAGGAAACCCACGCAGACATGAGGAGAATGTGCAAACTCCGCACAGACAGTGACCCAAGCCGGGAATCGAACCCAGGTCCCTGGAGCTGTGAAGCAGCAGTGCTAACCACTGTGCTACCGTGCCACCCTTGTGCTACCGTGCCACCCCATCTTCATAATCATAATCATCTTCTGACCTAAAATGTATATTTCTCATCACTGCATTAGTATTTATATGTCTGACCACATGGTCAGATAAGAACAAAGAATAAAGAACAAAGAACAAAGAAAATTACAGCACAGGAACAGGCCTTTCGGCCCTCCAAGCCTGCACCGACCATGCTGCCTAACTTTACTAAAACACCCTATCCTTCCGGGGACCATATCCCTCTATTCCCATCCTATTCATGTATTTGTCAAGACATCCCTTAAAAGTCTCTATTGTATTTGCTTCCACTGGCTCCCCCAGCAGTGAGTTCCAGGCACCCAGCATCCTCTGTGTAAAAAATTTACCTCATACATCTCCTTTACATCTTGCCCCTCACACCTTAAACCTGTGCCCCCTCGTAATTGACTCTTCCACTCTGGGAAAAAGCTTCTGACTATCCACTCTGTCCATGCCCCTCATAATCTTGTAGACTTCTATCAGGTCGCCCCTCAACCTCCGTCATTCCATGAGAACAAACTAAGTTTCTCCAACCTCTCCTCATAGCTAATGCCCTCCAAACCAGGCAACATCCGAGTAAATCTTTTCTGTACCTGCTCCAAAGCCTCCACATCCTTCTGGTAGTGTGGCGACCAGAATTGAACACTATATTCCAAGTGCGGCCTCACTAAGGTTCTATAAAGCTGCAACATGACTTGCCAATTTTTAAACTCAATGCCCTGGCCAATGAAGGCAAGCATGCTGTATCCCTTCTTGACTACCTTCTCCACCTGCATTGCCACTTTCAGTGAACTGTGTACCTGTACACCCAGATCCCTCTGCCTATCAATACTCTTTAAGGGTTCTGCCATTTACTGTATACTTCCTATTTATATTAGACTTTCCAAATGCATTACCTCACATTTGTCCAGATTAAACTCCATCTCCCATCTCTCCGCCCAAGTCTCCAACTGATCTATATCCTGCTGTATCCTCTGATGGTCCTCATCGCTATCCGCAAATCCACCAACCTTTGTGTCGTCTGTAAACTTACTAATCAATCCAGTTACATTTTCCTCCAAATCATTTATATATATTACAAACAGCTGAACATCTACATGCGCATTTCCAACAGGAGTCACTGGATGGCACCATAAGCAGGAAGCTTGACCAATGTCCCTCCCTAACCTAGTACAGAGAGTCATTACTGCTGCCCCGACCTCAGACATGCAGAGACGAGCGATAAAACTGCTGGTTTATCACTGCCATGTCCTCTGGGAATCTCACTTCTCATCGTGTCTCTGAGAAGATCACAGATTCAAGGCTCACTCCAGGGATTTGGACTTTTACTCTAAACTGTCAATTAATTGCAGAATTATTGCACTTGTGGAGACACAGGATGTTAAACTGAGGTCCATTCTGCTTCCTCATGACCAAGTTCCTCAATCTTACGACATTATATCAAGAAAAATAGAGGAGTCCTCCTAGTGCCCTGCACAATGTTAATCCCTCAAACAATAACACTCAGAAACAAATGATCTGGTTATTTATCTGAGAGCTGTGTTGGGGATCTTCCTGCACACAACTGGGCTCTTTGCCAACATACCAACGGTGTTCAAAAGGGTTTCAGTGAGGTTTTTAGGACTTCTTCCATCTCATTTCCATTCTCCTATCCTCTGTCTCTCCCACCCTTACATCTTTCCTCACTCTCACCCGTTCCCCTTTCCTCCTTTCCCACTGTTTTTGCTGTACTACTACCGTGGGTACTTTCTGAAATGAATTACTCTGTTCCTGTTTTATTTCCAGCATACTGTAATTCATAATGGGACAGACAGATCAACCATTTCACAGGTAACTCCAGTGTCCATTTCCCGTCTGTTTATACAAGTTACACTCCCAAGGATCAGTTGTGACATCTCAATTGAGGATAAAATTGAGGGGAAATTTGCTAATGCTCTTCAGGAGGGTTTAAACTAATTCACCAGGGGGGTGGGTACCTGAATTGTAGCTCCGGTGTACAGGAGGTTGAGAGTAGTGAGGTCATGCATGAGGTTTCTGAGTCGCAGGAGTGTACTGGCAGGCAGGAAGGTGGTTTCAAGTGTGTATACTTCAACGCCAGGAGCATCCGGAATAAGGTGGGTGAGCTTGCAGCATGGGTTGGTACCTGGGATTTCGATGTTGTGGCCATCTCGGAGACATGGATAGAGCAGGGGTGGGAATGGTTGTTGCAGGTTCCAGGATTTAGATGTTTCAGTAAGTGCAGGGAAGGTGGTAAAAGAGGGGGAGGTGTGGCATTGTTAGTCAAGGACAGTATTATGGTGGCAGAAAGGACATTTGATGAGGACTCGTTTACTGAGGTAGTTTGGGCTGAGGTTAGAAACAGGAAAGGAGATGTCACCCTGTTGGGAGTTTTTTATAGAACTCCGAAAAGTTGCAGAAATGTAGAGGAAAAGATTGCAAAGATGATTCTGGATAGGAGCGAAAGTAACAGGGTAGTTGTTCTGGGGGCCTTTAACTTTACAAATATTGACTGGAAAAGCTATAGTTCGAGTACTTTAGAGGGGTCAGTTTCTGTCCAATGTGTGCAGGAAGGCTTCCTGACACAGTTTGTCGATAGACAAACAAGAGGCGAGGCCACATTGGATTTGGTACTGGGGAATGAACCAGGCCAGGTGTTAGATTTGGAGGTAGGTGAGCACTTTGGTGACAGTGACCACAATTCGATTACGTATATACCAAAGGGCAAGAGTTATAGCTGGGGGAAAGGAAATTATGATGCGATTAGGTGAGATTTAGGTGGCATAGGTTAGAACACAGAACATAACAGCGCAGTACAGGCCCTTCGGCCCTCGATGTTGCGCCGATCAGTGAAACCAATCTAAAACCCATCTAACCTACACTATTCTAATATCATCCATATGTTTATCCAATAACCATTTGAATGCTCTTAATGTTGACGAGTCTACTACTGCTGCAGGCAGGGCATTCCACGCCCTTACTACTCTCTGAGTAAAGAACCTACCTCTAACATCTGTCCTATATCTATCACCCCTCAATTTAAAGCTATGTCCCCTAGTGTTAGCCATCACCATCCAAGGAAAAAGGCTCTCACTATCCACCCTATCTAATCCTCTGATCACCTTGTATGCCTCTATTAAGTCACCTCTTAACCTTCTTCTCTCCAACGAAAACAACCTCAAGCCCCTCAGCCTTTCCTCATACGATTTTCCCACCATACCAGGCAACGTCCTGGTAAATCTCCTCTGCACCCTTTCCAACACTTCCACATCCTTCCTATAATGCGGCGACCAGAACTGTATGCAATACTCCAAGTGCGGCCACACCAGAGGTTTATACAGTTGCAACATGACCTCCTGGCTCCGAAACTCAATCCCTCCACCAATAAAAGCTAACACACCGTACGCCTTCTTAACAACCCTATCAACCTGGGTGCCAACTTTCAGGGATCTATGCACATGGACACCCAGATCCCTCTGTTCATCCACACTACCAAGTATCTTACCATTAACTCAGTACTCTGTATTCCTGTTACTCCTTGCAAAGTGAATCACTTCGCACTTTTCCGCATTAAACTCCATTTGCCACCTCTCAGCCCAGCTCTGCAGCTTATCTATGTCCCTCTATAACCTGCCACTTCCCTCCGCACTGTCTACAACTCCACCGACTTTAGTGTCATCCGCAAATTTACTAACCCATCCTTCTACGCCCTCATCCAGGTCATTAATAAAAATGACAAACAGCAGTGGCCCTAAAACAGATCCTTGCGGTACACCACTAGTAACTGAACTCCAGGATGAATATTTCCCATCAACCACCACCCTCTGTTTTCTTCCAGCTTGCCAATTCCTGATCCAAACCACTAAATCACCCTCAATCTCATGTGTTCGTATTTTCTGCAAAAGCTTACCATGGGGAACCTTATCAAACGCTTTGCTGAAATCCATATACACCACATCAACCGCTTTACCCTCATCCACCTCTTTGGTCACCTTCCCAAAGAACTCAATAAGGTTGGGGAAGGAAACTGCAGGGGATGGGCACAATTGTAATGTGGAGCTTGTTCAAGGAACAGCTACGACGCGTCCTCGATAAATATGTACCTGTCAGCCAGGGAGGAAGCAGTCATGAGCGGGAACTGTGGTTTACTAACGAGGTTAAATCTCTTGTGAAGAGGAAGAGGAGACTTATGTTAAGATGAGACGTGAAGGCTCAGTTAGGGCACTTGAGAGTTACAAGTTAGCCAGAAAGGACCTACAGAAAGAGTTAAGAAGAACCAGGAGGGGACATGAGAAGTCTTTGGCAGGTAGGATCAAGGAAAACCCTAAAGCTTTCTATAGGTATGTCAGGAGTAAAAGAATGACTAGGGTAAGATTAGGGCCAGTCAAGGACAGTAGTGGGAAGTTGTGCGTGGAGTCTGAAGAGATAGGAGAGGCACTAAATGAGTATTTTTCGTCGGTATTCCCACAGGAGAGGGACAGTGTTGTTGAGGGGAGTACTGAGATACAGGCTGTTGGAATGGACGGGATTGAGGTTCATAAGGAGGAGGTGTTAGCAATTCTGGAAAGGGTAAAAATAGATAAGTCCCCTGGGCCGGATGGGATTTATCCTAGGATTCTCTGGGAGGCTCGAGAGGAGATTGCAGAGCCTTTGGCTTTGATCTTTGTGTCGTCATTGTCTACAGGAACAGTGCCAGAAGACTGGAGGATAGCAAATGTTGTCCCCTTGTTCAAGAAGGGGTGTAGGGACAACCCTGGTAATTATAGACTGGTGAGCCTTACTTCTCTTGTGGGCAAAGTTTTGGAAAGGATTATAAGAGATAAGATTTATAATCACCTAGAAAGGAATAATTTGATTAGGGATAGTCAGCACGGTTTTGTGAAGGGTATGTCGTGCCTCACAAACCTTATTGAGTTCTTTGAGAAGGTGATCAAAGAGGTGGATGAGGGTAAAGCGGTTGATGTGGTGTATATGGATTTCAGCAAAGCATTTGATAAGGTTCCCCATGGTAAGCTTTTGCAGAAGATACGGACACATGGGATTGAGGGTGATTTAATGGTTTGGAACAGGAATTGGCTAGCTGTAAGAAAACAGAGGGTGGTGGTTGATGGGAAATATTCATCCTGGAGTTCAGTTACTAGTGGTGTACCGCAAGGATCTATTTTGGGGCCACTGCTGTTTGTCATTTTTATTAATGACCTGGATGAGGGCGTAGAAGGATGGATTAGTAAATTTGGGGATGACACTAAAGTCGGTGGAGTTGTAGACAGTGCGGAGGGAGGTTACAGAGGGACATAGATAAGCTGCAGAGCTGGGCTGAGAGGTGGCAAATGGAGTTTAATGAGGAAAAGTGTGAGGTGATTCACTTTGGAAAGAGTAACAGGAATATAGAGTACTGGGCTAATGGTAAGATACTTGGTAGTGTGGATGAACAGAGGGATCTGGGTGTCCATGTGCATAGATCCCTGAAAGTTGGCACCCAGGTTGATAGGGTTGTTAAGAAGGCGTACGGTGTGTTTGCTTTTATTGGTGGAGGGATTGAGTTTCGGAGCCAGGAGGTCATGCTGCAACTGTACAAAACTCTGGTGCGGCCACACTTGGAGTATTGCGTACAGTTCTGGTCGCCGCATTATAGGAAAGATGTGGAAGTGTTGGAAAGGGTGCAGAGGAGATTTACCAGGATGTTGCCTGGTATGGTGGGAAAATCATGTGAGGAAAGGCTGAGGAGCTTGAGGTTGTTTTCGTTAGAGAGAAGAAGGTTAAGAGGTGACTTAATAGAGGCATACAAGGTGATCAGAGAATTAGATAGGGTGGATCGTGAGAGCCCTTTTCCTCGGATGGTGATGGCTAACACGAGGGGACATAGCTTTAAATTGAGGGGTGAGAGATGTTAGAGGTAGGTTCTTTACTCAGAGAGTAGTAAGGGTGTGGAATGCCCTGCCTTGCAGCAGGAGTGGGTTCGTCAACATTAAGAGCATTCAAATGGTTATTGGATAAACATATGGATGATATTGTAATAGTGTAGGTTAGATGGGTTTTAGATTGGTTTCACTGGTCGGCGCAACATCGAGGGCCGAAGGGCCTGTACTGCGCTGTAATGTTCTATGTTCCATATTCTATGTTCTTAAAGCCTCAGGCTAAAGGGACACTCCTTTAAAACTAAGATGAGGAGGAATTTCTTCAGCCAGGCGGTGGTGAATCTGTGGAACTCTGAGCCACAGAGGGCTGTGGAGGCCAGGTCATTGAGTGTCTTTAAGACAGAGATGGATAGGTTCTTGATCAGTAAGGGGATCATGGGTTTTGGGGAGAAGGCAGGAGAATGGGGATGAGAATCATATCAGCCATGATTGAATGGTGAAGCAGACTCGATGGGCTGAATGGCCTAATTCTGCTCCTATATCTTATGATCTTCATCGCTGAGATTCACCTGTTTTTTGGGCTAAGTGTTTGTCCTATTGTGAAAATGGGAGTGAATTGTGCTTTTTCTGGGAGCGTCTGTCAGGTGGGATTCATCCTCATGACAGATGCAGATTTCTGTAGCCCATGAATTATGTTGGCCAGCCCCGCTGTTCAGAGATTGGGGCGCTGGTTTTAACGGCTGCCCCAGTCTCTGTGATCATGGTCAGGTCTCTGTCCACCCAAAAAATGCCCCACCCCCCCACTGACCAGGGGAGCACCACCAACCAGTCAGCAAAGAGGGATATCCTCCTCCCACCCCACAGCACAAAGAACAAAGAACAATACAGCACAGGAACAGGCCCTTCGGCCCTCCAAGCCCGCGCCGCTCCCTGGTCCAAACTAGACCATTCTTTTGTATCCCTCCATTCCCACTCCGTTCATATGGCTGTCTAGATAAGTCTTAAACGTTCCCAGTGTGCCCGCCTTCACCACCTTGCCTGGCAGCGCATTCCAGGCCCCCAGCACCCTCTGTGTAAAATATGTCCGTCTGATATCTGTGTTAAACATCCCCCCCTTCACCTTGAACCTATGACCCCTCGTGAACGTCACCACCGACCTGGGGAAAAGCTTCCCACCATTCACCCTATCTATGCCTTTCATAATTTTATACACTTCTATTAAGTCTCCCCTCATCCTCCGTCTTTCCAGGGAGAACAACCCCAGTTTACCCAATCTCTCCTCATAACTAAGCCCCTCCATACCAGGTAACATCCTGGTAGACCTCCTCTGTACTCTCTCCAAAGCCTCCAAGTCCTTCTGGTAGTGTGGCGACCAGAACTGGACGCAGTATTCCAAATGCGGCCGAACCAACGTTCTATACATCTGCAACATCAGACCCCAACTTTTATACTCTATGCCCCGTCCTATAAAGGCAAGCATGCCATATGCCTTCTTCACCACCCTCTCCACCTGTGACGTCACTTTCAAGGATCTGTGGACTTGCACACCCAGGTCCCTCTGCGTATCTACACCGTTAAAAGATCTTAAAGTAAGGGAACACTTAGGAAGCAGTGATCATAATATGGTAGAATTCAGTCTGCAATTTGAAAGAAGGAAGGCAGAATCAGATGTGAAGGTTCTACAGTTAAATAAAGGTAATTACAGGCGCATGAGGGAGGAACTGACAAAAATCGACTGGAAGCAGAGCCTAATGGGAAAGACAGTAGAACAGCAATGGCAGGAGTTTCTGGGAGTAATTGAGGACACAGTGCAGAGGTTCATCCCAAACAAAAGAAAGGTTATCAGAGGGGGGATTAGGCAGCCATGGCTGACAAAGGAAGTCAGGGAATGCATCAAGGCAAAAGAGAGAGCCTATAATGTGGCAAAGAGTAGTGGGAAGTCAGAAGATTGGGAAGGCTATAAAAACAAACAGAGGATAACAAAGAGAGAAATAAGGAAGGAGAGGATCAAATATGAAGGTAGGCTAGCCAGTAACATTAGGAATGATAGTAAAAGTTTCTTTAAATACATTAAAAACAAACGGGAGGCAAAAGTAGACATTGGGCCGCTCCAAAATGACGCTGGTAATCTAGTGATGGGAGACAAGGAAATAGCTGAGGAACTTAATAAGTACTTTGCGTCAGTCTTCACAGTAGAAGACATGAGTAATATCCCAACAATTCAGGAAAGTCAGGGGGCAGAGTTGAATATGGTTGCCATCACAAAGGAGAAAGTGCTAGAGAAACGAAAAGGTCTGAAAATTGATAAATCTCCGGGCCCAGATGGGCTACATCCTAGAGTTCTAAAGGAGATAGCTGAAGAAATAGTGGAGGCGTTAGTTATGATCTTTCAAAAGTCACTGGAGTCAGGGAAAGTCCCAGAGGATTGGAAAATCGCTGTTGTAACCCCACTGTTCAAGAAGGGAACAAGAAAAAAGATGGAAAATTATAGGCCAATTAGCCTAACCTCAGTTGTTGGCAAAATTCTAGAATCCATCGTTAAGGATGAGATTTCTAAATTCTTGGAAGTGCAGGGTCGGATTAAGACAAGTCAGCATGGATTTAGTAAGGGGAGGTCGTGCCTGACAAACCTGTTAGAGTTCTTTGAAGAGATAACAAATAGGTTAGACCAAGGAGAGCCAATGGATGTTATCTATCTTGACTTCCAAAAGGCCTTTGACAAGGTGCCTCACGGGAGACTGCTGAGTAAAATAAGGGCCCATGGTATTCGAGGCAAGGTACTAACATGGATTGACGATTGGCTGTCAGACAGAAGGCAGAGAGTTGGGATAAAAGGTTCTTTCTCAGAATGGCAACCGGTGACAAGTGGTGTCCCGCAGGGTTCAGTGTTGGGGCCACAGCTGTTCTCTTTATATATTAACGATCTAGATGACGGGACTGGGAGCATTCTGGCCAAGTTTGCCGATGATACAAAGATAGGTGGAGGGGCAGGTAGTATTGAGGAGGTGGGGAGGCTGCAGAAAGATTTAGACAGTTTAGGAGAGTGGTCCAAGAAGTGGCTGATGAAATTCAACGTGGGCAAGTGCGAGGTCGTACACTTTGGAAAAAAGAATAGAGGCATGGACTATTTTCTAAACGGTGACAGAATTCATAATGCTAAAGTGCAAAGGGACTTGGGAGTCCTAGTCCAGGATTCTCTAAAGGTAAACTTGCAGGTTGAGTCCGTAATTAAGAAAGCAAATGTAATGTTGTCATTTATCTCAAGAGGCTTGGAATACAAAAGCAGGGATGTACTTCTGAGGCTTTATAAAGCACTGGTTAGGCCCCATTTGGAGTACTGTGAGCAATTTTGGGCCCCACACCTCAGGAAGGACATACTGGCACTGGAGCGGGTCCAGCGGAGATTCACACGGATGATCCCAGGAATGGTAGGCCTGACATACGATGAACGTCTGAGGATCGTGGGATTATATTCATTGGAGTTTAGGAGGTTGAGGGGAGATCTGATAGAAACTTACAAGATAATGAACGGCTTAGATAGGATGGACGTAGGGAAGTTGTTTCCATTAACAGGGGAGACTAGGACGCGGGGGCACAGCCTTAGAATAAAAGGGAGTCACTTTAGAACAGAGATGAGGAGAAATTTCTTCAGCCAGAGAGTGGTGGGTCTGTGGAATTCATTGCCACAGAGGGCTGTGGAGGCCGAGACGTTGAGCGTCTTCAAGACAGAAATTGATAAATTCTTGATTTCTCGAGGAATTAAGGGCTATGGGGAGAGAGCGGGTAAATGGAGTTGAAATCAACCATGATTGAATGGTGGAGTGGACTCGATGGGCCGAATGGCCTTACTTCCGCTCCTATGTCTTATGGTCTTATGGTCTTATGGTTCCCACCTCCCACCTTCCCACCTCCCCCCCCACCCCCCGCCCCCGCCACCCATCAAAAGGAACATAGGTTTCAGGTGATTGATAAAAGGGTTAGAGGGAAACACCTTTTCACCTCAAGGGTGATGGGAGTCTGAAATTCACTAAGTTGGTGGTTGAGGCTGAAATATTGAACTGATTTGAAAGTTTCCTGGACCTGGAGCTGAAATGCTGGAATCTGCAAGGCTACAGACCAAGTGCTGGAAAATGGGGTTGAGATGAGAGGCTCCTTGGTTTTTCCCTGTTTTTGGCTGGCTCAGATGGGCTGATTGGCCTCTTTCTGCCCTGCAACTTTTCTATGAGGCTGTTGTTCTAAAATCCATCACATTTCTACCTTCCTTCAGGTCTGAAGAAGAATCATATTCCACTCAAAATACCCCACTGTTTCTCCATCAATGTGTTCAGAGGTGCTGATAATTTCCAGCACTTTCTGTTTTATAATCACTTCATTATTCACAAACTCTCCTGAACACTGGGTTCATTCCTGTGGTGACAAAGTTTGCTCTGGAATCCACTAAAACTAGATTCTGTTCATAATCAATGAACCAGCAGCTCCCCCAATGTGTGCTTTATACCCAACACCTAACGCAGTCTACTGGCTGCTGCTAACCTCAGTGCCCCAATGACAGCAACACGTGAGGAGAGCAAAACTGCCTCACTTGTTATCCAGAATGTCAGTGAAGGTCAGAGGCTCCTCCCACCTATGTCCAAACATGGTGAGGGAAAGTCTGCCAATTAATGGTATCGAAAGATCAGTGGAAGAGGTGCCAGTGAGTGAAGGGAACATTGCTAAATGATCATTTCCATATTCTGAAACTCCCAGAGAAAGCACTCCATACTTACAGAGACCCAGCTCACGTCAAACTGAAGGAACAACTTTGTCATTGTTATCAGTGCTATTGCAATAAATTGGAGACAGTTCAGAGGAGGTTCACTGGATTGATTCCAGACTGAGGGGTTTGTCGTATGAAGAGAGATTGAACAGTTTAGGCCGATACTCTCTGGAATTTAGAAGAATGAGGGAGATCAAATTAAGATGATGAAAGGTATGAATAAAGTAGATGTGGAGTGGATGCTTCCTCTTGTGGGGCATTCTAGGACAAGAGGTCATTGTCTTAGGATAAGGGGCAGCAAATTTAAAACAGAATTGAGGAGAAACTACTTCTCCCAAAGGGTTGTGAATCTGTGGAATTCGCTACCCTAAAGTGCGGTGGATGCTGGGACAGTGAGTAAATTTAAGGAGGAGTTAGATGGATTTTTAATTGGTCATAGGTTGAAGGGTTATGGGGAGAAGGCAGGAAAATGGGGATGAGGAGCATATCAGCCATGATCGAATGGCGGTGCAGACTCGATGGGCCGAATGGCCTAATTCTTCTCCTATATCTTACCAACTTATGAATCTTTAGCAGTGTGAGTGTTTGATTGAAGTTGAAATTAGCCTGTCTAATTTTGGAAAGTACATTCATATTTGGCACATTATACACTGTGCAGCTGGTACAGATGCTGTCAGTGAACTGAAAAGGAATAGCTGCCATTGTTTTCATGGAATGAAGTTTATACTTCAGAATTGCAGAGTAATGATAATGGACTCTGAGATGCACATTTTCATGTAAGTTAATTCCATTCAGTATTGAGTGGAAGCTGGTAACGTGTGAGCAGCTGCTTCATTTATAATGAAAGCCCTCTCTGTGTAAGTTTATCAAATACACAAGCTTTCCTCAGCTGAGTGTGTGCGCAACACGCACAGCAATATCTCAGAAAGTTCACCATCAGCAGATTAGTCAAACCCAGTTGGTGACAGCAAAAGTTAAACCTGGGAGAGAACAGAATTAGTTAGCTGACAGGCACAGAAACACATTTCAAAGTTTCCAAAGCAAGCCACTGACATGAAGACAGACCTTCTGTTTGTTGGTACAAATTCTGTCTTCGTTGAACACAGCCAGTTGAGCAGACAGTTTAAACAGGTCCATACGGGGTATAGGCTCAGATTGCCAGAGCTTTGGTTTGGAAACTCTGATTGTGAGTGATAAGACGGAGTACAGGAAAGAGATAGAATCTGGTGAACTGGTGTGACGACAATAATCTCTCCCACAATGTCAACAAAACGAAGGAGATAGTCATCGATGTCAGGAAGTGTAGTGGAGAACATGCCCCTGTCTATATCAGTCATGGAATCATAGATAGATGAACCATAAAATCATAGAATCAGACAAAGCAGAAGAGGCCCTTCAGTCCATCAGGTCCACACCGACACACGAGAAACACTTGAAACTCCCACCTAATCCCATCTGCCAACAATCGGCCCATAGCCCTGTTATGATGTGCCAAGTGCAAATCCAGATACTTTTTAAAGGATGTGAAGAAACCCACCTCGAGCACCCTCCCAGGCAGGCGGGGATGAAGTGGAAATGGCTGAGAGCTTCAGGTTTTTAGGTGTCCAAATCATCAACAACCTGTCCTGGTCCCCCCATGCCGACGCTATAGTTAAGAAAGCCCACCAATGCCTCTACTTTCTCAGGAGGCCAAGAAAATTTGGCATGTCCGCTACAACTCTCACCAACTTTTACGGATGCACCATGGAAAGCATTCTTTCTGGTTGTATCACAGCTTGGTATGGCTCCTGCTTTGTCCAAGACCGCAAGAAACTACAAAAGGTCGTGAGCGAAGCCTAGTCCATCACTCAAACCAGCTCCCCATCCATCGACACTGTCTACACTTCCCGCTGCCTTGGAAAAGCAGCCAGCATAATCAAGGACCCCACGCAGCCCAGGCATACTCTCTTCCACTTTCTTCTGTCGGAAAAAAGATCCAAAATCTGAGGACACGTACCAGCTGACTCAAGAACAGCTTCTTCCCTGCTGTCATCAGACTTTTGAATGGACCTACCTCGCATTAAGTTGTTCTTTCCTACCTAGTTATGATTGCAACACTACATTCTACACCTTTTCCTTTCCTTCTCTATGAACGGCATGCTTTCTCTGCACAGCACGCAAGGAACAATACTTTTCACTGCATATTATACTGAAGGTCGATAAGTCCCCTAGGCCTGATGAAATATATCCGAGGATTCTTTGGGAGGCAAGGGATGAGATTGCAGAGCCTTTGGCTTTGATCTTTGGGTCCTCACTGTCCACGGGGATGGTGCCAGAGGACTGGAGAGTGGCGAATGTTGTTCCTCTGTTTAAGAAAGGGAATAGAAATGACCCTGGTAATTATAGGTTGGTTAGTCTTACTTTGGTGGTTGGTAAGTTGATGGAAAAGGTCCTTAGGGATGGATTTACGACCATTTAGAAAGATGCGGATTAATCCGGCATAGTCAGCACGGATTCGTGAAGAGCAAGTCGTGCCTCACAAATTTGATAGAATTTTTTGAGGAGGTAACTAAGTGATGCGCGATTAATTCACTCGGGAGGCTAGGACGTACCCAGGAATAAAGGCTTTTATTCACAACAAGAATAGAGCATACTGCTTAACAATACTATCCCAGACTAAGGGCCACTAGGAAGTAGCAGTGACCTTTATACTCCTATAAGGAGGCGGAGCCAAACGGAGTGTACCACAGAACAATGCTAACAGGTGGAACACTCCAACCCTAACCCCAACAGTAACAAGAGTAACATTTGTACAAGTACCCATAGTGGTAACCATCTATGGTTCACCCACTAAGTGTGTTGATAAAGGTAGGGCAGTTGATGTCATATACATGGATTTTAGTAAGGTGTTTGATAAGGTCCCCCATGGTTGGCTTATGATGAAAGTAAGGAGGTGTGGGATAGAGGGAAAGTTGGCCGATTGGATAGGTAACTGGCTATCTAATTGAACACAGTAAGAAGTTTAACAACACCAGGTTAAAGTCCAACAGGTTTATTTGGTAGCAAAAGCCACACAAGCTTTCGGAGCTGCAAGCCCCTTCTTCAGGTGAGTGGGGATTCTGTTCACAAACAGAGCATATAAAGACACAAACTCAATTTACATGAATAATGGTTGGAATGCGAATACTTACAACTAATCAAGTCTTTAAGAAACAAAACAATGTGAGTGGAGAGAGCATCAAGACAGGCTAAAAAGATGTGTATTGGGATCCTAATACACATCTTTTTAGCCTGTCTTGATGCTCTCTCCACTCACATTGTTTTGTTTCTTAAAGACTTGATTAGTTGTAAGTATTCGCATTCCAACCATTATTCATGTAAATTGAGTTTGTGTCTTTATATGCTCTGTTTGTGAACAGAATCCCCACTCACCTGAAGAAGGGGCTTGCAGCTCCGAAAGCTTGTGTGGCTTTTGCTACCAAATAAACCTGTTGGACTTTAACCTGGTGTTGTTAAACTTCTTACTGTGTTTACCCCAGTCCAACGCCGGCATCTCCACATCATATCTGATTGAAGACAGAGGGTGGTGGTGGATGGAAAATTTTCGGACTGGAGGCAGGTTGCTAGCGGAGTGCCACAGGGATCAGTGCTTGGTCCTCTGCTATTTGTGATTTTTATTAATGACTTAGAGGAAGGGGCTGAAGGGTGGATCAGTAAATGTGCTGATGACGCCAAGATTGGTGGAGTAGTGGATGAGGTGGAGGGCTGTTGTAGACTGCAAAGGGACATAGATAGGATGCAAAGCTGGGCTGAAAAATGGCAGATGGAGTTTAATCCTGATAAATGTGAGGTGATTCATTTTGGTAGGACTAATTTAAATGTGGATTACAGGGTCAAAGGTAGGGTTCTGAAGACTGTGGAGGAACAGAGAGATCTTGGGGTTCATATCCACAGATCTCTGAAGGTTACCACTCAAGTGGATAGAGCTGTGAAGAAGGCCTATAGTGTGTTAGCTTTTATTAACAGGGGGTGGGAGTTTAAGAGCCATGGGGTTATGCTGCAACTGTACAGGACCTTGGTGAGACCACATTTGGAATATTGTGTGCAGTTCTGGTCACTTCACTAGAAGAAGGATGTGGAAGCGCTGGAAAGAGTGCAAAGGAGATTTACCAGGATGCTGCCTGGTTTGGAGGGTAGGTCGCATGAGGAAAGGTTGAGGGAGCTCGGGCTGTTCTCTCTGGAGTGGAGGAGGTTGAGGGGGGACTAAATAGAGGTTTATAAAATGATGAAGAGGATAGATAGAGTGAATGTTCAAAGACTATTTCCTCGGGTGGATGGAGCTATTACAAGGGGGCATAACTATAGGGTTCATGGTCGGAGATATAGGAAGGATGTCCGAGGTAGGTTCTTTACTCAGAGAGTGATTGAACATAGAACATAGAACATTACAGCGCAGAACAGGCCCTTCGGCCCACGATGTTGCACCGACCAGTTAAAAAAAAAAACTGTGACCCTCCAACCTAAACCAATTTCTTTTTGTCCATGAACCTATCTATGGATCTCTTAAACGCCCCCAAACTAGGCGCATTTACTACTGATGCTGGCAGGGCATTCCAATCCCTCACCACCCTCTGGGTAAAGAACCTACCCCTGACATCGGTTCTATAACTACCCCCCCTCAATTTAAAGCCATGCCCCCTCGTGCTGGATTTCTGATTGGGGTGTGGAATGGACTGCCTGCAGTGATAGTGGAGTCAGACACTTTAGGAACATTTAAGCGGTTATTGGATAGGCACATGGAGCACACCAGGATGATAGGGCGTGGGATAGCTTGATCCTGGTTTCAGATAAAGCTCGGCACAACATCGTGGGCCGAAGGGCCTGTTCTGTGCTGTACTGTTCTATGTTCTATATTAATACATGAAACAATAATAAATCAAATCAATCAAATCAATTGTGCACAATACTGCAGTGGGAGCTAACTGGTTAAAATCATACAGTTCAGCAATGTAGAAAAAGCTCTGGTCAGCTTGTTGTTTCTGGCTGAGCTACAAGCTAAGACACAGGGCGGGTTTACGGCCTCACCCATCCCAAAATCGTAAAATCCTGCCCGAGGTCAATGGACCTTTCCATTGTCTGCCCCTCACCTGCTCCGATTCCCATGGCGGCCGGGGCAGTAAAACTCCAAACATTAATATCAGGGCTGTTTAAAACTCCAGCCTCCAGGATCATCATATTGTGCAGTGGACAATGGGGAACCTGTGGATCTGGTGTATCTGGATTTCCAGAATGCATTTGACAAGTTGCTGCACCAAAGACTGCTACATAAGATAAAGGTGCACGGTGTTACAGGTAATGTATTAGCATGGATAGAGGATTGGTTAATTAACAGAAAGCAAAGAGTGGGGGTAAATGAGTATTTTTCTGGTTGGCGATCAGTGACTAGTGGTGTGCTTCAGTGTTGGGACCACAATTGTTTACGATTTACATAGATGATTTGGAGTTAGGGACCAAGTGTAATGTGTCAAAATTCACAGATGATACTAAGATGGGTGGCAGAGCAAAGTCTGCAGAAGACACTGAAAGTCTTCAAAGGGATATAGATAATCTAAGTGAGTGGGCGAGGGTCTGGCAGATGGAGTACAATGTTGGTAGATGTGTGGTCATCCATTTTGGTAGGAATAACAGCAAAATGGACTATTATTTAAATGGTAAAAAATTGCAGCATGCTGCTGTGCAGAGGGACCTGGATGTCCTTGTGCAGGAATCTCAAGGAGTTGGTTTGCAGGTACAGCAGGTAGTTAAGAAGGCAAATGGGATTTTGTCCTTCATTGCTGGAGGGATGAAGTTTAAAAACAGCGAGATTATGTTGCAGCTGTATAAGGTGCTGGTGAGGCCACACCTGGAGTATTGTGTACAATTTTGGTCTCCTTACTTGAGAAAGGATATACTGGCACTGGAGTGGGTGCAGAGGAGATTCACTAAGTTGATTCCGGAGTTGAGAGGGTTGGCTCACAAGGAGAGACTGAGTAGACTAGGGCTATACTCATTGGAATTCAGAAGAATGAGGGGAGATCTTATAGAAACATATAAGATTATGAAGGGAATAGATAAGATAGAAGCAGGGAGGTTGTTTCCAGGGGCATAGCCTCAAAATAAGGGGAAGCAGATTTAGGACTGAATTGAGGAGGAACTTCTTCACACAAAATGGGGTTGTGAATCTGTGGAATTCCCTGCTCAGTGAAACAGTTGAGGCTACCTCATTGAATGTTTTTAAGGCAAGGATTGATAAATTTTTGAACAGTAAAGGAATTAAGGGTTATGGTGAGCCGGCGGGTAAGTGGAGCTGAGACCACAAAAAGATCAGCCATGATCTTATTGAATGGCGGAGCAGGCTCGAGGGGCCAGATGGCCTACTCCTGCTCCTAGTTCTTATTTCTTATGTTTAACCCTCCAGCCTCCATTCATGGATCAGATTTGTTAGTTAATCACCAACAGACTCAAATTAATGTGGACCTTCCGGACTCAGTCAGATAGCGAGACGGCCATAGGTTTCAAACTTCTGTTTTCAGGCAAAGAGACTTTAACTCCCCTCAAGAGGGAATGTTCCTGGTTTGTCATTTCAAAACTGCTCAGTGGGAATTTGAGGTCTTGCTGTTTGTCAATGGAACGAGGATGTTTGGAAATTTACATTGAATATACAACACAGAATCAAGCTATTTAACCCAACATTTGCCTTTGTCGAGCCTTTGATTTTCCATGTGCCACAGCATTTCAGAAACAAGTGATTTGCTCAACTGCACCCTCTCATGCCCTAGTGATGTCCCAAATCCCAATAAAATCATTGCTCTCCCTCCCCTACCCCCTCTCCCCCAGTGGCCATTCCCCGTAGTTTGGCCCTTATCATTATTCTCTTAAGTCCAAGGGAAGCAAACTTGAAGGAATATAATCAATAACTGGCTTACCATCTATCACTATCTGGTTGGACCACATGAAACGTTTTTGGATCTTATTCTCATTTGCTAAAATCGCTCAATCTTTTGAGAAGCATCTTGAAATGCAGAAACAACCACTTCCATGTCGTCTGTGACTTCTCTGTCATGAAGATAAAGACCATCCAGTCAGGTTATTCTGATGCTTCCCTACCTATCCGCCCACGTGGCCAAACATCCTTCAAAGCTCTTCCCCAGCTCTGAGCTCGTATCTTTCTCTCATTTCTCTCTATCTCCCCTCATACCCTCTCTGAGCTCATCTTGTCTACGAGATCACCTCCTGCTTCCTTGACTCTCTTCCCATTAACCAGCTGCCCACCAAATGTCCCTTCCTGGTCCTCATGTGAGGCAAAAAATATTTATAATTCTCACCTCTTCACCTTCTCTCTTTTCAATCTGAGGTCATCACCTCCTCACTCCCCAAAAAAACTCTTGTTAGCTTCTTCCTTACAAAGTACCATCCCGTCACCAATATCCCTTTCTTCTGCATTGTTCTTCAATCATAGAGGTTTACAGCATGGCCCTTTGGCCCAACTTGTCCATGCCGCCCTTTTTTTTAAACCCCGAAGCTAATCCCAATTGCCCGCATTTGGCTCATATCCCTCTATACCCAGCTTATCCATGTAACTGTCTAAATGCTTTTTAAAAGACAAAATTGTACCCACCTCTACTACTCCCTCTGGCAGCTTGTTCTAGACACTCACCACCCTCTGTGTGAAGAAATTGCTCCTCTGGACACTTTTGTATCTCTCCCCTCTCACCTTAAACCTGTGCCCTCTAGTTTTAGACTCCCCTGCCTTTGGGAAAAGATATTGACTATCTAGCTGATCTGTGCCCCTCATTATTTTATAGACCTCTCACCCCTCAGCCTCCTACGCTCCAGAGAAAAAAGTCCCAGTCTATCCAGCCCTTTCCTTATAACTCAATTCATCAAGTCCCAGTCGCATCCTAGTAAATCTTTTCTGCACTCTTTCTAGTTTAATAATATCCTTTCTATAATAGGGTGACCAGAACTGCACACAGTATTCCAAGTGTGGCCTTACCGATGTCTTGTACAACTTCAACAAGACATCCCTACTCCTGTATTCAATGCTCTGACCGATGAAACCAAGCATGCCGAATGCCTTCTTCACCACTCTGTCCACCTGTGACTCCACTTTCAAGGAGCAATGAACATGTACCCCGGATCACTTTGTTCTGTAAGTCTCCCCAACGCCCTACCATTAACTGAGTAAGTCCTGCCCTAGTTCAATCTACCAAAATGCATCACCTCGCATTTGTTTAAATTAAACTCCATCTGCCATTCATCAGCCCACTGGCCCAATTGATCAAGATCCCGTTGCAATCGGAGATAACTTTCTTCACTGTCCACTATGCCACCAATCTTGGTGTCATCTGCAAACTTACTAACCATGCCTCCTATATTCTCATCCAAATCATTAATATAAATGACAAATAACAGTGGACCCAGCACTGATCCCTGAGGCACACCGCTGGTCACAGGCCTCCAGTTTGAAAAACAACCCTCTACAACCACCTTCTGGCTTCTGTCAAGAAGACAATTTTGTATCCATTTAGATATCTCACCCTGGATCCCATGAGATTTAACCTTATGCAACAACCTACCATGCGGTACCTTGCCAAAGGCCTTGCTAAAGTCCATATTTGGGCGGCACGGTAGCACAATGGTTAGCTATGCTGCTTCACAGCTCCAGGGACCTGGGTTCGATTCCCAGCTTGGGCCACTGTCTGTGTGGAGTTTGCACATTCTCCTCGTGTCTGCATGGGTTTCCTCCGGGTGCTCCGGTTTCCTCCCACAGTCCAAAGATGTGCAGGTTAGGTTGATTGGCCATGCTAAAAATTGCCCCTGAGAGTACTGAGATGCATAGATTAGAGGGATTAGCGGGTAAATATGTAGGGATAAGGGGGTAGGGCCTGGGTGGGATTGTGGTCGGTGCAGACTCGATGTGCCAAATGGCTTCTTTCTGTACTGTAGAGTTTCTATTCTATTCTATATCGACAACATCAACTGCACTGCCCTCATCTACCTTCTTGGTTACCCCTTCAAAAAACTCAATCGAATTTGTGAGACATGATTTTCCACTCACAAAGCCATGCTGACTGTCCCTAATCAGTCCTTGCATCTCTAAATGCCTGTAGATCCTGTCTCTCAAAATACCTTCCAACAATTTACCCACCACAGATGTGAGGCTCACTGGCCTATAGTTCCCAGGCTTTTCCTTGCAGCCCTTTTTAAACAAAGGCACAACATTTGCCACTCTCCAATCTTCAGGCACCTCACCCGTGACTATCGATGATTCAAATATCTCGGCTAGGGGACCTGCAATTTCCTCCCTAGCCTCCCACAATGTCCTGGGATACACTTCACCAGGTCCCAGGGATTTATCTACCTTGATGCGCTTTAAGACTTCCAGCACCTCCTTCTCTGTAATATGTACACTCCTCAAGACATCACTATTTATTTCCCCAAGTTCCCTAGCATCCACGCTTTTCTCAATAGTAAATACTGATGAGAAATATTCATTTAGGATCTCACCCATACCCAACGGATATGTAAGGAGATTCTGGACAGGTGCAGAAAAAATAGGGTTGTTGTAGTGGGAGACTTCAATTTCCCTCACATAGACAGGAAATCGCTTAGGGCTGGTGGCCTGGACGGGGAAGAATTTATAAAATGCGTACAGGAAGGTTCTTTGGAACAATATGTTGACAGTCCAACTACAGAGGGGGCTATACTGGACCTCGTACTGGGGAATGAGCCTGGTCAGGTCATCAAAGTTTCAGTGGGGGAACATGTGGCAAATAGTGACCACAATTCTGTAAACTTTAGGATAGTAATGGAAAAAGATGAGTCTTGTCCTATGGGTAAGATGCTGAATTGGGAGAAGGCTAACTACAGCCGGATTAGGCAGGGTTTGATGGCTGTTGATAGGGAGAGACTGTTCGAGGGTCCACATCTGGCATGTGGGAGTCTTTTAAGGAGCAGTTGATAGGACTGCAGGACAGGCATGTGCCTGTAAAGAGGAAGGACAGGAAAGGTAGGATTCGAGAGCCGTGGATAACCAGTGAAATTGTGGGTCTAATCTAAAAGAAAAAAGAGGCATACATGAGGTCCAGGCAGCTAAAAACAGATGGAGCACTGGAGGAATACAGAGAAAGTAGAAAAGAACTCAAACAGGGAGTTAGAAGGGCAAAAATGGGTCATGAAAAAAATAAAAAACCTTAGATTAATTTGCATCAGGAGAAGCTACTTCAGCATCAAAGTTTTCAATTTTTGGACATGAATCGATTGATTCTGAAATTGTCATTGTATTATTGATTTCTATCTTTGCGTGCTGTACTTGTTCCTGATATTTTTCAGGTTCTTCTGTGGCCCCTTGGCAGACAGGATTAAGGAGAATCCTAAGGCATTTTATACATATGTTATGAATAAGAGGGTTAGGGAAAGAATCGGACCTCTCAGGGACAAAGGAGGGGAATTATGCTTAGAACCAAAGGAAGTAGGTGAGATCTTAAACAAATACTTTGCATCAGTATTCACAAAGGAGAGGGACATGTTGACTGGGAGTGTCTCAGAGAGCTGTGTTGACCCGTTAGAAAAAATTTCAATTACAAGGGAGGAAGTGTTAGGTTTTTTAGGAAACATTAAGACAGACAAATCCCCAGGGCCGGATTCCAACCATTATTCTGTAAATTGAGTTTGTGTCTTTATATGCCCCGTTTGTGAACAGAATTCCCACTCACCTGAAGAAGGAGCTTAAGGCTCTGAAAGCTTGTGGCTTTTGCTACCAAATAAACCTGTTGGATTTTAACCTGGTGTTGTTAAGCTTCTTACTCTCTGAGCTGCACAGGCTCCTGGTCAAGTATCATCTTTATTTTAATATCTTCATCCTTGTTTTCAAATTCCTCCGTGGTCTCCCCCCTCTCTATCTCTGCAATCTACTCCAGCCTCATGAGCCTCCAAGGCATCTACATTTTTCTAATTCTGGCCTCTTGTGGATTCTCGATTTTAGTCGCTCCACCATCGGTGGCTGTGTCCTCAGTTGCCTTGGCTCTGATCTCTGCAATTCTCTCTCTACATCTCCCTATCTCTCTTTTCTCCTTTAAGCAATCTTTAAAACCTACTTTTGTGACAAAGATTTTGGTCATCTGACCTAATGGGAAGACAGACATTTTCTGTCCTGCCCGAATTGGGAATTGGTGCAAATGGGTCCGAAAATCCAACAGACCATTTAAAAGTCCATCCACCTTGGGCAGATATTTCTTGTACCATGTGGCCGGAAAATCCTGCCCAATATTGCCCTACGTGACTGAGTGTTGTATTTATCTGGTAACACTCCTGTGAAGTCCTTTGGGACATTTCATTACATTAAGGTGCGATCTAACTATGTTATTGTTGTGAAGATGTATTTCAGTAACTGTAAAATGATTTGGGATGACTGAGGTCATGAGGGTGCTATATAAATGTAAAACTTTCTCTCTTACTCCTTCTTTACAGCAGTAACTGTTGGAGAGAGTGAGCGAAGAGAGAAATGATAAAACAAACATACCTTATCCTAACAACATTCTTTTCACAATTCACAGCTATTTACTCATTCCCGCAATATGGGTTTACAGACATTACTGAGTGTTCTATGTTAATTTACAATATTTTTATAATATAGATAATCAATGAAAAAAGATTTTAGCCTGAACATTGCATTTTTCCTCTTTATCTTTATAGTTGTAGTCAAGCTTCTCCCATGCTATCAGTCTGAATGTCACAACTCCGACTCAAATGTTCCTATAAAGGTTTTACAGGGCTGGATGTTTTTCTCGGTGAGAAGCACTTCACTGCTGATTAGCTGGTTGAACAGTGATTAGATAACTAGCTCTTACTGAACTCCCTGCGCACTTCAGACGCTGTCCTATCTCCCACCCCCTCATCTCCCCCTCTGGAGATGGTTTACATTCCATACCAATGACAGCACAGTAATGCAGCCCTTCATACCGTGGGGCCGACTTAATCCTGTCTCCCTCAGAGAAACTGAATGAGAGGGTGTTTGGAATGCTGATGGAGTGCTTCCCACTGTATTCCCGACTTGCTTATACCCTGCGGCAGTTCAAACATCAATTGCTCGGCTGGAATATTCCACATGGTGTCAAATTAAAATTTTAACAATTAGGAAGCGAAGATTCAGACCACAACATAATTTTACCCTGAGCCACACAAGTAATAAACACTGCCAAAACCACAGGGGAAACCTGAAGGAGGCACAGCCAAGATTCTATAATCTTTTGAAGTTTCTTCATTGTCTGGAAGCTGTGTGGTTTCCTTCCTGGACATCCCTCTTCCACTTGAAGAATTGCAAAGCAGTATGCAGTTTAAATGGAGAGAGATTGCAGAAAATAATGGTGCAGAGGGATCTGGGTGTCCCAGTACTCAGTCATGTAAAGTTAATATTCAGGTGCAGCAAGTGAGGAGTTTGCATTTATTGCAAGAGGAATGGAATATAAAAGTAGGAAATAAAACAAAAAATGATAGGTAAACTCAGCAGGTCTAGCAGCATCTGTGGAGAGAGAAACAGAGTTAATATTTTGTCATGTAACGAGGTAAGGCTCAAACTGAGGTCAGTGAACTAACAAAGACTTATTAACAGAATAATTATACATATTACCGAGCCAGGGAAATAGGTTTAAATTCCTTAGGTCCAAAGCTCCGGCTGCTGGGACAACCCAGGCATGTCTGACTGAGTCCCCAACTCAGCTTCCGATTGGTCCAGTGGGTCACATGACCCTTTCAGGGAAACGCTGATTAAAGGGCTACAACACCATAAATTTCAAGTTGTATGACTCTAGCTCAGTAGTGAAGTTTTACTGCAGTTGTACAGGGCCTTAGTGAGGCCACATCTGGGATACTGTGTATCGTTTTGGTCTTCTTCTTTGAAAAAAGGATATAATTGTGCAAGAAACAATTCTGAGAAGATTCACTCGGCTCACTCCTGAGTTGAGGGGGTTGTCTTGTGAAAGAAGGTTGAACAGTTTGGGCCGATACCCATCTGAGTTTAGAAGATGGGAAGTGATCATATTGAAACGTAAAAGATCCTGTGGGATATGACTGGGTCGATGCCGGGAGGAAGTTTTCTCTCAGGAGGGAGACTCGATTAGGGGACAGTTTAAGAATAGGAAATCTTCCTGTTATGACAGAGATTATGAGAATGTTTTTCTCCCAGAGGGTTGTTAGTCTGTAGAATGCTCTTCCTCCAGAGTGGAGACTGGGTCATTGGCTTTATTCAAGGCTGAATTAAATACATTTTTGATAGACAAGGAAGTCAAGGGTTATGGTGAGCAGAGAGGAAAGTGATGTTGAGACAATCAGATCAGTCGTGATCTTACAAATGGCAGAGCAGGCTTGAAGGGCCAAATAGCCTACTCCTGTTCCAAAGCCCTATATTCCTATACTCTTTCTTTTTTCTTTCCAACCAGAATCACTTCTGCCCAACTGCTCCTTAACATTTATCTTTTGTGAAAGATCATTCCCTTGCATCTCTCCTGAGCAATGACTTTCTCTCACCCACCAGTCACAGGGTAAACAACCTAAAAGTTTATTTATTATTGTCACATGTAGGCTGACATTAACACTGCAATGAAGTTACTGTGAAAATCCCCAAATTGCCACACTCTGGCGCCTGTTCGGGTACACTGAGGGGGAATTTAGCACGGTCAATGCACCCGAACCAACACATCTTTCAGACGGTGGAAGGAAACCAGAGCACCCAGAAGAAACCCATGCAGACACGGGGAGAACGTGCAAATTCCACACAGACTGTGACCCAAGCCGGGAATCGAACCCAGGGCCCTGGCAATGTGAGGCAGCAGTGCTAACCACTGTGCTACTGTGCTGCCCTATATTCATTCACCTCCTCATTTGAGCTGGGTTTTGATGGGCTTCTGTCCACTAACATGGCAACGGGGAGTTTGATTATTTGAGATGCACTCCCTGATTAAAGGTGGTGTCAAAGTGCAGCAAAGGGAGCTCTTTGGCTCACTGGGTGTTGTAAAAGCTTTTAAAGTGGCCCATCACATGATGTCATACCAGAAGGATGAAAGGAGATCAAATAACATCATAAATCACCAACCATATCTGAAGGCCCATGCAGCATTGTGGCAGATGGACTTTATTTTGCGTGACGGCTTTTTAAGGTGTCAGTGTTCCAAAGGATCAATCTTTATGAATTGCTATTCTCTGTGATCTATTAGTTTAACCTGTCTCTGTGATTAATCTGTTGTCCTTGTTGTAAAGCCAAGGACTTCACTTCATGGTTTCTTCCTTCAAACTGAGCGTCATGAACATCACTAAACATTACAAATGTGACAGGCACTCCAGGTGCAGTTTGATGATATATCCAATTGTAATATGGCCCTATGTGGTACGCGGTGAAAGAGTGAAAGGTTTCTGTAATAAATGTCAGAAGAGACACATTTTCACTCATCCACAGGCCATCTGCTTGGTATTGGCACAGATAGGAAGGCAAATAATCCAGACACACAGGAGTACATTACTTTGTCAAATAAATTAACTTAAATACAAATTATGCAAATGGTTCAATAAATTAATGTTTTATGAACCGTGAGGTTTTTCTAAATTCTCCCCCTCTATTGCAAAAGGGGAATGACGCTGCACCCAATAAACTCCCCAAAATGAAGCAAAAAATTAAGCTCCACACTCGATCATCAAACCTATCACCGCATTCTTTCATTAGCTGTCTTCAAAATTCAACAGGCTTCACACATCTGTCTTCACTTGTCCTTCCCTGGAAATGGGAGCTTTGATTTTTTTCATGGGATTTGTTGGACTCAAGCGGTTCTGTCTGATCTGAACCTTGAACCCACCTGCAGCCATTATTTATGCTGCTTCAGGGATTTTATTATCTTGCTCTGCTGCAGTGAGGAGAACTTGGAAAATCTGTTCTTTCTCCCCCTCAACATTGTGCTTTAAAAGGCATCTCCGTAATGTTTCATAACCTGAATCTCCATTCTGATTATTTCTGTAATTCTCTGAAATATAATTTGATTCCAAACTGCTTTGGGACAAAACAGAAAACTTAATACTTGGACCACTTTTCACACTCGTGGGTTTTTTCTATCACCAGACTTTCACTGTTCCACACTTTATAGATTGAGTCATTCCTGTTCGTTTTTAAAGGATTTTTGTGTTACTAGTATTTTTCCAGCATTGACACATTTCTACCTGTACCACAGCTTTATAAAACCTGAGTTAGACCACACCTGGAGCACTGTGAGCAGTCCCAGGCAGATATGTTAGCCTTGCAGGGACTTCCAAGTAGCATTATTGAAATGATACCGGGATCCCATGGGTTAAATTATGAGGAGAGATAATACAAAGGAAGGTTTCATTCCCTGGAATTGAAGAACATTAAGAGGTGACTAAAGTTTTCAAGATACGAAGGGAGAGAGAGAGGGACGATAGAGAAACTATTTCCACTCATTGAGGAGTCCAGGATTAGGAGGCATAGTCTAAACATTAGAGCCAAACCTTTCAGAAGGAAGGAAATAATTCTTCACACAGAGATCAAGAGAGATTTTGAATTCTCACCCTCAAACGGCAATTGATACTAGACCAGTTATTATTTGGAGATGTGAGATTGATAGACTACTGTTCACGAAAAGTATTAAAGGACATGGAATGAATGCAAGGACAGAGAACTAAGTTGCAGATCAGCCATGATCTCATTGTGTGGTGCTGGAACAGGTTTGAGGGGTTGAATGGACTCCTCATGTTCCTACGGGCAAATGTTTGGCCCCAGCTGGGTATGTGCATGGAGGTGGCTAGGTATGAAAACTCATGCCATCAGCCAATGCACCTGAACCATCCCACCCCAGGATCTTACTCCTGGATCTCACCCCCAGGACCTTTCCTCAGAGGTCAGCAAGTCTCCAACCCACATGCAGAAGGCAGCCAATGAAGGATAGCTAGAGGTTTATTATGGTCCAGTTGTCAGAGACTGGGGTTTGAGGCCCTCCCCACCTTCCTGGCCATAGATACAACCACAGCTTGCTGTGTAGAGGGCTCCCTCTGGTGGCCCAGTCTTGTGGACATATTTAAATTTTAACCTTGAAAAGTTGGAGCGAACGTAGGTCAAACTGCAGGTGTTGTTTTTCACTATTTCACTCAAAACCTGGCTGCAGCTTTTTCCAGGATGAGTGGCTTCCAATTGGCCATATGGCTTTGGGAGCCCACCCACATCATAACTGGACTGTGAATCTTTGGCCAATTTGGGGAAAAACCATTGCCGGATGATAGTTTCCTCACGGTATATGGTTCTGACCCTGGGGCGGCACGGCAGCACAGTGGTTAGCATTGCTGCTTCACAGCTCCAGGGACCTGGGTTCGATTCCCGGCTCAGGTCACTGTCTGTGTGGAGTTTGCACATTCTCCTCGTGTCTGCGTGGGTTTCCTCCGGGTGCTCCGGTTTCCTCCCACAGTCCAAAGATGTGTGGGTTAGGTTGATTGGCCAGGTTAAAAATTGCCCCTTAGAGTCCTGGGATGCGTAGGTTAGAGGGATTAGCGGGTAAATTAGCGGGTAAAAAAAAAAGGGATTAGCGGGTAGGGCCTGGGTGGGATTGTGGTCGGTGCAGACTCGATGGGCCGAATGGCCTCCTTCTGCACTGTAGGGTTTCTATGATTTCTATGATTTGACCCTAACATCACAGTCCGGACTGAAAGAACAAAATTATGCTCTATCTCAGAAAATAATTTTGGATTTTTAAATGTGAAACGATTCAATGATTTTTCTCTCTCTCTCTATCACAGCACTCCACAACGTGGGCTATTTTGCACATTGTTACCAGGGCAACAAGCAAAAGGCAAATTCAGCGTGACTTTAACACTGGTTCTTCCATCACTGAGACTCTGTGCTGTGACAACTCATCACGCAAGGTCGCATGTACTGATGCAGTGGTGCACCAATGCAACCAAGCTTCTATACTTGCAATATAAACCTGCAAATAGCTAAGGAAAAAATATTTTATTCCTTAAAAGAAAGCAGTGTAATTCATTGGAAAGGAAGATTGTATTTATATAGGAGTCCATTCCATCTATCACACATGTTAATGTATGTCAGATACAATGAGTTTGAAGTTCAATGGTCTTAATTATAACGACTTCCACAGTATTCAAAGATCCCATATCCGATAATGAATTGAATGATCACAATTTATCTTGAATTTTTAAGAGCACAGAACAAAAAAACAGTACAGCACAGGAAGAGGCCCTTTGGCCCTCCAAGTCTGCACCGATCAGGTTGTCCTATCAAACCAACTGCCTGTATCCCTCTATTCCCCACCAGTTCATGTGCCTTTCCAGGTAAGTCTTAAATGTCGCTAACATATCGCCTCAACGACCTCACCTGGCAGTGCATTCCAAGCCCCCACCACCCTCTGTAAAAAATCTTCCCTCGCAAATCTCCACTAAACCTTTCCCCCCCTTACATAAGAACATAAGAACGTAAGAAATAGGAGCAGGAGTAGGCCATCTGGCCCCTCGAGCCTGCCCCGCCATTCAATAAGATCATGGCTGATCTGAAGTGGATCAGTTCCACTTACCCACCTGCTCCCCATATCCCTTAATTCCCTTAGCGATCAGAAATCTATCTACCCGTAATTTAAACATATTCAACCAGGTAGCCTCCACCACTTCAAAGGGCAGAGAATTCCAGAGATTCACGACCCCCTGAGAGAAGAAGTTCCCCCTCAACTCTGTTCTGAACGGGCTCCAATTATTTTGAGGCTGTGCCCTCTAGTTCTGGTTTCCCTTCTAAGTGGAAAGAATCTCTCTACCTCTACCCTATCCAGCCCCTTCATTATCTTATATGTCTCTATAAGATCACCCCTCAGCCTTCTAAACTCCACCAAGTACAGACCCAATCTGTTCAATCTCTCCTCATAAGCTACACCCCTCATCTCCGGTATCAACCTGGTGAACCTTCTCTGTACTCCCTCCAAGGCCAATATATCCTTTCGCAAATAAGGGGACCAAAACTGCACACAGTACTCCAGTTGCGGCCTCACCAGTGCCTTGTGCAGTTGCAGCAAGACCTCCCTGCTTTTATATTCTATCCCCCTCACGATAAAGGCCAACATTCCATTCGCCTTCTTGATCACCTGCTGCACCTGCAGACTGAGTTTTTGCGATTTGTGCACAAGGACCCCCAGGTCCCTCTGCACAGTAGCATGATGTAATTTTTCTCCATTTAAATAATATTCCAATTTACTATTATTTCTTCCAAAGTGGATAACCTCACATTTGCCAACGTTATATTCCATCTGCCAGATGCTCGCCCACTCGCTCAGCCTATCCAAATCTCTCTGCAGACTTTCCGCGTCCTCCATGCAATTCGCTCTCCACTCATCTTCGTGTTATCGGCAAACTTTGATACCCTACACTCAGGCCCCAACTCCAGATCATCTATGTAAATGGTAAACAGTTGAGGCCCCAGCACCGATCCCTGCGGCACGCCACTGGTCACCAACTGCCAACCAGAAAAGCACCCATTTATTCCAACTCTCTGCTTCTTGTTAGATAGCCAATCCCCAATCCACGCCAACACCTTACCCCCAACTCTGTGTACCCCAATCTTCTGCAGCAACCTTTTGTGGGGCACCTTATCGAATGCCTTCTGGAAATCTAAAAACACCACATCCACCGGTTCCCCTCTGTCAACCGCACTAGTCACATCTTCATAAAAATCCAGTAAATTCGTCAAACACGACTTTCCCTTCATGAATCCATGCTGCGTCTGCTTGATCGAACCATTCTTATCCAGGTGCTCTGCTATTTCCTCTTTAATGATGGACTCCAGCATCTTCCCAACTACCTTGAACTTGTGCCCCCTTGAACTTGTGCCCCCTTGAACTTGTGCCCCCTTGAACTTGTGCCCCCTTGTAATTGTCATTTCTGCCCTGGGAAAAAGCTTCTAACTGTTCACTCTATCTATACCCCTCACAATTTTATAAACTTCTATCAGGTCACCCCTCAGCCTCCGTCTTTCCAGGAAGAACAATCCCAGTTTATTCAATCTCTCCTCATAGCTAATTCCCTCCATACCAGTCAACATCCTGTAAACCTTTTCTGCACTCTCTCCAAAGCCTCCACATCCTTCTGGTAGTGTGCTGACCAGAATGCCTGAATAGCCTCCTGTTCTTCTACAAATAGAATCTTCAATGACTAACCGAACCACACAAATAGTCAAAACCTCAGTTTTGAACCTCGAACATTGAGGCAGTCCCTTAGCATTGTAATGAGATATTGACCTATGCAACAAGGAAAGATGTTTTAACACAAACCCTCAAACTCAGAAACATACACTTGTGATATTGTTATATTATTTGTGAAGGGTAGGAGCGAATTGTTATGAGAATGTAAATCCAGGATGCCACATTCACTGCTGCAGTGCGGACAGGTGCTCAGGAACAATGTAAAGTCCCCCAGTCACATGTAGAACTGTAAGAAATACACTCGACGAAACTCCAGCATTCTGAGTCTAAAAATGTTATAGACTGTGTGGTCACATGGACACCGTGATGACGCGGATGCAAAGCTGGGTAATGTGTCGGGAGTTCTCCCCTGGGCGCAGGCAGACACACAGCATGAGGAGTTGCTCAGAATTCTCAATAAACCTTTATGGTTATTACTCCCTGGTCACCAGTTATTACAATCCTCTGCTTCTACAAAACATAGAACATAGAACATTACAGCGCAGTACAGGCCCTTCGGCCCTCGATGTTGCGCCGACCAGTGGAACAAATCTAAAGCCCCTCTAATCTACACTATTCCAATATCTTCCATATGTTTATCCAATAACCATTTGAATGCGCTTAATGTTGATGAGTCCACTACTGCTGCAGGCAGGGCATTCCACGCCCTTACTACTCTCTGAGTAAAGAACCTACCTCTAACATCTGTCCTATATCTCTCACCCCTCAATTTAAAGCTATGTCCCCTCGTGCTAGCCATCACCATCTGAGGAAAAAGGCTCTCACTATCCACCCTATATAATTTTCTGATCATCTTGTATGCCTCTATTAAGTCACCTCTTAACCTTCTTCTCTCTAACGAAAACAACCTCAAGCCCCTCAGCCTTTCCTCATACGCTTCTCCCACCATACCAGGCAACATCCTGGTAAATCTCCTCTGCACCCTTTCCAACACTTCCACATCTTTCCTATAATACGGCAACCAGAACTGTACGCAATACTCCAAATGAGGCTGCACCAGAGTTTTGTACAGTTGCACATGACCTCCTGGCTCCAAAACTCAATCCCTCTACCAATAAAAGCTAACACACCGTACGTCTTCTTAACAACCCTATCAACCTGGGTGCCAACTTTCAGGGATCTATGCACATGGACACCCAGATCCCTCTGTTCATCCACACTACAAAGTATCTTACCATTAGCCCAGTACTCTGTATTCCTGTTACTCCTTCCAAAGTGAATCACCTCACACTTTTCCACATTAAACTCCATTTGCCACCTCTCAGCCCAGCTCTGCAGCTTATCTATGTCCCTCTGTAACCTGCCACTTCCCTCCGCACTGTCTACAACTCCACCGACTTTAGTGTCATCCGCAAATTTACTAACCCATCCTTCCACGCCCTCATCCAGGTCATTAATTAAAATGACAAACAGCAGTGGCCCCAAAACAGATCCTTGCGGTACACCACTAATAACTGAACTCCAGGATGAATATTTCCCATCAACCACCACCCTCTGTTTTCTTACAGCTAGCCAATTCCTTATCCAAACCACTAAATCACCCTCAATCCCATGTGTCCATATTTTCTGCAAAAGCTTACCATGGGGAACCTTATCAAACGCTTTGCTGAAATCCATGTACACCACATCAACCGCTTTACCCTCATCCACCTCTTTGGTCACCTTCTCAAAGAACTCAACAAGGTTTGTGAGGCACGACCTACCCTTCACAAAACCGTGCTGACTATCCCTAATCAAATTATTCCTTTCTAGGTGATTATAAATCCTATCTCTTATAATCCTTTCCAATACTTTGCCATCAACAGAAGTAAGGCTCACCGGTCTATAATTACCAGGGTTGTCCCTACTCCCCTTCTTGAACAAGGGGACAACATTTGCTATCCTCCAGTCTTCTGGCAATGTTCCTGTAGACAATGACAACACAAAGATCAAAGCCAAAGGCTCTGCAATCTCCTCCCTAGCCTCCCAGAGAATCCTTGGATAAATCCCATCCGGCCCAGGGGACTTATCTATTTTTACCCTTTCCAGAATTGCTAACACCTCCTCCTTATGAACATCAATCCCATCCAGTCCAACAGCCTGCATCTCAGTACTCCCCTCGACAACATTGTCCCTCTCCAGTGTGAATGCCGATGAAAAATATTCATTTAGTGCCTCTCCTATCTCTTCAGACTCCACGCACAACTTCCCACGACTGTCCTTGACTGGCCCTAATCTTACCCTAGTCATTCTTTTACTCCTGACATACCTATAGAAAGCTTTAGGGTTTTCCTTGATCCTACCTGCCAAAGACTTCTCATGTCCCCTCCTGGCTCTTCTTAACTCTTTCTTTAGGTCCTTCCTGGCTAACTTGTAAATCTCAAGTGCCCTAACTGAGCCTTCATGTCTCATCTTAACATAAGTCCCCTTCTTCCTCTTCACAAGAGATTCAACCTCCTTAGTAAACCATGGTTCCCTCACACGTCTGCTTCCTCCCTGCCTGACAAGTCATTGTAAAATATGACAAATAAAATTCTAACAGGACTGGACAGGGATGACGTAGGAAGAATGTTCCTGATGACAGGGGTGTCCAGAACCAGGGGTCATAGTCTAAGGATAAAGGGTAAACATTTTGGGAATGAGATGAGGAGAATCTTCTTCACCCAGAGGGTGGTGAATGTGTGGAATTCACTACCACAGAAAGCAGGAAAGGCCAAAATATTGCATGTTCTCAAGAAGGAATTAGATATAGCTCCAGGAGTGACAGGGATCAAAGGTTATGGGGGGGAAGGTGGGAACAGGCTGTTGAGTTGGATGATCAGCCATGATTATACTTAATGGTGAAGCAGGCTTGATGGGCTGAATGGCCTCCTCCTAGTTTCTATGTTTCAATCTGGTAAATGGAGAATAATGTTGGCAAATGTGAAATTGTCCATTTGGGGAGAAAGAATAAAAAGAAAGCTTTTTATCCAAATAGTGAGCATGCAGAGATCTGGGGCGCAAACCTTCTGGCGGGTCGGGGTCGGGAGATGCACGTGTCAGTCATTTTGCGGGATTTTGCGTCGGGAATGCATGCGTGTCTCCCAGAGCCGGAGAACAGGAGCAGTTGGGACTGGCAGGAAGAGAGGTAAGTGATTTTAATCTGTTTTAAATGTATTTTTAATTTAGTTCAAATGTCATTATCAGGCCCAGCACGGAAATTGCCAGGCCTGAGAGCATCTCCCACCCCGCCAGGAGTACTTCACTCCGGTGGGATTTAGAATAGCTCCCCACGTTCGTGGAACTAGCGGGACACCCTGCCGGAGTGAAGGGGGGGGCAATCAGGGCCCCCCAAGGGGTCGGGCGGGGGGGGGGGATGCCCCCGGCCATGGGCACCCTGGCAGTGCCCAAGAGGCAAAGTGCCCATGCCCAGGGGGCAACTTGGCACTGCCCACTCCGCAGACAGGATCGGTCTGGGCCGGAGGGAGGCCAGCAATTGGGGTGGGCTCGGGGGGGGGGGGGGGGGGGGGCGCCGGGGGGGGGTTCTGTCGGGGGTAGGTCTGCCTCTGGGGGGGTTTGGTCTGCCGGAGGGGTCAGTGGGGGGGCGGTCTGCTGTGGTGGGGGGGCTGGGGAGATCACTACTGCTGGGGGGGCCCTGAAGATCGGGGCGCTCCAGGATGGGGAGGGGGGTCGGGGTTGGCCCGGGAATTGTCGTGGGGGCCACAATTGGGCCGTTGGGGTAGGGGGGGGCTGGAGGGGCAGCACTGCAGGAGTCCCGGGCTGGCCAGCAAACGGGGAGACTGACAGATTGGGACCACTGCGCATGCACAGAGTTCCAGAACTGTCAAACTCTGGCGCGAATAGGCCCCACCTCCCTGGGTTTTTAATGAGATTCACGACTTGGACCTCTGCAGTGCACAGAGTGTGGAGATTCAGGCCTGAAGTTGCACTGAAAAAATAGCCGTGATCTAGGCCAGTTTTCCCGCCAATTCAGCACTTTTGGGAGAATCGCCCCCACTGATGTGTAGAGGGATCTGGGTGTCCTTGTGCATGAATCACAAATATGCAGGTACAGCAAGTAACTAGGAAAGCTAATAGAATGTTATCATATATTGTGAGAGGAATTGATTACAAAAGTAGGGAGGTCAGGCTTTAGTTGTACAGGGCACTGGTGAGACCACATCTGGAATACTGTGTACAGTATTGTTCTCCTTGTTTAAGGAAAGATGTAACTGCACTGGAAGCAGTTCAGAGAAAGTTTACTAGACTAGTACCAAGAATGGTCGGGCTTTCTTATGAGGAAAGGTTGAAGAAGTTAGGGTTTTATTCACAAGAGTTTAGAAAAGTAAGAGGCGACTTGATCAAATCATCTCGATCGACCCTGAGGGGTATCGACAGGGTGTGGAGATGTGGAGAGGGTGTTTCCTTTTGTCGGAGAATCTAGAACTCGGACTCACTGTTTAAAACTTCGGAGCCACTGATTTAAGACAGAGATGAGGGGAATTTATTTTTTCTTAGAGGGTGGTGAGTCTCTGGAACTCTCTTTCTTAAAAGGCAGTGGAAGCAGAGTCTTTGAATATTTTTATGGCGGAATTAGATAGATTCTTGATTAATAAGGGGGTGAAAGGTTATTGGGGGTCGGCAGGAATGTGGGGTTGAGGTTACAATCTTACTGAATGACGGAGCAGCCTGGAGGGGCCGAGTGGCCTACTCCTAATTTGTATGTTTGTTTGTTTCAAACTTAAGGAAACCAGGGGATATAACAGATACAAACTTAAATACTTGTTTACCAAAGCAGTTTCAAAAAAACAGCAATTTGGAGTTGGATCCATGCATTATCTGTTATCTGCTCCTTGTTGCCTTTCTAATTCCTGCCTCACGTTCTCGCCCTAAACCTTTCAGCACTACGTATGGGAGTTTAGATAGAATATAATAGGATGCTCAGGAACACATAATTGTAAATGAATTTGTGGTTGTGTTGCTGAGGTGATTGATGACTTGTTTTACATACACCATGTGAGGTAGTGATCTGGAATGTTTTGAGAGCTTGGTGCAATTAGTATCTGCAGTTGCTGGTTAATTGTCCAATGATATCTAAAACCACATACAGTAATAAAGCTGAAACTTTAATGAACTCACGGCAGCTTGTGGTAACCCTGTTTGCCCAGTAACACATGTTCAACTCATTATGCACTCTTTGTAAGACAATATTCTTTGGGCAACTAATTACATTTCAACACTAAAATATTAGTAATTAGTGTCTTTGTGAATATTATATGATGGATGACATGTAATCTAAGTATCAATGCAAACACAACAGAGAGGTAATTACATTAATTCAATGGTTTTTGATGAACAATATTAGATTGGGTCATGAAATCACACAGGTAACATAAACAGAGATGGGTTTAAACTCAGCGATAACTCTGGCAGAGGAAATACCATTCATTTCTAATAGTTTATTAATTCAGGCGTGACACCCACTTTCTTACTTTACACAGATTGTAATTTTCAGAAAAATTACAGAAAAATGATTTTGTTTCTGGAATAGTAAATGATCAAAGATAACTTTATATAGTTTCCTAAGGGGCACCATTAGACTGAGAAGAATGGGGATAACAGTAGAGATGGTTTCTCTACCAGAGCAGTATCTTTTAGAAGATATTCCCATCCTCCATGTCAACTGATTACAACCCCAACGTATGTGCCTTAGTGCATAGACTTCAGTGCATAGAATCCCTACAGTACAGAAGGAGGCTATTCAGCCCATCGAACTGTGTACAGTTCTGGTCACCCTATTATAGAAAGGATATTATTAAACTAGAAAGAGTGCAGAAGAGATTTACTAGGATGCTACCGGGACTTGATGGTTTGAGTTATAAGGAGAGATGGATAGACTGGGACTTTTTTCTCTGGAGCGAGAAGCTGAGGGGTGATCTTATAGAGTCTATAAAATAATGAGGGACACAGATCAGCTAGATAGTCAATATCTTTTCCCAAAGGTAGGGGAGTCTAAAACTAGAGGGCATAGGTTTAAGGTGAGAGGGGAGAGATACAAAAGTGTCCAGATGGGAAATTTTTTCACACAGAGTGAGTGTCTGGAACAAGCTGTCAGAGGTAGTAGTAGAGGCAGGTACAATTTTGTCTTTTAAGAAGCATTTAGATAGTTACATGGGTAAGATGGGTATAGAGGGATATGGGCCAAATGTGGGCAATTGGGACCAGCTTAGGGGTTTAAAAGAAAAGGGTGGCATGGACAAGTTGGGCCGAAGGGCCTGTTTCCATGCTGTAAACCTCTATGACTCTCCATGAGTCTGTACCGACCACAATCCCGCCCAGGCCCTATTCCTATAACCCCACACATTTACCCTACTAATCCCCCTGACACTAGGGGCAACTTAGCATGGTCAATCAACCGAATCTGCACACCTTTGGAGTGTGGGAGGAAACCGGAGCACCCGGAGGAAACCCACGCAGACACGGGGAGAAAGTGCAAACTCCACACAGATAGTGACCCGAGACCTGAATTGAACCCTGATGCTGTGAGGCAGCAGTGCCAACCACTGTGCCACCGTGCCGCTATCAGAGAGAGAATGTAGATCAGTTAAGAGTGCATCAACATGTTAAAGTGGTCACGGGCATGTTCTTTACCAGAGCAGTTTCTTCACTTTCTTCCTGAAACCTGGCAGCACAATTCGATGCTGATCATTTTCTTTTTCATCACAAGATTCTGTAAACTTTAGGACATGATTGATGGCATTACTGTGATCCAAAGTGCTCCAATATCAAACGCTATGAGTTGCAAGAATCCATGAGCTTCAGCAAATGTTGTTACGAGTCCGGCTTACCTTTCTCTCGGGGACGGGGTCAGGGGGTTTCTGGCTGGAGCCTCACAGCTATAATCACTTGTGGGTCAGGAGTTTCTGCACATATTCGGGACTGTGATTGAAGTTCTTTAGGCCGAGGACATGCCATGTGCATCTGAATACAAAGAAAACAACGCAAAAACCCCAATACTGGAAAGGACACCATATTCACGAGTCCTGGACAGGGGACAGGAAAAGAGGACGGGGAGAGATCCTATGGAAGAGTTCCAGATAGCAGTAACAGAGAGGGGACATGGAGAGCTCCCAGTTAAGAAGAAGGAGAAGGTAAAGAGGCTCCAAGCATAAAAGGGGTTTATCGAAAAGATGTCCGAGGAGAGGCGCAGAGGAGATTCACCAGGACTCTGCCTGGGATGCAACATTTAAGTTATGAAGAGAGGTTGCGTTGCGTAGGCTTGGGTTGTTTTTGTTGGAGCAGAGAAGACTCAGGGGGCGACCTGATCGAGGTGTACAAGATTTTGAATGACAGGGACAGAGTGCATAAGGAGCAACTGTTCCCCTTAGTTGAAGGGTCAGTCATGCCTTTACTTTCTCAGAAGACTAAGGAAATTTGGCAGGTCCACTATGATTCTCACCAACTTTTACAGATGCACCACAGAAAGTATTCTTTCTGGTTATATCGTGGCTTGGTATGGCTCCTGCTCTGCCCAAGACTGCAAGAAACTACAAAGGGTCGTGAACGAATCCCAGACTATCACGCAAACCAGCCTTCCATCCATTGACACTATCTATACTTCCTGCTGCCTCAGAAAAGCAGCCAGCATAATCAAGGACCCCACGCACCCCGGACATTCTCTCTTCCACCTTCTTCCATCGGGAAAAAGATACAAAAGTCTGAGGACACGCACCAACTGACTCAAGAACAGCTTCTTCCCTGCTGCCATCAGACTTTTGAATGGACTGCCTTGCATTAAGTTGATCTTTCTCTAGCTATAACTGTAACTGTAACACTACATTCTGCAGTCTCTCCTTTCGTTCTCTATGTATGGTATGCTTTGTCTGTATAGCGACAAGAAACAATACTTTTCACTGTATATTAATACATGTGACAATAATAAATCAAATAAAATCAAAAGATGTGCAGGTTAGTTGGATTGGCCATGCTAAATTGCTGCTGAGTGTCGAGGTATTAGCAAGGTAAATAAATGGGGTTATGGGGTGGGATTGTTGTCATTGCAGGCTCGATGAGCCAAATGGTCTCCTTCTACATGTAGGAATTCTATGATGCTGTAATTCTACGAAATCACCGACAGTCACAGCCTATGAACATTTGGGACTATGGTGACTTTATCGGTATCCCTTTGAAGTAATAGTATTCTGCTCAACATCTCTTAAGACCTGAAGTTGTACTTGTGAGTTCATGCTGCAGTGCAGACTCAGGGATCCAGGCAAAATGAGCCTTGGAAGGAGAGATTGAAACTCTGTGAAATAAGTCATCATTAAGGCCATCTGAGTTTAAATAATCATTAGAGATACTTTCAAGGCAAGATCTTTGAAGGTGAAGACTGGAATCCCTTGTGAGAGAGATGGGACTTTAATTAGATTAATTGACTCACAGAGCAGGATTTTATGGCCTCACTCTTCCCAAGATTGTAAAATCCAGCCCGAGGTCAAAGGACCTTCCCATGGTCCGACCCTTGCCCGCTCCGATTCCCATGGCAAGCAGGCCAGTAAAAATCCGGCCACAGTACTTACTGACATCTGTGTGAGTTGTTAAGAAATCCATGGAACCTGTTTAGATTGCATTTGCCATTTATTGTGCAGTGTGGTTTATTCAATCACAGTTGCCTATTAATTCACATGTACCTTCTATTAACCCTGAATGTTAGAGCACAAGATTAATATTGTAAATTGTTTTATCTTTCTGGCCATTTTATAGCAAAGTTTATTTTTGTTTGCTCAGAATGCCCATGGAATGTTATACCTTTATTCTCTGAGCAACTTTGTCCAATTTACACAAAATGTTCTTGGCCCCTGACAGGATTGTGCCAACAATTGGTCCAGGATCATTACAATGTTCAAGAGTTCAATGGTCAGCAATAGAAGATTTTTCAGCAAATCTCCACTTTCCTGAAGATGGTCGTAATGCCTTCATTTTTAAACAATCCTCCATAAACCTTCCTCCACAGAATTGCTATGTCTTACTGTTGTGTTGAAGATTGATTTAGCATCAGTGTGAAGAAACCTGACCAAACAAAGGATCAAAGCAGAGGGAGACTTCCTGGAAAAGAGAGGTAGCCTCCCATAGCTTTTCTTTCATGTCATTTTAATTATGATGTGGAGATGTCGGCGTTGGACTGGGGTGGGCAGTAAGTAGTCTCACAACACCAGGTTAAAGTCCAGCCAGGTGAGTGCTTGATGAAGGAGCAGCGCTCCGAAAGCTCGTGCAACCAAATAAACCTGTTGGACTTTAACCTGGTGTTGTGAGACTACTTGCTGTGTCATTTTAATTGTCACACTCAATTGTCACATTCAATTGGACCTTGGCACAGTGTTGAAGCAAGGCAGTTTTAGCTGTGAACTGACACTAAACTTGCAAACTATGAATGCACCATTATTTAAGAAGAAAATTAACCATAAGGGTCCACATGCAGGACATGGATGGTATTTGGACGTGTAGCTTGGTTATCTTGCATAGTGTATGGAGGTTTTGGAAACATTCCTGTGCACAGAAGGTGCCAACACATGAATTTACAGTAAGCTGTTGCCAAGTTCATGTCAAGTTTAGAATTGATTTACAGAGGGAGAAGAGTTATAATCACCATGTGATTGGTTTTCATTTTGGGGAAGAGTATTCTCTATACATGCTGGAGTAGATTTGCACCTTCTACATGGAATGAGGGTAGATTTTTTACACAGAGGGTGGTGGGGGCCTGGAATGCGCTGCCAAGTGGGGTGGTGGAGGCAGGCACGCTGACATCGTTTAAGACTTACCTGGATAGTCACATGAGCAGCCTGGGAATGGAGGGATACAAACGATTGGTCTAGTTGGACCAAGGAGCGGCACAGGCTTGGAGGGCCGAAGGGCCTGTTTCCTGTGCTGTACTGTTCTTTGTTCTTTGTTCTTATTGCCCACCTGTTGGAGAACCTGCCCAATATTCATTGCATTGGAGATTAGTGGAATAATAATCAAATTGGGTTCCATAAATATTTGGAGATTCACAACACTCAGGGCTGGATTTTGGTATAAATGTGGATAGCTTCAGTTAAGATATTTCCCACTTCTCCAGACCTGCCATCATAAAAGGTGTCTCATACACACAATTTTCACTCCATGGGGGCAAGTGCAGGATGGAATTGGGCCCATTGACCCTGGAAGTGTTGCCATTCAAGAAATGCCAAGTGCTGGGGTGGGCTGATTAGAAGGCTGCATTAGTTCTCTTGAACTTGGTCCCAATTATTTGGAAGTTGTTCAGCTCTCTCATCCTCACAACCCATCCCAATGATCATTCGTACCATCCATGCCACCTCCATAGCCAATTCCTGGTATCTAACATGGGCAGACCTCAGGAACCATGTGGAGATGAAAAAAAATTCTTCTAATAATATAATGCTGTTCTTATTCTGACACATTGATTGCAATAAAACTCGCATTCATAAAAAAAATTCAATACTTTTAAATAGCCTCAAGTTGTTAATCTTTTATTTAAAAAAGACTTCTATTCAAGCCACCAAATCAAAGACAAGTCATCCAGCAATAGCCTCTTTAAGCTGTCAATAAAAATGTGAATTCAGAACAGCCTGCTGAGATTATAATAGTTTTTGAAACTCAGCTGAGCATTTATAATGGTATAACGATAGTCACTGGGGGGAAATGTCAGTTAGCTGCAGGACCAGATGTTACTTTTTTCTAACCTGTGTCTGCCAATCAAATTAATGCTGCAGAGATTTTTCTTGATTTTCAGCGACAATGCAGCCTGTCATTTTAAACTTTAAAGAGCAGAGAATGTTTTTAAAACTTTAGGTTATAACAGGTATACAGACCCTATATTACCCTTCAAGAGCATTTACGTCCATTCCATTAATTCATGGCTCCCATACTATAGTATAAAACCCTCGGAACAGTTGAAAAAGGGTCTGTTTCAACTCTCACTGAATTTTAAATGGACCACCATATTTGTGTTTCGTGAGATGGTGAATCACACTCGCTCAGCTTCATAATGGGGTTACGATGCTGCCCGCTATTTTTAAAGGTCTGTGAGCCTTCTCAACCCAGAGAAAATCTAGCCCGATGTCATTGCCTCGACTCCAAAGATAAAGGATTGCCCCCTCAAACAAAGCTCTCGATTTCATATGAATCAGAGCCTTTACTGCAGAAGATATTTCAATCAAAGTAACCAAACACTGAGATACTGAAAATGTCGTGTGTAACTGAACAGAAAAATTATTAGATTGAGTTGTTTCAATTCTCTCATATCAGTAAAAATATCTGAGGAATTAGAAAATTTAAACAAAAGCATATAGAGCTGAGGTTGGTCAAAAGCTTTGAATAACTTAAGCTAGTAAAAATTTTATTGCTCATTCAAATTTGATTAATTGGGCAGGAGTTGAAAAGATTAAGTGCCATTAAGTTGAAGGAGTAATGTGTACCAACTGGTTTCTGACAAAGACCCACAGAGCTCAGTGATATTGGCTCAGGTTAGCTTTTGCTATCTGGTTCTTTGACAGGGTAACAATTAGGTAGATATCACATTCCCCTCTTACAACCAAATGCAACAAAAGAAAGCTGCTGATCTTCTTCTGAATCATGGTGACATAGAACCCAAATTCAAGATGGGAGCTATCAGTTTGATAATGCTGGACTGAAGGGCATCACTGAAGCAGCTATCAACATTGTATTTGCGATTCTGTATTCAGATATTGCCCTTTACTTGAACTTGCCTGGTTGTGATTTAAATCATAGTGTTTCAATGGGACATTGTTTTTGTACAAATCATTTTTATGCATTATAAAGTTATCACTGCAAAAAAACGTTTGATGCAAATGAATACTGAACACAAATTGAATTACATAAAAAACTTAACTGCATTGTTCATTAAAAGTTGTATTGCATGTTAAACACCAATCAAAGTTAATTTGACAAAATCAAATGGCATTCATTCATTTCCCACTCCTGCAACTCTATCGCTCGAATCCCTTTAGGGGTCTCTTCAATCTCGAGAATCTTTGATATGAAATACTGCCAATCTTCAACATCTCACAATGAGTTACCTCAGATTACTGTCGGCACATACAAAGAGGATGGTTCAGGCATGGGTGTGAGTGTCACTGGCTTGATCAACATATATTCTCCATCTCTAATTGTCCTTGAGAAGGTGGTGAGGTGCCAATCCCAAACACTTACAGAAGACCTCAACCAAACACTGCCTCTCCCTCTGGGATGTAGACAAAGAGGAGGAAAAATAATCTGTGACCAATTTAGAGAAACAGTGCTCCAACTATCTTTTACAAATTGAAGCATCTCCTCTCTTGGGGTTATACATTTCTCTTGGGAGAGGCAAAGAGAAAATTGTACTGACAACCAGAACAACACGATATCATTCTAACATTTGGAATCCTGAACAGGGTGCTAGGAACAATGTTATAAATCCCACTCCCAGTGCTGAGTCTCTATTCACCGTAAAGGACATCAGAAAACAAATGCAAAACTCATTTTTCCTTCTGTTTGTTTTTTTCAGTAAAAACAAATGGAAAAGGGGACAGTGATCAGAATAAATGACAATAAATGGAGATATAGACAAAGAGTCCTGAAGTTAACAAAGTTATGGAACATTTTGTCCTGTTGAAAGCAAATCTGAGGGAGGAATCTCTCTCTATTGGCCTTTGTTTCTAATGTAACTTTGCCATCCTGAGGAAATAGGAATGCTGTTGACAATCTGCCTGCACCCTGAATAGTCAAAAATCACCAGGTCACACAGTGTTGGTTTATGAAGAATGGTTGAAGAATGTTTTGCTTGTGCAATAATAAAGCCAAGCTTCCGCCTGGCAGACTGTAATGAATAATGCAGTGCAGATGCGTTCACAGACCTTTCTGCTGCTGACTGCGGCAATTCATTGACAGAATAAACAGAACTCGGCACGGGTGGAAATCCTAGCATGCTGCAGCTTTTATCTTTGCACAGATTCTCTCGCCCTATCGCTGAGTACTGCACTGGGGGAATAATCGCATCTCAAAGTTGTCACTTTTGACATTGAGAACAGTTGTTTGGGTGCAGAACGCTATTGGAATGTTTCTCAGTGTTTTAACAACAACAAGGAATGAATAATGCTGTTGTCAGGAAAACCATAGCAATGCGATACATTTTCCTGAGTGTAAAGGATCAAGGGAAAGACTTTACTAAACAGTTAATATAAACCTCAATTCAGAAAAATAACTTGTGTTTAAGTTTACAAGAAAATAGCTCAATGAACATTTTCGAAACTAGGGAGGGTAATTAGAGTTTCATAGTGTACCAGTTAGGGCCACTGCATTTGAACAATGCCTGTCTTCATTCAGTGTTGGAACCCCTGCACTCTCATCAGCTTTCCTCACCCAAGAGATATAAATACTGCAAGAGAAAGTGTACTCAGACGGTTCATAATTTCAACATCAATTTTCACTGCAATAAAGACATTCCAAGAACAATGTGAAAATACTCAAAACAAGATCGTGAAGAGGCACTTGCTAATGAGGAACGGTTGAGGATTCTGGGTCTCTACTCGGAGTTTAGAAGGATGAGGGAGGATCTTATCGAAACTTACAGGATACTGTGAGGTCTGGATAGAGTGGACGTAGAGAGAATGTTTCCACTAGTAGGAAAAACTAGAACCAGAGGGCACATCCTCAGGCTAAAGGGACCATCCTTTAAAACAGAGATGAGGAGGAATTTCTTCAGCCAGAGTGTGGTGAATTTGTGGAACTCTTTGCCGCAGAAGGCTGTGGAGGCCAGGTCAATGAGTGTCTTTGAGACAGAGATAGATAGGTTGTTGATTAATAAGGGGAACAGGGATTATGGGGAAGAGGCAGGAGAATGGGGATGAGAACGGGCATTCGGCCTCTGATCTTCGAGTAAGCGTTCTCCAAGGCGGCCTTCACGACACATGACAGCGCAGAGTCGCTGAGCAGAAACTGATAGCCAAGTTCCGCACACATGAAGACGGCCTAAACTGGGATCTTGGGTTCATGTCACACTATCGGTAACCCCCACAGCTTGTCTGGACTTGCAGAGTCTCACTGGCTGTCCTGGCTGGAGACAATACACAATTTTTAACCTGTGCCTAATGCTCTCTCCACTCACATTGTCTGTATCTTTAAGACTTGATTAGCTGTAAAGATTCGCATTCTAATCAGTATTCTGTAACTTGAGTTTGTGTCTCTGTATGCCTTATTTGTAAGCAGATATCCACTCCATCTGATGAAGGAACAGCGCTCCGAAAGCTAATGGCATTTGCTACAAATAAACCTGTTGGACTTTAACCTGGTGTTGTTAAAACTCTTACAAGGTTGTATAAGACATTGGTGAGGCCGAATTTAGAGTATTGTGTGCAGTTTTGGTCAGCTAATTACAGGAAGGTTATTAATAAGGTTGAAAGAGTGCAGAGAAGGTTTACAAGGATGTTGCCGGGTCTTGAGAAACTGAGTTACAGCGAAAGGTTGAATAGGTTAGGACTTTATTCCCTGGAGCGTAGAAGAATGAGGGGAGATTTGATAGAGGTGCATAAAATTATGATGGGTATAGATAGAGTGAATGCAAGCAGGCTTTTTCCACTGAGGCGAGGGGAGAAAAAAACTAGAGGACATGGGTTAAGGTTGAAGGGGGAAAAGTTTAAAGGGAATATTAGGGGGGGCTTCTTCACGCAGAGAGTGGTGGGAGTGTGGAATGAGCTGCCGGATGAAGTGGTGAATGCGGGCTCACTTTTAACATTTAAGAAAAACTTGGACAGGTACATGGATGGGAGGGGTGTGGAGCGATATGGTCCAGATGCAGGTCAGTGGGACTAGGCAGAAAAATGGTTCAGCACAGCCAAGAAGGGCCAAAAGGCCTGTTTCTGTGCTGTAATGTTCTATGGTTCTATATTATTGAAATTGTTTAATTTTTAAATTGTGTTTTTTCTCAGGGTGTGAGTAATGTTGTCAAAACTACAGCTATCGGCAATTTCTGAATGCAGCATCACAACAACCATTTACATTTAGATAGCACCTTCAGGGTAACTAAATGTCCCAAGGCACTTCACAGGAATAACATAAACCGAGCCACATTAGGTGACGATAGGCCAGATGACCAAAGTTTCTCTTAAAGGGTGACTTACAGGAAGAAAGTGAGGTAGAGGGATGAAGAGAACTCCAGAGTTTGAGGCCCAGACAACTGGAGACCTAGCCGCCAATGCTGGGGAAATTAATTTGGCAAGTGGGTGGGATACAGAGTTTAGGGGAGGGTGCGGGGGGGGGGGGGGGGGGGGGGGCACAAACAGCCAAATATAGAAGAACAACCAAGTCAGTTTTGAAGGCAGAGCAAAGATAGACATGTTAAGGCACAAGGGAATATGGCATGGCTGGATGGCTTATTTTATCTGACTGCAAGGGTAAGGCTGATGAACAGAGGGCACTGATTAACACATTGGCAGCATGTTCCCCCTCGCGATTGGTCCCCCGGCAAGCCTCCCCTCCCCCAACAAGAGCCTGACATGTTCCCCCATCAAGACAGCCTTCACAATCCACTCCTGCATGACTCCCCAAGTCAGATTCACCCGACATAGTGCCCTCTTCATGGATCCCATCCCCTTGACGCCACACCTGGCACACAAGCGGTGTCCAACCAGCACCTCTGGGCTGTCCAGTGGCCAGTGCCAGGCATTGCCAGTGTGCCAGTTGGGCACCATCAGGTGGGTACCACCTGGCTCTCCCCACAACCACCCAGGGGCCTCAGTGACCTCCGAGCCCCCTGGCATGACCATCGTACCAGGTCGCTGCCATTGGAGACCAGGAGCGATTCTTGCCATTATCGTGCCACGCCCAAAGGTGGGTAAATTTCACATATTGGGAGAATTTTCCAATTGTTGTTTGTCGAGGAGTCACTGGAGGTCAGTGAATGCAGGAGGGTGCGGGAATGAAACTCACTGTGTGATTGCACATGGGCAGCAGAGTTTTGAGTGACCTCAAGTGAGTAGAATGTTGGGAGAGGAGCCAGGATTGTGTTGGAATAGTCGAGTCCAGAGGTAACAGACACGGATGAGCTGAGAGAGCAATGAAGTCAAGCCAAGTTAGGAAGATGGAAATAAACGGCCTTAGAGATGGTGCGAACATGAGACCGGAAACTGACCTTGGGATCAAATGTGACACCGAGGTTGTGAGCAGATTGGATGGAGTTTTCCAATTTGTTTCAAAGTGTCAATCCCAACAAGAAAACTGGGGAAAATCCCAGCCACAGCGCAGGCGGAAAAACTCACCAAATATTCAGCCTCTTTAACAATTTGTTTCCTCGTATTTCACACAACGCTCATGGCAGTTTGCCTCTGATTCTCTCACCCCAGTAAAACTTAATCTCTGCAATCAGCGGGGCGCTCCTTTCAAACGCTTTCCCAGCACTTGTTCCAAATCCAGTCTGGGGGACAGCTGTGAGGAAGACAGTGCCATGTTTCACAGAGAGGGTCCTCACCAAGCCCCTGAATGGTGTGGAGCAGATGAGTCACATTCTCACCCTGCGATTGGCCTGGGGGGCTGTCACCACGATAGGGAATGCCAGCTCAGAGAATGGGGCTACAGTGCTGGAAGAAGATAAATGACCTTCTTCATGCAGCCAGGGTAAGTCTACCTTCTCATGTCTCCCACTGAACCCCTTAACACACCCATCACACCTGAACAAAGATCCCACTCCCGGCTACCTCATGGGGTCCAACACTTGTTTCCCGATTCTATTGGATTTTGTGCCTGTGTTGGCGTTCTTGCTGATGGCCAACACAGGCTCAAAATTGCACCCATTGCCTTAATCTCAGATTGTTACCAAGCATGACAACCTTATCCAAAAAATGTTGCAAGATCATTCTTAGTACACACCAGGTGAGGCTCAGGGAAGAGGCGAATCAGCAAGAAGTTGGAGAGGTTTGAGTGAGTTAAAGAGAATCAGTGCAGATCTGTCGATGTTGTTGATGAAGTGACAGGGAAGGTTGATGAAAGGAAATCAATGGATGTTGTCTGAATGGATTTTAAAAATGAATTTGATGAAATATCACATGAGAGGCTGTTGAATGAAATTGAGGCTGATGGAATGGGAGTGTCAGTAACAACTTAGACAGAAACTTGGCTTAAAGGCTGAAATAATGAATCATTGTGAGTGAAATAAAAACAGAAAAACACTGGAAAGACTCCGCAGATCTGGCAGCATCCGTGGGGAGTGAAACAGATTTACTGCTTCGAGTCCTAATGAGTCCTCTTCAGAAGCCCTTTTTAATGCAACAAGTGGTAACGACCTGGAACTCGCTGCCTAGGAAAACGGAGGAAGCAAAGATGATGAATAATTTCTCTGGGAAATTGGGAGAGCATTTTAGGGAATTAAACCTAAAATGCTACAGGAGTAGAGCAGGGAATGGAACTGAGTCAATTACTCTGCTGAGAGCTGGCATGGAGTTGATGGGCCAAATAGCCTCCTTCTGTGCTTCACTCTATGATACAGCTATCTGATTCCAGTCACTCCAAACATTGGATTAAAATCAAATTACTGCGGATGCTGGAATCTGAAACCAAACGAGAAAACACTGGAAAATCTCAGCAGGTCTGACAGCATCTGTAAGTGACAAACACGGGACACGGCGGACAGAGTACCCTTCGTCATCCAGTACTTCCCCAGAGCGGAGAAGCTACGACATCTTCTCAGGAGCCTTCAACATGTCATTGATGAAGACGAACATCTCGCCAAGGCTATCCCCACACTCCCACTTCTTGCCTTCAAACAACAGCACAACCTCAAACAGACCATTGTCCGCAGCAAACTACCCAGCCTTCAGGAGAACAGTGACCACGACACCACACAACCCTGCCACATCAACCTCTGCAAGACGTGCCGGATCATCGACATGGATGCCATCATCTCATGTGAGAACACCATCCACCAGGTACACGGTACATACACTTGCAACTCGGCCAACATTGTCTACCTGGTACGCTGCAGGAAAGGATGTCCTGAGGCATGGTACATTGTGGAGACCATGCAGATGCTACAACGGATGAATGAACACTGCTCGACAATCACCAGGCAAGAGTGTTCTCTTCCTGTTGGGGAACACTTCAGTGGCCTCTGATCTTCGGGTAAGTGTTCTCCAAGGCGGCCTTCACGACACATGACAACGCAGAGTCGCTGAGCAGAGACTGATAGTCAAGTTCCGCACACATGAGGACAGCCTCAACTGGGATCTTGGGTTCATGTCACACTATCTGTAACCCCCACGACTTGCCTGGGCTTGCAAAATCTTACTAACTGTCCCGGCTGGCGACAATACACATCTCTTTAACCTGTGCTTAACCCTCTCTCCACTCACATTGTCTGTACCTTTAAGACTTGATTACCTGTAAAGACTTGCATTCCAACCATTATTTTGTAAATTGAGTTTGTGTCTTTATATGCCCTGTTTGTGAACTGAAATCCCACTCACCTGACGAAGGAGCAGCGCTCAGAAAGCTAGTGGCTTTTGCTACCAAATAAATCTGTTGGACTTTAACCTGGTGTTGTGAGACTTCTTACAGGGTCTGTAAGGACAGAAAAGAGCTGACGTTTTGAGTCCAGACGACCCTTTGTCAAAGCTAAAAGGCTTAAATCCTGTCGGTAGGAAGAGCAATGCTTCTTCAGTGAGACATTCCTGGAAGAGAAGTGGCAGTGAGTTAAACACTGGATAAAAGCAAATTACTGCGGATGCTGGAATCTGAAACCAAAAGAGAAAATGCTGGAAAATCTCAGCAGGTCTGACAGCATCTGGAAGGAGAGAAAAGAGGTTTTCCAGCGTTTTCTCGTTTGGTATAAAATTGGACTGCTGAGTTCACACTAAATTTCATTCTTGGCTTCACACTTTCAGTTATTAAACCTTCCAACTCTGGAAAACATTGATTACTGTTGCCTTGGAGAATATTTTCTTATGTTTCTCATGCTGGGTTAGTCAAAATGAACAACTTTCTACTTCTTGAATGTGATGGCATTATGGAACAGTGCCAAGTCTGGTGCCATTGTGATCAGGTCAGGAAACGATTTAATCAGTCAGCGGGGATCTGGAATTCTGTCTCCAGGAACACTGTAGACATAGGAAGAGGATATGATCATTCAGATGATTCAATATGACCCAACATTCCGTTAGTTCATGATAGATCCATGCTTCAACTCAAGCCACCTTTGTTCCATAATTATCTAATACCCAGTGATAATCCTTAAACCAACAATAATCCCCAAAACCAACAATAATCAACCAAACCCCCAAAATGTGTTGTCCTTTAGGGAAGGAAGTCTACCGCCCTTACCTGGTCTGGCCTACATGTGACTCCAGAGCCACAGCAATGTGGTTAACTCTCAACTGCCCTCGGGCAACTTGGAATGGCAATAAATGCTGGCCAGCCAGCGACGCCATGTCCCACGAATGAATAAAAAATAATCGACAACAATCAATAAAATTAACAATAATCACCAAAATCAACAATAATCCCTAAAATCGTCAATAGTCCCATGTAACGGGTTTATTACAACGACTCTTTTTAACAAAGCCTTTCATTTAACATCACTTCAGGAATCTTTTCTTGCTGCATGCGTTGGATTGCTGCCAGAAACATAGCAATCATCCTGGATTTATTCATTCTGTGTGGTGCCAAAAAGATGGAATATTTACAGAATATACAGTGCGCATTGCCAAAACCAAAGAATATAACACAGTGGGCAAAGCCAGGAATAGAGGCCTGTGAATAGTAGCTTTCAAACATTCTTTCCTGTAATAAATTCAAATGAATATGAATGAAAGTGACTGAATCTCATTCCAGTTTTGTAAGGTGGGAAGTTGTATTTCTGTAAGGTGAGTTTTCTTTTCCCCTTATATTGCAAGTTGCAAACTCTGAAACAAGAGAGCATTAGCTCAATTTCCAAACTTCTGATATGAAATAGCAGATTGGAAAGACTGTTATGGACAACATTCATTTTCAATACAATAAGGACTGAATCAGAATCTGCACATTTTGGAGTAAATTGCCATTCTGTAGATGTCAACCCTGGACTAATGGTTGGAAAATACCAACATTTTTTAAAGAGTGTCTTGTAGCGCTGCTAACCACTGTGCCACTGTGCCGTCCATATTAGTTGTGTCGCAAAGAGGAGACATGCAACTTCTCCAGTTAGCCAATGAGTTTCAAAGGATTGGTGTTGATGGAATGCATGTCAGAGAGAGAAGCTGCGCTGATTGCTGACACACTGATCAGACTCTAGATTGTAGATTCTCAGTGTGAAATTCTGATAATTGACCTGCATCAACAAAAGAAATATTTGATTTTTTGATTGTACAATATTTTGCCAGAACCTTATTCATGAACGAAATTAGGAGACTGGGAATAACAAAAGTCAGAAGATTTTTCTAATGTGCACACCTGCTGAAGTTTTAATGGTTAGACTGTAAATGATCTGGACTTTAAGACCATTGCAAAATGTATTAATACTGCGGAATCCATGAATCATGGTTAAACACAAGAAATTATTACCAGTTGCAAATCCGCAATCTGACATTCTCTCGCTTTGCATTTTTTAATTTATTTAATCATGGGATAGCTTTGGAGAATGATAGAGCTGGCCCAAAAGTTAAAATTCTAAATTGGGGCAAGGCCAATTTTGATGGTATTGGAACAGGAACTTTCAAAATTTGATTGGGGAGTCTGTTGGCAGGCAAAGGGATGGCTGGTAAATGGGAGGCTTTCGAAAGTGTCTTAACCAGGGTTCAGGGTAAGCACATTCCTTTTAGAGTGAAGGGCAAGGCTGGTAGAAGTAGGGAACCCTGGATATTGGGACCCTGCTCAAGAAGAAGAAGGAGGCATATGATATGCATAGGCAGCTCGGATCAAGTGGATCCCTTGAAGAGCAAAGAGGGGGTAGGAGTTGAGTTAAGAGAAAAATCAGGAGGGCAAAAAGGGGACACGAGATTGCTTTGGCAGTTAAGGCGAAGGAGAATCCAAAGATCTTCTACAAATACATGAAGGGCAAAATAGTTAATAGGGAGAGAATAGGGCCTCTTAAGGATCAACAAAGTCATCTATGTGCGGATCCACAAGAGATGGGTGAGACCCTAAAGGAATATTTCTCATCAGTATTCACTGTTGAGAAAGGTATGCATGTTAGGGAACTTGGGAAAATAAATAATGATGTCTTGAGGAGTGTACATATTACAGAGAAGGAGGTGTTGGATGTCTTAAAGCGCATCAAGGTAGATAAATCCCCGGGACCTGATGAAGTGTATCCCAGGGCACTGTGGGAGGCTAGGGAGGAAATTGTGGGGCCCCTAGCAGAGATATTTGAATCATCGATAGTCACAGGTGAGATGCCTGAAGATTGGAGGGTGGCAAATGTTGTGCCTTTGTTTAAAAAGAGCTGCAGGGAAAAGCCTGGGAATTACAGGCTGGTGAGCCTGACATCTGTAGTGGGTAAGTTGTTGGAAGGTATTCTGAGAGACAGGACCTATGGCTATTTAGAGACGCAAGAACTGATTAGGGACTGTCAGCATGGCTTTGTGAGTGGAAAATCATGTCTCACGAATTTGATTGAGTTTTTTAAAGGGGCAACCATGAAGGCAGATGAGGGCAGTGCAGTTGACATTGTCTACATGGACTTTGACAAGGTACCGCATGGTAGGTTGTTGCATAAGGTTAAATCTCACGGGATGCAGGGTGAGGTATCTAAATGGATACAAAATTGGCTTCTTGACAGAAGCCAGAGGGTGGTTGTAGAGGATTGTTTTTCAAACTGGAGGCCTGTGACCAGCGGTGTGCCTCAAGGATTGGTGTTGGGCCCACTGTTATTTGTCATTTATATTAATGATTTTAATGAGAATTTAGGAGGCATGGGTAGTAAGTTTGCAGATGACACCAGGATTGGTGGCATAGTGGACAGTGAAGCTCAGATTGCAACGGGATCTTGATCAATTGGGCCAGTGGGCTGATGAATGGCAGATGGAGTTTAATTTAGGTAAATGCGAGGTGATGCATTTTGGTAGATTGAACGAGGACAGGACATGTTCAGTTAATGGTAGGGGGTTGGGGAGAGTTACAGAACAAAGAGATCTCGGGGTACATGTTCATAACTCATTGAAAGTGGAGTCACAGGTGAGCAGGGTGGTGAAGAAAGCATTCGGCATGCTTGGTTTCATTGGTCAAAAGATTGAATACAGGAGTTGGGACGTCTTGTTGAAGTTGTACAAGTCATTGGTAAGGCCACACTTAGAATACTGTGTACAGTTCTGGTCACTATTATAGAAAGGATATTATTAAACTAGAAAGAGTGCAGAAAAGATTTACTAGGATGCTACCGGAACTTGATGATTTGAGTTATAAGGAGAGGCTGGATAGACTGGGACTTTTTTCCCTGAAGCATAGGAGGTTTAGATCTTATAGAGGTCTGTAAAATAATGAGGGGCACAGATAAGGTCGATAGTCAACATCTTTTCCCAAATGTAGTGGAGTCTAAAACTAGAGGCATAGTTTAAGGTGGGAGAGGAGAGATACAAAAGGATCTTTTTCACAGAAGGTGGTGAGTGTCTGGAACAAGCTGCCAGAGGTAGTAGTAGAGGTGGGTACAATTTTGTCTTTTAAAAAGCATTTAGACAATTACATGGGTAAAATGGGAACAGAGGGATATGGGCCAAACGTGGGCAATTGGGACTAGCTTAGTGGTAAAAAAGGGTGGCATGGACAAGTTGGGCCAAAGGGCCTGTTTCCATGCTGTAAACCTCTATGACTCTATGTAGGTGTGACTGGCTAGGCCATATCTCTGAGCATTTTCCTTCCCTCTACTAAGTTTTGAATATTTTATATTTAATGCACATGATTTTCTATTATTAGTTAATTCTGTTGTTTCACATTTAACCTGAATTTTGGCATCATTGCACACCTGGACCTATCAAATCCAACAGATCGATCATTGAAGCTGATTTTAAAAAGACTGTAGAGTAAGCATTTATTAGTGAGTACTGTGATCTATGTCTGAGATCGCAGAGAAACCTCAACTTGAAATATTCCCTTTGCAACAACTCAAATAGAAAGCATGGTTCTGAAATTTGTCGAATGTACACTTACAAAGTGATAACGACCTCATCAGATAGGTACAGATGAGGAAGGTCATTTGACCAACGCTTGTCCATCCATCCAGAGGAACCTGATACTAGTGACTCCCCATCCTGCTCCCTGCTGCAATATTTGGTTTCTCTTAAATGATTCATGCTTTTTGCTTCAACTTTGCATCAAAATGTTCCTGGCATCAGACCTAAGTTTGTCATTTACTGCATCTCAGTGACGCTCTCTTGCCCTGTCCGAGTAATTTAATCTGAAGTAATATTCTGGATTTAATACCATTTGCTAGTTTGTAGACCTCTTTTAGATCGATGCTTGGGTTCTTCCTTTCTAAGCTGAAGCATTCCTCTGCTGTTTCCTCATATCTCAGTCCCTTGGCACTTGGGGTCAACCTTGGAATCTATAATTTATAATCTATTGTTTTGGCCATATAGTTCAGTATCTTATTGCCTCCATTTGTCTTCTGTTGCCCTGGTGATCATAAACTATTTTTCAGTTTAACTCTGAGCCAGTTTGCATTATTCACAAAGAAAACCAAAAACCTATTCTCCTGACCAATCATTATCAACCAGCTGAAATATTTGGTGGGATTTTCCAGCCCCACCCACAACCAGATTTTCCACTTCTGCTGAAGGTCAATTTGAAGGGTTTTTGGCTGGGCTGCCGACCCTCCCGCAGCGGGTCCCACCGCAACGGGGCTACCAAAACACCGCCATTAACTCACTTCCTCGTCACAGGTGCTGCCTGACCCGAGAGTATTTCCAGCATTTTCTCTTTTCATTTCAGATTTCCAACATCTTCAGTACCTTGTTCTTTTCTCATTTTCTTCCTATTTCAATTCTTTGCGCTTGTTCCTATTAAACTGATTTTGATTTGGTTTGATTTATTATTGTCACATGTATTAACATACAGTGAAAAGTATTGTTTCTTGCGCGCTATACAGACAAAGCATACCGTTCATAGAGAAGGAAACGAGAGGGTGCAGAATGTAATGTTACAGTCATAGCTAGGGTGTAGAGAAAGATCAACTTATTGCAAGGTAGGTCCATTCAAAAGTCTGACAGCAGCAGGGAAGAAGCTGTTCTTGAGTCGGTTGGTACATCACCTCAGACTTTTGTATCTTTTGCCGGAAGAAGATGGAAGAGAGAATGTCCGGGGTGTGTGGTGTCCTTAATTATGCTGGCTGCTTTGCCGAGGTAGCGGGAAGTGTAGACAGAGTCAATGAATGGGAGGCTGGTTTGCGTGATGGTTTGGGCTACATTCACGACCTTTTGGGCAGAGCAGGAGCCACACCAAGCTGTGATACAACCAGAAAGAATGTTTTCTATGGTGCATCTGTAAAAGTTGGTGAAAGTCGTAGCTAACATGCCAAATTTCCTTTGTCCCCTGAGAAAGTAGAGGAGTTGGTGGGTTTTCTTAACCAAAGTGTCGGCATGGGGGGACCAGGACAGGTTGTTGGCGATCTAGACATCTAAAAACTTGAAGATCTTGACCCTGCATCTGCTATTACTCCGCTCACTGAATTATTTTGTACAACTCGGAAGAGATCTCGCAGCTCATGGACCTCTTTGTCCAAACCTCAGAATGCTTCAGCCTTACAGTGAGTCTGAAAAAGGCAGAGATTTTGTCCAACCTGCTCCTGGCCATTAACTCCAATGCCCCAGAGTCACAATCAACAATACACCTCTCAGCACAGTTCAGAGGCTCTGCTCTCTTGGAAATTTCTTTTCCAACATTATTATGTTACATGAGGAATTCACCAATTGCCAGGCAAAATGCAAGCTCAGTATTCAGTAGATTCACACATCCGCTTTGGACAGAGCATGGAGTTTGTCTCAAAACTAAGTCCAAAGTCTACAAAGCAGTGGTTCTCACATCATTTCTCTATGTTCGTGAGGCATGGACAACCTGTGTCATACAAAGCAACAAAACATGCTGCACCTTTGCTGCTTAACATCTAGCTGTCAGTGACAGGATAAAATCCCTAACACTGAGGCTCTTGTATATATGGTGTTGAGATACCCGGTATCGAGAGTATACACATCAGAAGTCAGCTTCACTGAGTCAGCCATATACAGCAGGCAGAGAGATCTGGGCGTACATGTCTACCGATCACTGAAAGTGGCAACGCAGGTGGATAAGGTAGTCAGGAAGACATACGACATGCTTGCCTTCATCGGTCGGGACATTGAGTATAAAAATTGGCGGGTCATGCTGCAGCTGTACTGAACTTTAGTTAGGCCTCATTTAGAATATTGTGTACAATTCTGGCTGCCACACTACCAGAAGGATGTGATGCTATGGAGGGGGTACAGAAGACGTTTACCAGGATGTTACCTGGTTTGGAGGGTATTAACTATGAGGAGAGGTTTGATAAACTTGGTTTGTTCTCAATGGAATGACGGAGGTTAAGGGGTGACCTGATAGAGGTCTACAAGTTTATGATTGGCATGAACAGAGTGGATAGTCAGATGCTCTTTCCTACGGTAGAAAAGTCAAGTACGAGGGATCATAGGTTTAAGGTGTGTGGGGAAAAGTTTAGAGGAGATGTACGAGGCAAGTTCTTTTACACAGAGAACATAGAACATAGAACATAGAACAGTACAGCACAGAACAGGCCCTTCGGCCCACGATGTTGTGCCGAGCTTTATCTGAAACCAAGATCAAGCTATCCCACTCCCTATCATCCTGGTGTGCTCCATGTGCCTATCCAATAACCGCTTAAATGTTTCTAAAGTGTCTGACTCCACTATCACTGCAGGCAGTCCATTCCACACCCCAACCACTCTCTGCGTAAAGAACCTACCTCTGATATCCGTCCTGTATCTCCCACCACGAGGGACGTGAATGCCTGGAACGCGCTGCCAGGGGAGGTGGTGGGAGCAGGTACAATAGCAGCATTTAAGGATGAATACATGCATAGGACGGGAATGGAAGGATACGGACTCCGTAAGTGCCTCCATAGTTCAGGTAGGCATCATGATCGTCGCAGGCTTGGAGGGCCGAAAGGCCTGTTCCTATGGTGTACTGTTCTTTGTTCTTAGTTCTTTGTTCATGTGGTCCATATGGAGGATTCCCACATATCAAGGGCAGCATTTTATAGTCAGGTGGGCGCAGGAACCTGCACCAAAGGACACAAAGACGTTCTTAAAGCCAATCTCAGCAGCTGTAAATTGGACCCAATGGGTGGGATTTTCCAGCCCCACCCACCTCCAGCATCGTCCAATCCCACAGAAAGTCAGGGCTTTTGGCTCACCCACTGCATCCCACCATAGTGGGACCAGAAAACCACAGCCAAGAACATGCAACCGTGTACAGACCCAAACAACGACTCTGTCATCAAACAATCTAACCATTTCAGGAAACAGTCAGGTCCCAAATAGCACAAGCAAAGCCCACCACAAAGCCAGTGCCAGTCCCACCCCACCAACGTCAGGTGTAATATTTGCAATCAGATCGGCAAATCACAATTTGGTTTGACATCACCGGCACCAAGTTAGATAGTGAAGAACATATCCCCCTGCTCATATCCCCCTGCTCATATCCCCCTGCTCATATCCCCCTGCTGAACATTCATCTGTCAAACTGACTGGAGGATCTGCAACAATGCATTTTTATTACATCCTCAGAATCAGTTAAGCAAATTTGGCCAATGTGCAATTTATTTCTGAATTTACATAGGCCACAATTCTCCGGCCGTTCATGCCCCATCGCTGCTGCCAGCGAGGAAGAAGAATTTGGCGCTCAGCCAAGTCTCTGTTCACTGCAACGAAACAGGAAAATCCGCCAGCGTGAACAGCTGGAAAATTCTGGTCATGATGTAGAAATGTCACGGGTTCCCATGTTAAATCCTGCTCTCATAGAAATCATAGAAACCCTACAGTACAGAAAGAGGCCATTCGGCCCATCGAGTCTGCACCGACCACAATCCCACCCAGGCTCCACCCCCATATCCCTACATATTTTACCCACTAATCCCTCTAACCTACACATCTCAGGACACTAAGGGCAATTTTTAGCATGGCCAATCAACCTAACCCGCACATCTTTGGACTGTGGGAGGAAACCGGAGCACCCGGAGGAAACCCACGCAGACACGAGGAGAATGTGCAAACTCCACACAGACAGTTACCCAAGCCAGGAATCGAACCCAGGTCCCTAGAGCTGTGAAGCAGCAGTGCTACCCACTGTGCTACCGTGCTGCCCACCCTCCACCCTGCGCTAAATTTTGGGTGCTTTCCTCCACCCTGGGCTAAATTTTGAACAAGTGTTCATTACTTTTACCCATTCTCAGCCACCCTCAATTACACACAGTCTGTGAGCATTGAGTTTAAATTATAGCATTTTTGGAAAATTCTTTCCACTACCCTTCAAAGTTTTAGTTTCACCTGGAATATCTCTTCCTCAAAGGAGTCCTACAGCTGAGTGAAGGAATACCTTTTCCTGTGCTGGCTGCTGTGTACAAGCTGATTAAACTCGAGTTAAATTCTGATCGTGGATTCCATTGGGGTTTCTAATGGTATTGAACTGAGACCAGTGGGTTTTAAAGCTTTGCCTGATGTGAATTTTGTGAAAAATTTTTACCAAGCAAGCCAGCGACAGATTGAGTCAGCTCTGAGCTGAATGAAAAAGTGGCCAAGGAAAATTTGAATTGGATATCCTCCAGAACATCTTCACATTCATCAAAATAGAGAAAAAAAACCTACAAACTATTCCCAAACTCATAAAGGCTCCGATTCGGTGAGTGCTTCAAGGAAATGGTCCCAGAGCAGGAGATATCGATTGGAGTAACTAAGAGTGAACATTTGATAATGGTACACTCTCTCTAATTGCTGCATCTATATTGTTATAAATCTCTTGCTGTCCTTTGTGGGCACTTTGCTTCCAGATTTGGTCTATAAATCTGGTGCTTTAGCATTTCTTCCCGGTTATAAATAACACAACAGTCAGCCCTCTAACAGCTAAAACCCTTTGAACAACATTAAATGATTCTGATTATCTCGTTATGCTTTTGAAAACTCCCCTTTTATTGCTTTCAATATTCAACTGGGAACACAGGTTTTGGGGGAAGAAAACAATTACACTCATGGGCAGGATTTTACTACCTTGCCCGTCCTGAAACCGTAAAATCCCACCCGAGGTCAGCGAACACTTCCATTGTCCGCCCCTCGCCCGCTCCGATTGTGTGGCGGGCGACATGGTAAAGTTCCGGCCATTATCTAAGTTCTGATTGGATCATTTCAAATGATTGCGATTTGGTTAAATCCCCCTCATGTTTGCTGATTATTCTGATCTCAGTCATGTTCAGTATTCTTGTGCCAGGCCCAGAGTCTGACCTTTGATGTCTCCCCAGTAAGTGTGGCTGGTCTGTGCACTGAATTGATTCTGGGTGAGAATAGATTCAGGATCTGATGTGATTGCCTTTGCAATTCAGCAGCTTGTTAACACTGAGATGTGTTGCGATGTCCAGAGAGGCGAATCATTTTTAAAGCAGGATTTTTAAAAAGTAGGATGAATTTCCCAGTGACTGACAGAAAGAATCATGTCTAAAAGGGAAGTCTAAAACTAGAGGGCAGAGGTTGAAGGTGAGAGGGGAGAGATACAGAAGTGTCCAGAGGGGCAATTTTTTCACACAGAGGGTGGTGAGTGTCTGGAACAAGCTGCCAGAGGCAGTAGTAGAGGCGGGTACAATTTTATCTTTTAAAAGGTGTTTAGATAGTTACATGGGTACGATGGGTATAGAGGGATATGGGCCAAATGTGGGCAATTGGGACTCGTTTAGGGGTTTAAAAAAAAAAGTTGGTATGGACAAGTTGGGCTGAAGGGCCTGTTTCCATGCTGTAAACCTCTATGAGTCTATGTTTAAGACCTTTACTGTAACAAAGAAATTAAAATCAAAATCAAATAACCATTATGTAACAGGCAACTAATAGATCAGCCTCAAAGAATGTATTTCTGCACGAATTCACACAACCAAAATACTTCCCAATACATTTTTATTTCATGCCTCACTCCCAGCAGATATGTAGCCTTGAAGTTCCAAGTTTGTCTCATCTTTTCCACAGGTACACTTCTCGCTGTCACATCAGAGTTCCCCAGTGTCCTTTAAAAGCCAGTTGCAATCAATCTACTCAGTATTCCTAAATCAACTAGCAGCAGCAAGCAGCTCCTTATTCCTTAAATCTCCACAGACCATACTGCTTTGAGAATCAGTTCTCAGCAGCATTCTGCCTCGCAGCGAACACAAAATAAGCCATTACCACAGCAGCTGTTTCTGTCTTCCTCTTCATTTCATTGCGATTGCGTCGCTCTCAATCCAGAAAACCTTTCTCATCAAACGGACACCTGATTTTTTATAAGGCATGATTACAGATCACATTGACCTATCTTTGGGTAGAATTCCTTTTTTTGATTCAGTTATGAAATGTGGGTGTTGCTGGCTAGGCCAGCAGTTATTGCCCATTCCTAGTTACCCTTGTGAAAGTGATGAGCTGCCTTCCTGAACCACTGCAATCTCTGTGCTGTAGGTACATCCCAGTGCTGGTAGGGAGGAAATTCCAGGATTTTGACCCAGTGACAGTGAAGGAACGGCCGATATGTTTCCAAGTCAGGATGGTGAGTGACTCGGAGGGCAACCTCCAGGTGGTGGTGTTCCCATGTGTCATCTGTCCCTGTCGTTCTACATGGCAATCATCATGAGCTTGGAAGGTGCTGCTGATGGAACCTTGGTGAGTTCCTTCAGTGCATCTTGTAGATAAGAACATAAGAACATGAGGAATAGGAGCAGGAGTAGGCCATCTAGCCCCTCGAGCCTGCCCCGCCATTCAATAAGATCATGGCTGATCTGAAGTGGATCAGTTCTTCTTACCCGCCTGATCCCCATAACCCCTAATTCCCTTACCGATCATGAATCTATCTATCCGTGATGTAAACATATTCAACAAGGTAGCCTCCACCACTTCAGTGGGAAGAGAATTCCAGAGATTCACCACCCTCTGAGAGAAGAAGTTCCTCCTCAACTCTGTCCTAAACTGACCCCCTTTATTTTGAGGCTGTGCCCTCTAGTTCTAGCTTCCTTTCTAAGTGGAAAGAATCTCTCCACCTCTACTCTATCCAGCCCCTTCATTATCTTATAGGTCTCTATAAGATCCCCCCTCAGCCTTCTAAATTCCAACGAGTACAAATCCAATCTGCTCAGTCTCTCCTCATAAGCAACACCCCTCATCTCTGGTATCAACCTGGTGAACCTTCTCTGCACTCCCTCCAAGGCCAATATATCCTTCCGCAAATAAGGGGACCAATACTGCACACAGTATTCCAGCTGCGGCCTCACCAATGCCCTGTACAGATGCAGCAAGACATCTCTGCTTTTATATTCTATCCCCCTTGCGATATAGGCCAACATCCCATTTGCCTTCTTGATCACCTGTTGCACCTGCAGACTGGGTTTTTGCGTCTCATGCACAAGGACTCCCAGGTCCCTTTGCACAGTAGCATGTTGTAATTTTTTTCCATTCAGATAATAATCCAATTTGCTATTATTTCCTCCAAAGTGAATAACCTTGCATTTGTCAACGTTATACTCCATCTACCAGATCCTCGCCCACTCACTCAGCCTGTCCAAATCTCTCTGTAGACCTTCTACGCCCTCCACATGATTCACTTTTCCACTTATCTTTGTGTCGTCTGCAAACTTTGTTACCCTACACTCAGTCCCCTCCTCCAGATCATCTATATAAATAGTAAATAGTTGAGGCCCCAGTACCGATCCCTGCGGCACGCCACTAGTTACCATCTGCCAACCAGAAAAGCACCCATTTATTCCGACTCTCTGCTTCCTGTCGGATAGCCAATCCCCAATCCACACTAACACCCTACCCCCAACTCCGTGTGACCCAATCTTCTTCAGCATCCTTTTGTGAGGCACCTTATCAAATGCCTTTTGGAAATCCAAAAACACCACATCCACCGGTTCCCCTCCGTCAACCGCCCTAGTGGCTGCTACTGTTCATCAGTGTTGGAGGGATTGAATGTTTGTGAATGGGGTGCCAATCAAAAGAGCTGCTTTATCCTAATTCAGCAGCTGAGGATGAGGCAAAGGTTCCCAGAATTAATGTTGAGGAGTCCCAGGGCAACACCTTCCCGATAGTATACCACTGTGCCACCTGCCATCTTGATTGGGTGTGTCTTACTAGTGGGACAGGACATACCCAGGAATGGACAGGACATACCCAGGGTGGAATATGATTCTATGAGTATGAGTATTATGTTTGACTAGTCTGTGAGACATTTCTCGCAACTCCGGCACAAGCCCCCAGATGTTAGCAAGGAGGACTTTGCAGGGGCAAGGCGATGGGGTTTGCTGTTGTTGTTTCCGGTGCTGAGGGCGATGCCTGGTGGTCTGTCAGGATTCATTCCATTTTGTTTTCTTTATAGCGGTTGGATAAAACAGAGTGGCTTGCTCAGTCGTTTCTGAGGCCATGTAAAAGTCGACCACATTGGAGTCACATGTCGGCCAGACCGGGTAAAGATGGCAGATTTCCTTCCCTATCAGTGAACCAGACTGATTTCTAAAACACTCGGCAATAGGTTCATGGTATTCATTAGACTTTTAATTCCAGATGTTTTATTGAATTTAAATTCCACAATCTGTGTGATCTCGAATCCCCACAGAAATACCTTGGGATTACCAGTACAGCAATAATACTACTTTACAATTGGCATGATCACATCATCACTCCCTATCCAGGACATCCCGTTTTACATGAAGCTTGAAGAGATGTTTTAAAACATACAAATGTACAAATCTGACAGTGATGCGCGTTCTCAAACACGAGGCTAGATGCTCGGGAAATAAAAGGCTTTTCTTTACTGTAATGAAGCAGTCAATAATTATATACACGATCCCAGACTGAAGGGGTCCCAGCCAGAGCAGGGACTCTTATACCTCTCCCAGGAGGCGGAGCCCGACTGGGATTTACCACAACACTACAGTACAAAGGTGTAACAACCCCACCCTAACCCCAACAGCAACAATAGCACAACCCAACAGTAACATATGTACATCCTTGTAGTACTGGCCAGACCCTGGCTCAGTACTATCCAGTGGGAACCAACGATGGTTCACCACAGACAGTAAATCAGCAGATAAAGCTAGATGCTATAAAAATAACGAAGGGACAAAACTAAAGGCTCTGGGTGGGATTTTGCGGCTGTACTCGTCCCAGAACTGGAAAATCCCACTCGAAGTCATAGTGGGTGGGTGGGGATGGACCTTTTTATGGTGGGCCTCCACCCACCCGTTATGATTCCTGTGGTAGATGGGATGGGAAAACTCCCCCTTCTGTATCAAAGTATTCGCAGCATTCAAAACAAAACCACTGAATGGAGAAAGCAAATAGAAATGAATAAGTACAGTCCGATAGCCGTAATGTAGGAACGGCGACAGGATGAAATATGTTGGGGCCTGAATATTGAAGGGTTTGTGACATTTAGGAAGGGCAGAAAGTTAAGAAAAGGTGGAGGGGTGGCTCTGTTGATTAATTGTAATGTTACACATCAGAGAGTGAGGACCTAATTTCAGCAAAACAGGATGTAGAAGCAGATTGGGTTAAGCTGAGGAATTATAAAGGCAAGAAGTCACTTGTGTGAGTGGTGCACAGACCTCCGAATTGTAACCACATGATAGGACAGAGTATAAAAGAAGAGGCAATGGGAGCTTGTCAGAAAAGCACGCAATAATCATGAGGGATTTTATTCCACATATAGATGAGGAAAATCAGGTGGGCAAAAGTAGAACAGACAGAACATAGAACAGTACAGCACAGAACAGGCCCTTCGGCCCGCGATGTTGTGCCGAGCTTTGTCCAAAACCAAGATCAAGCTATCCCACTCCCTATCATCCTGGTGTGCTCCATGTGCCTATCCAATAACCGCTTAAATGTTCCTAAAGTGTCTGACTCCACTATCACTGCAGGCAGTCCATTCCACACCCCAACCACTCTCTGCGTAAAGAACCTACCTCGGACATCCCTCCTATATCTCCCACCATGAACCTTATAGTTATGCCCCCTAGTAACAGCTCCATCCACCCGAGGAAATAGTCTCTGAACGTCCACTCTATCTATCCCGCTCATCATCTTATAAACCTCTATTAAGTCGCTTCTCATCCTCCTCCGCTCTAAAGAGAAAAACCCAAGCTCCCTCAACCTTTCCCCATAAAACCTACCCTCCAAACCAGGCCGCATTCTGGTAAATCTTCTCTGCACTCTCTCCAATGCTTCCACATCCTTCTTACAGTGAGGTGACCAGAACTGCACACAATATTCCAAATGTGGTCTCACCAAGGTCCTGTACAGTTGCAGCATGGAAGTGCAGGGTCGGATTAGGACAAGTCAGCATGGATTTAGTAAGGGGAGGTCGTGCCTGACAAACCTGTTAGAGTTCTTTGAAGAGATAACAAATAGGTTAGACCAAGGAGAGCCAATGGATGTTATCTATCTTGACTTCCAAAAGGCCTTTGACAAGGTGCCTCACGGGAGACTGCTGAGTAAAATAAGGGCCCATGGTATTCGAGGCAAGGTACTAACATGGATTGACGATTGGCTGTCAGACAGAAGGCAGAGAGTTGGGATAAAAGGTTCTTTCTCAGAATGGCAACCGGTGACAAGTGGTGTCCCGCAGGGTTCAGTGTTGGGGCCACAGCTGTTCTCTTTATATATTAACGATCTAGATGACGGGACTGGGGGCATTCTGGCCAAGTTTGCCGATGATACAAAGATAGGTGGAGGGGCAGGTAGTATTGAGGAGGTGGGGAGGCTGCAGAAAGATTTAGACAGTTTAGGAGAGTGGTCCAAGAAGTGGCTGATGAAATTCAACGTGGGCAAGTGCGAGGTCTTGCACTTTGGAAAAAGGAATAGAGGCATGGACTATTTTCTAAACGGTGACAAAATTCATAATGCTAAAGTGCAAAGGGACTTGGGAGTCCTAGTCCAGGATTCTCTAAAGGTAAACTTGCAGGTTGAGTCCGTAATTAAGAAAGCAAATGTAATGTTGTCATTTATCTCAAGAGGCTTGGAATACAAAAGCAGGGATGTACTTCTGAGGCTTTATAAAGCACTGGTTAGGCCCCATTTGGAGTACTGTGAGCAATTTTGGGCCCCACACCTCAGGAAGGACATACTGGCACTGGAGCGGGTCCAGCGGAGATTCACACGGATGATCCCAGGAATGGTAGGCCTGACATACGATGAACGTCTGAGGATCGTGGGATTATATTCATTGGAGTTTAGGAGGTTGAGGGGAGATCTAATAGAAACTTACAAGATAATGAACGGCTTAGATAGGATGGACGTAGGGAAGTTGTTTCCATTAGCAGGGGAGACTAGGACGCGGGGGCACAGCCTTAGAATAAAAGGGAGTCACTTTAGAACAGAGATGAGGAGAAATTTCTTCAGCCAGAGAGTGGTAGGTCTGTGGAATTCATTGCCACAGAGGGCTGTGGAGGCCGAGACGTTGAGCGTCTTCAAGACAGAAATTGATAAATTCTTGATTTCTCGAGGAATTAAGGGCTATGGGGAGAGAGCGGGTAAATGGAGTTGAAATAGATAGAACAGTACAGCACAGAACAGGCCCTTCGGCCCACGATGTTGTGCCGAGCTTTATCTGAAACCAAGATCAAGCTATCCCACTCCCTATCATCCTGGTGTGCTCCATGTGCCTATCCAATAACCGCTTAAATGTTCCAAAAGTGTCTGACTCCACTATCACTGCAGGCAGTCCATTCCACACCCCAACCACTCTCTGCGTAAAGAACCTACCTCTGATATCCGTCCTGTATCTCCCACCACGAACCCTATAGTTATGCCCCCTTGTAATAGCTCCATCCACCCGAGGAAATAGTCTTTGAACGTTCACTCTATCTATCCCCTTCATCATTTTATACACCTCTATTAAGTCTCCCCTCAGCCTCCTCCGCTCCAGAGAGAATAGCCCTAGCTCCCTCAACCTTTCCTCATATGACCTACCCTCCAAACCAGGCAGCATCCTGGTAAATCTCCTCTGCACTCCTTCCAGCGCTTCCACATCCTTCCTATAGTGAGGTGACCAGAACTGCACACAATATTCCAAATGTGGTCTCACCAAGGTCCTGTACAGTTGCAGCATAACCCCACGGCTCTTAAACTCCAACCCCCTGTTAATAAAAGCTAACACACTACAGGCCTTCTTCACAGCTCTATCCACTTGAGTGGCAACCTTTAGAGATCTGTGGATATGGACCCCAAGATCTCTCTGTTCCTCCACAGTCTTCAGAACCCTACCTTTGACCCTGTAATCCACATTTAAATTAGTCCTACCAAAATGAATCACCTCACATTTATCAGGGTTAAACTCCATTTGCCATTTTTCAGCCCAGCTTTGCATCCTATCTATGTCTCTTTGCAGCCTACAACAGCCCTCCACCTCATCCACTACTCCACCAATCTTGGTGTCATCAGCAAATTTACTGATCCACCCTTCAGTCCCCTCCTCTAAGTCATTAATAAAAATCACAAAGAGCAGAGGACCAAGCACTGATCCCTGCGGCACACCGCTAGCAACCTGCCTCCAATCCGAAAATTTTCCATCGACCACCACCCTCTGTCTTCGGTCAGACAGCCAGTTGCCTATCCAATCGGCCAACTTTCCCTCTATCCCACACCTCCTCACTTTCATCATAAGCCGACCATGGGGGACCTTATCAAACGCCTTACTAAAATCCATGTATATGACATCAACTGCCCTACCTTCATCAACACACTTAGTTACCTCCTCAAAAAATTCTATCAAATTTGTGAGGCACGACTTGCCCTTCACGAATCCGTGCTGACTATCTCGGATTAATCCGCATCTTTCTAAATGGTCGTAAATCCCATCCCTAAGGACCCTTTCCATCAATTTACCAACCACCGAAGTAAGACTAACCGGTCTATAACTACCAGGGTCATTTCTATTCCCTTTCTTAAACAGAGGAACAACATTCGCCATTCTCCAGTCTTCTGGCACCATCCCCGTGGACAGCGAGGACCCAAACATCAACGCCAAAGGCTCTGCAATCTCATCCCTTGCCTCCCAAAGAATCCTAGGATACATTTCATCAGGCCCAGGGGACTTATCGACCTTCAGTTTATTCAAAACTGCCAAGACATCCTCCCTCCGAACATCTATTTCCTCCAGCCTATTAGCCTGTAACACCTTCTCTTCCTCAAAAACATGGCCCCTCTCCTTGGTGAACACTGAAGAAAAGTATTCATTCATCACCTCGCCTATCTCTACTGACTCCATACACAAGTTCCCACTACTGTCCTTGACCGGCCCTAAGCTCACCCTGGTCATTCTTTTATTCCTCACATAAGAGTAAAAAGCCTTGGGGTTTTCCTTGATCCGACCCGCCAAGGACTTCTCATGTCCCCTCCCAGCTCTCCTCAGCCCCTTTTTCAGCTCATTCCAGCTCCAGAAATTCCTGCTTTAAATCCCCGTCCCTTCTCTTACCTATGTCATTGGTACCAATGTGCACCACGACTTGTGACTGTTTCCCCTCCCCCTTCAGAATCTGGAAAACACGGTCTGAGACATCACGGACCTTGGCATCCGGTAGGCAACATACCATCCGTGAGTCTCTTTTGCTGCCACAGAACCTCCTATCTATCCCTCTAACTAACGAGTCCCCAATAACTATCGCCCTCCCGCTCTCCCCCTTTCCCTCCCGAGCCACAGAGACGGACACAGTGCTGGAGATCCTCTCACTGCGGCTCCCCACTGGTATGTCATCCCCCTCAACCGTATCCAAAGCGGAATACTTGTTACTAAGGGGAACGACCACCGGGGATCCCTGCACGGACTGCTTCCTCCCAGCCCCTCTCACCGTCACCCATCTGTTTTCAATCCTTGGAGTAACTGTATTCCTAAAGCTTGTGTCTATGGCCATCTCTGCGTCCCTGATGATCCTAAGTTCATCCAACTCCAGCTCCAGTTCCCTAACACGGTTTTGGAGGAGCTGCAGATGGGTGCACTTCCCACAGGTGTAATCAGTAGGGACACTGTCGTCGTCCCTCACCTCAAACATAGTGCAAGAGGAACATTGCACTGCCTGCACACCCATCCCCTCTAGATACCTTGCCAGTACCAGGTAGAAAGTGCAAAAATGAATTCAAACTCACCCCTACTCGCCCTTTCTGCCTAAGCCCTGTGAGCCAAAGTCTTATAGCTCACACTCTGCTTCCCACACACTACACTGCCCGCTCCTGACGCTGCCCGCTGTATACTGCAGCCTACCTTTTATACTTCACGCGCTTTAAAAACCCTTCCCAGACTCCTTTGCTGCCCACTTCTAGTTTTCACTTTAAACTTGAAAAACTGCTGTTAAAGTAAAGGCCAAAAAAATACACACACTAGCTGACTAATTAAATAAATAAACAATTCAATTAATCCAATTAATCTCTTACCAGCACTGCTGCTTTTCAATCACCCCTCTCAGCTTGCTCCAGTGGATCAATGAGGGGGAACCTCCCAGGTAACTGACTTTCAAAGTTAAAATAAAAACCCTTCCCAGACTCCTTTGCTGCCCACTTCTAGTTTTCACTTTAAACTTGAAAAACTGCTGTTAAAGTAAAGGCCAAAAAAATACACACACTAGCTGACTAATTAAATAAATAAACAATTCAATTAATCCAATTAATCTCTTACCAGCACTGCTGCTTTTCAATCACCCCTCTCAGCTTGCTCCAGTGGATCAAATGATTGAATGGTGGAGTGGACTCGATGGGCCGAATGGCTTTACTTCCGCTCCTATGTCTTATGGTCTTATGGTCTTAACCCCACAGCTTTCGATTCCCAGCTCGGGTCACTGTCTGTGTGGAGTTTGCACATTCTCCTCGTGTCTGCGTGGGTTTCCTCCGGGTGCTCTGGTTTCCTCCCACAGTCCAAAGATGTGCGGGTTAGGTTGATTGGCCAGGTTAAAAAATTGCCCCTTAGAGTCCTGGGGTGTGTAGGTTAGAGGGATTAGCGGGTAAAATATGTGGGGGTAGGGCCTGGGTGGGATTGTGGTCGGTGCAGACTCGATGGGCCGAATGGCCTCCTTCTGCACTGTAGGGTTTCTATGATTCTACGATTCTATGAGCTCTTAAACTCCAACCCCCTGTTAATAAAAGCTAAAACACTATAGGCCTTCTTCACAGCTCTATCCACTTGAGTGGCAACCTTCAGAGATCTGTGGATATGAACCCCAAGATCTCTCTATTCCTCCACATTCCTCAGAACCCTGCCATTGACCCTGTAATCCGCATTCAAATTTGTCCTACCAAAATGAATCATCTCGCACTTATCAGGGTTAAACTCCATCTGCCATTTTTCGGCCCAGCTCTGCATCTTATCAATGTCTCTTTGCAGCCTACAACAGCCCTCCACCTCATCCACTACTCCACCAATCTTGGTGTCATCAGCAAATTTACTGATCCACCCTTCAGTCCCCTCCTCTAAGTCATTAATAAAAATCACAAAGAGCAGAGGACCAAGCACTGATCCCTGCGGCACACCGCTAGCAACCTGCCTCCAATCCGAAAATTTTCCATCGACCACCACCCTCTGTCTTCGGTCAGACAGCCAGTTGCCTATCCAATCGGCCAACTTTCCCTCTATCCCACACCTCCTCACTTTCATCATAAGCCGACCATGGGGGACCTTATCAAACGCCTTACTAAAATCCATGTATATGACATCAACTGCCCTACCTTCATCAACACACTTAGTTACCTCCTCAAAAAATTCTATCAAATTTGTGAGGCACGACTTGCCCTTCACGAATCCGTGCTGACTATCTCGGATTAATCCGCATCTTTCTAAATGGTCGTAAATCCCATCCCTAAGGACCCTTTCCATCAATTTACCAACCACCGAAGTAAGACTAACCGGTCTATAACTACCAGGGTCATTTCTATTCCCTTTCTTAAACAGAGGAACAACATTCGCCATTCTCCAGTCTTCTGGCACCATCCCCGTGGACAGCGAGGACCCAAACATCAACGCCAAAGGCTCTGCAATCTCATCCCTTGCCTCCCAAAGAATCCTAGGATACATTTCATCAGGCCCAGGGGACTTATCGACCTTCAGTTTATTCAAAACTGCCAAGACATCCTCCCTCCGAACATCTATTTCCTCCAGCCTATTAGCCTGTAACACCTTCTCTTCCTCAAAAACATGGCCCCTCTCCTTGGTGAACACTGAAGAAAAGTATTCATTCATCACCTCGCCTATCTCTACTGACTCCATACACAAGTTCCCACTACTGTCCTTGACCGGCCCTAAGCTCACCCTGGTCATTCTTTTATTCCTCACATAAGAGTAAAAAGCCTTGGGGTTTTCCTTGATCCGACCCGCCAAGGACTTCTCATGTCCCCTCCCAGCTCTCCTCAGCCCCTTTTTCAGCTCATTCCAGCTCCAGAAATTCCTGCTTTAAATCCCCGTCCCTTCTCTTACCTATGTCATTGGTACCAATGTGCACCACGACTTGTGACTGTTTCCCCTCCCCCTTCAGAATCTGGAAAACACGGTCTGAGACATCACGGACCTTGGCATCCGGTAGGCAACATACCATCCGTGAGTCTCTTTTGCTGCCACAGAACCTCCTATCTATCCCTCTAACTAACGAGTCCCCAATAACTATCGCCCTCCCGCTCTCCCCCTTTCCCTCCCGAGCCACAGAGACGGACACAGTGCTGGAGATCCTCTCACTGCGGCTCCCCACTGGTATGTCATCCCCCTCAACCGTATCCAAAGCGGAATACTTGTTACTAAGGGGAACGACCACCGGGGATCCCTGCACGGACTGCTTCCTCCCAGCCCCTCTCACCGTCACCCATCTGTTTTCAATCCTTGGAGTAACTGTATTCCTAAAGCTTGTGTCTATGGCCATCTCTGCGTCCCTGATGATCCTAAGTTCATCCAACTCCAGCTCCAGTTCCCTAACACGGTTTTGGAGGAGCTGCAGATGGGTGCACTTCCCACAGGTGTAATCAGTAGGGACACTGTCGTCGTCCCTCACCTCAAACATAGTGCAAGAGGAACATTGCACTGCCTGCACACCCATCCCCTCTAGATACCTTGCCAGTACCAGGTAGAAAGTGCAAAAATGAATTCAAACTCACCCCTACTCGCCCTTTCTGCCTAAGCCCTGTGAGCCAAAGTCTTATAGCTCACACTCTGCTTCCCACACACTACACTGCCCGCTCCTGACGCTGCCCGCTGTATACTGCAGCCTACCTTTTATACTTCACGCGCTTTAAAAACCCTTCCCAGACTCCTTTGCTGCCCACTTCTAGTTTTCACTTTAAACTTGAAAAACTGCTGTTAAAGTAAAGGCCAAAAAAATACACACACTAGCTGACTAATTAAATAAATAAACAATTCAATTAATCCAATTAATCTCTTACCAGCACTGCTGCTTTTCAATCACCCCTCTCAGCTTGCTCCAGTGGATCAATGAGGGGGAACCTCCCAGGTAACTGACTTTCAAAGTTAAAATAAAAACCCTTCCCAGACTCCTTTGCTGCCCACTTCTAGTTTTCACTTTAAACTTGAAAAACTGCTGTTAAAGTAAAGGCCAAAAAAATACACACACTAGCTGACTAATTAAATAAATAAACAATTCAATTAATCCAATTAATCTCTTACCAGCACTGCTGCTTTTCAATCACCCCTCTCAGCTTGCTCCAGTGGATCAAATGATTGAATGGTGGAGTGGACTCGATGGGCCGAATGGCTTTACTTCCGCTCCTATGTCTTATGGTCTTATGGTCTTAACCCCACAGCTTTCGATTCCCAGCTCGGGTCACTGTCTGTGTGGAGTTTGCACATTCTCCTCGTGTCTGCGTGGGTTTCCTCCGGGTGCTCTGGTTTCCTCCCACAGTCCAAAGATGTGCGGGTTAGGTTGATTGGCCAGGTTAAAAAATTGCCCCTTAGAGTCCTGGGGTGTGTAGGTTAGAGGGATTAGCGGGTAAAATATGTGGGGGTAGGGCCTGGGTGGGATTGTGGTCGGTGCAGACTCGATGGGCCGAATGGCCTCCTTCTGCACTGTAGGGTTTCTATGATTCTACGATTCTATGAGCTCTTAAACTCCAACCCCCTGTTAATAAAAGCTAAAACACTATAGGCCTTCTTCACAGCTCTATCCACTTGAGTGGCAACCTTCAGAGATCTGTGGATATGAACCCCAAGATCTCTCTATTCCTCCACATTCCTCAGAACCCTGCCATTGACCCTGTAATCCGCATTCAAATTTGTCCTACCAAAATGAATCATCTCGCACTTATCAGGGTTAAACTCCATCTGCCATTTTTCGGCCCAGCTCTGCATCTTATCAATGTCTCTTTGCAGCCTACAACAGCCCTCCACCTCATCCACTACTCCACCAATCTTGGTGTCATCAGCAAATTTACTGACCCACCCTTCAGCCCCTTCCTCCAAGTCATTGATAAAAATCACAAATAGCAGAGGACCCAGCACTGATCCCTGTGGTACACCGCTGGTGACTGGTCTCCAGTCTGAAAATTTTCCATCCACCACCACCCTCTGTCTTCAATCAGATAGCCAGTTACTTATCCCATCAGCCAAGTTTCCCTCTATCCCACACCTCTTTACTTTCTTCATGAGCCGACCATGGGGAACCTAATCAAACGCCTTACTAAAATCCATGCATACGACATCAACTGCTCTACCTTCATCTACACACTTAGTTACCTCCTCAAAGAATTCAATCAAATTTGTGAGGTAAGACTTACCCTTCACGAATCCGTGATGACTATCCCGGATTAAGCTGCATCTTTCCAAATGGTCATAAATCCTATCCCTCAGGACCTTTTCCATTAACTTACCGACCACCGGAGTAAGAGTAACTGGCCTATAATTACCAGGATCATTCCTATTTCCTTTCTTGAACAGAGGAACAACATTCGCCACTCTCCAGTCCTCTGGCACTATCCCCATGAACAGTGAGGACCCAAAGATCAAAGCCAAAGGCTCTGCAATCACATCCCTTGCCTCCCAAAGAATCCTAGTATATATCCCATCTGGCCCAGGGGACTTATCGACCCTCAGGTTTTTCAAAATTGCTAATACATCTTCCCTCAGAACATCCACCTCCTCCAGCCTATTGGCCTGTATCACACTCTCATCCTCAAAAACATGGCCCCTCTCCTTGGTGAACTCTGAAGAAAAGTATTCATTCATCGCCTCTCCTATCTCTTCTGACTCCATGCACAAGTTCCCACTACTGTCCTTGACCGGCCCCAACCTCACCCTGGTCATTCTTTTATTCCTCACCTAAGAGTAAAAAGCCGTGGGGTTTTCCTTGATCCGACCCGCCAAGGACTTCTCATGCCCCCTCCTAGCTCTCCTAAGCCCTTTTTTAGCTCATTCCTTGCGACCTTGTAACCCTCAAGCGAACCCTAGATCGCTTGGAGTTATAGATGAGGAGTTCTCAGTTTCTTAGGACAGCACATTCTTGAGCCAACCAAAGAGCAGGCTGTTCCAGAGCTCGTAGTCTGCAATGGAATAGGATTAATTGATAACCTCATAATATAGGTACTCCTGAGGTAGAAGTGATGATAGAATTTCACATTCAATTTGAGGGAGAAAAGAGTGTGTCCAAGACTAAAATTTTTAATTTAAATAAGGGTAATCATGAGGGCATGAAAATGGAGCTAGGTAAAGTGAACTGGCAAATCTGTTTTAGGCATCGATCAACCGATATTCAGTGGCAGATATTTAAGTTTATGTTTATTTATTCGTGTCACAAGTAAGGCTTACATTAACATTGCAATGAAGTTACTGTGAAAATCCCCTAGTCGCCACACTCTGGCACCTGTTCGGGTACACTGAGGGAGAATTTAGCATGGCCAATGTACCTAACCAGCAGGTCTTTCGGACTGTGGGAGGAAATCGGAACACCCGGAGGAAACCCACGCAGACACGGGGAGAACGTGCAGACTGTAAAGAACATCAAAGATTAAGTAAAGGATTGATAAGGAAACTAGAGTACAGAAGAAAGCTAGCGAGGAATATAAAGACAGATAGTGAAAGATATTTAAATAAGAAGAGTTAACAATGTGAGTATTTGTCATTTACAAAGTGCTTCTGAGGAATTGATAATGGAAATCAGGGCTATGGCGGATGAATTAAACAAGTATTTTGTATCAGTCTTCACGAGAGAGAACACACGCAACATCCCAGACATATCTGGAAATCAGGAAATGAAAGGGAGGGACAAGTTCAGAAAAACTACAATCAGCATGTGACTCCAGACCCCCCGCTCCATGGAGGCGAAAGTCCTGTCACCAAGTTACTTTATTTACACCATACATCTGTACACAGCCAGCTCTCCAGTTGCCCCCTGCTGAATGCAGGCTGGGAGTCTGACACACCTGCTTTAAATAGGGAGCATGAGGTTCCCTGATTTAACCATCAATTAAGACTCATCAGGAAGTTCATACTCTAGCAAGCCAACCTCATTAGCCTGGCTGAAGTCATCACAGTGGTTGACTCTTAAATGCCCTCTGAGCCTAGCAAGCCACTCAGTTTAAGGGCAATAGGGATGGGTAACATGGCAGCGATGCCCACATCACATGAATGAACAAAAAAAAACCAGACTGCAGCCCCAGTGATGGAGGGGTAAATAATAAGCCCAGTGACAGGAGAACGCAACATTCCTTCACCCACCCTAGAGAAAATAAACCATCCACTTGTAAAGGAATATAAACATTGAGCGCTGATAGGGGGTTCACTGGAATGACCCCAACACATGACTAAAGTTTGACCTTTAACACTTGTTTTTATTTATTACGTTTGCTGATGTTTTGAAGAAATGTTGGAACATTTGCTGCATTTTATTAAAAACAACTTTCTCTTTGTCATTTGAAAATTAAATATTGTAATTTTCATTTTAAAACTTGACTTTCCCAGTAGCAGCTGGTTACGTACAGGGAGGTTTATTTTTGTAATGAGGAATCCAATCCCATTTTGTTGACTGTGGAGTCATTCCAGCCTCCAGGGTTCCGTTATTGGAAAACTTCAACTCCTGCACATTGCTTCCAAACGCTGATCCCTATCTCACTCGTGGCAATGTGCGGCATGAGCCTTTCCAGTCGGATTGGAAATTCCAACATCAAAATAGAGCATTTAAAACTGAGATCTGAGATATTTATTCTTAAACAAGAATAAATATGCCAGAAGATCACTTCAACCAAGAACTGCCTTAAGACTCTCCAAGCTGCAATAACTTTTCTTCAATTCACAGAAGCATTCTACCTTTGTGGAATTCAATTTACAATCTCATTAAAGCCTCAGCAACACCCAAACCAATTGCCAAAAATCTTCCTAGTTCATGTTGCATTCTCATTCATCCTCCGTTCAAGTTGCTGCTCAATCTTCAACAGCCTCCTGCATATTAAAGCCGTCATTCTTCTCAGCCTCACATCGAAACTGGCGTTTCATCTTTCTCCTTCCCAGCTCACACTCAAATTCTAGGAACATAGGAGTTAGGAGCAGAAGTCGGCAAATTCAGCCCTTTGAGCCTGCTCCGCCATTCAATCAGATCATGGCTGATCTCTTCCTGGTCTCACATCCACCTCCCCACCTGTTCCCCATATCCCCTTACCCCTTTTTTATTAGAAATATATCCATCTCCTTCTTGAAACCATTCAACGATTCAGACTCCACCGCGCTCTGGGGCAGCGAGTTCCACAAATTCACCACCCTCTGCGAGAAGTAGTTCCTCCTCATCTCAGTTTTAAATCTACCGCCTCTCAACCTATACCTGTGACCTCTTGTTCGAGATGGAGGGCATTAGCTATGAGGAGAGATTGGAGAAACTTGGTTTGTTCTCACTGGAGTGACAGAGGTTGAGGGGAGACCTGATAGAAGTCTATAAGATTATGAGAGGCATGGACAGAGAGGATCGTCAGAAGCTTTTTCCCAGGGTGGAAGAGTCAATTAATCGGGGGCATAGGTTTAAGGTGCAAGGGGCAAGGTTTGAAGGAGGTGTACGAGGCAGATTTTTTACACAGAGATTGGTGGGTGCCTGGAACTCGTTGCCAGGGGGAGGTAGTGGAAGTGGATACGGTAGTGACTTTTAAGAGGCGTCTTGACAAGTACATGAATAGGATGGGAATAGAGGGATATGGTCCCTGGAAGGGTTGGGGGTTTTAGTTCAGTCAGGCAGCATGGTCAGTGCAGGCTTGGAGGGCCGAAGGGCCTGTTCCTGTGCTCTAATTTTCTTTGTTCTTTGTTCTTTGCTCTTTGAGATTGCCCCATAGGAGGAAACATTTGGTCTACATTTACTTTATCAATTCCTTTAAAAATGTATATACTTTGATCAGATCCCCTCTCATCCTTCTAAACTCCAGTGAGTACAAGCCCAAACTGTTTAATCTCTCCTCATACGTCAACCCTTTCATCCCCGGAATCAATCTGGTGAACCTCCTCTGAACTGCCTCCAATGCCACCTCATCCTTCCTCAAATAAGGAGACCAAAACTGGACACAATACTCCAGAGGTGATCTCACCAACACCCTGCACAATTGCAACAACACTTCTCTATTTTTATACTCCAGTACCTTTGCAATAAATGCCAAGATTCCATTTGCCTTTTTTATTACATGTTGCACCTGCATACCGACTTTCAGTGATTCATGAACACAGACACCCAGATCCCTCTGCCAAGATGCATTTTGAATCTACTTTCCATTTAGGTAATAATTTGCCTTTCTATTTTTTCTGCCAAAATGGACAACCTCACGCTTATCCACATTAAACTCCATCTGTCAAATTTTGGCCCATTCTCCTAGCCTATCTATATCCATCTGTAAAATCTTTATATCCTCTTCACTGCCTGCATTCCCACCTATTTTAGTATCATCCACAAATTTTGCTATGTGATGTGTGTGTGACAATTGATGTTCCACAAGAATCAGTGTTGGGACCTCTTATTGTTTGTAATATATATATAAATGATTTGGAGGAAAATGTAGGTGGTCTGATTAGTAAATTTACAGATGATACAAAAATTGGCGGAGTAGCGGATAGTGAGGATTGTCAGAGGATACATCAGGATATAAATCAGCTAGAGACCTGGGCCGAAAGATGGCAGATGGAACTTAACCCGGACAAACGCGAGGTGATGCGATTTGGAAGGTCCACTGCAGAAGGAAAGTATACAGTAAATGGTAGAGCCCTTAGAAATATTAGCATACAGAGGGATCTAGGCATGCAGATCCACAGTTCCCTGAAGGTGGCAATTCAGGTGGACAAGGTGGTCAAGAAGGCGTATGGCATGCTGGCCTTCATCGGTCGGGGCGTTGAGTATAGGAATTGGAAAATCATGTTGCAGCTGTATAAGACTTTGGCTCGGCTGCATTTGGAGTATTGTGTACAATTCTGGTCACCACACTACCAGAAGGATGTTGATGCATTGGAAAGGGTGCAGAAGAGATTTACCAGGACGTTGCCTGGTTTGGAGGATCTGGACTATGAAGAAAGGTTGAACAAACTTGGACTGTTTTCATTGGAGCGCGGAGGATAAGGGGGGACCTGATAAAGGTTTACAAGATTATGACAGGCTTGGATAGAGTGGATAGTCAGAGTCTTTTTCCCAGGGTCGAAGGGTCAATTACTCAGGGTCATAGGTTGAAAGTGAGAGGAGAAAGTTTAAAGGATAAGCAAGGGGCAAGTTTTTCACAGAGGTTGGTGAATGCCTGGAACGCGCTGCCGGAGGAGGTGGTGGAAGCAGAATCTATAACAATGTTCAAGAGGCATCTGCATCGATGCATGAATAGGCAGGAAATAGAGGAATATGGACCTTGTAGAGGCAAGAAAATATTAGATTAGAGAGTGTGGTGAACCATCGTTGGTTCACCACTGGGGGTTGTTACAATGTTACTGTTGGGCTAGGGTGTTGTTACTGTGGGGGTTGTACAATGTTGTTGGGTTAGGGTGTTTACCTGTTATAAGAGTTATCTTGGCACATTCCAGTGGGGTCCCGCCTCCGGTGGCGAGGTACAAGACCCCCTGCTCCGGCAGGACCCCTTCAGTCTGAACTGGTGTATTCGTGTTAGTAGTTCCATTGTTACTCTATTAAAGCCTTCAATACCGAAGCCTTGGTTCCACGTGCTTATTGTCGCGCATCAATTTAATAGAGTAACAGAAAACTCACAGCTGTACAACAAGAAAAAAAAACAGAGAGTATGGAACAGATTCTAAAACCGGATCGTCTGACACTGGACCCACGTGCGGTCGGTGCAGCTAACACATTCGACCATTGGTGGAAGTGCTTTGAGGACTACCTGGCAGCCTCGGTAGCTATCACTACAGACAGTGATAAACTCCAGGTCCTCCACGCAAGGGTAAGCGACACGATTTACCTAGCCATTCGTGCAGCTCCCACTTACCTGGGTGCCGTTGAGTTCCTAAAAAAAAGATACACGAAGCCACCCAACGAGATACATGCTCGTTACCTCCTCGCTACACGACGTCGGCAGTCGGGCGAAACCATGGAGGACTATGCCAATGAGCTCCTGCAGCTTGCCAGGGGTTGCGACTGCAAGGACGTATCAGCCGAACAGTATATGTACGACCTCGCCCGAGACGCGTTCGTAGCAGGGGTAGGGTCCTCGTACATCAGGCTTAAATTGCTGGAAAAGGGGAAACTCGACTTGACCCAAGCAATGGAGATGGCCGTGATGCTGGAAGCGGCGTCGAAGAGCTTGGCGCTGTACCCCGAGGACCACGTGCAGTCAACGTGGTTGGAGCAAGCTCAGCTCCCTCCTCGCCCCGCTAACCCGCGCTCCCAGATCGATTCGACGATGGCGGCAGCTCCAGGTGGCCAGCTATGCTATTTTTGTGGTGGGGCCAAGCATCCACGGCAACAGTGTCCGGCAAGAACGGCAATCTGCAGCCAGTGCAGTAAAAAAGGCCACTACGGCAAAGTCTGCAGGTCCAAACCTAAAAACGGCAGTGCAGCTTGTAACCCTCCAGAACGGAGACAATCTCCTTCGGCGTCGCAGTACCCACGAGGTCCGACCACGTGCGATCCCAGGACGGCGCCATCGTGGCTGACAGAGGAGGAGGAAGACCACCAGGAGTCGCTGCGCTTGGCGCCCTCGCCCACGTGCGATTCATGGGGGCGGCCATCATGGTCCACGACGACTAGGAGCGACCAGCAGGGGTCCTCAGCATCCACATCGGCAGCATGCAGTGACGCCCAGGGGCCAACGGTGGCGTCGATCTCCCTGGATCAGACCAGGCACTACAGACTTGAACATTCTATGATGGATATAAAGGTTAGTGGTAGAACTGTGAATTGTCTGTTTGACAGTGGAAGCACCGAAAGTTTCATACACCCTGAAACTGCTAAAAGGTGTGGACTCCGGGTTCTCCCTGCCAAACAGACAATTTCCATGGCATCACGGTCCCGGTCTGTACCGATCCAAGGACGATGTATGGTAACTCTTGAGGTACAGGGCACAATTTACGAGCAATACAGGCTCCTTGTGTTACCTCACCTTTGCGCGCCAATTCTCCTCGGACTAAACTTTATGGTCCACATGAAGAGTGTGATCCTACAGTACGGTGGGCCACTCCCTTCACTGGCAGTAGGGAATCAGCCGCAGCCTCCAAATTGCCCAAAGCGCCCCGCATGCAATCTATCCACCCTGAAGATCACGACACCATCCCTTTTTAAAAATCTGGTACCTGGCTGCAAGCCCATCGCTACTAAAAGTAGGCGTTACAGCGCTGAGGACCGGATCTTTATTAGATCTGAGGTTCAGCGGCTCCTCAAGGAAGGGATCATACAGGCCAGTGCTAGTCCGTGGAGAGCGCAGGTCGTGGTAGTCAAAAGCGGGAACAAACCTCGGATGGTCATCGACTATAGTCAGACCATTAATCGTTATACGCAGCTGGATGCGTATCCTCTCCCGCGCATTTCTGATATGGTCAATCAGATTGCGCAGTACCGAGTGTTTTCTACCATAGACCTTAAGTCCGCCTACCATCAACTCCCCATCCGCCCAGAGGACCGACAATATACGGCTTTTGAGGCGGATGGTCGTCTATACCAATTCCTCAGGGTTCCATTTGGTGTCACCAATGGGGTCTCGGTCTTCCAGCGTGCTATGGACCGAATGGTGGACCAGAACGGGTTGCGGGCTACCTTCCCGTACCTGGATAACGTCACCATCTGCGGCCATGACCAGCAGGACCACGACACGAATCTCCAACACTTTCTGCGCACTGCATCTCGCCTGAATCTGACCTATAACAGGGAGAAGTGCGTATTCCGTACGCGTAAGTTAGCCATCCTCGGATACGTGGTGGAAAACGGGGTCATTGGCCCTGATCCAGACCGTATGCGCCCACTCACTGAACTTCCCTTGCCCGCTAGCACGAAAGCACTGAGGAGATGCCTCGGGTTCTTTTCGTATTATGCACAGTGGGTCCCCAACTACGCGGACAAAGCTCATCCGCTCATTAAGTCCACGACCTTCCCACTTACGCCGGAGGCCCAATTGGCCTTCAAGGTTTTGAAGAGCGACATCTCGAAAGCCACGATGCACGCGGTGGATGAATCCATTCCTTTCCAGGTGGAGAGTGATGCATCTGATTTCGCCCTAGCCGCCACACTAAACCAGGCAGGCAGGCCCGTCGCGTTCCCGCGGTGGATGAATCCATTCCTTTCCAGGTGGAGAGTGATGCATCTGATTTCGCCCTAGCCGCCACACTAAACCAGGCAGGCAGGCCCGTCGCGTTCTTTTCCCGCACCCTTCAAGGCCCAGAAATTCGGCACTCAGCGGTGGAGAAGGAGGCTCAGGCCATTGTGGAGGCAGTCAGACACTGGCGCCATTACCTGGCAGGGAAGCGGTTCACCCTGATCACGGATCAACGATCCGTGGCGTTTATGTTCAGTAACACGCAGAGGGGCAAGATCAAGAACGATAAGATCTTGCGGTGGAGAATTGAGCTCTCCACCTATAATTACGATAGTATGTATCGTCCAGGGAAGCTCAATGAGCCCTCGGATGCCCTCTCACGCGGAACATGCGCCATCATGCAGGAGGACCGCTTGAAGGCTCTCCACAATGATCTGTGTCATCCTGGAGTCACCAGACTCTACCACTTCGTCAAAGCCCGCAACCTGCCTTACTCGGTGGAGGATGTCAGGTCAGTGACTAGAAGCTGTCGGATTTGCGCAGAATGCAAACCACACTTTTATCGACCAGACCGGGCACAATTGGTCAAGGCCACTCGCCCTTTTGAGAGGCTGAGTGTGGATTTTAAGGGCCCCCTTCCCTCAACGGACCGGAATGTCTATTTCCTCAACATAATCGACGAGTATTCCCGGTTTCCGTTTGTTGTCCCCTGTGCGGACACGTCGACTGCCACCGTCATCAAGGCTTTCAGTGAACTTTTTACCCTGTTCGGGTACCCCTGCTACATTCATAGCGACAGGGGCTCGTCGTTCATGAGCAACGACTTGAGGCAATTCCTGCTCTCATTCGGGATTGCCTCTAGTAGAACCACGAGCTACAACCCTAGGGGTAACGGACAGGTGGAAAGGGAGAATGCTACAGTCTGGAAGGCTGTCCTACTGGCACTGAAATCCAGGGGCCTTCCAGTCTCCCGTTGGCAGGAGGTCCTTCCAAATGCGCTCCATTCTATCCGCTCCCTCCTGTGTACGGCAACCAATGCTACTCCCCACGAGAGGATGTTCTCATTCCCTCGGAAGTCGTCCTCGGGAACCTCATTGCCAGCCTGGTTGACGTACCCAGGACCCGTCCTTCTGCGGCGACATGTGAGGGCTCGCAAGTCCGACCCCTTGGTCGAACCGGTCCAACTCCTCCACGCCAACCCTCAGTATGCCTATGTGGCATATCCTGACGGGCGAGAGGACACTGTCTCCATTAGAGACCTGGCGCCCGCAGGGGACGTAGCAACTCCTGTCGCTCCTATTCCCCCAGTCACGAATCCACTACTCCTCATTGCTTCCCCAGACGTGGCGCGGTCAGCACCGGGACCAGTGCATAACACTTTTACTCCCATGTACAGCTTGCCTGAGACTCGGAGATCGGCGCCACCATCATCACCACCACCACTACCACCAAACGTTCCAGGATCCCCTGCACCATCGCCTCACCAGGGCCGGCCGGCCCGGGAGTCCTTGAGGGGACAGCCAGACGTTGCTTTGGAAAGAGCGCCACCACAAGCACCTGCTCCGGTTTCGCAACCGGTGTTGAGGAGATCGCAGCGTCGGTGCGGTCCTCCAGACCGTCTGGACTTGTGAATCCTGTGATTTGTCTGTTTATATGACCTGTTTTTCGTGCACCCCGCCACCTTTTGTTCTTAAAGGAGGGGTGAATGTGGTGAACCATCGTTGGTTCACCACTGGGGGTTGTTACTATGTTACTGTTGGGCTAGGGTGTTGTTACTGTGGGGGTTGTACAATGTTGTTGGGTTAGGGTGTTTACCTGTTATAAGAGTTATCTTGGCACATTCCAGTGGGGTCCCGCCTCCGGTGGCGAGGTATAAGACCCCCTGCTCCGGCAGGACCCCTTCAGTCTGAACTGGTGTATTCGTGTTAGTAGTTCCATTGTTACTCTATTAAAGCCTTCAATACCGAAGCCTTGGTTCCACGTGCTTATTGTCGCGCATCAGAGAGGCACAAATTTGATGGGCCAAAGGGCTTGTTCCTGCTCTGTACTTTTCTTTGTTCTTTGTTCTTCTGTCCCTGCTTGTAGATAATTTATATAGATTGTAAACAGTTGAGGTTTGAGGACTGACCTGCAAGTTCTGTATTTCCGCAGTAAACATCGGTGCTCTTCTTCTGCTCTGGTCTCAAGAAACTGCTCCTAAATTAAACCTGTTTTTCTCCATCAAAGCACCATACCTTCCTACCTGTCACCCTGAGGTTTTGCATTAAGTTTTCCTCTCCTTCCCCGCTTCAGTAAAACAACACTGTTATAAAAATGTGCTATCTGGAATCCAATTTGCAACATCATCAACTTTTTGAAAAGAACATGTTGTGCTGAGCAAGGGACACTGGTCTGCAGCGACTACGAAACTACATTTGTGAAGGCCACGAGACACATTATGGGGACACAGAGTCTATGGGTCTCTCAGAGACAATGGCCAAGATAAGCTCCAGATTGAAACCAGAGAAAACGGTCAGGTGACCCAGCCACTTGGTGTAAAATACAATGGATTGAATGAACAGAGACTTCCACAGGAATAGTTGGGGCAACAGCCTTACCCCAACCACTCTCTTTCTCTCTCTCTGAATGCCTATCGACAAAGCTGATTGAGTCCTATTCGTGTTTTGAAAACCCAACAGAAGACCTCATTGCTGCAAACCGAGAGTTCTTAAGGGAAGATTCCAACTCAATACCTGTCTTCAAATCAAACATAATGTGGAGATGCCGGCGTTGGACTGGGGTAAGCACAGTAAGAAGTCTCACAAATCCATGTTAAGTTGGTAGCACAAGCCACTAGCTTTCGGAGCACTGCCCCTTCATCAGGTGACTCACCTGATGAAGGAGCAGCGCTCTGAAAGCCTGTGGCTTGTGCTACCAAATAAACCTGTTGGACTTTAACCAGGTGTTGTGAGACTTCTTACAGTTCAAATCAAACAGCCATGACTGCAGAGTGGCTGCATCAGTGAAAAACCCCATTAACAGCAGCTACTGTGGAAAGTGGCTCTCTGACAGTAAACTAGCATTAGGACAATCTGTGATCAATTTTACTGACTCTTCCTTTTCTCATGTGGTCGAGGTTTATCATCTGCTCCTTTGTAAGTTTTATCTCCTTTTGTGTGTGTTCTTTTGCATTAGTGGAAGGTTGGATATAGTTATACATTTTAAAGCCTTTTGGTAATAGTCTCAGTATCTTTACTCATGATAAAACTAACTCCTTATTTGTGAACTCAGAGAATTTGGCTGGCTTCATTCTTATACTGAGCTATATATAGTTAAGTACACACTGAGTTGGCAATATCACATTTCAAACTCTGTTCCATCCAAACAGAGGTGACAGGCCACCCCTCCTCACCTGCTCCGTTTCCTTCTTCCTGACAAATTACTACTTCCTGTTACACTGCCAAGCACCACTTCCAGCTCCTTCCCCACAGCTGCAGCTTCTGTCCCAGTGCTGGCGTTTCCCATGATAAATGATTCCAGCTGCAGTGTGTTGTACATTAGGTTTACTAATGGGAAGGTGTCCAGTTTGCTCAGCACTTCATCTGTGAACACATCCAAATGGAGTGGAACCTGAAACACTGGCTCCATCAGGGATGGCTGCCTCAGATACTATGAAGAATTACATCCTGATCCTTGACTGATATGTAACTTTAACAACAATGAAACTATGTCCTTGTCTTGCTGCCGAGACATAGCCGACAGAATTGTTTCAGAATCATAGAGTTGTTACTGTGCAGAAGGAGACCATTTGGCCCATCATGTCTGTACTGGCTCTCCAAACGAGCATCATGACTTAGTGCCATTCCCCTGCCTTTTCCCCGTACCCCTGCACATTGTTTCCATTTAAATAATCATCTAACGTCCTCTTGAATGCTTTTATTGAGCCTGCCACCACCACACTTCCACGCAGCACATTCCAAACCCCAACCACTCCCTGTGTGAAAAAGATTTTCTCACATCACATTTGTTTCTTTTGTAAATCACTTTAATTTGCGCCTCCTTGTTTATAATCCTTTTCCAAGCAGGAACAGTTTCTCCCCATCTACTCTGTCTAGTCCCCTCATGATTTTGAGCATCTCTATCAAATCTCCTCTTAGCCTTCTTCTCTCCAAGGGGAACAGTCCCAACCCCTCCAATCTGTCCTCATAACTGAAGTTTCTCATCCCTGGAACCATTCTTGTAAACCTTGTCCACACTCTCTCCAATGCCTTCACATCCTTCCCATACTGTGGCACCCAGAACTGTACACAATATTCCAGCTGAGGACTAACTTGTGTCTTGTATAAATTCAGGATAACCTCCTTGTTCTTGTACTCTGTGACCCTATCATTAAAGACCTAGGATACTTTTGCTCCCTCCACCTGTCTTGCCATCTTTAATTACTTATACACACAAATCAGTGTTCATTTTTTAACTGGTTCATTTACTAATCAACCTTTCAAAAAATATTTTTCTGAGACCCTTCATTTTGAAGTACTTGCTCTTTGGGAATTGGCTCATTCCTCTTTTTGTATTCCTCCAGGGCTGCGACAGCCCCTCATACTCTGTGGGCTGCTGTTGAATACAATACTTGGAGCAGCTTTATAGAAACAGGCCATTCGGCCCAACTGCTGTGTGCTGGTGTTTATACTCCACATGAGCCTCCTCCTGCCCCACTTCATCGAAACCAAATCCACTTGGGAACGATGCAGCTTCAGCCGTTTGCTGATAATGGAACTCAGTTTACTTTATTGTACAATACCATCCTGTTCATCTTGTACATTGCCACCTCACAGAGCAGAAACATGAGACTGGAAAATTCTCAGTGTCAGATCTTACACCGGCAGGATTTCTGGGGAAAGTGGTGTGAGAATTGAAAGTGGAGCTTGACACATGTTTTAAATTTCTCTGTGGTTTGGTCCATATAGCATTCAGTACGAACAATCTTCCATGTGCTAATGCACACAATATGAGTGTAACCACAGTCAGTCTATTAGTAGCAGCCTAACTGGTGGTTAATGTGAGGGGGAGAGAGTTTTGAAACTTATTTTCATGTTGCTGCCTAGGCCAACATTTATTGCCCATCCCTAATTGCCCTTGAGAATGTGGTGGTGAGCTGCTTTCTTGAGCCGCTGCAGTCTATGTGAGGTAGGTAGACCCACACCATCCAGGATACAGCAGCCCTCCAGATTGGCTTCCCATCCATCACCACATTAGACACTCACTCCCACCACCCGATGCACAGTAGCAGTCGTGGGTACCATCTGTTGTTTGTTGTTTATATAAATGATCTGGAGGAAAATGTAGGGGGTCTAATTAGTAAGCTTGCGGATGACATGAAGATTGGTGGAGTTGCTAATAGTGCCGGAAACTGTCAGAGGGTACAAAAGTATAGAGATAGATTGGAGACTCGGGCACAGAAATGGCAGGTGGAGTTTAATCCGGACAAATGCAAGGTGATGCATTTTGGAGGATCAAATTTAGGTGTGAACTATACTGTAAATGGCAGAACCCTTCGGAACATTAACATACAGAGGGATCTGGGTGTGCAGGTCCACAGTTCCCTAAAAATGGCAACACAGGTGGCCAAGGTGATTAAGAAGGCATGTGGCATACTTGTCTTCATCATTCTGGGCACTGAGTACAAAAGTTGGGAAATCATGTTGCAGCTATATAAAGCCTTGATTAGGCCACATTTGGAGTATGGTGTGCTGTTCTAGTCACCACACTACCAGAAGGACACGGAAGCTTTGGAGAGAGTGTGAGGAAGGTTCACCAGGATGTTGCCTGGTCTCGAGAGGTTGAATAAACTAGGATTGTGTTCACTGGAACGACGGAGGCTGAGGGGAGACCTGATAGAAGTCTACAAAATTATGGGAGGCATCGACAAGGTGGATAGTCAAAGGCTTTTTTCCCCAGGGTGGAAGTGTCAATTACAAGAGGGCACAGGTTCAAGATGAGAGGGGGAAAGTTTAAGGGAGATGTGTGGGGGAAGGTTTTCATGTAGAGAGTGGTGGGTGCCTGGAACGTGCTGCCAGAGGAGGTGGTGGAAGCAGGCACATTAACAACACGTAAGAGGCATCTGGATGGGTACGTGAATAAGGAGGGAACAGAGGGATATGGACCGAGTAAGGGCAGGAGGTTTTTTAGTTTAGTTAGGGCATCATGATTGACATGGACTTGGAGGGCCGAAGGGCCTGTTCCTGTGCTGTACTTTTCTTTTTCCTTTGTTCTTTGTTCTTATATCCCTTGATCCCTTTAGCCTCAAGAGCTATATCTAATTCTTTCTTGAAATCAGACGTTTTTCCCCCAACTATTTTCTGTGGCAGTGAATTCCACACATTCACCACCCTCTGGGTGAAGAAGTTTCTCCTCACCTCAGTTCTAAAAGGTTTACCCCTTATCCTCAAACTATGACCCTTAGTTCTGGACACTGCCACCATCGGGAACATTTTTTTCTGAATATACCCTGTCTCATTGAGTTAGAATTTTTTATGTTTCGATAAGATCCGCTCTCACTCAGACCTGCCATCCCAGGAATCAGCCTGGTAAACTTTGGCTGTACTCCCTTTACAGCAAAACATCCTTCCTCAGATAAGGAAACCAAAACTGCAATTTATTGCCATAAGACAATGCATCTCAAAGCCAATTGTTGGAAGCTGAATGGTAAATCGGGGGCAGTAAAAAGAACGCTTGATGAGTTCTCAGAAGAGACTGTACCAGGAACCGGATGTTAAAACACTGTCACTGATGCAAGGGGCAGAGATTTCCACAGGGAAACTGCACCAGAAAGTGAAATTGTGGGAAACTCATTGCTTCTAATATTTCTTATGGTGGGAATGAGTAGAACTGAAGATGTTTATGGGGTGAATTTTACCGTCCCGCCAACCATAGAAATCGGAGTGGGCAAGGGGTGGATCATGGCAAGGTCTGCCAAGTTCTGGTCACCCTGTTATAGAAAGGATATTATTAAACCAGAAAGAGTGCAGAAAAGATTTACTAGGATGCTACTGGGACTTGATGGTTTGCGTTGTAAGGAGAGGCTGGACAGACTGGGACTTTTTCTCTGGAGCGTAGAAGGCTGAGGGGTGATCTTATAGAGGTCTATAAAATAATGAGGGGCATAGATCAGCTAGATAGTCAATATCTTTTCCTAAAGGTAGGGGAGTCTAAAACTAGAGGGCATAGGTTTAAGGTGAGAGGGGAGAGATACAAAAGTGTCCAGAGGGGCAATTTTTTCATCCAGAGGGTGGTGAGTGTCTGGAACAAGCTGCCAGAGGTAGTAGTAGAGGCAGGTGCAATTTTGTCTTTTAAAAAGCATCTAGATAGTTACCTGGGAACGATGGGTATAGAGGGATATGGGCCAAATGTGGGCAATTGGGATGAGCTATGGGGTTTAAAAAAAAGGCGGCATGGACAAATTGGGCCGAAGGGCCTGTTTCCATGCTGTAAACCTATATGACTCTATGACCTTGGGCAGGATTTTATGATTTTGGGACGATCGCCGCTGTAAAATCCTGCCCTATATTTCCCATTTAAGATACTGAATCTTTTGAAAAAGCAGCTATCAGTGGCCTGGTCCTGGATCTTTCCACTCATCTTTACTGTTCTGTTGTTCAGTTTCTATCAGATTAATTCTGACATTCCAGTGAGTCTGGTCCTTTAAAGGAGAACATTGTAAAGGGATGACATGCTTGTCTAATTAATAATTCCTTGTAAAAAAATTACATTTCTTTCTTTGCCAGCGATGAAAAGAATATTTAATCTTGAAAGTTTTACATGACTGAAGATCACGATAACGTTGTGATTCATTGACAGACCATTTCAGCAATGTACAGAAAAGAGCAAACGTGGTTACTGTGTGACATTAGCTCTCTTTAGTACTTACAGCATTATGACTAAATGAAGTCAAATACCTTTTTAATCTAAGCTGCCAATCTTCTGCGGTAAAGAATGGGTTTTACTAGTTTCATGTAGAGTGAATCTGGTGAATTATATTGTCCTGAGAGTTTTGTATTCTTTATCCAAAGTGAAACATTGATGTACTGATAATTGGGGAAAAGAATTATCTCAGATATTAGGATAGAATGTATATTCAATATGAAATATTTCTGACATTATGTTGAAGGTCAACTCTTCTTTTAAATCATGTTTTCAATTTTGACTGAGGTTATTATAGAATTACAGAAAGAAACTATTTGGCCCATTGTCAGCAATTTCAGAAATAAACCCAGTTAGTCCCAATCTCTGCACTTTCTCGGCAATTTCTTTCTCCTTCAAATCTTTATCAAATTCCCTTTTGCATTTCACTAACTCTTTCCACCAGCAGACTGAGTTCCAAATCCTAACTGCTTGTTGCATAAAATATATTTTCCTCAAGTCCTTTCCTCAATCATCTTAGACTGTGCGCTTTGGTTATCCACCCTTCAGTGACTGGAATCAGTTATTTTAGCTGATCGGAATGGCAAAATGATTGGGATTTTCCTGTCTCGCCCACAGTGGGCATTGTCGTGGGGGGGGGGGTACATTTGGAGAGTAGCCAGATTTCATCTGACTTCTGGTTGCCTTCCAAATGTTGCCATCTCACCTGTGACAGTGCCCAACTGTGACAGTGCCCAACTGTGACAGTGCCCAATTGTGACAGTGCCCACCTGCGATAGTGCCTGATTACGACAGTACCCAATTGTGACAGTGCCCATTTGCAACAATGCCCACCTACAACAATGCATGACTGCGACAGTGCCCAATTGTGGCAGTGCCTATCTGCGACAGTACCTGTCTGCAACAGTGCCCACCTGCAACAGTACCTGTCTGCGACAGTGCCCTTCTGTGACAGTGCCCACCTGTGATAATGCATGATTGCGACAGTATCCAATTGTGACAGTGCCCATTTGCAACAATGCCCACCTACGACAATGCATGACTGCGACAGTGCCCAATTGTGACAGTACCCACCTGCGACAGTACCCATCTGCTACAGTGCCCACCTGTGACAGTGCCCACCTGCAACAGTGCCCACCTGTGATAGTGCCCACCTGTGATAGTGCCTGATTACGACGGTACCCAATCGTGACAGTGCCCATTTGCAACAGTGCCCAGCTATGACAGTATCTGTCTACAACAGTGTCCCATTGTGACAATGCCCACCTGTGATAATGCCCGATTCTGACAGTGCCCACCTGTATTTACCAACGACTTGCTTTGCGATCAAATGTCAGTCATTAAGAACAAATGCTCAATAATTTTCCTGGGTGTACAGAACTCACCTACTCTAGAAGGTCTTCGTGAAAATGTGAATCTTGAATCATATGCCAATATAAACCCCTTTATGATTCTCCTCAATCTCATTTTTTGTCAAGGAATGGATAATTTTGTGGGAAATGGCAATCTGACTGCAGTTTGTTTCAGGACTGAAACATTGCACCCAAGATTCATAAAACAGCGACTAATGTTAATCTTCTATTGTACGGAGTTCCAAGCTGACATTTAATTGCCATCCATGATAGTTCGGTACAACAACTCGTATTTATGCAGTACCTCTGATGTTCAGAAATTATATCCCCACAATGCACAAATAGGTACTGTGACAGTGGATGATCTGAGATGGAAGGAATTGGGGATAGTGACCAAAGCTCGATTAAGGAGATGTTCTGGAATTGTCCGGCTTTCTGGACAATGTTATGTGTAAAAATTAGTTGTAATCTCCAGTCCCAACAGAACATGTTCCCCAAAATGGGAAGACATTTATGTAAGAAGTGAGGAAAGATAACAATGCTTGGTTCCTAAGAATTCCAGAGTGTTATTGTTTTCATATCTTGGCAATGGCTTCACTGAAAAGCTTTTGCAATAAATGCCCCATGGAGGGCAATACAACAATATTGATAAAAGACATTGTGGTCAAGGAGTATGTTGGCAGGAAAATGATGAAAACAGCATTTTTATTACCGCACAAGGATGCAGAGAAATAAAACAAAACCTGAAAATTATTTGAATGAGATTGATGAACCAATCTTTTAGTGAGTATCTGCATTTGTGCGTGTCTGGGATGTTTCACTGTTAGTCAGCCTCTACCTTGTTCGACATTTATCTCCATATAAAAAACAAAACTCAGCTTGGAAAGACCCATTGAAAGTAATGACTAGTCTTGGTGGACGGACCTGATTGCTCTATAACTATTTTGAGTTGGTGCACATTTTATGCAGAGATCACTGGCAGATGCTTCCAGAAACCCCATGCGGATATTTGTTCCACGTGCTGATATTGTCCATTCAGCAAATCACAGAGATAGCAAAGTAATGTATAAATATGAAATGGGATATGTATTTTATCAAAGACTGGTTTGGGTTCAAACTGATTTGTGAATTGCAGAGAGCACATGTACTAGTGTTCTGCAAGGAACACTGAACATTAAACGTTGACATGACGATGTGAGATGTTTCTGTGCAAATTGGTGTACCCTATCTACCGTTCACACGAAAGCTGTACCATGTGGAGAAGTGACTTCTCATGACAGTTCCTCAGATGGTTGATTTCAATTGAAAATTTGCAATTTACAAGCAAAAATAACTGGATGCTGCCTCACTGTGGTATTAACCTGTGGTAGCATGCCCCTTTAAGGGGTGTGTTATTGTTGGGGGCAACATGACCCATCGGGCCAATCACAGTGAAGCATGCGAAACAAGAGCGAGAGCAGGGGCTTTCTGGCAGTGGGAGTCCAGGAGTCACAGAGTTGGGAAGCATTCTTATCTCTGTCTCGTATAGAGTTATTTTCCCCCAAATAACCCCCTGTTTGTTTATCTACCTTGTTGGTCATCAGTTGCTCACAGCTATTACACAATCCAAACCAACCAGCTGAGCCATCAGTCTGCGTATAGGATATCTTGTGCATTCCAATACAACTCCAACTAATAATGGCTCTAACACTGAGAGCGGTGTTAAAAACCATGTTACAACATTAATGTAACTTTGCCAGTTTAGTGAAGGCATTAATCCCTGAACGTCAAATGAGGCGCTCCCTTTGTTAAAACGGACAGAAAAATCCCACAGGAATGTTTCTGTGTTAAATACATGTCACACTATATTATACCATCATTTTTATTTTAATTGGTTCAGTTATTTTGCATGTTTTATCTTTTCTTCAGAGAAAGAAGCTGATGTTCACTTTCAATTTCCCTTCCCAGGAAATCATTGTTTGATGGACTGCCCAAAAGAGTCCATTTTCTGTAAGATGAGGTTCCCATTACCAAGGAGGAGAACTCGTGCTACAAATAACGCATTACACAGACACCCAGGACAGAGAGAAAAGCACGCCAGTCAGCTTTGAGAGATAGTTGGATGCTTTTTTTTAAAAAAAACAACATTTTTAACTTTTTTTCTAACAGATAGTCATTATGGTGAAGATCATATCATCACTACCTGTCATGTGATTGGTCTAATAACTCTAGCAGGTGGTCGGAAGAAATCTCCAAGTAAAGGAAAGCGTGGCACAGTATTACAAAAAGATTCAATAATCACAACATCAAATGCTTCAATATTCTTCTCGGATTGTATTTCAGGATTAGAAGTTTTATTTGAGTGAACCAGGATAATATGGTTTTAGTAATCTAAGTTTTGAAAGTAGTGACTTTTTCTCCATCTGTTTTTATTTCCTTTCATGTATTCATCAATTATATTTAAATCATGTTAAACTTTCTCGAAAGAGCTTACCATCAGAGCAATTGAAAGACATATTGGTTTCATGACCACACAGAGCATTGTTTTGGTGGTGAATATTGGACACACAATGCTGAGACAGACTTGGCTATAACAGGGCATCTATCATCATCTGCTTAATGACACTTATCCCGTTGGCTCCAGAAATGTTGTCCATCAAGTTGCATGAAGTGTGAGCTAAAAATGATGCAGTACCTGTGAATCTCCTCAACCAATGAAGAATAAAGTTTGGGAAATCACAGAAGAGGGGCTGAGGAGAGAATGAAAGGGAGTGAATGCAATGTTAATGTTCAACAATGGAAATACAGAGAGGGAGAGAAAGCCTGGATTATGAGAGAGAGAGAAAAGACAGAAAAAAACTAAAAGTTTGGCATTTTAAAAACCTCTTAAAACAATTCACAGGCTGAATGAAAGCGATTTTAAATATATAATTGTTAATTTTTGGTGGCAGAGAAGTTGATTGGCAATCACTATCATTCGTCATATCATGAAAATAATGCTTGTGTTTGGTGGCACGGTGGCACAGTGGTTAGCATTGCTGCCTCACAGCGCCAGGGAACCTGGGTTCCAATCCTATCTCAGGTGACTGTGTGAAGTTTGTACTCCCCATGTCTGCGTGGGTTTCCTCCCACACTCCAATGGCGTGTGGGTTGGGTTGATTGGCCATGTTAAATTGCCCCTTAGTGTCAGGGGGATTATCAGGGTTATAGGGATAGAGCCTGGGTAGGATTGTGGTCAGTGCAGACTCGATGGGCCAAATGACCTCCTTCTGCACTCAGCGTGCCTGCCTGCACCACCCTACTTGGCAGCGCATTCCAGGCCCCCACCACCCTCTGTGTAAAAAACGTCCCTCTGATGTCTGAGTTATACTTCGCCCCTCTCAGCTTGAGCCCGTGACCCCTCGTGATCGTCACCTCCGACCTGGGAAAAAGCTTCCCACTGTTCACCCTATCTATACCCTTCATAATCTTGTATACCTCTATTAGATCTCCCCTCATTCTCCGTCTTTCCAAGGAGAACAACCCCAGTCTACCCAATCTCTCCTCATAGCTAAGACCCTCCATACCAGGCAACATCCTGGTAAACCTTCTCTGCACTCTCTCCAATGCCTCCACGTCCTTCTGGTAGTGCGGCGACCAGAACTGGACACAGTACTCCAAATGTGGCCTAACCAGCGTTCTATACAGCTGCATCATCAGACTCCAGCTTTTATACTCTATACCCCGTCCTATAAAGGCAAGCATACCATATGCCTTCTTCACCACCTTCTCCACCTGTGTTGCCACCTTCAAGGATTTGTGGACTTGCACACCGAGGTCCCTCTGTGTTTCTATACTCCTGATGACTCTGCCATTTATTGTATAACTCCTCCCTACATTATTTCTTCCAAAATGCATCACTTCGCATTTATCCGGATTAAACTCCATCTGCCACCTCTCCGTCCAATTTTCCAGCCTATCTATATCCTGCTGTATTGCCTGACAATGCTCTTCACGATCCGCAATTCCAGCCATCTTCGTGTCATCCGCAAACTTGCTGATAACACCAGTTACACCTTCTTCCAAATCATTTATATATATCACAAATAGCAGAGGTCCCAGTACAGAGCCCTGCGGAACACCACTGGTCACAGACCTCCAGCCGGAAAAAGACCCTTCGACCACTACCCTCTGTCTCCTATGGCCAAGCCAGTTCTCCACCCATCTAGCCACTTCTCCTTGTATCCCATGAGCCTTAACCTTCTTAACCAACCTGCCATGTGGGACTTTGTCAAATGCCTTACTGAAATCCATATAGACGACATCCACGGCCCTTCCTTCATCGACTGTTTTTGTCACTTCCTCAAAAAACTCCACCAAATTTGTAAGGCACGACCTCCCTCTTACAAACCATGCTGTCTGTCACTAATGAGATTGTTTCGTTCTAAATGCACATACATCCTGTCTCTAAGAATCCTCTCCAACAACTTCCCTACCACGGACGTCAAGCTCACCGGCCTATAATTTCCTGGGTTATCCCTGGTACCCTTCTTAAACAACGGGACCACATTCGCTATCCTCCAATCCTCAGGGACCTCACCCGTGTCCAAAGAAGCGACAAAGATTTCCGTCAGAGGCCCAGCAATTTCACCTCTCGTCTCCCTGAGCAGTCGAGGAAAGATGCCATCAGGCCCTGGGGCTTTGTCAGTTTTAATGTTCCCTAAAAAACCTAACACTTCCTCTCTTGTAATGGAGATTTTCTCTAACGGGTCAACACCTCCCTCCGAGACACTCCCGGTTAACACGCCCCTCTCCTTTGTGAATACCGATGCAAAGTATTCATTTAGGATCTCCCCTATTCCCTTGGGTTCTAAGCATAATTCTCCTCCTTTGTCCCTGAGAGGTCTGATTTTCTCCCTGACAACTCTTTTGTTCCTAACGTATGAATAGAATGCCTTAGGATTCTCCTTAATCCTGCCTGCCAAGAACATCTCGTGACCTCTTTTTGCCCTTCTAACTCCCCGTTTGAGATCTTTCCTACTCTCTCTGTATTCCTCCAGAGCTCCATCTGTTTTCAGTTGCCTGGACTTAACGTATGCCTCCCTTTTCATTTTAATCAGATCCTCAATTTCCCTGGTTATCCACGGCTCTCGAATCCTACCTTTCCTATCCTTCCTTTTTACAGGCACACTGTCAGGATTCTATCAAATTCTATGCAATTGCAATCTGCTTTAGTTCATCTTCTGAAACTTCATGATATTCAAAGCATGTTGATGATGTGGAAGAGAGTGAGATACCAAATGGGACCTTCCAGTCTCGTGACGCACAGAGTCAATGGACCTTTTCCTGGTCCATTCAACTTTCCATCCCACCTGGCGATTTCCGCCGCGTCAGGACTGGAAAATTCAGGGCACTGTGAAGCTGATAGTGCAGCTGCGTAACGCAGGCAGAAACTGCTGGATACCTGTGATGAATCATGTTCTACCCTCTCCTGAAGCTGTAGCATTTCTGTACAAATGACTATGAGCATCATTCACCTCACTGCCCTGGCAGCAAAGACTGATCCATTGATGCTCTGGGTCTCATGGTTACTGCGCTATGAGATAGACTCAGTAGATTAGTGATGCAGTGTTGGAGGGAGCAATTCTGAGCACAGTATCAATATAACACCATCTGAAGAAAGTACCTTTGAGATCTCAGTACACAGATAATTACAAAAGCACTGCCTTTCATCCACCTTTAGTATGACTCACAGTAAGTTTCAATTGCATCATTTGTGCAAAGTGTAGATTCTGTTCATTAGTCATTCAAGTAAGAAATGATTACTCTGAAGAATGTAAATTGTAGGATAAAGTACTTAATAACAGTATAATATGAATCATTTCTAAAGATAGAAAATGGCTCAGTAATCCCAGCAAAACCTTAGCTCTAACCACAGAACAACAACCACAGAACAACCTGACCTGGACGAGCAAGCGGAGGGATGGGTTGGTACGTTTGCCAACGACACGAAGGTTGGTGGCGTTGTGGATAGTCTGGAGGGATGTCAGAAGTTACAGAGGGACATAGATAGGATGCAAGACTGGGCGGAGAAGTGGCAGATGGACTTCAACTCAGATAAATGCGTATCATAGAAACCCTACAGTGCAGAAGGAGGCCATTCAGCCCATCGAGTCTGCACCGACCACAATCCCACCCAGGCCCTACCCCCACATATTTACCCGCTAATCCCTCTAACCTACGCATCTTAGGATTCTAAGGGGCAATTTTTAACCTGGCCAATCAACCTAACCCACACATCTTTGGACTGTGGGAGGAAACCGGAGCACCCGGAGGAAACCCACGCAGACACGAGGAGAATGTGCAAACTCCACACAGACAGTGACCCGAGCCGAGAATCGAACCCGGGACCCTGGAGCTGTGAAGCAGCAGTGCTAACCACTGTGCTACCGTGCCGCCCCGTAGTGGTCCATTTTGGCAGGTCAAATGGGATGAAGGAGTACAATATAAAGGGAAAGACTCTTAGTACTGTCGAGGATCAGAAGGACCTTGGGGTCCGGGTCCATAGGACTCTAAAATCGGCCCCGCAGGTGGAAGAGGTGGTTAAGAAGGCGTATGGTGTACTGGCCTTTATCAATCGAGGGATTGAGTTTAGGAGTCCGGGGATAATGATGCAGCTATATAAGACCCTCGTCAGACCCCACTTGGAGTACTGTGCTCAGTTCTGGTTACCTCATTACAGGAATGATGTGGGAAAGATTGAAAGGGTGCAGAGGAGATTTCTAAGGATGTTGCCTGGATTGAGTGGCATGCCTTATGAGGATAGGCTGAAGGAGCTTGGTCTTTTCTCCTTGGAGAGACGTAGGATGAGAGGAGACCTAATAGAGGTATATAAGATGTTGAGAGGCATAGATCGGGTGGACTCTCAGAGGCCTTTTCCCAGGGTGGAAATGGCTGCTACGAGAGGACACAGGTTTAAGGTGCTGGGGGGTAGGTACAGGGGAAATGTTAGGGGGAAGTTTTTCACACAGAGGGTGGAGGGCGAGTGGAATCGGCTGCCGTCAGTGGTGGTGGAGGCAAACTCAATAGAGTCTTTTAAGAGACTCCTGGATGAGTACATGGGACTTAATAGGATGGAGGGTTATAGGTAGGCCTCAAAGGTAGGGATATGTTCGGCACAACTTGTGGGGCCGAAGGGCCTGTTTTGTGCTGTAGTTTTTCTATGTTTCTTTCTATGTTTACCCACTGCATTGTGCAGGGCTCCAGTCTGCACAGGATTTCGGAATCTAAATGCTCAGCATTAACCTCATGTCAAAGTTATATTGTGATAATATGTAACTTTCTTCTGAATAGAATCATCTACAGACTCGAATTGCATGAACTCTCCCCAAATACAAGAAACCTACAGCTGATTTCTTGAAAAGGAGGTATCGCCACAAATGCTTCCAGGGTGGGTTTAACAGAACCTGCTGGAAATGAGGCCTGCACAAACTTTCAAACATTAATGAATGATATGCTACTGTGTAAAAGGTAATGTCGCCTTAGCCCCAGAGGGCTACAGGCTGTTCTCCCCTTTGAGAGAGAAAGAAAGAGCTGACTGGTGGTGATTTAACCTGAGGACCACCACACCTCAGACGAAGGGCAAGGTTGAGAAGGTGGGACCTACATGAATAAGATCAGCCGGTGCGGGATAGTTACACAGATCCACCTGGGCAGTGGTTATTGCCACGCTCGATGAAGCTTTTCCGCATGTGGCATCTCTGATTAGTTTTTCTCTGACAAACAGCCAGTGGTTTGTGAATGACTGCTTCAAAAGCCACATCTCATGAACATACTCAACTACACACAAACATAAGGAGAGGCCAAAGAAAAATAACAATGTTAATCTCACCTTAGGTTCACAGGACTGAATCCTGGGATGGCAGCGTTGTCGTATGAGGAGAGATTGGGTCAACTGGGTCTGCATTCACTGGAATTTAGAAGAATGAGAGAAGATCTAATTGAAACGTATGAAGTTCTGATGGGGCTGGAGAGGGATGTTGTTTTCTCTGGCTGGGGGGATTGTTCTAGAATAAGAGGTTACAGAATCAGGGTATGAGGTCGACCATTTAGGACTGAAATAAGGATAAAAATCTTCACTCAGAGGGTGGTGAACCTGTGGAATTCTCTACCACAGATTGCTGTAGAGGCCAAGTAACTGAATCTATTTAAAAAGGAAATAAATTTTGTAATGACGCACACTCACAGACTTTGTCAGGAACACAAAGGGTATTTATTAACAAGAAAAAAACTGTACAGAGGCTGACAGCCCCCCAACTGCCCTGCAGCAGCCCAATGGCTGCCCCAGTCCCTCCATGCCTTCTGGGCAAGGTCCTACAGCTTATTGCGGCAATTCTCCTTTTTCAACCAAAATATTGCTCTGTGTTCTCTTTGCGTTCTCTCTTCCAAGAAATCTGCAGCAACTGTCTTTTCTTTCTTAAGTTCCATTTTTGCTTAAACACAGAATCGCAGGTCTTGTTTCTGAGTGTGATTGTCTCTTCATTTTGTTTCTATCTATATATTTATTCATTCATTCATGTGATGTGGATGTCACAGGTTTGCCAGCATTTATTGCCCATCCCTAATATTTCTAAACTCTTGAAATCCCGGCTCAATCCGCACCCGTTTCTCAGGGTCTGGCAATACCTCAACCTCTCATTGAGTCTATTTGCCCAATGACAGGTCATGGTGGAGACGTGAAAGGTAAATATATATCTTCCTCAGCTGGACTATTTTTTGGTTCTTTTTCAAAATGGTTCAGCCGGTCACCTGATGCCTTTCAGCAGTTTCAGAGTAACATTGGCCCTGGGGATTGGGAACTCCAAACAAAGAAAAACCTTCGCAGGACTGAATCTCACACAATGGCGCTGATGACCAAAACATGAACAATTCTGACACAATGGTCTCAGCAAGGGAAGGAGAGTCTGTTTATTGACTCGAGACCCGTGTCCACAAAACAAAAGGAATCCCTACTCCAGTTAAACTTCCTGATTCCAGTCATCCTGTGTCCATCATTGAGGAAGTAAGTCACATGACTTCCCCCAAGCTGCACTGTCTGTTGGAACTGAATTCCGTTAGTTACTGTCTGACCTCTCAAAGTGAACAGAACTCCAGGCAATGGTTTGTTCTGTCTACCATGAAGCCGGTGGCAGCAGAAAGAACTCAGACTCTCATCAAAACTGTCAAATGCTGGAACCTTAGAACTCATGCCCCCAAACACTCTAAGCACTCTGCACACCTTCTCCCATCATGGGAAACCTGCTCTGGGAAGACAGGTCTCTCTACAATCAGCCAATCCCCCAGTGGATGGAATATTCTAGGTGACTCCCGATTCTGGACTCAGGACACATGTAAAACCCAAACTTGTGTTTTTATTGTGCTAATGCCCTGAACTTTCTTTCTTCCACCGTATCCCCCATTTATTGTGTGAGTGTAAGAAGCAGTGGACATTGAGAAATCCCTCTCGCTTGTTGTGGTGAACCATCGTTGGTTCACCACTGGGGTTTGTTACCATGTTACTGTTGGGCTAGGGTGTTATTACTGTGGGGGTTGTACTATGTTGTTGGGTTAGGGTGTTTACCTGTTATAAGTGTTATCATGGCACATTCCAGTGGGGTCCCGCCTCCGGTGGCAGGGTATAAGACCCCCTGCTCCGGCAGGACCCCTTCAGTCTGAACTGGTGTATTCGTGTTAGTAGTTTCATTGTTACTGTATTAAAGCCTTCAATACTAAAGCCTTGATTCCATGTGCTCATTGACGCGCATCAATTTAATACAGTAAACAGAGAGTATGGAACAGATCCTAAAACCGGATCGTCTGACACTGGACCCACGTGCGGTCGGTGCAGCTAACACATTCGACCATTGGTGGAAGTGCTTTGAGGACTACCTGGCAGCCTCGGTAGCTATCACTACGGACAGTGATAGACTCCAGGTCCTCCACGCGAGGGTAAGCGACACGATTTACCTAGCCATTCGTGCAGCTCCCACTTACCAGGGTGCCGTCGAGCTCCTAAAGAATAGGTACATTACGCCACCCAACGAGATACATGCTCGTTACCTCCTCGCTACACGACGTCGGCAGTCGGGCGAAACCATAGAGGATTATGCCAATGAGCTCCTGCAGCTTGCCAGGGGTTGCGACTGTAAGGACGTCTCCGCCGAGCAGTATATGTACGACCTCGCCCGAGACGCGTTCGTAGCAGGGGTAGGGTCCTCGTACATCAGGCTTAAATTACTAGAAAAGGGGAAACTCAACTTGACCCAGGCAATGGGGGTGGCCGTGAGGTTGGAGGCGGCGTCGAAGAGCTTGGCGCTGTACCCCGAGGACCACGTGCAGTCAACGTGGTTGGAGCAAGCTCTGCTCCCTCCTCGCCCCGCGAACCCGCGCTCCCAGATCGATTCGACGACAGCGGCAGCTCCAGGTGGCCAGCGATGCTATTTTTGCGGTGGGGCCAAGCATCCACGGCAACAGTGTCCGGCAAGAACGGCTATCTGCAGCCAGTGCGGTAAAAAAGGCCACTACGGCAAAGTCTGCAGGTCCAAACCTAAAAACGGCAGTGCAGCTTGTAACCCTCCAGAACGGAGACAATCTCCTTCGGCGTCGCAGTACCCACGAGGCCCGACCACGTGCGATCTCAGGACGGCGCCATCGTGGCAAACAGAGGAGGAGGAAGACCACCAGGAGTCGCTGCGCTTGGCGCCCTCGCCCACGTGCGACCCATGGGGGCGGCCATCATGGTCCACGACGACTAGGAGCGACCAGCAGGGGTCCTCAGCATCCACATCGGCAGCATGCAGTGACGCCCAGGGGCCAACGGTGGCGTCGATCTCTCTGGATCAGACCAGGCATTACAGACTGGAACATTCTATGATGGAGGTAAAGGTTAGTGGCAGAACTGTGAATTGTCTGTTTGACAGTGGGAGCACCGAAAGTTTCATACACCCTGAAACTGCTAAAAGGTGTGGACTCCGGGTTCTCCCTGCCAAACAGACAATTTCCATGGCATCACAGTCCCGGTCTGTACCGATCCAAGGACGATGTTTGGTAACTCTTGAGGTACAGGGCACAGTTTACGAGCAATACAGGCTCCTTGTGCTACCTCACCTTTGCGCGCCAATTCTCCTCGGACTAAACTTTATGGTCCACATGAAGAGTGTGATCCTACAGTACGGTGGGCCACTCCCTTCACTGGCAGTAGGGAATCTGCCGCAGCCTCCAAATTGCCCAAAGCGCCCCGCATGCAATCTATCCACCCTGAAGATCACGACACCATCCCTTTTTAAAAATCTGGTACCTGGCTGCAAGCCCATCGCTACTAAAAGTAGGCGTTACAGCGCTGAGGACCGGATCTTTATTAGATCTGAGGTTCAGCGGCTCCTCAAGGAAGGGATCATACAGGCCAGTGCTAGTCCGTGGAGAGCGCAGGTCGTGGTAGTCAAAAGCGGGAACAAACCTCGGATGGTCATCGACTATAGTCAGACCATTAATAGATACACGCAGCTGGATGCGTATCCTCTCCCGCGCATTTCTGATATGGTCAATCAGATTGCGCAGTACCGAGTGTTTTCTACCATAGACCTTAAGTCCGCCTACCCTCAACTCCCCATCCGCCCAGAGGACCGACAATATACGGCCTTTGAGGCGGATGGTCGTCTATACCAATTCCTCAGGGTTCCATTTGGTGTCACCAATGGGGTCTCGGTCTTCCAGCGTGCTATGGACCGAATGGTGGACCAGAACGGGTTGCGGGCTACCTTCCCGTACCTGGATAACGTCACCATCTGCGGCCATGACCAGCAGGACCACGACACGAATCTCCAACACTTTCTGCGCACTGCATCTCGCCTGAATCTGACCTATAACAGGGAGAAGTGCGTATTCCGTACGCGTAAGTTAGCCATCCTCGGATACGTGGTGGAAAACGGGGTCATTGGCCCTGATCCAGACCGTATGCGCCCACTCACTGAACTTCCCTTGCCCGCTAGCACGAAAGCACTGAGGAGATGCCTCGGGTTCTTTTCGTATTATGCACAGTGGGTCCCCAACTACGCGGACAAAGCTCGTCCGCTCATTAAGTCCACGACCTTCCCACTTACGCCGGAGGCCCAATTGGCCTTCAAGGTTTTGAAAAGCGACATCTCGAAAGCCACGATGCACGCGGTGGATGAATCCATTCCTTTCCAGGTGGAGAGTGATGCATCTGACTTCGCCCTAGCCGCCACACTAAACCAGGCAGGCAGGCCCGTCGCGTTTTTTTCCCGCACCCTTCAAGGCCCAGAGATTCGGCACTCAGCGGTGGAAAAGGAGGCTCAGGCCATTGTGGAGGCAGTCAGACACTGGCGCCATTACTTGGCAGGTAAGCGGTTCACCCTGATCACGGATCAACGATCCGTGGCGTTTATGTTCAGTAACACGCAGAGGGGCAAGATCAAGAACGATAAGATCTTGCGGTGGAGAATTGAGCTCTCCACCTATAATTACGATATTATGTATCGTCCAGGGAAGCTCAATGAGCCCTCGGATGCCCTCTCGCGCGGAACATGCGCCATCATGCAGGAGGACCGCTTGAAGGCTCTCCACAATGATCTGTGTCATCCTGGAGTCACCAGACTACACCACTTCATCAAAGCCCGCAACCTGCCCTACTCGGTGGAGGATGTCAGGTCAGTAACCAGAAGCTGTCGGATTTGCGCAGAATGCAAACCACACTTTTATCGACCAGACCGGGCACATTTGGTCAAGGCCACTCGCCCTTTTGAGAGGCTGAGTGTGGATTTTAAGGGCCCCCTTCCCTCAACGGACCGGAATGTCTATTTTCTCAATATAATAGACGAATATTCCAGGTTTCCGTTTGTTTTCCCCTGAGCGGACACGTCAACTGCCACCGTCATCAAGGTTTTCAGTGAACTTTTTACCCTGTTCGGGTACCCCTGCTACATTCATAGCGACAGGGGCTCGTCGTTCATGAGCAACGACTTGAGGCAATTCCTGCTCTCATTCGGGATTGCGTCTAGTAGAACCACGAGCTACAACCCTAGGGGTAACGGACAGGTGGAAAGGGAGAATGCTACAGTCTGGAAGGCTGTCCTACTGGCACTGAAATCCAGGGGCCTTCCAGTCTCCCGTTGGCAGGAGGTCCTTCCAAATGCGCTCCATTCTATCCGCTCCCTCCTGTGTACGGCAACCAATGCTACTCCCCACGAGAGGATGTTCTCATTCCCTCGGAAGTCGTCCTTGGGGACCTCATTGCCAGCCTGGTTGACGTACCCAGGACCCGTCCTTCTGCGGCGCCATGTGAGGGCTCGCAAGTCCGACCCCTTGGTCGAACCGGTCCAACTCCTCCATGCCAACCCTCAGTGTGCCTATGTGGCATATCCTGACGGGCGAGAGGACACTGTCTCCATTAGAGACCTGGCGCCCGCAGGGGACGTAGCAACCCCTGTCGCTCCTATTCCCCCAGTCACAAATCCACTACTCCTCATTACTTCCCCAGACGTGGCGCGGTCAGCACCGGGACCAGTGCATAACACTTTTACTCCCATGTACAGCTTGCCTGAGACTCGGAGATCGGCGCCACCATCATCACCACCACCACTACCACCAAACGTTCCAGGATCCCCTGCACCATCGCCTCACCAGGGCCGGCCGGCCCGGGAGTCCTTGAGGGGACAGCCAGACGTTACTTTGAGAGAGCCACCACAAGCACCTGCTCCGTTTTCGCAACCGGTGTTGAAGAGATCGGCACCTGCTCCGGTTTCGCAACCGGTGTTGAGGAGATCGCAGCGTCGGTGCGGTCCTCCAGACCGTCTGGACTTGTGAATCCTGTGATTTCTTTTTTTTGTTATTGTCTGTTTTCGTCCACCCCGCCACCTTTTGTTCCTAAAGGATGGGTGAATGTGGTGAACCATCGTTGGTTCACCACTGGGGTTTGTTACCATGTTACTGTTGGGCTAGGGTGTTATTACTGTGGGGGTTGTACTATGTTGTTGGGTTAGGGTGTTTACCTGTTATAAGTGTTATCATGGCACATTCCAGTGGGGTCCCGCCTCCGGTGGCAGGGTATAAGACCCCCTGCTCCGGCAGGACCCCTTCAGTCTGAACTGGTGTATTCGTGTTAGTAGTTTCATTGTTACTGTATTAAAGCCTTCAATACTAAAGCCTTGATTCCATGTGCTCATTGACGCGCATCACTTGTGCATGTGGGTAAAAATAAATCAACCCTGGGTTTGCTGTGATTAATGTAGAGTCGGGACATTTCTAAATTTAAGGTTTGGAAAAATATGTCACATTTGTAAAGGGGGAATCAGAATAAAAACACACCTCTCTGTTTCCGGATGGGTAGAGAGTGAGGAAATCACTAAATTGACTCCCATCCTGTGACATGTGGCATAGAGTGTGAAGAGTTATGCTAATAGCTAACACACATCATCAGTGATGTCAGATCAGGTGTCACTGGAATTCGGAGATGTTTCTTAGAAACATAGAAACGAGAAGCAGGAGTCGGCCGTTCAGCCCTTCCAGCTGCTCCCCCATTCATTTTAATCATGGCTGATCATCAAATTCAATATTCTGATCCCCCCCTTCCCCCGTATCCCTTGATCCCTTTAGCCCTAAGACCTATATCTAATTTCTTCTTGAAATCACACAACGTTTTGGCCACAAATACTGCCTGTGGTAGTGAATTCCACACATTCACTACTCTATAGGTGAAGAAATTTCTCCTCACCTCAGTTCTAAAACTGTCCTCAAACTTATCCTCAAACTGTGACCCCTAGTTCTGACTTTGCCTGATAGAATGATGATTTTCTAGATGTCTTGCTATTACTTTCTTAATAATGGATTCCAGCCTTTTCCCAGTGACTAATGTTAGGCTAATTGATCTACAGTTTCTTGCTTTCTGTCTCCTGCTAACCGATGTATTCACATTCCTGCAGCCACTTCCTTTAAATACTAGAATGTAGGCCATCAGGTCAAGGCCTTTAGTCTCATTAGTTTTCCTGGTGATAGTGATTGTTTTTAGTTCCTCCCTCCCTTGATTCTTTATGATTCTTGAGATGTTTTTGTGTCTTTTACAATGAAGTCAGCTGGGAGGGCACCATGGGTGGCATGGACCGGTTGGGCTGAAGGGCCTGCTTCCATGCTGTATTGCTCTATGACAAGACTTATTCTTGAAGTTAGCAAGCGGCATGGTAATCAGCCCCGGCTGTCAAAACTCTCCGAGCTGCCTCCTGCGTCCAGTCCAAGAGTTTCAATAAGAGAACATTTACTTGTTGGAATTTAGCCAGAATGTGATTAAGTAAAGAGTTCTCTGCTACAGATTTGACAGGAGTCCTTGACTGTGATATCAGATGTGAACTGACGGAATATCCCAAACAGTTGGTATGAAGTCATGTGGACTCCAGAGGATCAAACAAGCCTGGGAAATTAAGTGGAACCTGGAAACCAGATTCAGAACAATGATGTTTGACAGGTGTGAGAGTTGTTGTTCCAGCGCATTGTGTTGATAAACCAGCCAAACTCAGTGGGGCCCATCGGAATATAATCTGCAGGATCCCTGATTACTGCTGAGAAAGATGGACATTCCCTTTGACAGCAGAAAACCCATTACCCAAGAAATTCAATGAACCATTTTTTGGAAGATTGCTGAAAAAACTGGAAAATGTCTATGAGAGGATATTGACAAGGCTTATCTGTGAAAAAATTAGAACAAATTGAGCTAAAAAGTGTTTTTGAATGGAAAGAACAAAAAAGTCAAAGGTTTTTTTGTTGCTTTCTTCAAATAGCTAATTAAAAACATACAAACTATCCCTCAAACAAATGAATTTTTTCAATTTTCTTTAAGTTATTAAAATATTTCCATCTTTAGCTAAAGGAATCAGTAATGACATCTGCAACACTTGGCATGTTCTCCTGGTTCTGGGTGGACAGATGCCAAATGGATGTTCCACACACTGAGTTTGACATTCTTCTTTGAGTAGATCAGCGTTTGAGTTCCTTTGCTGGTTAAAACGTGGCCACTGAGTGTCAGGGATTGGAAGCCACTGCCACATAGTGCGAAACAAAGCATGTCTTTCAGATAACCGTTAAAGCAAGTCCATCCCAGGTCAACGAGATCGCTTGGCACTGTTTCGGAGAAAAACAGTGGGGTTCTCCTGGAGTCCTGGCCAATATTTACCTTCAAACACCGTGACGGAATCAGATTATCTGCTCATTATCACTCTGCTGTTTGTGTCATATTGTGTGCACACATTCACCAACGCATTCCCAAAATTACAGTTGTGACTTTTACTTGAACTTGATTGTATTTTCAGATTGTGAAAGGAGCTTTATGAATACAAGTTCTTATTACTGGTATTTTATACAAACTGTGATCTCATGTAAAGTTTACTTATTATTGTCACAAGCAAGGCTGACATTAACACTACAATGAAGTTACTGTGAAAATCCCCTAGTCGCCACACTCTGGCACCTGTTTGGGTAACCAGCACGTCTTTCAGGCTGTGGGAGGAAACCGGAACACCTGGAGGAAACCCACACAGACACGGAGAGAATGTGCGCAGACAGGGACCCAAGCCAGGAATCGAACCCGGGTCCCTGGCGCTGTGAGACAGCAGTGCTAACCACTGTGCTGCCCTACGAGTGCAGAGCGAGAGAACATGGAGAAACATATCCCCTCCCTCTACAGATATTTGGACCGATTTCTGCACATCTCAGGAATAAATTCCCTTCCTCTGAGCCAGTGAATAAAGACCTCCTGTTACAACCCTGTTCAGGCTGAGTTCCCATGGCACAGCCAAGTCATTGGGTTAAGGTGGGAGGGAAAGTCAAACCATATGCGTGCTCAGAATTAACTCCCCGTACTTTCTGGTTGGAGCATGCTAATGTGAATCCTGGCTTACAGTAAGAGCAGTTCCTTGTTCCTGTTCTCCACTGTTCCATAGTCTGCCCACTGTTCTGATTTGTCCATGCTTTTGGCCACTTGACTGCCACCCTTGTGCATCCAATGTCCTGGGAGTTGAGGATGTGGAGTATGGGGAGTGGGTATGTGTGGGAATGGGGGTGGGGGGGAGAGTTGTAGGGAGTGGGTGTGTCAATGCACCAGGTGGAATGGAAAGAAGCTTGGATAGGGAAATATCGAGCATCGATGAGGATCTCTCTCTTTGACTAATTCACATTTGCAGCATTTAAGAAAATTCTTTGTGTAACCCTCAGTGTTTTGTGATAGATAAAACAATTATCCCCCTCACCAGTCGGCTTACAATAGAATCTGTTGACAATTGTCTACAGATTCTCTTGTGGCCTCGGAAGCTTCAGTGTCACTTTCTGTGTGAAAATGTATCTTTGATTTCACACCACAGCTTTCAATCAGCTGACCAATCACCGTCACAACGTCTCTCCGAGAAGCTGCTTTTGATCAATGCTTGGATGCAATCTTTGAAATAATTTTAGTTGCTGAGTTATTATGTGGTACTTTTATGATCAGAATGCAAGAAACAGGAACAGGAGTCGACTCTAAGACCTGTCGAGCCAGGGCCTGAAGATTCTGCTGACAGGAAGAGCCAGGAAATCACCCCCCCCACCCCACCCCCCCGCCCCCCACCCTCCTACCCCCCACCCCCAGCCGGGTGAAGTCCCACTGACAGCGATGGGATCAGAAGATTCTGCCATCATGGCTACTCATGCCAACTTGAAAAGTCTCATTTATGCCCACTCTCTGCTTCCTATCTTCACCAGTCATCTATCCCGAGCTCCTTATGAGTTGTTGCATCCTTATAAGATGCACTGACACCATTTAAATGCCGATGCCACCATCAATCCTGTCAGTTATTTCGATCTTTCACGTTATTTTGTGTCTTACAGAGACAACGGGACCAATCGGATGCCAAGGATAACTTCATAAATAGATTACACCTGCTCATTCTGGCTTTTAGTTCCAAGTAATAAGAACAAAAAACAGTCCAAATATAGAGCAAGAATTCAGAGTTACATCTCAATTTCAACAACTTGGATCAATTTAATGTAAAATAATTGCAAAACAGAATGACTGCAGAGTTTGAGTTTTGGATTTCCTTTCTGGTGATCGGGGCTGGTCATCTGAGTGGGGGTGCGGGGATTTGGGGCTGCCAGGCCTGCGGGGGGTGGGAGGGGGGGGGTCAGGACTCTCGGTGGGGGAATGTGGGGGGGGTGATCAGGAGACTGGGGCTGGTCAGGGTAGGGGGGGACATTGGGGTTTTCCCGCAGATGTTCGGGAGGCCAACAATGGGTTTGTGGGGTTTGGAGGGGCATTGATGGAAAGTTGCAGGGCTGGCCAGTGATCGGGAGGCCGGCAGCGCGGGGCTACTGCGCACACACCAATCTCGGCGTTGACAGATCGGCACATGCACAATGGGCTGCTCAGTGTTATGCTACCGGCCTCTCCACCGGGAATAGGCTCTGCCCCCTGATTTTAATAGTGAATCCCGCTAGGGCATTCTGCAATGCACAGAGTGTGGAAGGTTCAAACCACAAGTACCGCTAAAAAAACCGGCAGGAGTTACTCCCATTCTCTCGCCAATTGGGGACATAGAATTTTTTTGGAGAATCCTAGCCCAGATCTCCTTTGAGTACAAAATGACACTTTTTTTGAGTAATTCATCTGCCAGTAATATTCTCAATTTGATTTTGGATGGAACGTCCCAGCAGCAATGATCTTGTGGCAATCGTTGATGAAAGATTCTGCCAACTCACACAGAAAACAGCATTAATAATAAACTGAAGCCATGGCTTCCTTTCAATGTTGACAGGACTGTTGTCAGTACGTTCTGGAGATTTTAGGCTGCTGCATTCTCAAATTAGTTTGAAGCAACTTCAAACGATGCATCATACTTAACATTAGGTTTCTTTCTGATAAAAGGTACTTGGATTGAAATGGTAACTCTGGCTAGAATTTCACATGAAGCAAACGGCACATGCCTGACCCAAACTCATGTACGCTCGTGATATTACAGTTGGCACACATGCATGGGATTCAGAAACATGTTGACAAACACTTAAAGGGCCAAGTAAGGACAGTAATTTACCGGTGGAAAGGAATCGCTCATGCGGTCGCGTGGTCATCACACAGGCAATAGGAACAGGAGGCCAACATGTTTTCCTCAAATTCTCATCAAAGAGCAGATTAAAAGGCCCCGGAGAGAAGGCTGTGTCTCTTTAGGTTAGAGTTATTTACTGTAAAATTCATGCAACTTGAGAGATTTCTCTGTGATTACTGGCGAATGCCATAGCTTTTGTTTCAAATGCTTTTTCTTGCCATCTTTATCTGAAAGTTTCAGTAGACCACATCCTGAGGTGCATGAGATAATGCCTTGTCCGTTTCTGCTAATGGAGTTTGTACACTCAGCTGGTGGGACCTCCTCTGAAGAGGACGAGAGAGGCAGGAGGGAAAGGGGGGGGGGGGGGGCAAGTGACCACCGGCTGCCTCCTAGGGTGTGACCTGTGGAAGGAGAGGTGCAGGCACAGAGGGTATAGGGCCAGCAGCAAGTGCAAGGCAGGAGGGTCTGCAAGAGATGCCACTACCCTGCAGCCAAAGTGTACAGGCACTGCTCCAACCACCTCAACATGCCTGAGGGCCAGTACTGAAGGAGGCTCCGCCTCTCTAGGACACTGTCAGCAGCATCTGCCAGATGATTAGACCGGAGATCATCTCTTTTTGAAAACTTTTGGCCTCAATTACTTTCTGTGGAAGCGAATTTCTCAGGCTAACCGCACTCTGGGTGAAGAGATTTCTCATCTCCATCTTAAATGGTCGACCCTGTATCTTCTGACTGTGACCCTGGTCCTGGACACACCCACCATCTGGAACGTCCTTCTTGCATCTACCCTGTCTCATCCTGTTAGAATTTGGTAGGTTCCTTTGAGATTCCCCCTCATTCTTATCATCCCCAATGAATACAATCCTCCAAAGAAGCAAGAAATAAACATAAGATTTTCTGGTGTTATCACTCACACCATCAAAAGAGTCCATCTGAAGAACATGCTTGAGGGGCCGAATGATCTACTCCTGCTCCCATATTTGTTCCCAGTGATAGAATCTTATATACCACCAAGCAATCTCGGAAAAGGAGGTTTGCACCTGTATAAGGGGCAGAATGCCAAGTTTGCCAGATGTTTGGCAACTGCATTCTTAACCTCAGGTCCAGTTATCAAAGATTAGCACATTCTGAAAGTTCAAACATCTGGCAATCTTGGCACTCTGCATCTGACACGGGTAGAATCCTCCTTTCTCAACAATACGCTTTATTATTATAAACAACTACTGGGAGCAAACCCAGCAAACCAACGAATTACCAGGCACCTGTAATGAGGAGGATGAAAAGTTATTAAACTAAAAAGTAAAAAGAGGGATTGGAAAACAAGAATCAGAATTTTAAAATCAAGATAGTGGTTGAGCAGGAGCCAGTGTGAGTCAGTGAGCACAGGGGGTGGGAGTGAGTGCTGAGTGCTACAACACCATAATCTTAAATTTATGGAGGAGTGTGGTGAACCATAGATGGTTACCACTATGGGTACTTGTACATATGTTACTCTTGTTACTGTTGGGGTTAGGGTTGGGGTGTTCCACCTGTTATCATTGTTCATGTGGTACACTCCGTTCGGCTCCGCCTTCTTACAGGAGTATAAAGGTCACTGCTACTTCCTAGTAGCCCTTAGTCTGGGACAGTATTGTTAAGTAGTGTGCTCCAATCTTGTTGTGAATAAAAGCCTTTATTCCCGGGTACGTCCTAGCCTCCCGTGTGAATCAATCGCGCATCAAGGAGATAATGTGGGGGAGCAACAGAACAGTCGAGTCGACATGGAAGAACCGCGGGGATGAGGGTTACAGCAGCTAATCTGCTGACGCAGGAATGGAGTCAGCCAATAGGAGTAGGTGGGGTGTGATCAGGGCATGATTGGAATTGTGGGGAATGTGGCTATGAATTTGGGAAGCAATAAAATATTCAAGGACTTTGGAGAGGAAAGGCAAGTTGGAGTTTGGTTGGTAGATTGGAAGGAGGGAGGAGTCAGGGCTAGGTCTTTTTGAGGATGTGGGAGATTCGATATCGAGAGACAGGCAGTGTTAGCATGAGGAATGGGATGATCTGCTTGGATTAATATGTCTCGGGATTGGTTGGATTGTTATTAATTGAAGGTTTGGGAGAAATACGAATGTGAGTTGAAACATCAAAGTGTAAAAAGTAATGATAAACAAACGAAAAACAAGTTACAAGAACCATCAGCACAGAGAAGTATTTTATTGTTTAAACTGTGAAAAGCTGGTGTGCTGTATATTTTAATTTGTAATGTGTACAGTGAGAACATACACATGGCTCATGTAATTTAAAAACAACATTGTAAGCAGTTCCCTGTTCGTTGGAGACTTATCCATGTGTGAGAGGAGTTGCAGCATTACAAAGTGGTCATGTGGTTGCGTTAATACAAATTATTACAAGTATTTTTCACACAGAAACAGGCCGTTCGGCCCAAATGCTCCATGCCAATGAGGTAGACTTTCCAGTCCTGCCCACTGTGGGAATTGTCAAGGGTGGGACGGACAACATGACCGACCATTCAAAGATCTGTAGACCTCAGACTGGAATCTGTAGTCTTGGAGCAACTGGAAAATCCTGCCCAGTATTGATGCTCCCTCCCAGCCCCTTTTCACCTCCCCTCATTAACGCATTCTTCTATTTCTTCCTTCCTCTTGTGTTCATCCAGCTTCCTCGATATTATTTACCTCGACCATTCCCTTTGGGAGTGAGTTTCACATTCTCACCACCCTCTGGGTAAAGAGATTTCTCCTGAATTCCTGATTAGATCTATCAGTGGCTATCTTACATTTATTGCCTTTTATTCGGGTGTCGCTGTGGTAAACCACTGTTAGCTTATTACCTGTATATGTGACATGCCTGGACACATCCCTGCCGGCCCTACCCGAGACTCCTCCCCCCCCCCCCCCCCCCCCAGGTCCAGGTATAAAGGCGACTGCTCCCCACCCCCCTGCCTCAGTCTGGACCAGTTCATCGGCATGGGTGTGCTCCAAGTCTTTTGCTAATAAAAGCCTATTTGTTCTTGCATTCAACCGAGTCTTTGCTCGATTGATGGTGCATCAGTCGCTTGCAAGTTGAAACCTCTCTGCACCTCCGTGATCAAATCTTTTCATGGTTTGGGGAGCAGTGGGTGGGTGTTGCATTGCTGAGCTTGCTCCAGGGATTGAATTTTACAGTAAGAAGTCTCACAACATCAGGTTAAAGTCCTGGTGTTGTGAGACTTCTTACTGTGCTTACCCCAGTCCAATGCCGGCATCTCCACATCATTGAATTTTACTACAGGCTTTGGGACCTGATTTTGGGGTAAAAAGTGTTCCCAGCCCCCCACTTGCCAGCAGTAGGACTGGCTTAACTATTCTATGAGAGGTGGCATCCAAAGAGGGATAGGGTTGGGTTCCCTTTTGCTACTGGCCCAATCGAAGGGGTCAGGAGCTCTGAATTTCTGCAGCGGCAGTGGGTGAGTGTTGTTGGGGCAGGTCCGAGTTCTCAGGGTGCTTCCAGGTAATACATTAAAAATAAAATTACAAATAAAAGATGAAGGGAGTTGAGGATTGGTAGAGAAACATTTCCAGAGGATTGTAGGGACCATGTGGGCAGCCTTCCTTACCCACAATACCCTCTTTGTGCCAGGAGACTCTGGGCTTTGATGGGACGGCTGTAGTGAGGCTGTCTTTATTAAATTAGAGATGTCTCCACACTGCAGGTGCTCACATTTTGGCCAGTAAGATGCTGATGTCTCTATCAAATCCCCCTTATTGTGGCCTTTTGTGTGAAGTGTGGAAACCCCCCAGCAGGGGGGTGTATCGACACGGCTCCCTTCTACTTTGCTGTCAATCTACTACCCGGGGGACAGATAAATGCTGCCCCATGTGTCTGAAGTTGTTGCTGTTGGTGTCATTACCAATTCTGCATTTTACAATGGTGAAAAAATGACATCCAAAGTTCTGTCCAATGCCTGCAGATATTTGGACTCCCACAAAAAAGATGGGTTTGATTTGACTGTTTTTTTGGCAATCAGCGACGTTTCTAATAACAAACAGGAACCAATGTTTGTTCAATATGGAATCAAAGCCGACAGCTTGTCTTCTCTTGGAGATTTAACATATTGCTTCCATCATAAAATCAACATTGGTTTGAATTTTTAGTTTGATGGATTACATTTCACCTCGAATTTCTAACTGGCACAATGACAATGTGTCAAAGTATGTGTAACTATTTTAGTTTACTAAACTGTCTTTGTTTATTATTTACACAGGAAAGAAGGCATATACCAAAGTATTTGAATTCGATTCTAATTATCTTTTTAATATTTAATCAGGAGATTCTTTTTCAATTTCATCAAAAGTATGAAATGGTGTGTTGGAATTTGCTATTTACAATAACAGCGAGGTTATTGACTCTGACCATTCTTCACACACAAATGCTTCAGGTGAGAGATGGAGGTGGTTGAACGTCACAGAGCCACAGCATCCTTACTGGGTAGAATGAGCCTGCATTGGCTCTCCGAATGAGCCATTCCCCCAGTAACATTTGTCCCATCTTCTCCAGCAACCCTGCATATTCCTCCTTATGTGAGTATCCAAAAATTCCTGCCCCAGTTGCACTGCTCCATGGTTATCTTCCCAAAAACAACAGCCCCCCCACCATCCCAACCGCTCCCCGCCCGCCGCCCCCCCCCCCCCCACCTCTGGCCGCCCCCCCCTCCCTGCCCACCCGCCCGCCCCCCCGCCCCTCCTGCCCCCTCCCTCTGCCCCCCCTGCCCCCCCCCTCTGCCCCCCCCCCGCCCCCCCCCTGCCCCCCCCCCTCCCCTGCCCCCCCCCCCCTCCTCCCCTCTGCCCCCACTGCCTGGCTCACCATAGAAACGCACTGATTGGAGTCATGTCCCTGTGGGTCTGAACAAAACTCACCACAGAAAGTTAAATTTTGGCATTTTAAGTCTGAATACCATTTTACAACAACAACCTACACTTGCACAGCATTCTGAACAAAGGGAGGGAATTCCAAAACTTTGGCCCAAGGCAACTGAAGGCCCGAAACCAATGTCGATGTGATTAGCATTTCTCATCCGAAAAAGGGCAGAATTTGAGGGGCACAGATATTTCAGATGTTTGTCCAGCTGGTAGAAGTTAGAGGAATAGTCAAGGGTGGGGCCACAGTGCGCTGGGAAAAGAGGGATGAGAATTTTAAAATCGAGGCATTGTCAGACAGTAAGTGAGTATCCAGGAACAAACACAGGGGTGAATGGGATATGTAACAAGCTAGAATATGAGTTGCAGAGTTTATAGAGAATGGAATGTGGGAGGTCAGGCTGGAGTGTGTTAAAATCATCGAGTCTGGAATGAACAAAAGTATGAGTGAGGGTTTCAGCAGCAGAGGGGCTGGGACAGCGGTGGAGCTGGGTGTCGCGTGGTGAATTGATATGTGGTTGGAAGCTAATCTCAGGGTCAAATAGAAAGCCAAGGTGGGACAATGTGATTGTTAGTTACTGCCAATCAACCTCTCTGGCATTGGGAATTCACTATTATAGGTATGGATTCTCATTCCATCAGCTGTTAATTATTTCTGAAGATTTTAAATATGTTAATTATCTACCTACTTTACTTTTCTGTCTCTCTTTGTCTCTTTCTTAATCCAATCTTTCTTTCCCTCTCTTTATTTCATTTTCTTGTTCCTGATTTGACATTGAATTCGCCCATTCTAATTCACACTTCCTTCCCGGTACTTGAACTGCTAATTTCACGATTCTTTGATTGGTTGGGAAGATAGGCAATTGCTTACCGTGTATCTTCATGGGAAGCTGATGGCTTTCATTGAGTTTCCACAAAGAGCTTACATCAGGAGATGAAACTGCAGGGGGTGATTCTCCCAGCCCGCTGTGCTGCTCGGGCAGGGCTGGGACACATCAGTGGGGGAGTTTAGCGAGTTCCCCGCCGGGCGCCATGGCCTCCGCGCACCTCCGGCTCCAAGATTTTTGGAATCATCAGCTCCGTGCTGGAAATCGGCGCGGAGTTGATTTAAATATTTAAATTCCAATTTCCATCCATTAGCGGACCTGGGACAGAGTCTCCAGGCCCACTGGCCTCTCCCCCACCCCCTGCCCCCCGACCCACCAGAATGGTTCCCTCCAGTGAGGTTTACAACTGCTCCTCACGATCGGGGAACAGGCGGCCCGACCACACTGGAGCAAAGAAAGGCCATGGAGGCCCCCCAGGAGGTTGGGAGGAAAAGGGGACGCCCCCTGGGCAGTGCCAGCCTGGCCCCCTGGCACTGCCCAAGGGGCACACTGGCAATCCCCAAGGGGCATCTTGGCATTGCCCACCAGGCATCAAGGGGGTTGGGCCAGCAGAGGGCGGGGCTTATGGGGGCTTATCCATGGGAGTGGGGGGGGGGGGGGGGGGGGTCCTGCTGCCACTCTGCATAGGTATGTGTGGCAGCGGGAGGGAAGAGGGTGATCAGGGCTGGCCATCCGGGTGGGCAGAGTGTCGGCCTGTCATGGGGGTCGGGACTATTGGGGGTGAGGGGGGGGGGAATTGGGGAGATCAGGGCTGCTGGGCGTGGGGGGGTGGGTCAGGGAGATCGGGGGGGGGGTTGGTACTGCCAGGGGGAACACATCGGGTCTGGCGTGGAGGCATCCAGGAGGCCAGCGATCAGCAGGTGGGGGGTTCAGAGGGGTAGCGATGGGGGGTTGTGGGCTGAGCTAGCGATCGGGAGGCTGGCAATGCACGCGCAGTGGCCCGCTCAGCGCTATGCTGCCGTCCACTCCAGCGGGAATAGGCCCCGCCCACAGAGTTTTGGAGTGAATCCCGCTTGGACACTGTGCAGGGCTCAGAGTGTGGGAGATTCACTCTGAAAATCGAGCCAAAAGCATCGCCGGGAGTTACTCCAGTTTTCACGCGATTTCAGCACTTAGAACCTTTTGGGGAGAATTGCCCCCACAATGTCAGCAATGTGTTTTAGACCTTGGTGCTGTGCAGAGGTAACACAGCAGGGGGCACTATCTGTGCGGGAGGAGTTTTATTCAATGCTTGGAAATGTCGACTCTCTCAAGCTTCCAATCATTGATCAGGCACAATGAACAGAATAGATTCCAGATACACATAATCAAACAACAAAAAACAAGCAACAGTAAATTCCTGAACGAGGAATAAACCAGGGAATAGGTTGCATGAGGGAAGAGGATGTGCGACTGGCAGGACTGTGGAATCATCCCACTCTTCTTGCATCCACAGAAGATAGTTTTGTAAATATAAATACTTGTGGTTGGTGGCAGAAGGTTGCTTAGAAAGTCAGAACCATTCCTGCCTGCCAACTTCCTCGCTCGCTGACAACACCATTTCTCCAGTTTTCCTTTAACAGATATTTGACTTCTCAGTATTAGATCTAAAGGGCTAACACCTGTTCTGGGTTCTACCCCAGATATGTCAACGTTGATCCTGAGAGTTTAGATGTGCGGCCAATGCCTGTACAAAGGACAATGCTAGTCTGCATTGTCAGAGAAGTCACTCTCAGCTGGCTGTCCTTGCTTCCAGATCAGGGGTAAATTTGCAGGATGTGGGTCAGGAAAGAAACGTCATTGGATGAGGAATCCATCGACTTGAAATATCTTCCCTGTTTCCAGAGCACCAGGAGAGGTTAATTTGTCTCAAAAGTTAATTTGGATAGCGAGGCAGTGGCATGGCTCAAACCAGGGGAAATTCTTCAAGTTCATGTGGGTAAAAGACATTGAAACAGGAAATGAACTTTACATAGCTGGTTTGCCCAAGAGCTGAATATGTTTGGAGGAAGGCTAACTTAGAATCCTTCCAAACCCATGGCCACATCCATCTAGAAGGACAAGGGCAGCAGATACATGGGAACACCACCGCCTGCAAGTTCCCCTCCAAGTCACCCACCATCCTGACTTGGAAATATATCATCATTCCTTCGCAGTCGCTGGGTCAAAATCCTGGAATTTCCTCCCTAACGGCATTGTGGATCAACCCACAGCACGTTGCCTGCAGCGATTCAAGAAGGCAGCTCACCACCACCTTCTGAAAGCAAAGAAGAAGAGCACTCTGGGGGAGGACGACCTCACTGGGCCTGGAGGTCTGGAGTGCTTATACTTCAATGCAAGGAGCGTAGCAGGTAAGATAGACGAACTTGGGGCCTTAATGCGCACGAGGAATTTGGATGTGGTTGCGGTGACAGAGACTTGGTTGAAAGAGGGACAGGGCTGGCAGCTGAATATTCCAGGGTACAAGTGTTTTAGGCGAGACAGAGGAGGGGCCAAAAGAGGTGGGGGAGTAGCGGTATTAGTTGGAGAGCATATTACAGCGGTGCAGAGGGAGGACAATTCAGAGGGGTCGTGTAACGAGTCACTCTGGGTGGAGCTTAGAAACAGGAAAGGCGCAGTCACTATGTTGGGGGTGTACTACAGGCCCCCCAACAGCCAAAGGGAAGTGGAAGAATGGATATGTCAGGAGATACTGGATAGGTGCAGGAAAAATAGGGTTGTTGTAGTGGGAGACTTCAATTTCCCTGGTATAGACTGGAAATCGCTGAGGGCAGGGACTCTGGATGGGGAGGAATTTGTAAAATGTGTACAGGAGGGTTCGTTGGAACAATATGTAGACAGCCCGACTAGAGAGGGGGCTATACTGGACCTGGTACTGGGGAATGAGCCCGGTCAGGTCTTCAAAGTTTTGGTAGGGTAACATGTGGCAAATAGTGACCACAATTCTGTTAGCTTTAGGATAGTGATGGAAAAGGATGAGTGGTGTCCCAAGGGTAAGGTGTTGGATTGGGGGAAGGCTAACTTTAGTGGGATCAGGCAGAAATTGGCAGCTCATGATTGGGAGAGGCTGTTTGAGGGTAAATCCACATCTGGTATGTGGCAGTCTTTTAAGGAACGGTTGTTAGGGCTACAGGACAAGCATGTGCCTGTAAAAAAGAAGGGTAGGATTAGAGAACCGTGGATAACCAGGGAAATTGAGGGACTAGTCAAAAAGAAAAGAGAGGCGTATGTTAGGTCCAAGCAGCTAAAAACGGAGGGAGCACTGGAGGAGTACAAAGAAAGTAGGAAAGTACTCAAACGGGGAATTAGAAGAGCAAAAAGGGGTCACGAAATGTTCTTGGCAGACAGGATTAAGGAGAATCCCAAGGCATTTTATTCATACGTTAGGAACAAAAGGGTTGTTAGGGAAAAAATCGGACCTCTCAGGGACAAAAGTGGGGAATTATGCTTGGAGCCCAAAGAAGTAGGGGAGATCCTAAATTAATACTTTGCGTCGGTATTCACAAAGGAGAGGGATGTGTTGACTGGGAGTGTCTCGGAGGGGAGTGTTGAACCGTTGGAGAAAATCTCCATTGCAAAGGAGGAAGTGTTAGGTTTGTTAGAGAATATAAAGACTGACAAATCCCCAGGGCCTGATGGAATCTATCCAAGGCTGCTCAGGGAGACGAGAGGTGAAATCGTTGGGCCTCTGACGCAAATCTTTGTCTCGTCACTGGACGCAGGTGAGGTCCCAGAGGATTGGAGGATAGCTAATGTGGTCCCGTTATTTAAGAAGGGTAGGAAGGATAACCCGGGTAATTATAGGCCGGTGAGCTTGACGTCCGTGGTGGGAAAGTTGTTGGAGAAGATTCTTAGAGATAGGATGTATGCGCATTTAGAAAGGAATAAACTCATTAACGATAGTCAGCATGGTTTTGTGAGAGGGAGGTCATGCCTCACTAACCTGGTGGTGTTTTTTGAAGAAGTGACCAGAATGGTTGACGAAGGAAGGGCCGTGGATGTTGTCTATATGGACTTTAGTAAAGCGTTTGACAAAGTCCCTCATGGTAGGCTAGTGAAAAAGGTTGGATCTCATGGGATAAAGGGGGAGGTGGCTAGATGGGTGGAGAACTGGCTTGGTCATAGAAGACAGAGGGTGGTAGTGGAAGGGTCTTTTTCCGGCTGGAGGCCTGTGACTAGTGGTGTACCGCAGGGCTCTGTATTGGGACCTCTGCTGTTTGTGATTTATATAAATGATCTGGAAGAAGGAGTAACTGGGGTGATCAGTAAGTTTGCGGACGACACAAAACTGGCAGGACTTGCAGATAGTGAGGAACATTGTCAGAGGCTACAGAAGGATATAGATAGGCTGGAAATTTGGGCAAAGGAATGGCAGATGGAGTTCAATCCTGATAAATGCGAAGTGATGCATTTTGGTGGGAATAATGTAGGGAGGAGCTACACGATAAATGGAAGAACCATAAAGGGTGTAGAGACGCAGAGGGACCTGGGTGTGCAAGTCCACAGATCTTTGAAGGTGACGTCACAGGTGGAGAAGGTGGTGAAGAAGGCATATGGCATGCTTGCCTTTATAGGATGGGGCATAGAGTATAAAAGTTGGGGTCTGATGTTGCAGATGTATAGAACGTTGGTTCGGCCGCATTTGGAATACTGCGTCCAGTTCTGGTCGCCACACTACCAGAAGGACGTGGAGGCTTTGGAGAGAGTACAGAGGAGGTTTACCAGGATGTTGCCTGGTATGGAGGGGCTTGGTTATGAGGAGAGATTGGGGAAACTGGGGTTGTTCTCCTTGGAAAGACGGAGGATGAGGGGAGACTTAATAGAGGTGTATAAAATTATGAAAGGCATAGATAGGGTGAACGGTGGGAAGCTTTTCCCCGGGTCGGTGGTGACATTCACGAGGGGTCATAGGTTCAAGGTGAAGGGGGGGAGGTTTAACACAGATATCAGAAGGACATATTTTACACAGAGGGTGGTGGGGGCCTGGAATGTGTTGCCGGGCAACGTGGTGGAGGCGGACACACTGGGAACGTTTAAGATTTATCTAGACAGCTATATGAATGGAGTGGGAATGGAGGGATACAAAAGAGTGGTCTAGTTTGGACCAGGGAGCGGCGCGGGCTAATTGTTCTTTGTTTCTCGTTTCAAGGCTTCATTCTATGATCATCTTGCTGGTGCCAGTACAGAGCGAGACTGCGGATAGTTGGGAACCTGTCTCGGGGGCAGGGAATTCAGATGGTGTTCGTAAAGCAGAAGTGGAAATGAATAGGGTTGGGAAGCATTTTCTGATCAGGGCCAGTGTGATCTCCTGGACTCGTTTCGATCGCCACAGGGGGTCGGAGAGGAATTTCCCAGATTTTGTTTTCCCCATATTGGCCCTGGGGTTTTCACTCTGGGTTTTCGCCTCTCCCTGGAGATCACATGGTCTGGAAATGGGGGGGTGGGGGTGAGTTAATAGGTTGTGATGAACAAAGCATCGTAGCTGTGAGGGACAGCTCGGTGGATAGGATATTAGGATGTAGATAGGCTGGTAAATTGGGCGGGGATCCTGGATTCAGGATTCAATCCTGGACCGGGGAGCGGCGCGGGCTTGGAGGGCCGAAGGGCCTGTTCCTGTGCTGTATTGTTCTTTGTTCTTTGTTCTTGTTCTCAGGGGCAACTCGGGATGGGCAATAAATGCTGGCCAGCCAGCAATGCCCATGTCCCATGAATGAACAAAAAATAAGAATTACTATCTTGTTCAACTGTCCTTAATGTTGAAATTTGATACAGACTTGTATTTGATTAAATTAAGTGTAACAATGCCTGCCTCAGAATATCTATAATAAGTCCAATAAATAATGTGAGAGGAACTTTGATCTGCATTTTTAAAGCATATTTTACATCCTCAGAAAGTCCCAAATACTTTCACTATGAATTTCTTCTGAAATAAAATCTCTGTTGTAATGTAGGCAAATTCTAAACTCAAATTGTGCACAGCAAGATCCCACAAACAATAATTGTATTTTGAGGTTGTTGATTGAAGCTTGGAGGTCCGTGGGAACCCTCCTCCTTCTTGAACAGCTGGATCCAATATTTCCACCTTATCTGAGGTACCTTCTGAAAAGTATTAACTTTAACAATGTCCCGTAGTCTAGATTATGCACTCGAGCATTGACATTCTAGACATTCTATCTCAACAATCCGATAACAATGAGGTGAATGATCAGTTAATCTCATCTTTTCCAGGTCATTGGAAGATTCTAAATTCAGACACGCCTATTGCTAATTGGAAATCTCCTATTTTCCTGTAATTTGAGATGTGAGATCTTTCCAACCATCTGGACAGTGAACTCAATTGTTTTTGCCTCATGAAGCAAGTGGAGTAATCTGTCATAGTCTCTGTCACTGGTTTCATTGGGCATGGACAATGTGCACCAATCTCTAGACCAATGTGTCTGTTGAATTGTCAGCAAAAGGAACTGGACTTTGGAAAGATGAACTGACGTCCCCATCAATATTTGTCACTCACTGAGGAGAAATTGTTTGATTTGAAAAGGAGAATTACAATACATTCCAAATTGCTGAAAAATGTACCAGTCTCCAAGAAAATAATCTCATGTTTTCAGGGTTCTCAAGCTTGTTTATTAATTTCTCAATAGATCACTGGTGCCAGATGTGAATTGTATACCTCAGGCGACATGTTCACTGCGGCGGACGTTGGACATACCAGCTTTTAAAGTTCTAACAAATCTGTTTCCCATTGTGCTTTAATCCAAATTCTATTCTGCATCTATGTCACGTGTCAGGATTTCTGCCTGTGGCTCCATCAGGAAACCTTGGCAAAATATGTCAAAAATATTGGCCTTGAGTTTCTGCTCAATTGTTCTCTTTTTATTAACATGTCATTGATATTGGCGTAACTGGCGCCAAAATTGCAGAATTTCTACCACAAATTGAGTTCAGTGCAATTGAAATCTCTGTCTTTTTACACTGGATGCAGGCCACACCACCACGATGAACTTGAAGGTGTCTCCACAAGTTCCTCTCATTATTCAACAGACAGAACTGAAGAAGAGAATGCAAAGCTGGCATTAATGATAAATCGAGAAGCTGGTTCATGTTTCAAAATATACATAAAAGCAGCAATTTCCGACTTTTAAACACTCTCCAATTATTGCTTCAGAGCAGCATATTAGAATCATAGAACTCTACAGTGCAGAAGGTGGCCATTCGGCCCATCGAGTCTGCACTGACCACACTCAGGCCCTATCCCTATAACCCCATGCATTTACCATAGCTAATCCCCCTGACACTAAGGGGCAATTTAACATGGCCAATTGTCCTAAACCGCACATCTTTGGGCTGTGGGAGGAAACCGGAGCACCCGGAGGAAACTCACGCAGACACGGGGACAATGTGCAGACTCCACACAGACAGTGGCCCAAGCCACGAATCGAACCCAGGTCCCTGGCGCTGTGAGGCAGCAGTGCTAACCACTGTGCCACTCCTGACTACACTTTAAAAGTATTTCATTGGTTGTAAAACACTTTGGTACATCCTTGTGGCCATAAAAGGTGCTATATAACTATGTATATATACACACATATATATTTTACTTTTCACAACATTTACAACTTTCATGCTATGGCTTTGTGGCCGTTATAGAGAATGGACTTACCTGCCCAGATGCACAAACTGTTAACTCTCCATGAAGCTTTTTAAAAATCCACAAACTGTCACGGAATGATTATTAATTCAGGCCTCTGATCATTAGTCCAGGAACATAATCTTATACTACTGCAGCCAATAGGAACCCGCCTTGCCAGAAAAATGAATCATTTTCTAATTTCACAGATATATTTAAGTTTGTTTGCAGATGCCAGTTAAACCTTCTCTCAGATTTTGTCCGGCATCTAACGATATTGAAACAACTGATTCCGTCCAATAAACTGCTGCTGAGATCACAGTGGATAAGGCAAGATTCATGTTCTAAATCTTCCACAGTTGCTTGGGAAACGGAATACAAAACTCCTGTTAAATTCTGCAGAACGCCAACATATTTTATGGGTTTCCTGCCTCTGACAATCGCAGCACCCAATGAGTAAATATCAGAATCAGTATTTCAGTTTTACCGAGGGTGACACAGAATATACAGTGCAGAAACAGGCCATGCGTCCCATCCAGCCCATGCTGCTGCTTCTACACCACTCGAACCTCCTCCCATTATTCCTCATCTAAATCTCCCATCCTAACCCTCTATTCCCTTCTCCCAATCTGCTTGTCCCACTTCTCCCTAACGCAATCGATACAATTCATTTCAAATACTCCCTGTGGGAGTGAGTCCCAGATCCCCACCACGCACTGGGTAAATCATAGAATCACATAGCACAGAAGAGGCCCTTCAGCCCATCGAGTCCGCACTGACACATTAGAAACACCTGAACTCCCACCTAATCCCATCTGCCAGCACTTGGCCCGGAGCCCTGAATGTTATGATGTGCCAAGTGTTCATCCAGGTACTTTTTAAAGGATGTGAGGCAACCCACCTCCACCACCCTCCCAGGCAGCACATTCCAGACCCTCACCACCCTCTGGGTGAAAAACATTTTCCTTACATCCCCCTAAACCTTCTGCCCCTCACTTTGAGCCTATGTCCCCTTGTGACTGACCCTTCAACTAAGGGGAACAGCTGCTCCTTATCCTCTCTGTCCATGTCTCTCATAATCTTGTACACCTCGATCAGGTCATCCCTCAGTCTTCTCTGCACCAATGAAAACAGCCCAAGCTTACGCAACCTCTCTTCACAGCTTCAATGCTTCATCCCAGGCAGCGTCCTGGTGAATCTCCTCTGCACCCCCTCCAGTGCAATCACATCCTTCCAATAATGTGGTGACCAGAACTGCACACAGTGCTCCAGCTGTGGCCTCACCAAAGTTCTATACAACTCCAACATGACTTCCCTGCTGTTTCTCCTGAATTCTCGATTAGATTTCTTGGTGCCTCTCTTCTTTCGATGGCTTCTAGTTATGCTGTTCCCCACAAGATGAAGCATTAAACATTTAAAGACCTCTGTTAGATCACGCGGAGCCTTTTTTCAATGGAGAAGAGACCCATCTGTCAATTCTATGTAAAGCCCACACATTTCTGATATCATTCCTGTAAATCCTCTCTGCATCGTCTCCTGTGCCTCTATTACCTTTGCTTTTATATTGCAACCAGGACAGGCTCACAGCCCAGCAGCCACTTTTCAACCTCATCTTTGCTGCTGCTGCTGCTCTCACCAGAAGGGAAACCAAAAGCAAACCGGGAGCCTCATCTTCAAAGGCATTCAGTGCCTTTTCAAGGGGCTTGGTTGGTATTGGAAAGGGAGGAGCCACTGGGGACTCTCCCAACTTCCTCCGACTCCCTACAACCCCTGCCCAGTGTTTCCCCTTTGCAGGTCTCCACAAAAGGAGGTGATGCAGAGCTCTCACCGACTCTCCAGCCAGCAGACAAGACCGCCATTGCCCACGTCTGCCCTGTGTTATAAACCACGCTGATGTTCATTCAATGTGAGGGCATCCCAAATCCCAGAAGGGACACCTGGAATGCTGGTTCCCAACTCATTATTTTTGCATTTTGGAATCTTGTTGGAAATTATTCAAATAACAAATGAAGATGTAAAAAGCAAGGTGGATAATGGGGATTCTGTAGATGGTATCCGGACTTCCAGAAGGCATTTGATAAGGTGCCGCACAAAAGGTTAATGATACACAAGGTCAGTACAGTTGGGGTTGGGGGTAATTTATTAGCTTGGCTAGAGGATTGACTAACCAACAGAAAACAGAGAATGGGGATGAATGGGTCTTTCTTGGGTTGGCAAGCTGTAACAAATGGGGTTCCACAGGGTTTGGTCCTCAGATCTCAACTATTTACAATCTTTCAATGATTTGAAAATAGGTGGGAAATTAAGTTGCGATAATGAAATACATTTGCAAATGGATATGGATAGATTAAGTGAATGGGGTGAAATAAGACGGATGGAGTTTGTGAATAAGTGTGAGGTTATCCATTTTGGTAGGAAAAATACAAAGGCAAATTACAATCTAAATGGAGAGAAACTTCATAGTGCTTCTGTGCAGAGGGATCTGGGTGTCCTCATGAGTGAATCGGAGAAAACCAGTATGCAGGTACAGCAGGTAATTAGGTGGTACCAGGTAATAAGGAAGGCAAATGGAATCTTGGCATTTATTGCTAAAGGAATAGAATGTATAAGTAGTAAAGTGTTGCTGCTACTGTACAGAGCATTAGTGAGACCTCACTTAGAATAATGTGTACAGTTTTGGTCCCCTTACGCGAGGAGGGATGGAGTTGCATTGGCGGCGGTTCAGAGGAGGTTCACTACATTGATCCCAGAGGTGACGGGTTTGTCTTACGAAGAGAGATTGGGCAGTTTAGGGCGATACTCCCGGGAGTTTAGAAGAGTGAGAGGAGATCTAATTGAGGTGTACAGGATGATAAGGGAGATTGACAAAGTAGACGTGGAGAGGATGTTTCCTCTTGTGCAGCAATCTAGAACAAGAGGTCATAGTTTTAGGGTAAGAGGTAGCAGATTTAAAACAGAGGTGGGGAGAAATTACTTCTCTCGAAGGGTCATCAGTCTGTGGATGTTGGGACACTGAATAAATTTAAGGATCGGGTGGATAGGTTTTTAATGAGTAATGTGTTTGAAGGGTTTTGGGTGAACGGGCAGGAAAGTGGAACTGAGGCACAGATGAGATCAGACATGTTTTTCTTAAACAGTGGAGCAGAATTGAGGGGCTAAATTGCCTACTCCTGCTCCTAGCTCTTATGTTCATATTTTCTTTAAAACACATCACAGCAGCATGGTGGCACAATGGTTAGCACTGCTGCCTCACAGCGCCAGGGACCCAGGTTCACTTCCCGGCTTGGGTCACCGTTTGTGTGGAGTTTGCACATTCTCCCTGTGTCTGCGTGGGTTTCCGCTGGGTGCTCCGATTTCCTCCCAGAGTCCAAAGATGTGCAGGATAGGTGCATTGGCCATGCTAAAATTCTCTCTCAGTGTAACCAAATAGGCGCCGGAGTGTGGCGACTCGGGGATTTTCACAGTAACTTCATTGCAGTGTTAATGTAATCCTACTTGTGATTAATAAACAAACTTTAAAAACAAGAAAGGCAACAGTAAAGAACAGCATTTACAATTACTTACAACAATGTTTGCCCAGACTGTATGCTTAAATTAGCCACCCAATCAAAATCTATCTACTTTCCTAAACTCAGAGAATACATCTTCCCCAAAACAACATCCCATCAATTAGAACACCATGAGTCAAATCCAACAAGAATTACACACAGGACTTGTAGCTTTCTTCTAGTTTGGAGTAGAACTTATGAGGTCAGGCCCAAACAGACTTCTCAGACTGACTGACAGGGAGAGGATTTCCTGAATGTATATTTCTCATCAATATGTTGAGGAACCAACTAAAGGGCAGGCCATCCTAGACTGAGTATTGTGTAATGAGAGAGGATTAATTAACAACCTTGTGGTTCGAGATTCTTTGGGGAAGAGTGACCATAATATGTTAAAATTCTTCATTAAGATGGAGAGTGACACAGTTAAGTCTGAGACTAGGGTCCTGAACTTGAGGAAAGCTAACTTTGATGATATGAGATGTGCATTGGCTAGGATAAGCTGGCAAAGGATACTTACGGTGTTGACAGTGGATAGGCAATGGTAGGTATTTAAATGAACTTCAATAACTGTACATCCATGTCTGGCGTAAGAGTAAAACGGGGAAGGTGGTTCATCCATGGCTAACGAGCGAAATCAGGGATAGTGTTAAAGCCAAAGGGGAGGCTGATAAATTGGCCCGAAAAAGGAGCAAACCTGATGACTGGGAGAAATTTAAAATCCAGCAGAGGAGGACAAAGGGTTTAATTCAGAAGGGAAAAGTAGAATATGAGAGTAAGCTTCAGAAAACCTAAAAACTGACTGCAAAAGTTTCTATAGACATGTGAAGAGAAAAAGACCGGTGAAGACAAATGTAGGTCCCTTATAGTTAGAATCAGGTGAATTCATAATAGGCAACAAAGAGATGGCAGACCAGCTGAACAAATACTTTGGATCTATCTTCACTAAGGAGGACACAAATAACCTTCCAGAAATACTAAGGGGTAGAGGGTCTAGCATGAAGGAGGAACTGAAGGAAATCCTTATTGGTCAAGAAATTGTATTGGGGAAATTGCTGGGATGAAAACATGATAAGTCCCCGGGGCCAGATGCTCTGCATCCCAGAGTACTTAAGGAAGTGGCTCCAGAAATAGTGGATGCATTGTTGATCATTTTTCAGCATTCTATAGACTCTGGAAGAGTTCCAATGGATTGGAGGGTAGCGAATGTAACCCCACTTTTTCAAAGAGGAGGGAGAGAGAAAATGGGAAATTATACACTGGTTAGCTTGACATCACTGTGTGCTGTGAGGAGGATGTTAAGAGGTTGAAGAGTGACTTGGACAGGCTGGCTGAGTGGGCAAATAATTGGCAAATGCAATGTAATAGAAAAGCTACAGCACAAACAGGCCCTTCAGCCCACAAGTTGCGCCAAACAATTTCCTTACCTTCTAGGCTTATCTATAACCCTCTATCTTACTAACCTCCATGATCCTATCCAAAAGTCTCTTAAAAGACTCAATCGAATCCGCTTCCACTACCACTACTGGCAGCTGATTCCATGCACCCACCACCCTCTGAGTGAAAAACGTACCCCTAACATCTCCTCTATACCTACTCAGTGGACGTGGTATATATGGATTTTAGTAAGGCGTTTGATAAGGTTCACCATGGTAGGCTTCTACAGAAAATGCAGATGTATGGGATTGGGGGTGATCTAGGAAATTGGATCAGGAATTGGCTAGCGGATAGGAAACAGAGGGTGGTGGTTGATAGTAAATATTCATCATGGAGTGCGGTTACAAGTGGTGTACCTCAGGGATCTGTTTTGGGGCCACTGCTGTTTGTAATATTTATTAATGATCTGGATGAGGGTATAGTTGGGTGGATTAGCAAATTTGCTGATGACACCAAAGTCGGTGGTGTGGTAGACAGTGAGGAAGGGTGTCGTAGTTTGCAGGAAGACTTAGACAGGTTGCAAAGTTGGGCCGAGAGGTGGCGGATGGAGTTTAATGCGGAGAAGTGTGAGGTAATTCACTTTGGTAGGAATAACAGATGTGTTGAGTATAGGGCTAACGGGAGGACTTTGAATAGTGTGGAGGAGCAGAGGGATCTAGGTGTATGTGTGCATAGATCCCTGAAAGTTGGGAATCAAGTAGATAAGGTTGTTAAGAAGGCATATGGTGTCTTGGCGTTTATTGGTAGGGGGATTGAATTTAGGAGTCGTAGCGTTATGTTGCAACTGTACACAACTCTGGTGCGGCCGCACTTGGAGTACTGTGTGCAGTTCTGGTCCCCACATTACAGGAAGGATGTGGAGGCTTTGGAGAGGGTGCAGAGGAGGTTTACCAGGATGTTGCCTGGTATGGAGGGGAGATCCTATGAGGAGAGGCTGAGGGATTTGGGATTGTTTTCGCTGGAAAGGCGGCGGCTAAGAGGGGATCTTATTGAAACATATAAGATGATTAGAGGTTTAGATAGGGTGGATAGTGATAGCCTTTTTCCTCTGATGGAGAAATCCAGCACGAGGGGGCATGGCTTTAAATTGAGGGGGGGTAGTTATAGAACCGATGTCAGGGGTAGGTTCTTTACCCAGAGGGTGGTGAGGGATTGGAATGCCCTGCCAGCATCAGTTGTAAATGCGCCTAGTTTGGGGGCGTTTAAGAGATCCGTAGATAGGTTCATGGACGAAAAGAAATTGGTTTAGGTTGGAGGGTCACAGTTTTTTTTTAACTGGTCGGTGCAACATCGTGGGCCGAAGGGCCTGTTCTGCGCTGTAATGTTCTATGTTCTATGTTCTATGTTCTACTCCTCAGCACCCTAAACCTGTGACCTCTCATGACAACCATTTCAGCCCTGGGTAAAAGCCTCTGAGAATCCACTCTATCAATACATCTCAACATCTTATAGGCCTCTATCAGGTCACCTCTCATCCTTCGCCTCTCCAAGGAGAATAGACCTAGCTCTCTCAACCTATCCTCATAAGGCATGCCACTTAATCCCGGCAACATCCTCGTAAATCTCCTCTGCACCCGTTCTATGGCTTCCACATCCTTTCTGTGATGAGGCGACCAGAACTGGGCACAGTACTCCAGATGGGGTCTGACCAGGGTCCTATACAGCTGCAGCATTATCTCCCGATTTCTAAACTCAATTCCTCTATTGATGAAGGTCAGTATTCCATACGCCTTCTTAACCACAGCCTCGACCTGCGACGCTGCTTTGAGTGTCCTATGAACCCGGACCCCAAGATCCCTCTGTTCTTCCACACTGCCAAGCGTCTTACCCTTAATATTATATTCTTCCATCCTATTCGACCTGCCAAAATGAACCACCACACACTTATCTGGGTTGAAGTCCATCTGCCACTTCTCCGCCCAGTCTTGCATCTTATCTATGTCTCGTTGCAACTGCTGACACCCCTCTACACTATCCACAACACCTCCAACCTTTGTGTCATCAGCAAACTTGCCAACCCATCCTTCCACTTCCTCATCCAGGTCATTTATAAAAATCACAAAGAGCAAGGGTCCCAGAACAGATCCCTGGGGCACCCCACTGGTGACCGACCTCCATGCTGAAAAAGACTCATCTACAACCACTCTTTGCCATCTGTGGGCAAGCCAGTTCTGAATCCACAAAGCAACGTCCCCTTGTATCCCATGCCCCTTCACTTTCTCCATAAGCCTTGCATGGGGCACTTTATCAAACACCTTACTGAAATCCATATAAACCACATCTACCGCTCTTCCCCCATTTAAGTGTCTAGTCACATCTTCAAAAAAACTCATTCAGACTCATAAGGCATGATCTGCCTCGGACAAAGCCGTGCTGGCTACTTCTGATCATACTATTCCTTTCCAAATGTTCATAAATCCTGCCTCTCAGGATCTTCTCCATCAACTTACCGACCAATGAGGTTAGACTCACCGGTCTATAATTTCCTGGGCTATCTCTTTTCCCTTTCTTGAATAACGGAACCACATCCGCCATCCTCCAATCCTCCGGAACCTCTCCCGTCTCCATTGACGACGCAAAGATCATCGCCAGAGGATCAGCAATCTCTTCCCTCGCCTCCCACAGTAACCTGGGGTACATCCCATCCAGTCCCGGCGATTTATCTAACTTGATGCTTTTCAACAGCTCCAACACATCCTCTTTCCTAATGCCCACATGCTCAATCTTCTCAGTCCACTGCAAGTCTGCACTGCAACTACCAAGATCCTGTGGATAAATGTGAGGTTATCCACTTTGGTGGCAAAAACAGGAAGGAAGATTATTATCTGAATGGTGGCAGTTTAGGAAAAGGGGAAGTGTAACGTGACCTGGATGTCATGGTGGGACAGTCACTGAAGGTTGGCATGCAGGTACAGCAGGTAACAAGAAAAGCTAATGGCATGCTGACCTTCACAGCAAAAGGATTTGAGTATAGGAGTGAGGATGTCTTGCTGCAGTTATGCAGGGCCTTGGTGAGGCCACACCTTGAGTACTGTGTGCAGTTTTGGTCTCCTAGTCTGAGGAAGGACATTCTTGCTATTGAGGGAGTCCAGCAAAGGTTCACCAGGCTGATTCCTGGAATGGCAGGACTGACATATGAAGAGAGACTGATCGACTGGGTTTGTACTCACTGGAATTTAGAAGAACGAGAGGGGATCTCATAGAAACATATAAAATCCTGACCGGACTGGACAGGCCAGATGCTGGAAGAATGTTCCCAATGTTGGGGAAGTGCAGAACTAGGGGTCACAGTCTAAGAATAAAGGGTAAACCATTCAGGACTGAGATGAGGAAGAGCTTCTTCACTCAGAGAGTTGTGAACCTGTGGAATTCTCTACCACAGAAAGCGGTTGAGGCCAGTTCATTAGATATGTTCAAAAGGGAGCTGGACGTGGCCCTTGTGGCTAAAGGGATCAAGGAGTATGGAGAGAAAGTGGAGTGGGATACTGAAAGTGCATGATCAGCCATGATCATATTGAATAGTGGTGCAGGCTCGAGGGGCTGAATGGCCTCCTCCTGTACCTATTTTCTATGTTTCTTTTCTACACAACACCTTGATTCTTTGAGAGAGCTCTGCTTTGTACTGGAGATGGCTGTGATCTAATTCCCTAAACTGCTCGTCTCCACTTTGCTGTTAGACTAATCTGCATGTCACAAGTCCTCAGTGCAGCTCAATCCCTGTCAGATTCTTTTTATTCCAATTCTTTACTTTTCATTTAATTCCAACTTCCTAACCCCGGTGACTCCTTTAGAAAGGATTCCATTATTTTTCCTACCACTGATGTTAAGCTGAGTAATCTGTAATTCCCTGGTCATGTTCTGTCTGCTGCCGCAGTATAAGAATTGTATTAACTATTCACCAATTCTCTGACACTATACCTTTCTCTAATGAATTATTAAATTTGAGTAGCAATATCTCTGCTGTCTTTTTCCAAAATTCTTTTAAAATACATGAACACACCCCACCCAAACCAGGGATTTATTCTCTGAGAGTTTGTTTAGTTTATTCAATGCATCACTCATTATTTTAAATGCATTTATCTCAGTATTCAGATCTCATTATTCAAAACCATCTTTATTTGTTCTGCCCCTGTGGTAAACACTGAAGCAAAATAAAGATTCAATATTTCTGCCAATTCTCTCAGGGAGAGTTAGTGAAATGTAGCAACGGAAAAATCAGAGAAACAGAAAGTGAGAGAAAGAAAACACAAAGAGAAAAAGGTAATAATGACATTCAGAGACTGACAAGGAATTGGGAACTCGCGGATGGTGACTGGGGTCGGGTGTGGGCGATTATATCAAGTCCAGTGCTTCATCTGCAGTGAATCCAGCTCAGGTTACACTGTTGAGTCTTAAACAGTTTCCAGTTGCCGCAATCTTCAATCCTAATCAATAAATAAAACCTTAAAACTACAAGACTTGATGACAAAGTGATGTTTTCAGTTTTGTACATGGCGTGGACCATTGCGTGCTGCCGTCCACAGCTATGCTAGCTTCATTCACAATATTACAGAAAATCTTTAGCTTCTTTATTATTTTCTGCGCATTAACAATAAGTAACGATGAATTTTCCATTGTATCTTTTTGTTCACTGAAATCATGTCGAGATTTACTTTTTCCAGCTAGAAGGATTGAGAACCAGACGACACAGCTTTCGGGAGGTTGACAGAAGGGGCAATGATGACATGAGGAAAATTTTTATCGTGCAGCGAGTGGTTAGGATCTGGAGTGCTCTGTGCCAGACTGTGGTGAAAGCAGATTCAATTGTGGCTTTCAAAAGGGAATTGGTTAATTATCTGAAGAGAAAAGTTTACTGGACTTTGGGAAAAGGGCAAGGGAGGGACACAAGTTGATTGTACTTGGAGAGAGCCAGACCGGATATGATGGGCTGAATGGCCTTCTGCTGTGTTGTAACCATTTTATGAACACATGGGGGAGGGAATTTTATGGTGCCCCACCAGCATAGTTGCAGGAGAGGGGGAAGGAATGTGAAATGTGTGACTAACTCACAACCTTCTTGGAGGGAGGCAGCAGGCCAGAAATTATAGGCCGGTTAATCTCACTTCGGTCATTGGCAAGATTTTAGAATCCATTATTAAAGATGAGATCGCAGAGTACTTGGAAGTGCATGATAAAATAGGACTGAGTCAGCACGGCTTCGTCAAGGGGAGGTCATGTCTGACAAATCTGTTAGAGTTCTTTGAGGAGGTAACAAGAAAATTAGATAAAGCAGAATCAGCGGACGTGATTTATTTAGATTTCCAGAAGGCCTTTGACAAGGTGCCGCATAGGAGACTGTTAAATAAGTTAAGAGCCCATGGTGTTAAGGATAAGATCCTGGCATGGATAGAGGGTTGGCTGACTGGCAGAAGGCAGAGAGTGGGGATAAAGGGGTCTTTTTCAGGATGGCAACCAGTGACTAGTGGTGTGCCTCAGGGGTCAGTGCTCGGAACACAACTTTTCACAATATACATTAACGATTTGGAGGAAGGAACTGAAGGCACTGTTGCTACGTTTGCAGATGATGCAAAGATATGTCAAGGGATAGGTAGCATTGAGGAAGCAGGGGGGCTGCAGAAGGACTTGGACAGGCTAGGAGAGTGGGCAAGGAAGTGGCAGATGGAATACAATGTGGAAAAGTGTGAGGTTATGCACTTTGGAAGGAGGAATGGAGGCATCGGCTATTTTCTAAATGGGAAAATGCTTAAGAAATCAGAAACACAAAGGGACTTGGGAGTCATTGTTCAAGATTCTCTTAAGGTTAACATGCAGGTTCAGTTGGCAATTGGGAAGGCAAATGCAATGTTAGTATTCATGTCGAGAGGACGAGAATACAAGAGCAGGGATGTACTTCTGAGGCTGTATAAGGCTCTAGTCAGACCCCATTTGGAGTATTGTGAGCAGTTTTGGGCTCCATATCTAAGGAAGGATGTGCTGGTCTTGCAAAAGGTCCAGAGGAGATTCACAAGAATGATCCCTGGAATGAAGAGCTTGTCGTATGAGGAATGGTTGAGGACTCTGGGTCTGTAGTCATTGGAGTTTGGAAGGATGAGTGGGGACCATATTGAAACTTACAGGATACTGCGACGCTTGGATAGAGTGGATGTGGGGAGGATGTTTCCACTAGTAAGAAAAACTAGAACCAGAGGGCACAACCTCAGGCTAAAGGGACGATCCTTTAAAGCAGAGATGAGAAGGAATTTCTTCAGCCAGAGAGTGGTGAATCTGTGGAACTCTTTGCCACAGAAGGCTATGGAGGCCAGGTCATTGAGTGTCTTTAAGACAGAGATAGATAGGTTCTTGATTAATAAGGCGATCAGGGGTTATGGGGAAAAGGCAGGAGAATGGGGATAAGAAAAATATCAGCCATGATTGAATGGCAGAGCAGACTCGATGAGCCGAGTGGCCTAATTCTGCTCCTATGTCTTATGGTCTGTGGTCTTATGGTCTGTCCACCCTTGCGCTATCTCCTATAATACAGTGGGCGGATAACGAGTCAGCTAGCTCATTCACCCTTAGACCTACTGAAGCCCTGAGCTGACCAATTATTCCAGACTGAAGGGAGGAAGGGAGCCAGTCCACGATGTTTGCAACTCGGGCTGAAAGTTGAAAAGGAAAGTGCCTCTGGGGGTTCCCTTGTGCCCACCAGGGGCACCCAGAGTGACAAACTGTTCTGGTTTTTTTGGGATCGTCCTGCAAATTATTCAGTTATCCTGTGTCCCCAGTTGTCTGAAGTTGGATGTTTTTCCCGTATTTGCAACGTTTAAGTTTTGAACATGCTCAGTACACACCTGTGCATATCCATCGCATTGCACTCTTCCATTTTCCATCCATTGGCCTAAGATTTTCTGGAAACCCTCACCCCTCCTCATCACACCTCTCCCCAACTCCCAAACCCATTCTTACCGCTCTGACAGCACCATTCCCCTCCCCCCACCCTTACACCCCCCACATCCCCCTGCAAAGTCAACGGTTGTTCAAGTGATGAGCATCATCTGTTTTTGCGAAGCTTGCGAGAAGAATACCTACATCTCCACTCAGTAATGATGCACGCTGACTGTGAAGAGACAGAGAGAGAGAGAGAGACAATCAATGATCTGTCACCACTTGCAGCTAAAAGGAGCAATAAGCCTGACTTTGATTAGAAGGTCGATTTTGCCTGGACTTAAAAGGTCATTAGCTGAAGGCAGTCCAGTTTGTTAACAGAAGATTCAGTATCAATTTTAAAAGTCAGCCTTGAACTTGGACTTTAACTGACCAGCTGTCTGGATTAAGAATATCTACTTCCCGAGCAACTCTGTAACTTCATTTGATTTTTCCATGTCTGAAATGAATGTGTTTTACAAAATACTTGCTGGTTATTAATTCTGATTAAAGTTGTTGGATTTGCAGAAGTGTTTAAAATGTCCAGTTTTTGCCACACTGGAAGACCCTGAGTCGATGCCCAGGGATTTTGTGCCACAATGAAAACATCTCAAAAAGGCTGCTGCCGTGACGCTTCCTGCTTTTTCACCTGATTTGATGAGATTTTGTATGGGAGGGGCCACTTCCCATGGGCCTACCCCAACTATGGTGTTATGTGAAGATTCAGGGAGTTACAACCTATTAAACACGCTAAGCTCGGCCTGCATCGCATCCTGGACCACTTGATCCAATTTGAGATCACCTTCAGTCTCCAAAAAGTCGGAGAGTTATTCAGCCCAGACACACAACTAAGTGATTACACCTTTCAGCACCCCGTATCCACAAGAACTAGCTGGGCACTATTGATCATAGAATCATAGAATCCTACAGTGCAAAAGAGGCCATTTGGCCCATCGAGTCTGCACTGACCACAATCCCACCTAGGCCCTATCCCCATGACTCCATGCATTTAATCTAGCTAGTCGCCCTGACACTAAGGGGCAATTTAGCATGGCCAATCCACCTAACCTGAACATCTTTGGACTTTGGGAGGAAACCGGAGCACCTGGAGGAAACCCACGCAGACATGGGGCGAACGTGCAAACTCCACACAGATAAGGAATAATTCAATCAATGTCCCCCAGGGTGGTGTGAGTGCTGGTTAAAATTCATTCAATAACTAAATTTTTCTTGTGACTAAAATAGCTGCAAAATGCTCTAATAATGGAGCTCAAACAGCAGTGGATTCCAGAAATTCCTGCTTTAAGAAAAAGCCATCCTCAACTGGACCCACTGCATAGGGAAAGGAGCTAATTTGAGGCTTTGTCTGATTTTGGTGAAGACCTGGTGTTGCTCGCTATCAGGAAAAGTGGCGTTTCTGTAACTGCCACTGCCGGACCCTCTGAGGGCCCTTGAGGCAGTCAAACAAGCGGGGCGAGGGCACAGACTGACCTCTAGGTAGGATTATCGTTATCTCATCGTTACCAGTGTGCCTCCTTCTGCCGCCGCAATCTCTCAAAGGTTTATTTATTCTGTGGTTCCATCAATAACATCAATGTGTCTATTACACTGATGTCCCCATCATTTTCTGAGGTGGGTCCGTTTCCCTTGAAATGTTGCTGGCCATTCATGCGGGGGGATTTTCCCATCCCACTGCATTGAACGGAGATTTGGCTGGGCGGCAAATTCTCCAAACTCGCTGCAGCGGGAGCGTGGCATGAATGGCCAGTAAGATCACGCATGAGGAGTGGGACTTGTTTTGAAAATGATTATAGACGGACTCTGGTGTGGGCATAACACTAGGGTGGCACAGTGGCACAATGGTTAGCACTGCTGCCTCACAGCGCCAGGGACACGGGTTCGATTCCCGGCTTGGGCCACCTTCTGTGTGGAGTCTGCACGTTCTCCCCATGTCTGCGTGGGTTTCCTCTGGGTGCTCCGATTTCCTCCCACAGTCCGAAAGACAAAGAACAAAGAACAAAGAAAATTACAGCACAGGAACAGGCCCTTCGGCCCTCCAAGCCTGCACCGACCATGCTGCCTGTCTCGACTAAAACCCCCTACCCTTCCGGGGACCGTATCCCTCTATTCCCATCCTATTCATGTGTTTGTCCAGACACCCCTTAAAACTCATTATCGTATCTGCTTCCACTACCTCCCCCAGCAGCGAGTTCCAGGCACCCACTACCCTCTGTGTAAAAAAACCTGTCTCATACATCTCCTTTAAACCTTGCCCTTCACACCTTAAACCTGTGCCCCCTAGTAATTGATTCTTCCACCCTGGGAAAAAGCTTCTGACTATCCACTCTGTCCATGCCTCTCATAATCTTGTAGACTTCTATCAGGTCGCCCCTCAACCTCCGTCGTTCCAGTGAGAACAAACCAAGTTTCTCCAACCTCTCCTCATAGCTAATACCCTCCATACCAGGCAACATCCTAGTAAATCTTTTCTGTACCCTCTCCAAAGCCTCCACATCCTTCTGGTCATGTGGCGACCAGACGTGCTGGTTAGGTGCATTGGCCGTGCTAAATTCTCCCTCAGTGTACCCGAACAGGCGCCGGAGTGTGATGACTAGGGGATTTTCACAGTAACTTCATTGCAGTGTTACTGTAAGCCTACTTGTGACACTAATAAATAAACTTTCATCACTTGTTTATTACATAAGAACATAAGAACATAAGAAATAGGAGCAGGAGTAGGCCATCTAGCCCCTCGAGCCTGCCCCGCCATTCAATAAGATCATGGCTGATCTGACGTGGATCAGTACCACTTACCCGCCTGATCCCCATAACCCTTATTTCCCTTACCGATCAGGAATCCATCCATCCGCGCTTTAAACATATTCAGCGAGGTAGCCTCCACCACCTCAGTGGGCAGAGAATTCCAGAGATTCACCACCCTCTGGGAGAAGAAGTTCCTCCTCAACTCTGTCTTAAACCGACCCCCCTTTATTTTGAGGCTGTGTCCTCTAGTTTTAACTTCCTTACTAAGTGGAAAGAATCTCTCCGCCTCCACCCTATCCAGCCCCCGCATTATCTTATAAGTCTCCATAAGATCCCCCCTCATCCTTCTAAACTCCAACGAGTACAAACCCAATCTCCTCAGCCTCTCCTCATAATCCAAACCCCTCATCTCCGGTATCAACCTGGTGAACCTTCTCTGCACTCCCTCCAATGCCAATATATCCTTCCTCATATAAGGGGACCAATACTGCACACAGTATTCCAGCTGCGGCCTCACCAATGCCCTGTACAGGTGCATCAAGACATCCCTGCTTTTATATTCTATCCCCCTCGCGATATAGGCCAACATCCCATTTGCCTTCTTGATCACCTGTTGTACCTGCAGACTGGGCTTTTGCGTCTCATGCACAAGGACCCCCAGGTCCCTTTTGCACGGTAGCATGTTTTAATTTGTTTCCATTGAGATAGTAATCCCATTTGTTATTATTTCCTCCAAAGTGTATAACCTCGCATTTATCAACGTTATACTCCATTTGCCATATCCTCGCCCACTCACTCAGCCTGTCCAAATCTCTCTGCAGATCTTCTCCGTCCTCCACACGATTCACTTTTCCACTTATCTTTGTGTCGTCTGCAAACTTCGTTACCCTACACTCCGTCCCCTCCTCCAGATCATCTATATAAATGGTAAATAGTTGCGGCCCGCACCTAGTACCACACCTGAACAGGCTACAGATCCGACACTTTGCTCATAGCCATGTTTCCAACCTCGCTCTTGAAAGTCCAACATCTGATTGAGTGATGTCAGTGGATACATCATACCTTAAAAACTGGATGGCTGGTTAGAGCGACACCAACAGCGTGGGTTCAATTCCCGGACTGGCTGAGGTTATTTATTAAGGCCGCACCTTCTCAGCCTTGCCCCTTGCCTGAGGTGTGGTGACCCTCAGGTTTAATCACCACCAGTCAACTCTCCCTCTTAAAGGGGAGAGCAGCCGATGGTCATCTGGGACTGAGGCAACTTTACTTTTAAACCACACTGGTGACCTTACATTTGGAAAAAGGCAGCTTTTACAGTAAAATGGCAACATGGATACCAGTTTTCGTGTGAATGTATCTGTTTAAATACATATCAGAAACTATATGGAACATTGAGACTGAATAGGTACATGTGATGGAATCAAAAAACATACAAAAATATAACTAAAGCATCATATTTTATTATCTGTTTACTATCTAGATTCAATTGCATCAATAGAGAAATGTTTAATACACTCCTATGATGTTCTTATGCTGTTTTATTAAAGTTGTTAAAGATTTATTTTGTGTTAAATGATGCCTCCATTAAAAATGTGGACAACAAAACACTATGCTGACATTTGAAGCGTTTCTCCCCTATTATCCCTACGTCATTTACAGGTCTATCCTTTACATCTGAGTTATGTCATTCCATCACAATGTAGCTGAAGGTGTTATCTTCTCCACCTTCTCTATAGTAATGATGTGTGTAAAGTGCTCAATGTGGTGTGAAGGAAAGTACGGTTAATCAGTTAATGAGGTCACTGTCAGGACATTTTCATCCACCTCCAGAAATCGCTCATCCGTCCCAAGATGAAGATTTTGCTGAGACACATTAACTCAAGCAGATCAAAACCTGCTGTAGTGGACAGATAAGAAAAGGTTTTAACAGGAAACATTATCCAGAAGAAGTATTTCTTCCACACTCCCCTCCCAAGCTAGCGTAAAACTTTCCAACATTTTAAAATCAGTAGCTGCACTCACTGTTACAGAAACTGCTGAAAATGCTACTGCCAAAACCAATGAGGCTTGACTGTTGATGGCAAAAGGGTTCGTCATCTGTTTTATATAAAAACCAGGCCAAATATGCTCTTAACCATAACAGCACACTCCTGTAAGCACCCACTTAAAAAAACGTAACCCTAGGCTATTGCAGAAAGTAAAATCTTTATTCTTTCTGGAAAATGTTACATGGGGAGTGAACAATAACATTGACCGTGTGTTGATTGGCAGAGAGACTATAATTCAAGCCAGCCTCTCGACCTGGCGAGGAACAAATACTTTTTTGTCTAACATAGTTTTTGCTGTCACTGGAAATTAATCCCTGAATACTCTTGCCAACAACCTCTGAGCATGTTAAAGGGACAGAGAGTCACTCAGTATTGTGCTGAAATGTTAGCTACAATGATGTGGAGATGCCGGCGTTGGACTGGGGGAAACACAGCAACAGTTAGTTACACGCAGACATACATCATGTGAGCTGTACATCAAGCTGCAACTTCAAGTTCATTTTGTTTTATTATATAAGATGTGCGACGCATTTTGAATTCTTCATCTGTAATTATAAGTTATTGTTTTGTTTTTCGGTCATCAGACATTGCTGTACACAGAAAAACGAGCAGTAATTACGCTGCTGAAGTTTTTGTGCTTTTATCTTGCCGAGACTGTAAAGCAGAAATGGCACAAATTAGACTAACTCAAACTAATAGAGAAAATACTAACATTCAAAATAAAACCAGGCTGTTGTGAGATATATTTAAAATTAAAAACTAAAAATTAATAATAACCTGATAGGTAGAGTACTTTCTAAACCAAATGCTACCTAAAACTCCCTCCATGATATCGATGTTCAATAAACAATCTGACTAATGACCATCTCTAACCAAAGAGAATCTAACTGTCTTCCCTTTGACATTCAGTGGCATTCTCTTCACTGAGTCCCCACCATCAACGTCCTGGGGGTTAACATTGACCAGAAGCTGAACTTGACTAACCAGGGGAAATACTGTGGCTGCCAGAACAGGTCAGTGACTGGGAATTCTGCAGTGAGTAACTCACATCCTGACTTCCCAAAGTCTGTGCACCATCCACAAGGCACAAGTCAGGAGTGTGAAGGAATTCTCTTCACTTGCCTGGGTGAGTGCATCTCCAACAACACTCGAGGAGTTTGATACCATCCATAGGAACATAGGACTTTGGAGCAGGAGTAGATCATTTGGCCCTTCAAGTCTGCTCCACCCTTCAATAAGATCATGGCTGACTTGGTTGTTGTCACAACTCCACTTTCCTCTCTGTCCCCCACAAACCTTGATTCACTGGTCTATCAAAAATCTGTCTAATTCTGCCTTGAATGAATTCAATGATCCAGCAACTACTGCTGTTTGGGGAACAGAACTCCACATACATGACCCTTTGAGATAAAAAGTGAGGCCCATTATTCTTAAATTGTTACCCTGGTTTTGTTCTACTTCCGGACAAAGCAACCATTCTTAATTAGCACCCTATCCACTACCTTTAACATTCAATCCCTGCACCACTGACACACAGTGGCAGCCGTGTGCACTATCTACAAGATGCATAGCAGCAACTCACCATATGGTTCCTTAGGCAGCACCTTCCAAACCCACAACCTTACCATTTAGAAGGATAAGGGCAGCAGATACCTGGGAATACCACCACCTTCAAGTTCTCCTTCACTCACCATCCTAACTTGAAAATATATCACCATTGCTTCATTGTCACTGGGTCAAAATCCTGGAACTCCCTCGCTAACAGCACTGTGGGTGTACCTACACCACATGGATGCAGCGGTTCAAGAGGAAATCTCACTACCACCTTATCGAGGGTAACTGGGGATGGACAATAAATGCTGACCTGCCCAGTGAAGCCCACATCCATGAATGAATACATAATAAAATAACAATAATGGCCTGAATCCTCCATGGAATGGCAATCCGCTTCAGATAACCTCCGTTCTCCTGTTTTTCCGTGCCTAGCCAGAGCTCTGCAGTCCTGGCTGGGAATTCCAATCTTGGCTTCGGAAAAGTGGAGCATTCCCGAAATGGAGCTGCTCCTGCAGTGCTGGATCAGTTTTATAATTGCCCAGGAGTTGGACTCAGTTGTTTTCTAACATTTCCTGGGTATCTAGTTTTAAAGTTTTTTTTTAAAGCTTATTTTCTAGTGTCACAAGTAGGCTTACATTCACACTGCAATGAAGTTATTGTGAAATACCCCGAGTCACCACACTCCAGCGCCTGTTTGGGTACACTGAGTGAGAATTTAACATGGCCAATCCACCTAACCCACACATCTTTCGGACTGTGGGAGGAAACCGGAGCACCCGCAGGAAACCCTTGAGTTATAAGGAGAGGCTGAATAGACTGGGACTTTTTTCTCTGGAGCATAGAGGGCTGAGGGGTGACCTTATGGAGGTCTATAAAATAATGAGGGGCATAGACAAGGGCATATGAAGGGCATAGACAAGTCAATATCTTTTCCCAAAGGTAGGGGAGTCTAAAAGTAGAGGGCATAGGTTTAAGGTGAGAGGGGAGAGATACAAAAGCGTCCAGAGGGGCACTTTTTTCAACCAGAGGGTGGTGAGTGTCTGGAATAAGCTGCCAGAGGTAGTAGTAGAGGCGGGTACAATTTTATCTTTTAAAAAGCATTTAGAGAGTTACATGGGTATGATGGGTATTGAGGGATATGGGCCAAATGCGGGCAATTGGGATTAGCTTAGGGGTTTTAAAAAAAAAGGGCGACATGGACAAGTTGGGCCGAAGGGCCTGTTTCCATGCTGTAAACCTCTATGACTCGATGACTCTATGCTCCAGTTTCCTCCCACAGTCCAAAGATGTGCAGGTTAGGTGGATTGGCTGTGCTAAATTGCCTCTTAGTGTCCTAAGAATGTGTAGGTTTGGAGGAATAGTGGGGTAAATATGTGGAATTTTGGGAATAGGGCCTTGGTGGGATGCTTTGCCAGAGAGTTGATACAGACTAGATGGGTCGAATGGCCTCCTTCTGCACTGTAGGGATTCTATGATTGTACATCAGGCTGTCCAGTGGCTCAGATTCTCTTCCACTTGGCAATCACATGGGTGCAGGATTGGTACCCAGCAGCCAACATAGCACCATAGAACCATAGAACATTACAGCACAGAAACAGGCCTTTTGGCCCTTCTTGGCTGTGCCGAACCATTTTTCTGCCTAGTCCCACTGACCTGCACCTGGACCATATCCCTCCACACCCCTCTCATCCGTGTACCTGTCCAAGTTTTTCTTAAATGTCAAAAGTGAGCCCACATTCACCACTTCATCTGGAAGCTCATTCCACACTCCCACCACTCTCTGCGTGAAGAAGCCCCCCCTAATATTCCCTTTAAACTTTTCCCCCTTCACCCTTAACCCATGTCCTCTAGTTGTTTTCTCCCCTAGCCTCAGTGTAAAAAGCCTGCTTGCATTCACTCTATCTATACCCATCATAATTTTATACACCTCTATCATATCTCCCCTCATTCTTCTACGCTCCAGGGAATAAAGTCCTAACCTATTCAACCTTTCTCTGTAACTCAGTTTCTCAAGTCCCGGCAACATCCCTGTAAACCTTCTCTGCACTCTTTCAACCTTATTAATATCCTTCCAGTAATTAGGTGACCAAACCTGCACACAATACTCTAAATTCGGCCTCACCAATGTCTTATACAACCTCACCATAACATTCCAACTCTTATACTCAATACTTTGATTTATAAAGGCCAATCTACCAAAAGCACTCTTTATGACCCTATCTACCTGTGACGCCACTTTTAGGGAATTATGTATCTGTATTCCCAGATCCCTCTGTTCTACTGCACTCTTCAGTGTCCTACCATTTACCTTGTATGTTCTACCTTGGTTTGTCCTTCCAAAGTGCAATACCCCACACTTGCCTGCATTAAACTCCATCTGCCATTTTTCAGCCCATTTTTCTAGCTGGTTGAAACCCTCTGCAAGCTTTGAAAACCTTCCTCACTGTCCACTACACCTCCAATCTTTGTATCATCAGCAAATTTGCTGATCCAATTTACCACATTATCATCCAGATCATTGACATAGATGACAAACAACAATGGACCCAGCACTGATCCCTGTGGCACACCACTAGTCACAGACCTCCACTCAGAGAAGCAATCCTCCACGACCACTCTCTGGCTTCTTCCATTGATGTGGAGATGCCGGCGTTGGACTGGGGTAAACACAGTAAGGTGTCTAACAACACCAGGTTCAAGTCCAACAGGTTTATTTGGTAGCAAACGCCACGAGCTTTCGGAGCGCTGCTCCTTCGTCAGGTGAGTGGGAGATCTGCAGATCTCCCACTCACCTGACGAAGGAGCAGCGCTCCGAAAGCTAGTGGCGTTTGCTACCAAATAAACCTGTTGGACTTTAACTTGGTGTTGTTAGACTCCCTACTGTGTTCTTCCATTGAGCCAATTTCTAATCCAATTTACTACCTCCCCATGTATACCTAGCGACTGAACCTTCCTGACTAACCTCCCATGCGGGACCTTGTCAAAGGCCATACTGAAGTCCATGTAGACAACATCCACTGCCTTCCCTTCATCCACTTTCCTGGTAACCTCCTCGAAAAACTCTAATAGATTGGTTAAACATGACCAACCACGCACAAAGCCATGTTGACTCTCTCTAATAAGTCCCTGTCTATCCAAATATTTGTAGATCCTATTTCTTAGTACTCCTTCCAATAATTTACCTACTACTGACGTCAAACTTACCGGCCTGTAATTTCCCGCTTTACTTTTTGAGCCTTTTTTAAACAACGGAACAACATGAGCTGTCCTCCAATCATCCGGCACCTCACCCGTGGATACTGACATTTTAAATATATCTGCCAGGGCCCCTGCAATTTCAACACTAGTCTCCTTCAAGGTCTGAGGGAATACCCTGTCCGGCCCTGGGGATTTATCTACTCTGATTTGCCTCAAGACAGCAAGCACCTCCTCCCCTTTAATCTGGAAAGGTTCCATGATCTCCCTACTTGTTTGCCTTATTTTCATAGACTCCATGCCAGTTTCCTTGGTAAATACGGATGCAAAAAACCCATTTAATATCTCCCCCATTTCTTTTGGTTCCATACATAGCCGACCACTCTGATCTTCAAGAGGACCAATTTTATCCCTTACTATCCTTTTGCTCTTAATATACCTGTAGAAGCTCTTAGGATTATCCTTCACCTTGTCTGCCAAAGCAACCTCATGTCTTCTTTTAGCCCTCCTGATTTCTTTCTTAAGTAGTTTCTTGCACTTTTTATACTCCTCAAGCATCTTATTTTCTCCCTGTTGCCTATACATGTCATACATCTCTCTCTTCTTCTTTATCAGAGTTCCAATATCCCTTGAGAACCAAGGTTCCTTATCCTTATTCACTTGGCCTTTAATCCTGAGAGGAACATGCAAACTCTGCACTCTCAAAATTTCTCCTTTGAAGGCCTCCCACTTACCAATCACATCCTTGCCAGAGAATAGCCTGTCCGAATCCACGCTTTTTGGATCCTTTCTCATTTCTTCAAATTTGGCCTTTTTCCAGTTTAGAACCTCAACCCGAGGACCAGATCTATCTTTATCCATGATCAAGTTGAAACTAATGGCGTTATGATCACTGGAACCAAAGTGTTCCCCTACACACCCTTCCGTCACTTGTCCTCACTCGTTTCCTCATAGGAGATCTAATATTGCATCCTCTCTAGTTGGTACCTCTATATATTGATTTAGAAAATTTTCCTGAACGCATTTTACAAACTCTAACCCGTCTCGACCTTTAACAGTATGGGAGTCCCTATCTATATGTGGAAAATTAAAATCCCCTACTATCACAACTTTATGTTTCCTGCAGTTGTCTGCTATCTCTCTGCAGATTTGCTCCTCCAATTCTGGCTGACTATTGGGTGGTCTATAATACACCCCCATTAATGTGGTCATACCTTTCCTGTTTCTCAGCTCCACCCAGATGGCCTCGGTAGACAAGCCCTCTAATCTGTCCTGCTTGAGCACTGCTGTAACATTTTCCCTGACAAGCAATGCCACCCCCCCACCCTTCATCCCTCTGCCTCTATCACGTCTGAAACATCAGAACCCTGGAACATTGAGCTGCCAGTCCTGCCCCTCCTGTAGCCAAGTTTCACTAATGGCTATAATGTCATAATTCCATGTGTCAATCCACGCCCTCAGCTCGTCTGCCTTCCCCACAATACTCCTGGCATTGAAATAGACACACCTCAGAAGATTATTACCACCACACACAACCCTTCTATTTGTCAGGTAGTTGACTTTGAATCCATGGACTGGATGGAGAAGGGTTAACCTCTCATTGAACCAGAGCTGGTTCTTTGTAAGAGCGAGTTAATCAGTCCCATTGTCCTTCTCTTTCTCCACCATCCTGTAAAATATTTTCATCACTAATAAAGATCCAATTTTTTGAAAGTTACAACCAAATATGTTCCAATCAATCCTCCAGATAGAAGATTCTGGATCATAACAACACATTGCTTAAAAATCATCCTCATCCTTTTCTGAGAGATTTGATCATTTTTAAATAATAATTCCAAATATGTTTTGAGCTACACAATGACTATTCCCCAGTATCAAACTCTACTGACTTTACAGACCAATAAACACAACAAAGCTCATTATCAGCAAATGGGAGCATTGTGGATGCGATGTAGTTTGTGAAGAGAGAGGGATAGCCTCTATCCACAGTGAAAATTAACCAGAGAGAAATAGTGAACCGGGTAAGCGAAGACTTAAATTATTGTTTGTGTTGGGCCAATGAGAATTAATTATCCTGACAGGTACCATGAAAACGCCAACTAAACATCAGAAAAGCAGAAAACAATGAGACCTGGAGCAAGGCCAGAAAACACTGGAAACCCACAAGGGGAGTGGGGAGGGGAGGGGTGGGGGGGGGGGGGGGGGGGGGGGTGGGTGGGGGGGGGGGGGGGGACAGGGAGTGGGGGGGGGGTTCTGCTGGCATTCGCCACGGGCAAATATGGCAACGCCAGCAGAAAATGCTGCAATATCGCAGGAACGGGAATCGCAGCAAGGATTTTCCCCGCCCACTCCGGTGACATAATGAGGTCCCTGACCTTTGGCAACATCATTTACATTTCTTTTAATAAATTAACATATCGTTAAAGGGTTTCCCAGCCATATGTTCCCCCTAAATAAAGAACCCCTCCCGCATGCCGATGTGAATCTCCCCCTTTTGACACGTCGGCAAAGTTTACAATAGTTATTTAAAAATATGAAACAATCGAGGGGAACCTCCCAAAAACACAATGGTAAGTGTAACTGCCGGGGAGAGGGGGACATGTCCTAGCTCAGCCGTCGACACCCTGCTACTGCCCCCTGGCAGTGTCACTCAGCTACTGCCCCCTGGCAGTGCCACTCTGCTACTGCCCCCTGGCAGTGCCACTCTGCTACTGCCCCCTGGCAGTGCCACTCTGCTACTGCCCCCTGGCAGTGCCACCCTGTTACTGCCCCCTGGCAGTGCCACTCTGCTACTGCCCCCTGGCAGTGTCACCCTGGTACTGCTCCCTGGCAGTGCCACTCAGCTACTGCCCCCTGGCAGTGTCACCCTGGTACTGCTCCCTGGCAGTGCCATCCTGCTACTGCCCCCTGGCAGTGTCACCCTGCTACTGCCCCCTGGCAGTGTCACCCTGGTACTGCTCCCTGGCAGTGCCACTCAGCTACTGCCCCCTGGCAGTGCCACTCTGCTACTGCCCCCTGGCAGTGTCACCCTGGTACTGCTCCCTGGCAGTGCCACTCTGCTACTGCCCCCTGGCAGTGTCACCCTGGTACTGCTCCCTGGCAGTGTCACCCTGCTACTGTCCCCTGGCAGTGCCATCCTGCTACTGCCCCCTGGCAGTGTCACTCTGTTACTGCCCCCTGGCAGTGTCACTCTGTTACTGCCCCCTGGCAGTGTCACTCTGTTACTGCCCCCTGGCAGTGTCACCCTGCTACTGCCCCCTGGCAGTGTCACTCTGTTACTGCCCCCTGGCAGTGTCACTCTGTTACTGCCCCCTGGCAGTGCCACCCTGCTACTGCCCCCTGGCAGTGCCACCCTGGTACTGCTCCCTGGCAGTGTCACCCTGGGACTGCCCCCTGGCAGTGCCACCCTGGTACTGCTCCCTGGCAGTGCCACCCTGGGACTGCCCCCTGGCAGTGCCACCCTGGTACTGCTCCCTGGCAGTGCCACCCTGCTACTGCCCCCTGGCAGTGCCACCCTGGTACTGCTCCCTGGCAGTGTCACCCTACTACAACCCCCAACAGTTCCACCCTGGCAGTGCCACCCTGGGACTGCCCCCTGGCAGTGCCACCCTGGGACTGCCCCCTGGCAGTGCCACCCTGGGACTGCCCCCTGGCAGTGCCACCCTGGGACTGCCCCCTGGCAGTGCCACCCTGGGACTGCTCCCTGGCAGTGCCACCCTGGGACTGCCCCCTGGCAGTGCCACCCTGGGACTGCCCCCTGGCAGTGCCACCCTGGCAGTGCCACCCTGGTAACTGGATTGATGAAGTTTGCGGATGACACAAAGGTTGGTGGATTTGCGGATAGCGATGAGGACCATCAGAGGATACAGCAGGATATCGATCAGTTGGAGACTTGGGTGGAGAGATGGCAGATGGAGTTTAATCCGGACAAATGTGAGGTAATGCATTTTGGAAGGTCTAATACAGATAGGAAATATACAGTAAATGGCAGAACCCTTAAGGGTATTGATAGGCAGAGGGATCTGGGTGTACAGGTACACAGGTCACTGAAAGTGGCAATGCAGGTGGAGAAGGTAGTCAAGAAGGCATACGGCATGCTTGCCTTCATCGGCCGGGGTATTCAGTTTAAAAATTGGCAAGTCATGTTGCAGCTTTGGAGAACCTTAGTTAGGCCGCACTTGGAATATAGTGTTCAATTCTGGTCGCCACACTACCAGAACGATGTGGAGGCTTTAGAGAGGGTACAAAAAAGATTTACCAGGATGTTGCCTGGTATTGAGGGCATTAGCTATGAGGAGAGGTTTGGAGAAACTTGGTTTGTTCTCACTGGAGCGACGGAGGTTGAGGGGAGACCTGATAGAAGTCTAAAAGATTATGAGAGGCATGGACAGAGTGGATAGTCATAAACTTTATCCCAGGGTGGAAGAGTCCATTACTAGGGGGCATAGATTTAAGGTGCGAGGGGCAAGTTTTAAAAGAGATGCACGAGGCAGATGTTTTACACAGAGATTGGTGGGTGCCTGGAAATCGTTGCCGGGGGAGGTAGTGGAAGCGGATACGGTAGTGACTTTTAAGGGGCGTCTTGACAAGTACATGAATGAGATGGGAATAGAGGGATATGGTCACCAGAAGGGTAGGGGGTTTTAGTTAAGTCAGGCAGTACAGTCGGTGCAGGATTGGAGGGCCGAAGGGCCTGTTCCTGTGCTGTAATTTTCTTTATTCTTTGTTCTTTGTTTGTTCTTACTGCCCCCCAGCAGTACCACCCTGCTACTGCCCCTGGCCATGCCACCCTGGCAGTGCCACCCTGGCAGTGCCACCCTGGTACTGCCCTCTGGCAGTGCCACTCTGGTACTGCCCTCTGGCAGTGCCACCCTGGTACCGCCCCCTGGCAGTGCCACTCTGGTACTGCCCTCTGGCAGTATCACCCTGGTACTGCCCTGGCAGTGCCAACCTGTGGTGCCAACCTGGCAGTGCCACCCCTGGCAGTGCCACGTGCAGGTCCTGTGGGGAGTTCCATTGGGGGAATTCCACTGATGTGTGGGAGTGGTTGCCTCAGTCTTTTTGCAGGGCCGATGGCTTGCCCCGGTTCTTGTCAGGGGTGGTTGGGCTTCACTATGTCTGTGAGGGGCTTGGTGCAGAATTGTTTTATATTGGAGATTGGGCACCCAGTCAATATGGTGCCCCCATCTCTATGGAGCTGCCTTGCCGGGTCTATCAGACAACGCCCCCCTCCCCCCACCCCCGCCCCACCTGCCAGACCGACAGCGAAAACCGCACCCCCGATTTTCTGCACACTGAGTGCCAGAGAATCATAGAAATCATAGAAATCATAGAAACCCTACAGTACAGAAAGAGGCCATTCGGCCCATCGGGTCTGCACCGACCACAATCCCACCCAGGCCCTACCCCCATATCCCTACATTTTCTACCTATTAATCCCTCTAACCTATGCATCTCAGGACACTAAGGGGCAATTTTAGCATGGCCAATCAACCTAACCCGCACATCTTTGGACTGTGGGAGGAAACCGGAGCACCCGGAGGAAACCCACGCAGACACGAGGAGAATGTGCAAACTCCACACAGACAGTGACCCAAGCCGGGAATCGAACCCAGGTCCCTGGAGCTGTGAAGCAGCAGTGCTAACCACTGTGCTACCGTGCCGCCCAATCAGGAGAGAAAACTCGGCTGTGCAGCTGGAGAGATACATGGCGGGTTTCTCACTCCAGCCAGCTCTATGCACTGAGTGCAAAATCCCCCCCAATAGCAGAGTCACAGTCTGTGGAGGGCAGATTGGGTTCAGGTATAAAGCTGTCCTCCCTGTGTAGGCTGACTGACCTGCTGAGAATTTCCAGCATTTTGTATTTTTGTTCCAACATGCATCGTTTTGCGGTTTAACTTGAAGGAAAAGATTTGCTGCTTTTATCGATTTTTGGAAAGATTTCTTTGAATTGGCTATTTGTGGAGTTGATGTATTTCACATGAAGGTGATTAACTGAATCCAGGAGTTACCTTTTCCATGTCCTGTGTAATGCTGTCCGCTTCATGCTCAAGCGGGGAATGGGACATCAATTATTCGTGCTGGATTTTTGTGGCCAGAGTGTTTGAGTAGGATTGCAGAAATGCTATTATTACAGTTGTTGTATGTACCGATGTGCCAAGCTCATTAATAATTGTGTTCTGGTGGGATTCTGATCTCACTCACGCTTGCATAGTTTGGAAGGGGTTACTGACCTTCTGATGGAAGTTGACAGGGTGGGGATTAACAGCTGGATCCTGAACCGGGTGGATATAAAACACCGTTCGTGATGTTTAATCTGACTACAATTAGCTGCAATCTCATCTTTTTTCATTGCTGTTATATTGTACTAGTCAACGTTTCAATGGGTAATATGCAGAGTTTTTCAAGACTGTATTAATATGAGAGCTGTGAATATTTTGAAAATTTCTTCAAAATTAACTTGGGAGAATTCCTTTGGCAATGTGTTGAGAAAGTGAATTGAAATCCCAAAACTGGGGGAACCTGCACTCTGTACCACCTCAGATTCCCTGTGCTCCCACCTCTCTGAGGGCCAGACAGTGAAGCTCTCTATCTCAGCAGGTCTGACAGCACCTGTGGGGAAAGGGTAAAGCCAACGCTTCGAGTCTAGAGAACACTTCGTCAGAGCTAGACTCGAAATGTTGGCTCTATTCTCTCTCCACAGATGCTGTCAGACCTGCTGAGATTCTCCAGCATTTTCTGTTTTTGTTTCAGATCCCAGCATCCGCAGTATTTTGCTTTTATGCTCCCTATCTCACCTTTTCTCTGTCTAGAGCATCTGGTATCTGTGTCAGAATGGAGTCAGACAACCATCGAGTGCAAACAACAGACAGAGAAACCAAAATACTCCTGGATACCAATTATCACGATTCTTGGAGAGACCAACAAACCTTAAAAAAGTGATATAAATTTCCCAGTGGCCAAACAAAGATTTCACTTTTTTGGCGTTTTTCCTGCAACAATCTAAAACCAGCATTGACCAAACATTATAAGACCATAAGACATCGGAGCAGAATTAGGCCACTCGGCCCATCGAGTCTGCTCCGCCATTCAATCATGGCTGATATTTTTCTCATCCCCATTCTCCTGCCTTTTCCCCATAACCCCTGATCCCCTTATTAATCAAGAACCTATCTATCTCTGTCTTAAAGACACTCAATGACCTGGCCTCCACAGCGTTCTGCGGCAAAGAGTTCCACAGATTCACCACTTTCTGGCTGAAGAAATTACTCCTCATCTCTGTTTTAAAGGATCATCCTTTTAGCCTGAGGTTGTGCCCTCTGGCATCTTATACACTAAACTACAGAAACCCCATTAACTTTGTTACACATGCTCAAACCCCACAGCATGGTTATTCATGACATCACAATCTCAGCAGAAATATCCTCCTGGCTTTAATAGGATTTCTTCTCCCTTTTCCACCAGGGTGAATCTTCCGGTGTCCCTAAAGTTCCCTTCACTTAATCTTCTGAACACAATCGAGTAGATTTCCAATAACAAAGCCACCCTTTGACAACTCCTTGATCAGTAAGGGGAAGGTGGTGGTGCCATGATAATGTCACTAATCCAGAGGCCCTGGCTGATCCTCTGAGACACTGGTGCTTATCACTGGATTTAAATGTCAGCTGGATGAATTTAAATCAATCAAATCTGGAATTGAAATGCTAATCACGGTGACCATGGCAACTCGCACTGATTGTTGTGAAAACCCATTTCACTCATTGAAGATCTTTAGGGAAGGAAATCTGCCCCCTTACCTGATCTGGGCTTCATGTGACTACAGATTGACAACAATGTGATGATTCTGAACTGCCCTCTGAACTCCAGTAAGCTATTCAGTGCAAGGGGAATTCGGGCTGGGCACGAAATACTGGCGATGCCCACATCCAATGAAAATAAATTCTAAACAAGTATTGTTTATTCAAACAGGAAATCAATCCTTACCAACATTCCATTCCGTGACTAACCCAAAAACAGTCCTTTCACCCTGTCTGGCACAGCAGCAAGTCCCCTGGGTCTTCACCCCCAAGTCTCTGTGCCTGACTCTGAGAGCCTGTGAGTCTAGACCAGGAAGAACAGTTGTCTCCTCCCCCAGATGTTAAAACTTGCACCAATCTTTCAATAAATTTTGACCAAGGTGCCTCTCCAAATGTCAACCAGGTCACATGGGCTTGTCTCTGGGCAGATTTCATAGAAGGTTACTTCCCCCTCTCCAAACGACTGAATTTTACCTTGAATTAAAGGAGACAGTTCAAAACATAAACATCTTATAAACTCCAGCATTTCTCGCACATTAATATATTATAAAACCTAACAACAGAGACAGTAACCTCATTGTTGAGGTACGAGAGATAGAGTTCAGGTCTTAGCAATAACAAATTTCAAATTGATTTCAATAAATCTGTTCATTCATGGGTTGCCATGAGGAAAATGCCATCAGAGATGTCATAGCGTTCAAGGAGGAAGGGAAGGACGATGAAGAGATGGAGGATTTGAGGAAGAAGTTCCAGACTGTAGCGTTGAATTGGTGAGGATATTTTGAGTAAGACTGGATGAAGACAGCTGCAGACAGAGGAGGAGAGAAACTCAGGGGATTTATTACATTGGAGATTGCAGAGACGGAGCGGGGAGGGTCTGAGATTAATTAGGGATTTCAATGACAAAGTTCAATTTAGTGAGACTCTTGGTTGAAGTTGCACTGTGTGATATTAATAACAAACGCATTTTAACAAGGATTCTGTCCTATTTATTTTAAAAGATTGAAATGGTAAACATGGAAATGTCAGTCAAATATATTAAAACAGGCTTTTACAAAAAGAACACACCACACTTCACCCTATAAATTGAAACATTCTTTAAGCATCAACAAGATATTAAACAAAACTATTCCTGTGAGTTTGCGCCCATGTTCGCTAAGCAAGCGGAGACCTGGGCACAAAATATCCCCCATGTCAGAAAACGGGAATCTCAACTGCGAGATCTCATTTTCTAATTATCCCATTCCCCTGCCAGTGACATCACAGAGGTCACCACCCAGAAAGGTCAGGAAATTCATGAAAATAAATTATCTAATTAAAGGGCTTCCCCGTTGTATGTTCCCCTGCACTGGGATCTTCCCCGTCACATCGGTGAGGTTTACATCAAAACATGAACCAGACAGAAGAAATTTGCTGGGGGCACAAGGGGGAGAGGGACATGGCAGGCAGTATCCTGGCACTGCCCCCGGCACTGCTCCCTGGCACCACCCTTAACATTCTGGCACCACCTCTGGCACTGTGACACATTGGCATTGCCCCTTGGCACCCCAGCACTGCCCCTGGGGAGAGGGTTGGGGGGCTCACCATGGGCGGAGGGAGGTTCCCCTTCTGCATGTTGGGGGAGTTTCCCCATGTACCTATGTGTGTGGGGGGGGGGGCCTGTTTTTCTATCAGAGATCGGAGTGCCCTTAAATATGTCTCGATTTAGTGGTGATTACTGAGACATGGTTACAAGGCGACCAGGTCTGGAATTTGAATATCCAAGGGTATTCTGTATTACGGGAGGATAGACAGAAAGGGAAAGGAGGTGGTGTGGCTTTACTAGTGAAGGGAGGGATCAGTGCCAGAGTGAGAAATGATATAAGCACTGGAGATCAAGATGCGGAATCAATCTGGGTAGAAATGAGAAAAAGCAAAGAAAAATCCCTGGTAGGAGCAATCACTCGGTCCCCAATCAGTAATTCCGCAGCGGGGTGCAGTATAAACTAAGAAATACTGGGGGCTTGTAAGAAAGGTACGGCAGTAATCATGGGTGATTTTAAACCAAAAGAGAAAACGCTGGAAAATCTCAGCAGGTCTGGCAGCATCTGTAAGGAGAGAAAAGAGCTGACGTTTTGAGTCCAGATGTCCCTTTGACAAAGCTCTGACAAAGAATCATCTGGACTCGAAACGTCAGCTCTTTTCTCTCCTTACAGATGCTGCCAGACCTGCTGAGATTTTCCAGTGTTTTCTCTTTTGGTTTTAGATTCCAGCATCTGCAGTAATTTGCTTTTATAGGTGATTTTAATATGCATATGGAGTGGATTAATCAAACTGACAAGGGTAGCTTCCAGGGAGAGTTCATCGGAATTGGGATTAAAGGCAGACAGGTCCCCAGGGCCTGATGGCTTATGCTGGTGCAGCAGGTAATAAAGAAAACCAATGGAATGTTGGCATTCATTGCTAATGGAATAGAATATAAAAGTAGGGAAGTGCCGTTGCAACGGTATCGGTCATTGATGAGACCACAGCTGGAGTACTGTGCATACCTTTAGCCCTTTTACTTGAGGAAGGATGTCAATGCACTGGAGGCAGTTCAGAGAATACTTACGAGGTTAATTCCTGGGATGAAAAGCTTGTTTTATGAATAGAGATTGAGCAGGTTAGGCCTGCTGGAGTTTAGGAGGAGAGGAGATCTAATTGAGGTATATAAGATTGACAGGATTGTCGAGGACATATTTCCCCTTGTTGAACATTCTAGAATAATTTTGGGCTAAAGGGGAGGGAAGATTTAAAACAGAAATGAGGAAGAATTACTTCACTCAAAGGTGGTGGATCTGTGGAATTCTCCACCCCAGAGTTCAGTGGACGCTGGAACACATTTAAGGAGGAGATAGACAGGTTTTTAATTAGCAGCGGGATGAAAGGTGCTGGGGAATGGGCAGGGAGGTGGAGATGAGGCTGAGATGAGATCAGTCATGATTGTATTGAATGGCCGAACAGGCTTGAGGGGCTGAACTGACGACTCCGGCTCTTGATCCTTATGTTATTGTGATCTCGGGGTCCCGGCTGCCAGCTTTTACTGGCCTCTCTCGCCAGCGTGACGGTGTGGGTCACACCTCCAGATTTTTTCTGCAAAGTGCTGGATTATTCTGGAGAGAAAGCCAGCTGAGCAGATGACAAGACTCATGTGGGTTTCCTTGTCTCAGCCAGTATTCAGTGCAGAGCATGGAAAATTCCACCCTTTATTTGGACAGGCTGAGTGTGTGGGCACATGCATGGCAGATGCAGTTATAATGATAATAAATGTGAGGTTATCCACTTTGGTAGCAATGATAGGAAGACAGATTACGATTTGAATGGGTGTAAATTGAGAGAGGTGGATACTCAATGAGACCTTGGAGTCCTCGCTGAAAGTAAGCGCGCAGGTACAGCAGGCAGTAAAAAAGGCAATGGTATGTTGGCCTTCAGAGCGAGAAGATTTGAGTAAAGGGATAGGGATGTTTTGCTGCAATTATACAGGGCATTGGTGAGGCTGCACCTGGAGTGTGCAGTTTTGGTGTCCTCATCTGAGGAAGGATGTCCTTGCTATAGAGAGAGTACAGCAAAGGTTTACCAGGCTGATTCCTGGGATGGCAAGTCTGTCATATGAGGATAGACTAAGTCGGTTAGGATTATAATCACTGGAGCGTAGAAGAGTGAGAGGGGATCTCATAGAAACGAATAAATTCTGACAGCATTAGACAGCATAGATTCAGAAAGAATGTTCCTGATGGTAGGGGAGTCCAGAATTAGGGGTCATAGTTTGAGGACCTTTTAGAACTGAGGTGAGGAGAAATTTCTTCACCCAGAGGGTGGTGAATGTGTGGAATTCACTCCCACAGAAAGTAGTTAAGGCCAAAATGTTGTGTGATTTCAAGAAGAAATTAGATATAGCTCTTGGGGCTGAAGGGATCGAGGAATATGGGGTTGAAGAGGGGAAATCAGGATATTGAATTGGATAATCAGCCACGATCAAAATGAATGGCAGAGCAGGCTCGAAGGGCCGAATGGCCTACTCCTGTTTCTAGTTTCAATGTTTGTTATTTCAGGATTCCAATTGGATGTGAGCAGTTTGCTGGCCTGATTAACAATAACAATTTACACTTATTTAGCACCTTGAAGAATGTTCCAAGGTGCTTCAGTGCAACATTCTCAGACAAATTTAAATGAGGTTATTGTTTCAAAATCCAGGGAATGGGGAGTGAGAGTCTTCACCAGGGTTATGGGATATCAGCTGGCAGATCAGACAGGGGCAACTGTCCCAGAGTGAAAATCAACCCATTGCCTTCTCTGTATATGAAAAGCTTGGGCATGAACATAGGCACATAGAAATATAACACGAGGAGCAGGATGTGGCCATTCAGCCCCTTGACCTGCTCCAACATTCAATTAGATCACAGCTGATCTGGTGTTGTCCCCACTCCAATTTCCTGTCTGATCTCCATAATTACTGACTCCCAGTCCATCAATAATCTGTCACACTCACCCCCAAATAAATCCAATGGCCCAGCCTCCACTGCTGTCTGGGGAAGAGAATTCCACACACCTGCCACCCTCTGAGAGGATTTATTTTCCTCATCGCTAAAGCCTTTAAATCTCTTATTTTTAAAACATGTCCCCAGAAATGGAAACCTCCACCCCAGATCTACCCCATCGAGTCCCCTCAGGATCTTATACGTGATCTCATTGGAAGGAGAAGTGGAAGATAACAATTTCACTGGCAAATTCTCATGAAAAACTCCCATTTCTTCCTGGTATGTACGACATTATCTCATTTAATATTAATAAAGTACCAGAACCCAAGGGAGTGATGCCAAGACAGGGAGAAAAATATTTGATGATTTTATGCAGCTTCTAATGGACACACAAGTGTTTATCTAGTGAATAACTGAACCATAAAGGTGAGGTCACAGATTTGTTCTCTGGCTTGTTTGAAACGAAGGATTCCAGCCTGTGATTGTGGTAAAGACAGTGGGGCCTATTTTATGAAATCGGGACTAAGTGCTGGGTGTGGCCGTAAATCAGACCCGCACTCCAGCGCCCCCATACGCCTTTTTTTGGCGCGGGTCTAGTGGGCAGGGCCGAGCGCATTTGCATCTGTCGGAGCGCCGAACTGCGCATGCGCAGTTCGGAAAGAATCTGACAGAACGCGCCCGGGCGCAGAACAAAAAGCAGAGAGCGGAGAGAGCCTCTCTGCCGTTCATCCTCTGGTCGGGGGGGCGGGGGAGAGGGAGGGTGGGGTGGGAGGAGGGGAGGGGGCGTGACTTATCATCCTCTGGGGGGGTGGGAGGGGAGGGGGTGTGATGTCTCATTCCTGGAGGAGGGAAGAGGGGGTGTGACTTATAATTCCCTGGGGGGGAGGAGAGGGGGTGTGACGTCTCATCCTCTGGTCGGGGGGGGTTCCGCTGTCTGTCTGTGGCCGATCCCTCCTGGCACCATCACTGGTACACTACCAGCCACGGATTACTCTTCCCTGCAGGTGCGAGAGAGCGGGAGAGATGGCTCTGGCTCGTAGTGTACCAGTGAATGATCCGTCACACCCCCTCTCCTCCCCCCCCCCCCCCCCCCCCCAGGGGATGATCCGTCACACCCCCCTCCTCCCCCTAGGGGATGATCCATCACACCCCCTCCTCCCCCCAGGGGATGATAAGTCACACCCTCTCCCCTCCGATCCCGCGGGGGGGTGGGGCTGCCTCCCAGAGGGGCCCGATCCCGGTGGGGTGGGGGGGGGCTGCCTCCCAGAGGGGTCCGATCCCGGGGGGGGCGGGGGGATCTGCCGGGGTGGTTAGAGGGGTTGTCCGCGAAGGGTGGGCCTCGGCGATTCCCCTGCCGAATAAAAGTACAAGTTGGACTTTTATTTATCAGGTCGGTAAAGGCGCGGACGCGAATTGGGCCGAACGCTGGTAAAGGGGGAATTGATGGTAAAGTTGGGCGCGCGCTTCATTAAGTCGATTTAAATACATGCAAATGCATTTAAATCGTCGCACCGCCCGATTTGGGCACGCACCGGAACGATGCCCGGATCAGCTGTTGGTAAAGGCGCGATCCGCTAGGAATCGGGTGCGGATCGCGGCATAGGCCCGACGCCCAACTTTACCACCATTTCGCGCCCGAAAACGGGCGCAAGGTTTTGGTAAAATCGGGCCCAGTGTCACCTCTGCTGGAATTGTACGTGCGTCAACATTAATCAAGGACACCATCAGTTTTGACGTTCTGGTGTCCAATGATCTGCCAACGCTCACTGCCAAGCTTCTCACATAACTTACATTGGATTCGATGTTAGTTTGACTCACCTGGAAGCAGCTTTACCTCAAAGTCAGGAGACTGAGCATTCAGTCTTCACTCAGGATTCGAGCATTTAGAATAAGCTGCATTGTTCAGAGTGGATGAGAGTTTAAATAGTGACACCGTTTATCCACTGCAATGAACAGCAACAAACTCATTCCACTTTTGGAAAAGTGACCTAGGTCAATAACTTACCCTCAGCCAATGGAACCAAAGGCAGCAGATTTATTTGCACTCATTCAAGTTATATTCAGCATTGTGTTTTGTATAAAAGCTGCCTGCAGCAAGAACAGATAACAGTGCGCGTGCGGTTCCTGTTATTGTAAACATTGTAAACAATCTCATAACTGTACGACACAGTCCATGACCAAATGTCTTTGCTGTATGTTAGTGTAGGAAATCTGGCCCTCGGAGCTGTCCTGTTCCAGTATAAATGTTATCGCTTCCCAACACAATATGCTGGGTGCAAAGCATCATCCATATCAGCTTGTACAGAAAGAATTGCAAGGTGAAATAAGAATTTACACGTTAATTTTCTAATTGCTATGATGCCACTTAAAAGGTGATAAGGAACCAGAATAGGAGTAGGCCATTCAGCCCATTAAACCTGCTCCGTCATGGCTGATCTGATTGTGACTTTAACTCCAATTTATAGCCTCCCTTGTTGATCAAAACCCTGCCTAACTTAGACTTGAGTATTTTCAGCCCCCCTGCTCTCGATGGAAGGGAATTCCGAAGAATAGCAACCCTCTGACAGAGAGAATTCCTTCCCATCTCCATCTTAAATAGAAAACTCCTTGGGAGCGATTCTCCCAAAAAAACTCCAAGTGTCGAATCGCGTAAAAACTGGAGTAAATCGCACTGTTTTTCTCAGTGGGAGTTTCACACACTGAACATCACAGCCTCAGCTGTTCCCAGGGGAATGGTCCAGGCTGGAATGACACTGTCCAGGGAGGGAGAACTAATGATGAAACTCTTCTTTCCTTTCAGGAGAAGGGAAACCAGTTTGTGGCAGTGCAGTGAAGAACAGGCTTTGGGGACCCCAAACCTCCTGCTCCTGAGCCACTAGGAGATGGTTCCCCGAGATCGTGAATGTCTCTGTGGAGCTCATTCCACTGGCCATGGTGAGGCAGGGACCTTGGAGAGAGGTAAGAGTGTAGAGCACAATGCGAGAGTGGTGGAGACTCCAAATGCTGTGGGCTCCTCTGATGGGAAATGGAAGTGTCAAAACAAAAGCTCATTGATCCTCCAATCAAGATGGCACCATGCTGGAGTTCTCCATTGTCTGAAACAGCCCGCCCAGCATGCAGATTGACTATGTGACGATTGAATGTACCGACATCCTGCAAATGCTCCATTCGCAAAAGGCTTGGACATGTTGAGGTGCTTGATACTCTCTGCCTTTTCACTGGCTCCAGGGTAGTGGCATCTCATACAGATCCTGCTGCCCTCTGCCCACTTTGCCTACGCCCCTCCTCCATCAGGTCACTCTCTTGGACGCTGCCTGCATTTACCTGGCCCCCTTCTCCCTTCTGCCCAATCTTCAAATCTCATAAATGGAACAGCACCAAGCTCTTACCTAAACTGAATGATTCTGCTTTGTTCCTGCCCATGGATGAGAAATGGGTGAAAATGTGTTGACCGTCATGGTGAAATCACACGGGTAACAGAACATTGTTTTCACCCATGGCCTTATTTGGTCCTTTTATTGTTGGCTGGAACAGTTCCAACTTCAACGTTGCCCACCAGCCACAATTACACGTGTGTGCATGATGAGGTTGGGATGCACGCCCAATGTCTTCTTGCGTGATTTCACCTGAGCTCAGGTCAAGCGCACACACCTTCATCACATACAATTCTGGTCACTGTTGCCAGGAATAGTGGCCTCATCATTTCAAAAACGTTTGTTTGACAATATTTTATCCGCTATTCAAACATTAATCCATTTAAAGTGAATGTTTTAATGTCTGTATCGCAGAGCAGGTAGAGGAATTACAAATGGAAATGTCCAACTTTTATTCATTATCATCAATTCCACCACCAGAAATTTATGATCTTCTGTAAACAATGTCTCAGGTTTATGAACTGCAGCAACTTAAACCTTCAGCAACCAATAGCAGTTGGTCATGGGATATCCTTTCCTACCATTGGATTATCTAAGTGAGTAAATTTGAATAAAAGTATTACATTTGAATTTTCAGTCCATTTCAGTGTTCCCAATTTCAAATTTGGATTGGAATCAAGTTTTTACCTTGAATTGAAAGTTTGAGTTATTTTTGGACATCGTGGGGGGATTCTCCACCTCTGCAGATGGCCCAGCCACAGTGGGCAGCAACTGATAACTACGCAAAGCCGCTAATTGTAATACAATGTAAAAACAGCGTCCCGATCTCTGAACAGCGGGGCTGGCCGGCGGGTTTCCAGGGATGGGCTGGTTTGTATCTTTGGGGCGGGTGAATCCTACCTGACAGACACTGCCAGCACCAACGAAGAACACCCCTGTTTTCCCAGTGGGAAACACCCCTGTTTTCCCACCAGTGTGGGTACCTAGTTTGAAAACAATAGAATTCTACTTGTGTCTCAATTCTAAGTTGACTCGAACAGCTACCTGCAATTTTCCCCTCTCTGAATCACAATCAGCTGCTATTTTGTTCTGCAATTTATCATTTCTTTATTATTCTCACAATTAGGCTTACATTAATACTGCAATGAAGTTACTGTGACAAAGAACAAAGAACAATACAGCACAGGAACAGGCCCTTCGGCCCTCCAAGCCCGCGCCGCTCCTTGGTCCAAACTAGACCATTCTTTTGTATCCCTCCATTCCCACTCCGTTCATGTGGCTATCTAGATAAGTCTTAAACGTTCCCAGTGTGTCCGCCTCCACCACCTTGCCCGGCAGCGCATTCCAGGCCCCCACCACCCTCTGTGTAAAATACGTCCTTCTGATATCTGTGTTAAACCTCCCCCCTTCACCTTGAACCTATGACCCCTCGTGAACATCACCACCGACCTGGGAAAAAGCTTCCCACCGTAATTAGCAGGGAGCGGCACGGGCTTGGAGGGCCGAAGGGCCTGTTCCTGTGCTGTATTGTTCTTTGTTTGTTCTTTGTACTCCGCACAGACAGTGACCTGAGCTGGGAATCAAACCCGGGTCCCTGGCACTGTGAGGCAGCAGTGCTAACCACTGTGCCCCCATGCCGCCCCAATCCTACTTGTCTTCAGTCCTGTATTTTTCAGTTCCTAAATCTGAGGTTTAAACTGACTTTAAATTGGATCCATGTTTAAACTTCAGCCTGGAATGTAAATTGGCTCCTTTCACTGATCTTCCCATCAAATAACCTCATGTTGGAGATATTTACACTTGTGCTAAAAACAATTAAAGCTTCATTGATGTCAAGTCACAGTTTTGAAACTATTCAATTGTATTCGCTCATTTTATACAGCCTGACGCAGTCACAGCTGGAGTGGGATTGACACCAACCCTGTAAAAGTCTGCAGTTTGGACCATCTCATTGAAAGAATTAGACAAGAAAATATTCGTGTCAACGAGAATAAACAAACAATTGTAATTCTGTTTGGAAGGGAATGCAGCCCGTGGAGAGGGGAGGATGAAAATATGAAACTTGAACAATTTTACAAGGTCAAAGTGTCCTGAGTTAATAAAGTTCAGAGGATTATATATTTTCATTCAAGGGATGTGGGCATCGCTGGCTGGCCAGCATTTATTACCCATCCCTAGTTGCCCTTGAGAAGGTGGTGGTGAGCTGCCTTCTTGAACAGCTGCACTCCCTGTGGAGTAGGTTCTGCTGTATATTCACCAGTCATGTCATAGAGTCATAGAGGTTTACAGCATGGAAACAGGCCCTTCGGCCAACTTGTCCATGCCGCCCTTTTTATTTAAACCCCTAAGCTAATTCTAATTGCCCGCATTTGGCCCATATCCCTCTATACCCACCTTACCCATGTAACTGTCTAAATGCTTTAAAAAGACAAAATTGTACCCGCCTCTACTACTACCTCTGGCAGCTTGTTCCAGACACTCACCACCCTCTGTGTGAAACAGTTGCCCCTCTGGACACTTTTGTTTCTCTCATCTCTCACTTTAAACCTATGCCCTCTAATTTTAGACTCCCCTACTTTTGGGAAAGATATTGACTATCTAGCTGATCTATGCCCCTCATTATTTTATAGATCTCTATAAGATCACCCCTCAGCCTTCTGCGCTCCAGAGAAAAAAGTCCCAGTCTAACCAGCCTCTCCTTTTAACTCAAACTATCAAGCCCTGGTAGCAAGCTAGTAAATCTCTTCTGCACTCTTTCTAATTTAATAATATCCTTTCTATAAAAGGGTAACCAGAACTGTACACAGTCATGTGATTTGATGGTGATGTCACTGGGGCAGGCTCCTGTTTCGTTTTATTTTGTTCTCTGTAAAAGGCAGCAGCTCCTTTCAATAAATCTGTTGTTGCCAGTTTGAATCTGCGTGTGCAAATCTTTTTCTTTTTGAATAAAATCCACCACCCCTAACATAGTTAGGACATTACAGATATACCAACTGTGCTGTTAGGGAGGGAATTCCAGGATTTTGACCCAGTGACAGTGAAGGAACGGCGATATATTTCCAAGTCAGGATGGTGAGTGGCTTGGAGGGGAACTTCCAGGTGATGGTGTTCCTGGTATCTGCTGCCCTTGTCCGAGATCGTTGTGCTTGTGGGTTTCAAAGGCGCTGTGGGTGAGTTGCTGCAGTGCACCATGTAGATGGTACACATTGCCGCTTCTGTACGTCAGTGATGGCAGGAGTGGATGTTTGTGGAAAGGATGCCAATCAAACCAGCTGCTTTGTCCCAGATGTTTTCAACCTTCTTGAGTGTTGGCTTCATTCATGGGACATGGCTGTCACTGGCTGGCCAGCATCTATTGCCCATCCCTAGTTGCCCTTGTACAGAGGTCAGTTGAGAGTCAACCACATTGCTGTGGGTCTGGAGTCACATGTAGGCCAGACTGGGTAAGGACGGCAGATTTCCTTCCCTAAAGGACATTAGTGAATCAGATGGGTTTTTCCGACAATCAAAAATCCTACAGTGAGTAACTCACCTGACTTCCCAAAGCCTGCCCATGATCAACAAGGCACAACTCAGGAGTGCAACAGAACACATTCCACTTGCCTGAATGAGTGTGATGGCCTAGTGGCATTATCGCTAGACTATTTAATCCAGAAACTAAACTAATGTTCTGGGGACCCGGTTTAAACCTTGCCATGGCAGGTGGTGGAATTTGAATTCAATTTTTTAAAAAATTGTAATTAATACAACGGGCGACACATAAAAATGACTCTATACATGGTCATCAGTATATTTCATAGAAGCTTCATCAAATCCCTACCGTGCAGAAAGAGGCCATTTGGCCCATCAACTCTGCACCAACCACAATCCCACCCAGGACCTACCCCTTATCTCTACATATTTACCCGCTAATCCCTCTAACCTACGCATCTCTGGGCACTCAGGGGCAATTTTAGCATGGCCAATCAACGTAACCCGCACATCTCTGGACTATGGGAGGAAACTGGAGCACCCGGAGGAAACCCACGCAGACACGAGGAGAATGTGCAAACTCCACACAGACAGTGACCCAAGCTGGGAATCGAACCCAGGTCTCTGGAGCTATGAAGCAGCAGTGCTAACCAATGTGCTACCGTGTCGCCCGTTGTATTAATTACAATTTTAAAAAAAATTAAATTCAAATTCCACCACCTGCCATGGCAAGATTTAAACCGGGTCCCCAGAACATTAGCTTAGTTTCTGGATTAAATAGTCTAGCGATAATGCCACTAGGCCATCACACTCATTCAGGCAAGTGGAATGTGTTCTGTTGCACTCCTGAGTTGTTCCTTGTTGATCATGGGCAGGCTTTGGGAAGTCAGGTGAGTTACTCACTGTAGGATTCCTAGCCTCTGACCTGCTCTTGTAGCCATAGTATTTATATGGCTAGTCCAGTTCAGTTTCTGATCAATGGTAGCCTCCATGATGTTGACAGTGGGGGATTCAGCGAGATGATCCCATTGAATATCAAGTGGCGATGGTTAGATTTTATCTTGTTGGAGATGGTCATTGCCTGCCACCTGTAAGGCACAAATATTACTTATGTTACATATTTCATTCATGATAAATACTATTATTTGATTAACAGTATTATTGTACTAGATGCTTATAAACAGTTTAATATGGGGAGAGATAGCAGTGCCTTGTGAAACTACTTCAATATTGAATAGCTAGTAAAAGGACAATGGATAGAAAATATCTTCTGTTTATTACCTAAAAAAAGTCTTGCAGTATAACTTAGACAAAGTTTTTTTTGTAGTTTGATGCCAATGATATATTCAGTGATATTATCTACTGTTACACTCAGTTTTATTTATTTTAGAATTCTTTGAATATCATAAGTTGTTAGCTATTCCTCTGCTTCTTGCTTCTTCTGGTTTTTGGTTTTGTGAGGTTTCTATGTTACCTTTGCTTTTGCAGATGTGTTCTTTCACTGTTCGATTGACAATTTCTCTGCAAATGGTGCAGAAACGAAGGTTTGTGCTTCTGTATTTCCAGATTTGCATCAAGAATATTTGTTTTGACATACACTGATCTTCAATACTGACCACTGATCGGCTTTGTGTAGTCGAGAATCAATAGCTAAAGTCAACATGTCAGAGGTTTGTCCAGCTGTTCAGACTGCTGTCAAAACAATATCAGAGTTCTGCTTGAAAGCTGAAAATATTCCCGGCATGAATACACAGGCTGAATGAATGCAGAGAATCCCTGCACTTTAACTCAGCATAGCTTCTCACAACAGTTCCCAGGTTTCCAACAGGTAATGACCCAACTGAAACAACCAGAAAATCATGCACCCATTCACCATCTAATCTCTTATCATTTAACAGGAGTCCTTGTTCACCTAACACTTAAACAAACTCCCTCTTAATTGTGCAAATACTTTGGGTCTCTTGTGGGAAATTAGCCAGAGAGTGATTATTTAGTGGAAGTGAAAACATGTTTGGAAAGAAAACTATCGAATAACAACGAAACATATGGGATGTCAACACTTGGTAAAGCAACGTTCATCAATGCATCGACAGCACTCAGCAACAGCATATTTCATTAAGTCTTTTCCAGCTTGGATATTCTTGCTTTGTTTTTATGGCTGAAATGTGAGCCTTGGCTGGTAAACATTGTTAGCAAATATGTCAGTGGGTAAAGTTATGGTGTAGCTGGTTCAAGTTTAGTGGGGTTGTAGGTTCACTGCGAATTCCTGATCGTGATCTCAGCTATAAAGTGAGAATAAAGAATTTAAAAGAATCCTCTCAAAAGGAAAGGAGGCAAAAAAATAATAATTGGAAGCTCTTGCAGAGTTGTTAACATTGTCTGTGATCTTATATCTGATATTGAGAGTGTCTTAGCCAAAGTCAGTAATTACATTATCTGTGCTTTGTTTGTTCGAATTTAGATATCGAAATGCTGAGGAAAAGATTTGGAGCTGTCTTCAATCACTTCCAAATTGTGATTTATTTTCTGGTGGTGAAGGCAGCTGTCCATTGGCCGCTGGCGGGATCCTCTGGTCTCGCTGATATCGTAAGAGTTTTAACAACACCAGGTTAAAGTCCAACAGGTTTATTTGGTAGCAAATACCATTAGCTTTCAGAGCGCTGCTCCTTCGTCAGATGGAGTGGAAATCTGCTCTCAAACAGGGCACAGAGACACAAAATCAAGTTACAGAATGCTGATTAGAATGCAAATCTCTACAGCCAACCAGGTCTTAAAGATACAGACAATGTGAGTGGAGGGAGCATTAAGCTCAGGTTAAAGAGATGTGTATTGTCTCCAGACAGGACAGCCAGTGAGATTCTGCAAGTCCAGGAGGCAAGCTGTGGGGGTTACTGATAGTGTGACATAAACCCAAGATCCCGGTTTAGGCCGTCCTCATGTGTGCGGAACTTGGCTATCAGTTTCTGCTCAGCGACTCTGCGCTGTTGTGTGTCGTGAAGGCCGCCTTGGAGAACGCTTACCCGGAGATCAGAGGCTGAATGCCCGTGACTGCTGAAGTGCTCCCCCACAGGAAGAGAACAGTCTTGCCTGGTGATATCACTCGCTGATATCACCGGAGTTTGCATGGCTCACCCAACCGCCCCCGCTGGAGAACCCACTGAGTGGCGTGGGGTCGGGGCGGGGGGGGGGGGTCGCCTTCGGAGGGACAGAAAGATCCTGCCGGTGGAAATAGGCTGGAAAATCCCACGCTGTGTGTTGTGTTTTGTAAACACAGCCTGATTGGGTACAGCCTGTACCTTGCTGGTTGTGAACTGCAGCAGGGACATGCTGTTTGATACAATCACCAGCCTTTGAGTGGTGCAGCCTACATACCGAACATCACACTGACTCTGAGATTCATAGACCACATTGCTCATTAGTCTATTTAGATTTGAAGGCAGCACCATGTTAGTGGTGAATATCATTCGTGTTGCTCCTGTGTGAAACAGCTAGCTTCACCTGTTACTCAATTTTTAAGATACATTCCAGGGTGATCTGAGGTAGATTTGATTTGATTTGATTTTTTATTGTCATATATTTAGCATGCAGTGAAAAGTATTGTTTCTTGCGCTGTACAGACAAAAGCATACCGTTCATAGAGTACATAGGGAGAAGGAAAGGAGAGGTTGCAGAATGTAGTGTTACAGTTACCATTGGGTGAAGAGAAAGATCAACTTAATATGTGATAGGACCATTCAAAAGTCTGATGACAGCAGGGAAGAAGCTGTTCTTGAATCCATTGGTACGTGTTTTCAAACTTTTATATCTTTTTCCCCACAGAAGAAGATGAGGGTATGTTTAAAGTTTTAAAGTTTAAAGGTTATTTATTTATTAGTGTCACAAGGCTTACATTTACACTGCAATGAAGTTACTGTGAAAATCCCCTAGTCACCACACTCCGGCGCCTGTTTGGGTACACTGAGGGAGAATTTAGCATGTCCAATGCACCTAACCAGCATATCGTTTGGACTGTGGGAGGAAACTGGAACACTTAGAGGCAACCCATGGAGACATGGGGACAACGTGCAAACTCCACACAGTCACCCAAGCCGGGAATCAAACCTGGACCCCTGGCGCTGTGAGGCAGCTGTGCTAGCCACTATGCCAACCTGTTGCCCCACTGTGCCACTGTATCCGGGGTGCGTGGGGTCCTTGATTATTGTGGCTGCCTTTCCAAGGCAGTGGGAAGTGTAGACAGAGTCAATGGATGGGAGACTGGTTTGCATGATGGATTGGGCTACACTCACAACCCTTTGTAGTTTCTTCCGGTCTTGATCAGAGCAGAAGCCATACCAAACTGTGATACAACCAGAAAGGATGCTTTCTATAGTGCATCTGTAAAAATTGATGAGAGTCATAGTGGACATGTCAAATTTCCTTAGTCTCCTGAGAAAGTAGAAGCATTGGTGGGCTTTCTTAACTATAGCATCAGCATGGGGGGGGATCAGGACAGGTTGTTGGTGATCTGAACACCTTGAAACTTAAAGCTCTCGACCATTTCCACTTCATCACCATTGATGTAGAAAGGGGTATGTTCTCCACTACGCTTCCTGAAGTCGATGACAATCTCTTTTGTTTTGCTGACATTGAGGGAGAGATTATTGTCAACGCACCATTTCACCAGATTCTCTATCTCTTTCCTGTACTCAGCTATAATCACATACACTCACTCACACTGTCACACACAATCACACACACTCACACTGACACACACACTCACACTCACACTGACACACACACTCACACTGACACACACACTGACACACACACTCACACTGACACACACAATCACATACAGACAAAAAACATTCTCACACACTCACTCAGAGGACTTGGAACAATGTTTTTGTAAATCACAGGAAAGATAGTGCATGGGCAGGTATATGGTTGGAAGCCTGTTATTGGTTGGGACCAACAAGCTTTAATAATGGATTTAATGATTTTTAGGAATAATTAAATATGAAATAAATTATACCCTAAGTATTTAATTTTTTAGACAACGTAAAGTTGAAAACATTTGAATTTCAATGTTTATACTCATGAATTCAAAAGTATTTTATGGTGATTGTCCCTTTAAGGGCAACACACCAGAGTAAGGGTCACAAGGCTCTGCCGAGGAGTACCCCACCCCCTTTGGGGTATTCCACACTCTTGAGTTCTGATTGGTCACCCAGCCCATGTGACCCTTACAAGACTGTGTTTCCCTGAAAGTGACAATCAACACAGATATTGGCAGGTTCACTGGGGAGGGATGGCTGAGGAAATAGAGGGAAAAGTGGAGAGTTGGTGTGATTTGGCAGGATGGAAGTGGATGATGTACGAATTGCGAATGTAGTTGAAGTCTTAAAATAAAACAGGGGGTTTTATTTTACGAGAAGGCTGATAAAAGTGTGGAACAGATTGTCAATACAGGAGATGGAGTAGAATGTTTGGAGTGACTTTGTGCCCATGCTTGCCGTCAGTGAGAATGGCGAAGCGGGCACAAAATTTTGCAAGAGTCGGGAAACGAGATTCTCGCTGGTGAGATCTCGTTTCTCCATTTTCCCCACCCCTCGCCGGTGATGTAATGAGGTTCCCACCCACAAAGAGTGAAGACATAATTTAAATACATTTTAGTGAAATTACATGTTATTAAAGGGCCTACATGGCACATGGCTCCCCCCTCACTGAATTGTCAAACCTTGACGTCACATCGGTGAAAAAGCTCATACAAACTTTACAAAGATGGAAAACAGTCGAGGATTTCCTGTGGGAGGTGGGAGGCAAGGTCACAATAGACCCCAGCAGGAAGGGGAGCATGCTTGATCACTGTCCCCTGGCACTGTCACCTGACAGTGTCAGCCTGTGCCAACGTGTGCTGGGGAAAGGCCAGGGCAGGCTCTCTGGGGAGCCCCAATGAGGGCATGGGAGGAGCTCCCAATAATTGTGCCATGGTGGGGGGAGGGAGAGCCCCCAATAACATTGTTGTAAACAGGGGGGTGGGGGGGGCAGGTGTGCGGGGGAGATGACAGGGAGTGGGGGGGGAGTTGAACATCAGTGTTGAACAGGGCGCCCTTTTAAGATGGCACCTCGATCCCTGTGGAACGGGTCTGGCCATCTCCGTCAGACTCTGCCCCACCAGAGTGACAGCGTAAACCACTGTCCCAGATGTTCTTTTCCAATTCAATCAAATCAAATCCAATTCAGAGTCTCAACAAGTTGAGACATTTCAGATCCAGGCTGACAAGACAGGGCGAGCGACCAAACCACCCTGTCCTGGGCCCGATCTACATGAGCCAAGCTGATTGGAGAAGGGGAGGTTCCTCCTCCAAGACGTGAGCTCATTTGCACCTTAGCCAAAAGGCCGAGATGCCGCTTTAAAAAATTGCTTCATATGAAACACATGAAGCTTCAGTGTAACCTAATGACCTCGACCAAGTGCGGCCGACCATGGGCTGCCGACCATACTACACTTGATCTTAGCCAAAAGGCCAGATGTTCTTTTGGCAGACTCGCTGATGGTCTGGTCTGAAAACTGGGCTGTGCCGCTGGACAGACACATCAGTTTTCAGTCAGAGCCTGACACCTTAACAAATTATGGGGAAATTCCACCCAAAAATGGGCTTCAGGAAAGATGGGCTTCAGGCTCTTTGGCAAGGAACAACATTCAGAGTTATTGGAAACGTGTCAAGCGAATGTAATGGGCTGTTTGTCTCGATGGTTTTCTGTCTGGAAGTGTTATTATGTTAATAAGCTGGTATTACTTGTTCAAAATGATGGTGATCAGATTGGTAAATTGAGACAGACTTCGGGAAGAACTTTATGGCCCTGGCATGGATGGGGCAGGGCCATAAATTATGGAGAACCATTTAAAAGTCCATCAATTTTGGAAGAATTGGAAAATCCCACTGGGAGGGGCCGCAATATTCCACCTTGAGCTTCCATAAAATAAATAGCTGTTATCTGTCACAGAAACAATGCCAGCTAACTGAAATGGAAAAGCACATTTTTGAAGGTGGAGTATTCAGAATGAAATGGATGTATATGTGAGGTTAAATAATGAGGGGCCTATCATAATGTTTAGGTAGCAGAAGCAAAGCTCATTATTTTTGTTCTATTCAATTAATTGCGTCGGATTTCACTAAAGAATGTTCTGCAAGTACTTACGGGAATCTTTGTGTCCATAAAAATTAATTTGGACAAAGTTTAAACTAACAATTAAAATCGTAAATGGAGATATTTCTGTATAAGACAACTTTGGAATCAGTTTAAATTGACATTTCGGAATGGAGGGAACAAGATAAATGAACAATTTTATTGCCAGACAAAAATGGAACTGCTTACATCAGCGATAGTATTTGAAGAAGATTAATTTATTTTTTTTAATGGCAGGAGTGGGAGACCCATTGGTTCCAGCAGGTCACTCCCAGGTCACTCCCAGGTCACTCTTGACTCTATCTCTCAGCTTTCTTTATTGCATTTCTGCTCATTTTACCAATTGTCTTATACGAGTAGGTTTCTTGCTGGTTTTACTATTGTGTGTTATTTTGTCTTCCATTGCCTCATGGAGATGAATTCCGTATCATCCTGTAATCCCTTGTGTTTCTTTAAAATAAAGTTCAGGTCTGTAATTATCTGGAGTCTCTGTTTTTTCTGTTTCATGTTCCAACTCCTGAATCTACTAAAAGTCATGTTTATCATTCATAGAGAATAGAATTACACAGTTACAATGCAGATCCCATTACTGTGACTGGCCTATTGAAATGTTAATGCTCCATATGAACCTCTAACTATCCCCCTTCACTACACCCTATCAACATCCTCCTTTCTCCCTCACCCAGCTTCCTTTCTTAGGTTCAATTCTGAAGAACAATTTTCCTTGAAATAATCACATTTCCTTCCTCTCCTTGGCCATGTTTCTCACGTTTACTGTTTGTAAGATCATCGGAACAGGAGGAGGCCATTCAGTCCCTCAGGCCAAATCCACCATTCAATGAGATGTGTGATCAAACTCCATCACTGCCCTTGTCCCATTTCTCCGAGTAACTTTGGCCAACAAAAATCTATCAATTTCTGATCTAATATCAATGTCTGTTTGCTTTCTGGTTCATCTGTTTTTGTGTCTGATTTGCAACAATTCCATGTTTTCTTATTTAGGTGTGAGTGAGTTATGCTGTGTTTATTCACTATTAAACAGACCATTGTCCGCAGCAAACTACCCAGCCTTCAGGAGAACAGTGACCACGACACCATGCAACCCTGCCACAGCAACCTCTGCAAGACGTGCCGGATCATCGACACAAATGCCATCATCTCACGTAAGAACACCATCCACCAGGTACACGGTACATACTCTTGCAACTCGGCCAACATTGTCTACCTGATACGCTGCAGGAAATGATGTCCCGAGGCATGGTACATTAGGGAAACCACGCAGACGCTGCGACAACGGATGAATGAGCACTGCTCGACAACCACCAGGCAAGACTGTTCTCTTCTTGTTGGGGAGCACTTCAGCGGTCACGGGCATTCGGCCTCTGATATTCGGGTAAGCGTTTTCCAAGGCGGCCTTCACGACACACGACAGCGCAGAGTCACTGAGCAGAAACTGATAGCCAAGTTCCGCACACATGAGGACGGCCTAAACCGGGATATTGGGTTCATGTCACACTATCTGTAACCCCCACAGCTTGCCTGGACCTGCAGAGTCTCACTGGCTGTCCTGTCTGGAGACAATACACATCTCTTTAACCTGTCTTAATGCTCTCTCCACTCACATTGTTTGTATCTTAAAGACTTGATTAGCTGTAAGTATTCGCATTCCAACCATTATTCTGTAAATTGAGTTTGTGTCTTTATATGCCCTGTTTGTGAACAGAATTCCCACTCACCTGAAGAAGGGCCTTAAGGCTCCGAAAGCTTGTGGCTTTTGCTACCAAATAAACCTGTTGGACTTTAACCTGGTGTTGTTAAACTTCTTACTGTGTTTACCCCAGTCCAACACCGGCATCTCCACATCATTTATTCACTATTTCCAGATGACATCAGTATCACTCATATTTCTTTTAGTCTATCATGTGGATAAGGAAAGAATCACATTATCAATCACACAGATAATGATTCAATCGAGAGGAAATGAGAAAGTCGATTCTCTCTTAATATTAAAGTGGTTGAGATTGAAGTTGAAAATGCTTAAGGGATCCTTCAGCCTCTATGACCATAATAGACCTTTTTGCAATGGTTTCAGTTAAACTGCAGCCTGTCCACAGCTGAAGAATTGTAAGACTAACCTCACCACTTTGCATAGAACCATAGAATCCCTACAGTGCAGAAGGAGGCCATTCGGCCCATCAGCTCTGCATCAACTCTCGACAGCGCATCTTTCCCAGGCCCTCCCAATCCCCGGAACCCTTCTAATCCCCCTAAATTGCACATCTTTAAACTGTGGGAGGAAACCGGAGCATCCGGAGAAAACCCATACAGACACGGGGAGAATATGCAAACTCCACATAGACAGTGGCCCAATGCCGGAATCGAGCCCGGGTCCCTGTGAGGCAACAGCGCTAACCATCGTGTCACAGTGCCACACCAGTGTTTAGCTAAACTTCATTTGTGTGACCTCTACCTGATAAACATTACAAAAGCAAAATACTGCGTCTGCTGGAATTCTGAAATTAATACGGAAAATGCTGGAAATACTCAGCTGGTCAGTCAGCGTCTGTAGAGGGAGGAACAGAGTTAATGTGCTGAATTATGCCGAGTGAAAATAGGGCTGTGCCTATGTCTTATTATTGGCGCAAAGGTATCAGGTTGTGTTCCTGACATCATGGCCGAAGATCTCACGTGGCGGGCAAGGCAGGAAACTCGGCAGACCATTTAAAGATCCATTGTGCTTGGGTGGGAAGTCCTGGCCTGGGGCGCGCGCTGTTGGAGAATCCTGCCCCAGGAAGCCTGAATTCAGGAGCCCGTCCACCTCATTCAAGTTAGATTTAATTATCGGTTAAACTTCATAATGTCCCAATCGATGGAACAACGCATGCTGGGAGCATTCCATTCTGCTTCCTGAGCTTTGTTTTGGATTCAGCACTTGCTATTGAATTTTAATTCAAATGTTTGGAATGCGATTTGTGACGATAGACGTATCTCAGGATGAAATCCCAGGATCTGGAGAATCCGAGGGAGGAACATGCAGATCATACGGACCAATGGGCTGCACTCCAGTTCTGTCATCAACTGCACAGATTAAATCATCATCAATCTGTTTTTCATTTAAAATCCCACCGAGACCCCCAAGTAACTTACCCGTTAAGTTAACAAAAAGGGCTTTCTCTATAATTCATTCTTTGAAAACAATGGACTTTATGAAGCCAGCTCCGACTTTTAGCCATTGAAATTGAAGGCAGGTGATGAAGTTATAGAAAACGGAGTGAATATTTAGCTGCTGTATGGAACATCACACACAGTTCCCTGATTCTAAATGTAACCACATTGTAAAGCATAGTGTTCGGGTCTCTAATTGAACTTGTGGGGAGTTTACTGAGGTCGGGTAATTGGTCTCCCACTCAGATTTACTAATATTTGTATTTTTCATTGATTTTACAGCTTTTATTTTCCTGAATATTTTTCACGTGATGATCTGAGGAAGAAAGAAAATGGTGTAATTCCACAGCCGAGTGAGCAGGGGGAAAGGAATTGCCCAGAAACCCTTGAGCAGTTAAGGGGAAGATTATCATTCGTCTGTGTTAAAATAATCTATTTTAAATGGCCATTCCTGAGTTCAGTGCTCAGGAAAAATCTTTTATAAGAACATAAGAACATAAGAAATAGGAGCAGGAGTAGGCCATCTAGCCCCTCGAGCCTGCCCCGCCATTCAATACGATCATGGCTGATCTGAAGTGAATCAGTTCCACTTACCCGCCTGCTCCCCATAACCCTTAATTCCCCTACCGATCAGAAATCCATCTATCCGTGATTTAAACATATTCGACGAGGTAGCCTCCACCACTTCAGTGGGCAGAGAATTCCAGAGATTCACCTCCCTCTGAGAGAAGAAGTTCCTCCTCAACTCTCCTAAACTGACCCCCCCTTATTTTGAGGCTGTGCCCTCGAGTTCTAGTTTCCTTTCTAAGTGGAAAGAATCTCTCCACTTCTACCCTATCCAGCCCCTTCATTATCTTATATGCCTCTATAAGATCACCCCTCAGCCTTCTAAACTCCAACGAGTACAAACCTAATCTGCTCAATCTCTCCTCATAATCTACACCCGTCATCTCCAGTATCAACCTGATGAACCTTCTCTGAACTCCCTCCAAGGCCAATATATCCTTTCGCAAGTAAGGGGACCAAAACTGCACACAGTATTCCAGCTGCGGCCTCACCAATGCCCTGTACAGATGCAGCAAGACTTCTCTGCTTTTATATTCTATCCCCCTCGCGATAAATGCCAACATCCCATTTGCCTTCTTGATCACCTGTTGTACTTGCAGACTGAGTTTTTGCGATTCATGCACAAGGACCCCCAGGTCTCTCTGCACAGTAGCATGTTGTAATTTTTTTCCATTTAAATAATAATCCAATTTGCTATTATTTCTTCCAAAGTGATTAACCTCGCATTTGCCAACGTTATACTCCATCTGCCCGATCCTCGCCCACTCACTCAGCCTATTCAAACCTCTCTGCCGACCTTCCACTTCTTCCACCCAATTCACTTTCCCACTTACCTTCGTATCGTCAGCAAACTTTGTTACCCTACACTCAGTCCCCTCCTCCAGATCATCCATGTAAATAGTAAACAGTTGAGACCCCAGTACCGATCCCTGCGGCACGTCATTAGTCACCATCTGCCAACCAGAAAAGCACCCATTTATTCCAACTCTCTGCTTCCTGTTGGATAGCCAATCCCCAATCCACGCTAACACCGTACCCCCAACTCCACCATTGTTCTGCCATTGATTAAGTGGCATCTTAAAGACTTTTCATTCCTTGATTACTCATCACAACTTATTTCTCGTGGGTGTAAAGAAACAGCTGTGTTAAGAAATGGTATAGATCAAACAACAGGTTTGCTGCGAGGGTTCATCCGATTGCATTACCAGAATTGAAGCTGAACAGAATTCAGGTGCTGCTCCTGGCAACCCCTCCTCAACTCTTCAGTGACATTAGATCATCTTCATTGCTTTTAGTTTAGGCACTCAAACCCCATCCTGAACCCTCCCCCCACCGCGCCCCCCCCCTCCACCCCCTCACTCATGCCACTTCCTTTCACCATGTGAATTCAGTGCCAACTAATGCCAACACATGCAGCACCCTTGGCCCTGATACCCTCCATGCGAATTCAGCCAGTATCTACCATGGGAAAACCTCAGAAGCAGGTCTTTGCAATGAAACACACTATGCCTTGGCACCAGAGGAGGTTGGGGGTAGTGGGGGGGGCGGGGTGGGGAGGGGGGGTAGGGGGAGGGGGTGCTGCTGACGCCCGTACCATACGGGAACTCAGCCAGCTGGATAAAGAGCACATCGACATAGCCAGTTAGGGCATCCAATCAGAGGCTAATTCCTCTCTGTCTTTGCTGCTGAGCCTATCAGCAACAACCGCAGAGCGAAATCGGGCTCTGATTGGATGAGAACAAAAGAGCAGAAGGGAAGGTCAGTAAGAGTTCCCAGCGCACAAGGTCCTGAGGTGAGGAAGAGATGGCCACCAGGACCCAGCATGACTGAGGCAGCAGAGGACTCCAGAGGTTGAGGGAGGGGGCAAATCTAGGACCTGAGGCAAGTGAGGAAGAGTGTGAGGGGCAGGTGAGGGGGGAGACTGTGGAGGGATGGGCACGTTGGCAGAGAGTGTGAGGACGGAGTGAGAGTTTGTGACAGGAGACGAGAGTGAGTTTTGTTTGAATTCCACAATCAGAATCTCAGCTTCACAGTTAAAAGATGAATCTTTCAGACTCTTCATTAACTGCCCAACATCCAGATCAATTTCTGTCACAATATGAAGCAACACCATCAATCTGACAGTCAAAATTACAGAAATCTGAAGACGAGGTAGAAGGACAAAGCTAAGCAAAAAGACAGCTTGTCATTTTATTTTTAAAAGCTGGAAGTGTTGAACAGTGGGCATAAATCCAACAGTATGGGTGAGGGAATCATTGAATTATCCAATGACTTCCCAATTTCACGAGGTACAATAGTTACTGTAAAAGAATGGGTGGACTCGGAAATGAGAATGGAACTACAAGATATTGCTGATTCTGTTGAAGTGAGGGAAGAAACCTACTCTGAAGACACTGCCTTATGGACAAAATCTGTTCCACTGGGAATGATAGAATATTTCACACTGAATAAACTGGAAAACACAGGTCATAAGAAATCTGAGAAAACAGTTTGAGATTGGAAGCCGAAAGCAGGTTAGAAATTTTCATCACTCCCATTGTCTGACGGTGAAGAGAAACAGAATGGCAGAAGTTAGAAATTGGTTGACTTCTTTTGGAAATTGCTAAGGTAGTCTACTGTTACGTTTGCAAATTATTTTATTCTCACTGGAGCAATGGAGGTTGAGGGGTGACCAGAAAGAAGTCTACAAGATTATGAGAGGCATGGACAGAATGGATTGTCAGAAGCTTTTTCCCAGGGTGGAAGAGTCAATTACTAGGGGGCACAAGGTTAAGGTGCGAGGGGCAAGGTTTAAAGGAGATGTACGAGGCAGATTTTTTACACAAAGTAGTGGGTGACTGGAACTCGTTGCTGGGGGAGGTAGTGGAAGCGGATACGGTAGTGAGTTTTAAGGGGCGTCTTGACAAATACATGAATAGGATGGGAATAGAGGGATATGGTCCCCGGAAGGGTAGAGGGTTTTAGTTAAGTCGGGCAGCATGGTCGGTGCAGGCTTGGAGGGCCGAAGGGCCTGTTCCTGTGCTGTAATTTTCTTTGTTCTTTGTTTGTTCTTATTCCCTGACCCCAGTAAAAGGAAATAAACTTTCATTGATGGGTACTCTAACTGGAGAAGTGTTGGAAGAGATCTTGCTGATCATGAAACTTCCAAAAGTCATATTAAAGCTGTGTGTGCATTCATTCAAAGATGTAAATTATCTGGAATAATTGATTCTGCGTAATCGGCTCAGTTTGAAAGGAGTGTTCTTATTGGAGGAAACTGCTAAGACATGTTGCTGCTGCAGTGAAACTGCTATCTTTTTTGGGACGACCTCCAAGGACATTGTCAAATTGAGAAGGTACTTTTTAGTCTGCCTTGAATATCTCCGTGAATTTGATGACCTTCTCAAAGAGAATTTGAAAGAAATTATCAATATTGTGGCTCAGGGAAGATGAACTTTTTTAACACACAAAACCTATGATGACTCCATCACTCTATGGCAGAATGGAAAACTGGTTTTCCAGAGTGAATCTCCAACACTCTGAGCACTGCAGAGTGCCCGAGTGAGATTCACTCTGAAAATCAGTGGAGGGGCTTATTCCCATCTGAGAGGCTGGCAGCATGGCACTGAATGGGCCACTGTGCATGTGCCAATCTGTCAGAGCGGAGATTGGCACATGCATAGCGGCCCCGCACTGCCAGCCTCCCGATCCTGACCAGCCCAGCATCTCTGCCACTCCGACTCCCTCACCCCAATCATTAGCCTCTCAGACCTCTCTGGGAAAGGACCGGTGTCTCCCCTTCACCCCACCAGCCCCAATCTCCCTGAATTACCCCAGCAGTCCCGACCCCACCTCCCCCACTCTGGCTGTCTGGACTACCCCCCCACCCCCCCCAGCAGCCCCGACATCCCTCAGGCAGGCCGATCACCCCCCTACCCAGAAGGCCAGCCCCGATCACCCTCTTCCCTCCATCTGCCCATGATCATTTTGCAGAGTGGCAATGGGAAACACACCAATTTCTCCCGATAGGCTCCACCCCCACAATAGGCCATGACCCCCCTCTGGCCCCGCCCCCTTGACACTGCCCGATGCCTGATGTGCAGTGTCAAGGTGCCCCCTGGGCATTGCCAGTTTGCCTCTTGGGCAGTGCCAGGGAGCCAGGCTGGTACTGCCAGGCTGGCACTGCCCAAGGGGCACCCCTTTTACCCTCGACCTCCTGGAGTTGGATGTGTCTCCATGGCCTCTGTTACCTCCAGCGAGGTCGGGCCGCCAGTTCCTTGTTAGTGGGGAACAGGAATAAACCCTGCTGGAGTGAAACACTCCTGGTGGGGAGTGGGGAGGGGCTGCGGGGGGCGGAATGGGGGAGATGCTAGTGGACCCTGAGACTTCCGTCCCGGGCCTGCGAATGGGATGGAAATGGTCATTTAAATATGGAAATCAGCTCCCCACTGATTTCCGGCGCGGAGCTGATCACGCCAAAAAACCTGGAGCCAGAGATGTGCAGAGGCCGTGGCGCCTGGCGGGGAGCCTGCTAGACGGCCTCTGCTGATGTCTCCCGGCCCTGTAGCGTTGCTCGAGCAGTGCGGCGGGCCGAGAGAATTGCCCCCATATTTTTTTTTGTGACTAACTGTGTTGAAGCTTTTCTATTCACACCCAGTGGAGTTTTTTTGTGTTAATAATATGCACATTCCAGCAGGTGGAGGTCTTGATCTTTATAAATCTCAGTTTGTGCTTCCCAGGATTTTGTTCGATAATGACAAGGCGTTTAGAATCTTAATTACAGAACATTTCCCCAACTCGCTCAGTGTCTGTGAACATTCACTTCGGTTATTCATTTTTGCACAAACACATACACTGAGGGTGGGATTTTCCTGTCCCTCCCATTGGTTTCCCGGCGGCTTGAGGTGATTTCACTGGGAATTCCCACTGACAGTGGTGGGGTCAGAGATTCCCGCTGCCCACGAAGGGCACACTGCCTCCAGCTGCTGGGAGACACATGGCTGGGGGGCTGGAGAATCTCGCCTCTTGTCACGACTCTTCTTCATCGGTCAATGCTTCTCGTTGATCATGTGTTTTATATTTTTGTGTTGGACTTTGTGCTAATTGGTTATTTTCTACATTCATTATTAATCAGTTTTATTATTCAAGCTTTTGGAATGGAGTTAATAAAATCCTGCAGTGCAGAAGAAGGCCATTTGGCCCATTGAGTCTGCACTGACAACAATCCCACCCAGGCCCTATCCCCATAACCCCATGCATTTGCCCTAGCTAGTCCCCCTGACACTAAGGGGAAATTTAGCAAGGCCAATCCACCTAACCCACACATCTTTGGACTCAACACAACCTCAACATCTTTGGATTCAAAACCTCTCTCTCCAGTCACCGAGTTTACATCCTGATTCCATCAAAACCAATTCTTCAGTATAACTGACACACAGCTCCTCACAATAAAACCTCTTATAGATAACACCGAGTGCAGAATCCAGTGCAGGTTCCTGCTATTTGAGTCAATGGAATAGGCACTGCCAGAGCCACTCACCACAGCACTTAGCCTCAAGGTGGGAGAATTCCACCCAAAGGCACACGATGAATAAAACCGCCGTCACTTTTCTCCGACAAGAAACACAGTGCCCTCTGATGGACCTTTGAACATTTTAGATCCAAATCTACCCTTTCCTGCAAAATGTGATCAATTTCTCGAATAGCATCTCCAGGATTATGATTCCCATCAGGAGCTCCCAGGAATGATTGTGTGACTATTACTCAGGAGGAGAGCTTTTACTGAAGTGTTTCCATTTGGTGTGGTATACATGCAGTGCAAACACCTCCAAGACTGACAATGTGCTCACACGCTGTCAGTTTCTCCAGGTATATGACATGATTCATGTACAAACAGTAGTCAGTCCATCCAGCCCATGGAACCTCAGCCTGGATCATGGATAAACAGGGCTCTTCACGGAAATATCAGTAAAGCACAGCTCCGCTATGATCCAGTCCACACACCCTGCCCCAGTCCCGCTGCAACCAGAGACAGCTGCCAACTTGGACAGCAAGCAATGGCAATACTTTCACATCCAAGTGCTTAGGCCTCACATTCACTTCCAGGACACAAGGGACAGTGAGCAGAGTCAGACAGAGAGAGGGAGAGACAGGAGCAGGGAAAGTAGATGGGTGGCATATAGGAAGCATAAAAGACACACAAAAACGATTAAAAGAGAAAGTGGAAAAGAGTCAGAGAGGACATCATTGTTCAATCTAACCATCCATTAAAGCAGCCAAAGGATTGTTAACAACATTGTGTCAGCGAAATGAAACAAGCCATCAACACATTGACCCAAACATTTCAGTTAAACCAGTGGTTCCCAGAGGGTGCGGCGCGCCACACTGGTGCGGCGAGAGAGGATGGCAAGTGTGGCGGGAAGATTCAAGGACAATCAAAGAAACATTTAAACATGGTTTAAACAAGCATTGTTTTATACTTTCTGGATGTCCCATGATCATATTATAAAGTAGTTGTGTTCTATGTTATGAATCAAGCACTGCTAGGAGTTGTTTTTTTTTGTTTTTGAATGTATTTCTTATCAATAAAAAATTCGGTGTGGCGCCAGCAAATTTTTATTCCAAAAGTGCGGCCCAGTGAAAAAAGTTTGGGAATCACTGAGTTAAACAATGGTAACTTTAATTTAATTTGGGCTTACCTGTTAAATGTTGCTAATATTTTGTCCTATAAATTGCTGTAAGTTTGGGAAACAGGGTCGATAACTGTTTATCTCCTTAAGGGATGGGCAATAAATGGTGGCCAATCAGCGACGCCCATGTCCCATAAATGAATAGCAAAAAAGCAATCTGATTGGAGAATTGTAAATTTCACAGTGAGAGAAGGAAGTGTGGGTGAATTCATTGTCAAATCGAGACAGACAGATAAATCAACAAAGGGAAAGAAAGATTGGATGACGAGAAGGAGAGAAAATAGACACTGAGAAAAATATTTTTTTTTAAATAATTGAAACTTGAAAGAATTGTTGCTTATCAATTTCAGAAATGTGAACTGGCTGCAATTAACATTTATCATATCATTAGCAGGACACCTGGAACAATATAATCATGACACGTTTGTGTTGATTGGAGCCCAAGTAAAGGGACTTTATGTTGCTAAATATATTAGAATGGGGAATGAGACAATACACAGCTGCCTTCTTCAATCTAATATCATGGGCATTTTTTAATTTCCCACCAGTGGGTTTGTAAGAAGGGGAATTAATTGATCGAGCTCCACCCAGCCCGACATCGCCGCAATTTTATGCTGGACAGGGAAGCCTAGTTTGGTGTGGTGAACCATTGTTGGTTCCCACCAGGTAGTGCTGAGCCATGGTCTGGCCAGTACAATGAGTCTGTAGATATGTTACTGTTGGGGTTAGGGTTGGGCTGTTCTACCTGTTAATATAGTCCATTATGGTACACCCCAGTCGGCTCCGCCTCCTGGGAGAGGTATAAAGGTCACTGCTCTGCCTGGTGACCCTTTAGTCTGGGATCATATACTGTGTATGGTAGCTCTGTTATTGTTCGCAATAAAAGCCTTTATTTCCCGAGTACATCCAGCCTCTCGTGTGTTATATCGCGCATCACTTGGCCTGCCCACCCTTGCCCAATCGAGGCTCATAAGTGGACCTTCACTGACCACTTAAGGGCTGTTTCCTACCCAGTCTCAGAAGTTCATGAGAATGGGGACGATACCCAAAGATTCACCTTATTCACACCTCGGGCAGGAAGGTCAGTGATTGGGGTGTGGGGGGAGGGGAACAAGAACAAAGAACAAAGAACAGTACAGCACAGGAAACAGGCCCTTCGGCCCTCCAAGCCTGTGCCGCTCCTTGGTCCAACTAGACCAATCGTTTGTATCCCTCCATTCCCAGGCTGCTCATGTGACTATCCAGGTAAGTCTTAAACGATGTCAGCGTGCCTGCCTCCACCACCCTACTTGGCAGCGCATTCCAGGCCCCCACCACCCCCTGTGTAAAAAACGTCCCTCTGATGTCTGAGTTATACTTCGCCCCTCTCAGCTTGAGCCCGTGACCCCTCGTGATCGTCACCTCCGACCTGGGAAAAAGCTTCCCACTGTTCACCCTATCTATACCCTTCATAATCTTGTATACCTCTATTAGATCTCCCCTCATTCTCCGTCTTTCCAAGGAGAACAACCCCAGTCTACCCAATCTCTCCTCATAGCTAAGACCCTCCATACCAGGCAACATCCTGGTAAACCTTCTCTGCACTCTCTCCAATGCCTCCACGTCCTTCTGGTAGTGCGGCGACCAGAACTGGACGCAGTACTCCAAATGTGGCCTAACCAGCGTTCTATACAGCTGCATCATCAGACTCCAGCTTTTATACTCTATACCCCGTCCTATAAAGGCAAGCATACCATATGCCTTCTTCACCACCTTCTCCACCTGTGTTGCCACCTTCAAGGATTTGTGGACTTGCACACCTAGGTCCCTCTGTGTTTCTATACTCCTGATGACTCTGCCATTTATTGTATAACTCCTCCCGACATTATTTCTTCCAAAATGCATCACTTCGCATTTATCCGGATTAAATTCCATCTGCCACCTCTCCGCCCAATTTTCCAGCCTATCTATATCCTGCTGTATTGCCCGACAATGCTCTTCGCTATCCGCAATTCCAGCCATCTTCGTGTCATCCGCAAACTTGCTGATTACACCAGTTACACCTTCTTCCAAATCATTTATATATATCACAAATAGCAGAGGTCCTAGTACAGAGCCCTGCGGAACACCACTGGTCACAGACCTCCAGCCGGAAAAAGACCCTTCGACCACTACCCTCTGTCTCCTATGGCCAAGCCAGTTCTCCACCCATCTAGCCACTTCTCCTTGTATCTCATGAGCCTTAACCTTCTTAACCAACCTGCCATGTGGGACTTTGTCAAATGCCTTACTGAAATCCATATAGACGACATCCACGGCCCTTCCTTCATCAACCGTTTTTGTCACTTCCTCAAAAAACTCCACCAAATTTGTAAGGCACGACCTCCCTCTTACAAAACCATGCTGTCTGTCACTAATGAGATTGTTCCGTTCTAAATGCACATACATCCTGTCTCTAAGAATCCTCTCCAACAACTTCCCTACCACGGACGTCAAGCTCACCGGCCTATAATTTCCTGGGTTATCCCTGCTACCCTTCTTAAACAACGGGACCACATTCGCTATCCTCCAATCCTCAGGGACCTCACCCGTGTCCAAAGAAGCGACAAAGATTTCCGTCAGAGGCCCAGCAATTTCACCTCTCGTCTCCCTGAGCAGTCGAGGATAGATGCCATCAGGCCCTGGGGCTTTGTCAGTTTTAATGTTCCCTAAAAAACCTAACACTTCCTCTCTTGTAATGGAGATTTTCTCTAACGGGTCAACACCTCCCTCCGAGACACTCCCGGTTAACACGCCCCTCTCCTTCGTGAATACCGATGCAAAGTAATCATTTAGGATCTCCCCTATTCCCTTGGGTTCTAAGCATAATTCCCCTCCTTTGTCCCTGAGAGGTCCGATTTTCTCCCTGACAACTCTTTTGTTCCTGACAACTCTTTTGTTCCTAACAAGGTGACGTCTCTATCAACCTCCTCTTAACAATCCCCCCCCACCCCTGAAAAAGGTTGACTCTCCCTCTTTCACCTCTGCACACAATCTCACCTCCCTCTGTCCATTTCCCCACCCCCTGACCTCACCTACCCTGAAGACCTCCCCCCAAACCCAGCCTGGTCCTGGATTCCCAGGATTTAGGCTCTGGGGCTGATTGTGGTACCAGTCCTGCCCACTGCAGGACTGGCCAATGGAGGTTGGCATGCACCCTTCTGAGGCGTGGCTTCTTCCTGCCTCCGGCCAATGGCTGTGGGACAGTCAGTATGGGCGGGGCTGTGTTTGCCACCATCTTCTCAGATGGTGAGAAGGGAAACTCCACCATCTGAAATACCAAGCCCAGGAAGAGTGTCTCTATGTTTACCACACATCGGCCTTTTCCTGAAGTTGCTGTGGTATTTAAATATAAATAATGGCCAATCCCATCAGCACCAGCACCAGATGTTGTCCAATGCAATTGATAACCAGTATTTCAGGAACGTTAAACAAAATTTAATTATTGAATAAAATTGTTATCTTGAATTTGTAAAACTGGTATAGACACTTGGCAAACACACTCCAAGAATTTCCAATTTACCCGTTGGTGCAAATATTGGTTAGAAATTGCGCACACGAACATGTAATTAGCATAAAGAAGTGGAAGTCCCATTTGAGAAACAAATCAGCTTCATTGCAGCTTCTGGGTTTTGCAAACGTTATCAATCCTAATGCTGAAAGTGTGGGTAATAAAACATGATATTTACAATTTATAGCAGGTTATCATGTTGAGAGATTGCTGGGAGTTTCACACAATGAAGGACTGTTCTGTGGGTTACAGAAGTTGATGCCAAGTCTTCAGGGCAGGAGCGCTCTTGTATCAACAGGAAATTCAAGTTCAGCTAAATTGCTGAAACGTAAGGTCAAAGATTGGACAACCTCTGATTTTCACTGGTATCAGTTTCGAAAATGGCTACAATTCAATCCTTCAATTGAGAAAATGCTTCCTGTAAGTGCAGCCGTCAATAACCATTCTCGATGCTAAACAGGACCATCGGCTGCACAGCTAAACTTGCAGAGGGTGTAAACCCCAATTATTCTGCGTCTATTGGAGCACAATATAAATTCTGGTCACAGTGTGTAAATGTAGTTTTGGAAAAACACAAAGCAGGGCAAATTTTTATTTGTAACATTTTGCACATGTTCCCTTTGGGGGTAATTGTAACCTGGAGGAGTGTCTGTCAGTTTTCTATGTGGTGATTAGATTTGATTTGATTTGGTATGATTGGTGGGAGGAGTCAAATCAGCAAAAGTGCCGAGGGATTGGGAAGCAGACTCCAAACTTCTGCATTTTACTCGGATGGATCAGTCTGGGTGTACACGGCCTCCCCCATAGACTTCTCTATTAACATTATGGTCATCAGGCAATTGCTGCAATATTTCAACACAGATTTCAGTTTAGTGTCACATCCAGGGCGTTACTAGGTTTCCCAGGAGACTCAGTTAAAAACAAAATGAGGACACTACATCAATTGGAAGGTTGGTTAAAATTAGTGCATGTACTGTAATAAACACTCAGTACTCACTGCCGCTTGTTACTTTAAGATTGTTACTTTAGTTGAGAGTTTACTTCCTATACTTTCTATAAAGTGTTTCTGAATCACATCAGGGTAGGTGGTACCTTGATAAAAATAAACAACTGCGGATGCTGGAATCCGAAACAAAAACAGAAAATACTGGAAAATCTCAGCAGGTCTGACAGCATCTGTGGGGAGAGAATCGAGCCAATGTTTCGAGTCTGGATGACCCTTCGTCAGAGCTGAGAGCAAAGAGAATCAGCAGAGATTTAAACTATTGGAATTGGACAAAGGGAATATAAATGAGGATACAGAAAGCTGAGAAGGTGCTAAAAGTGTCCATTAAGTGATCAGAATGCGAGAATGGCAGGAAAGATACAGATTGTTAAAGGACTGCCTGGGGAAAGTGGCAGTTGCCCTGAAGGGGGGGGGGGGGGGGGGGGGAGGTGGGGGGGGTGGCATGAAGGAGAGCTGGAATGGAGAAGTGGAAAAAAAGAAGTGAAAAAAGGATGACAAAATGGATGAATGAGATGAAATGAAATGAAATAAGATAAATGGAAATGGGCTGAAGATGGAGGAGAGAGTTCACCCTCTGAAGTTAACTAAGATAAAAGCAAAATACTGCAGATGCTGGAATCTGAAACAAAAACAGAAAATGCTGGAAAATCTCAGCAGGTCTGACAGCACCTGTGGGGAGAGATGAGGTGGTACCTTGGCTGTTTTAGTGACCTTTGGGCGGGGAGCAACATCACTGTTTCCTGCTGAATGTCATAAATATTACACTGAACAGGCATCGGATTCATTTCACATCCCAATCCCCTCACCCAGTGCAGGAATGATGCAAATTGACCCCCAGGAGACTTGATTATCATACGGGTTTTTGTTCCCCGTTCTCTCTACTCCACCACTGTCAACCACTATATTCCCACACTCTGGAACTCCTTTTCCTCAGTACCTCTGCCCTGTTCCATCTTTTCTCCTGTGTCTATTCTAAATCCTCTCTTCCATTTCTGTCCTTCTGCACGAGAGGAATACTAGAAAATGCTGCAGTTAACTGGATAGTCCTGACTGCTTCAAATATAAAATCAACAGGAAAACTATTGATAAACAACAAGTTAAAAGCAAAAAATAATACCAATGAACTAACAGAAAATACCAAGGAGCCATCACATTTCATTTTGATTTGATTTATTATTGTCACAGGTATTAACATACAGTGAAAAGTAACGTTTCTTGTGCGCTATACAGACAAAGCACACCGTTCATAGAGAAGGAAATGAGAGAGTGCAGAACGTAGTGTTACAGTCATAGCTAGGGTGCAGAGAAAGATCGACTTAATGCGAGGTAGGCCCATTCAAAAGTCTGCCATCAGCAGGGAAGAAGCTGTTCTTGAGTCGGTTGGTATGATTTATTCCCACTTGGAAATAAGTGGATGTATTAGTGAGAGGCAACATGGTTTTGTGAAGAGGAGGTCGTGTCTCACGAACTTGATCGAGTTTTTCGAAGAAGTGACGAAGATGATTGATGAGGGTAGGGCAGTGGATGTTGTCTACATGAGCTTCAGTAAGGCCTTTGACAAGGTCCCTCATGGTAGACTGGTGCAGAAGGTGAAGTACCTTGGGATCAGAGATGAGCTGGAAAGGTGAATACAAAACTGGCTCGGGCAAAGAAGATAGAGGGTAACAGTGGAAGGATGTGTTTCTGAATGGAGGGCTGTGACAAGTGGTGTTCCTCAGGGATCAGTGCTGGGACCGTTGCTGTTTGTAATATATATAAATGACTTGGAGAAAAATGTAACTGGTTTGATTAGTAAGTTTGCTGACGACACAAAGGTTGGTGGATTTGTAGATAGCGATGAGGACCATCAGAGGATACAGCAGGATATAGATCAGTTGGAGACTTGGATGGAGAGATGGCAGATGGAGTTTAATCCGGACAAATGTGAGGTAATACATTTTGGAAGGTCTAATACAGGTAGGAAATATACAGTAAATGGCAGAACCTAAAGAGTATTGATAGGCAAAGGGATCTGGGTGTACAGGTACACAGGTCACTGAGAGTGGCAATGCAGGTGGAGAGGGTAGTCAAGAAGGCATACGACATGCTTGCCTTCATCGACTGGGGCATTGAGTTTAAAAATTGGCAAGTCGTGTTGCAGCTTTATAGAACCTTCGTTAGGCCGCACTTGGAATATAGTGTTCAATTCTGGTCGCCACACTACCAGAAGGATGTGGAGGCTTTGGAGAGGGTACAGAAAAGATTTCCACGCTGTTGCCTGGTATGGAGGGCATTAGCTATGAGGAGAGGTTGGAGAAACTTGGTTCATTCTCACTGGAACGACGGAGCTGAAGGATGACCTGATAGAAGTCTACAAAATTATGAGATGCATGGACAGAGTGGATAGTCAGAAGCTTTTTCCCAGGATGGAAGAGTCAATTACTAGGGGGCATGGGTTTAAGGTGCGAGGGGCATGGTTTAAAGGAGATGTACGAGGCAGATTTTTTACACAGGAAGTAGTGGGTGCCTGGAAATCGTTGCCGGGGTAGGTAGTGGAAGCGGATATGGTAGTGATTTTTAAGGAGCGTCTTGACAAATACATGAATAGGATGGGAATAGAGGGATATGGTCCCCAGAAGCGTAAGGGGTTTTAGTTAAGTCGGACAGCATGGTCGGTGCAGGCTTGGAGGGCCGAAGGGACTGTTCCTGTGCTGTAATTTTCTTTGTTCTTTATTCTTTATCCTTTGTTCTTTGTTCTTTGTACGTGACCTCAGACTTTTGTACCTTTTTCCTGAAGGAAGAAGATGGAAGAGAGAATGTCTTGGGTGCGTGGGGTCCTTAATTATGCTGGCTGCTTTGCCAAGGCAGTGGGAAGTGTAGACAGAGTCAACGGATGGGAGGCTGGAGAAGGAAAGGAGAGGGCGCAGAATGTAATGTCTACAGTGTAATATCTATGGTGTTGCAAAAGATAAAAGAGTTAGAGTAGAGTTTTAGAAGCATAGAATGAGAGTAAAAGATAGAATTAGAGGGTATGCTGGGCACAGCTCGCAGGAAGTCACCTCGCTCCATTGCCATCTTGGATTCAGGAAGATTTTCAAGATTAAAAAATGAATTTTATTGGTCATATATGAAACAACATTGCACAGCAGATGCACAAAAGCCCGAAGATGTTTCTAATAGATGCAATAACGCGCTGGTGCACAATCACTCCTCGATCAATAGCACTCGAATAGAGCGGTGACAAAGTTAACACAATCTCCACTGGAGCTCAAAGGTTACTGCTGCTTTTTGTCAAGTAAGTTAGCCTGTTAACATCAAGGTGCACAGGAATTTATGATGAGTGTGTATTTGTCGGACAAGTTGAACATTTTTTATGATTGTACAGTCTTTCACTCAACTTTAAGGAAAGTAAAAAGACCACACACTAATTCAACACATGAGAATCATTTATACAGCTGAAAACTATCACAGCAGACTTTTACTTTGTGTTATGACCTGTATAAAATACCACATTAAATTCAGATGTCTCCTCCTATAATATGACAGTAATAGAAAAATCAAAAATATTATTTTAACAAAGGTATTTTGATTTTCTCCCTGAACAAACCTTTTGTGAGAACACTTGATAAAACTAAGAATTCTTGTGAATGAATTGCTGTATCTGCTGAAAGTGAGAAAGATCACTTGTTCAAAGTGAGTTTCATGAAGATGTTTTCAACCTGACTAAAACAGAACTGGTGGGAAATTTGCAGTGTATATTTTAGCTTAACGGATGTCTGGAGAGAATTAGCTAAGATACATGCACATTATTAACTCCACTGAATTTGGGTTGGAGTAAGCTACAGCTTTTTCAATATTTTCCAAATTTTAACATTTTTACCATTGAACTTCAAAACCCTAGTAAAATTAATTTGAAATAGATTTGTTTGTTTTTATTGGTGTTTAAATCATCTGTGTTTAGTTTCAATTGAACAGAAGGAAATGTGAAATTGACAATGTCATAGAGCCATAGAGGATTACAGCATGGAAACAAGCCCTTCGGCTCAACTTGTCCATGTCACCCTTTTTTTTTAAACCCCTAAACTAATCCCAATTGCTCGCATTTGGCCCATATCCCTCTATACCCATCGTACCCATGTAACTATCTAAATGCTTTTTAAAAGATAAAATTGTACCCGCCTCTACTACTACCTTTGGCAGCTTGTTCCAGACACTCACCACCCTCTGTGTGAAAAAATTGCCCCTCTGGACACTTTTGTATCTCTCCCCTCTCACCTTAAACCTATGCCCTCTAGTTTTAGACTCCCCCACCTTTGGGAAAAGATATTGACTATCTATCTTGTCTATGCCCCTCATTATTTTATAGCCCTCTATAAGGTCACCCCTCAGCCTCCTACGCTCCAGAGAAAAAAGTCCCAGTCTATCCAGCCTCTCCTTATAACTCAATCCATCAAGTCCCGGTAGCATCCTAGTAAATCTTTTCTGTACTCTTTCTAGTTTAATAATATCCTTTCTATAAAAGGGGGCCCGGAATTGCACACAGTATTCCAAGCGTGGCCTTACCAATGTCTTGTACAACTTCAACAAAACATTCCAACTCCTGTATTCAATGTTCTGACCGATGAATCCAAGCATGCCGAATGCCTTCTTCACCACTCTGTCCACCTGTGACTCCACTTTCAAGGAGCTATGAACATGTATCCCTAGATCTCTTTGTTCTGTAACTCTCCCCAGTGCCCAACCATTAACTGAGTAAGTCCTGCCCTGGTTCAATCTACCAAAATGCATTACCTCGCATTTGTCTAAATTAAACTCCATCTGCCATTTGTCAGCCCACTGGCCCAATTGATCATGATCCCGCTGCAATTGGAGATAACCTTCTTCACTGTCCACCATGCCACCAATCTTGGTGTCATCTGCAAGCTTACTAACCATGCCCCCTATATTCTTATCCAAATCATTAATATAAATGACAAATAACAGTGGGCCCAGCACTGATCCCTGAGGCTGGTCACAGGCCTCCAGTTTGAAAAACAACTCTCTACAACCACCCTCTGGCTTCTGTCAAGAAGCCAATTTTGTATCCATTTAGATACCTCACCCTGGATCCCGTGAGATTTAACTTTATGCAACAACCTACCATGCAGTACCTTGTTAAAGGCCTTGCTAAAGTCTATGTAGACAACACCAACTGCACTGCCCTCATCTACCTTCTTGGTTACCCCATCAAAAAACTCTATTAAATTTGTGAGACATGATTTTCCACTCAAAAAGCCATGCTGACTGTTCCTAATCAGTCCTTGCATCTCTAAATGCCTGTAGATCCTGTCTCTCAAAATATCTTCCAACAATTTACCCACCACAGATGTGAGTCTAATTGGCCTGTAGTTGCCAGGCTTTTCCCTGCAGCCCTTTTTAAACAAAGGCATAACATTTGCCACTCTCCAATTTTCAGGCACCTCACCCGTGACTATCGATGATTCAAATATCTCGGCAAGATAATGAGAAACTATAAATTCCCTAAATGTCAAAGGAGCTTTCGATTGCTTTTATTGTGATCTTTAGTTCACCTGTTGTAGAGAAGTGTTCTGATATTATTGTCTCAATAGACTGACCGTCGTTAAACAATCCGTGTTTGCAAAATTCAGTATTATGTCTAAAGTTAGATGTGCTTCCATGACCGAGCATCACTTGCTGAACCATCTCAAGTTTTCTAAGAATTCCACTGTAATCCAATTTAAGCTTACTAATCAGGCTCACAATGTGGCTCTTTACATTTGCTGGAAACTCCATTTATTCGTATGCGGAGAAATGTCCTCTGCAGATAAAAGGAGTATGTCCGGACATTGCATCATTTTTGAATAAACAAAAGCTTGGGGGTGGGAGGGTGGGAGGGTGGGGGGCCGGGGGGGGCGGGGGGCGGGGTTGGGCAATATCTCCCTGGCGCATTCAACATGGCAATGTCTCAGCCAATCAGAACTGACTTGCCAACCAATCAGCACCCCTTTTCTCACAGAATAAATAATTTTTCCTTTTGAAATTTTGTATTCTTGTAAAGACGCAAAGCTTTGATAACTTAAAAGCAAAATACTGCAGATGCTGGGATCTGAAACAAAAACAGAAAATGCTGGAAAATCTCAGTAGATCTGACAGCATCCATGGAGAGAGAATCGAGCCAACATTTTGAGTCTGTGTGACCCTTCGTCAGAGCTTCTATCACCAAGACGGGCAAGAACAAGAGGACAGCAGTATACACAGGATTGCACTGAGACACACACCATCCCACCTCAAACTTATCACAGATTCAAGATCCTGTGATTCCCAGCATAATATCAGCATGGGAACATCATCATTGCAAGCAACAGTTCAACAACAATAACATATTTATGGCAATGTGGTAGTTATGTTCCCAGACTAGTAATCCTGGATTAATGATCCAGAGATGTGATTTCAATTCTGGAATAAAAGGTAGTCTCAGTTATGACTGTGAAAATACCATGTTGTAAAAATTATTTGGTTTCATTCCTTCAGGGAATGAAATCTGTTGTCCTTACTTGATCTGGTCTTATATGAGACACAGTAAGAAGTTTAACAACACCAGGTTAAAGTAGTGACCAAGACACCACACAACCCTGCCACAGCAACCTCTGCAAGACGTGCCGGATCATCGACACAGATGCCATCATCTCACGTGAGAACACCATCCACCAGGTACACGGTACATACTCTTGCAACTCGGCCAACGTTGTCTACCTGATATGCTGCAAGAAAGGATGTCCCGAGGCATGGTACATTGGGGAAACTATGCAGACGCTGCGACAACGGATGAATGAACACCGCTCGACAATCACCAGGCAAGACTGTTCTCTTCCTGTTGGGGAGCACTTCAGCGGTCACGGGCATTCGGCCTCTGATATTCGGGTAAGCGTTCTCCAAGGCGGCCTTCACGACACACGACAGCGCAGAGTCGCTGAGCAGAAACTGATAGCCAAGTTCCGCACACACGCGGACGGCCTCAACCGGGATATTGGGTTCATGTCACACTATTTGTAACGCCCACAGTTGCGTGGACCTGCAGAGTTTCACTGGCTGTCTTGTCTGGAGACAATACACATCTTTTTAGCCTGTCTTGATGCTCTCTCCACTCCCATTGTTTTGTTTCTTAAAGACTTGATTAGTTGTAAGTATTCGCATTCCAACCATTATTCATGTAAATTGAGTCTGTGTCTTTATAAACTCTGTTTGTGAACAGAATTCCCACTCACCTGAAGAAGGGGCTTAGAGCTTCGAAAGCTTGTGTGGCTTTTGCTACCAAATAAACCTGTTGGACTTTAACCTGGTGTTGTTAAACTTCTTACTGTGTTTACCCCAGTCCAACGCCGGCATCTCCACATCATCACTTATATGAGACTCCAGACTCTCATTAATGTGTTTGATTTGTAACTGCCCTCTGAAATGGACTAGTGAGGCATCCTATTTTCAAAACATTAGGTCAACATCACATTCTCTAGAATATTTTCTTCACAAAGGAAGACGTGAATAATGTATTGGGAGTTCTGAGAAACATAAGCTCTAGTGAGGAGCTGAAAGAAATCAGCATTAGCAGAGAAATGGTTTGGGGGAAATTAATGTGAATAAAGGAAGATGAATCTGATAATCTTCATCGCAGAGTACTTAAGGAAGTGGCCCGAGTAATACTAGCTACATTGGTGGACATTTTTCAAAATTCTTTGGACTCTGGAATAGTTCCTACAGATTGGAGGGCAGCTAATGTAAGCCCGCTATTCAAAAAGGGAGGTAGAGAAAAAACAGGGAACTATAGACTAGTGAGCCTAATATCAGTACTGGGGAAGTTGCTAGAGTCCATTATCAAGGATTTCATATCTCAGCATTTGGGAATCATGCTTGACGAATCTATTGGAATTCTTTGAGATTAAACTAGTAGAGTTGACCGAGGAGAAACAGTGAATGTGGTCTATTTAGACTTTCAGAAGGTTTTCGACAAGGTCTCACACAGCGATTACTATGTAAAGTTAAAGCATATAGGATTGCAGGTAATGTCTTGAGATGGATAGAAAGCTGGTTAACAGATAGGAAGAAAAGAGTTGGCATAAATGGGTACTTTTCTGATTGGCAGGCAATGACTCAGTTTTAAGATTTAAGTTTAAGTTTATTTATTAGTGTCACAAGTAGGTTTACATTAACACTGCAATGAAGTTACTGTGAAAATCCCCTAGTCGCCATAGTCCGGTACCTGTTTGGGTACACTGAGGGAGAATTTAGCATGGCCAATGCACCTAGCCAGCACATCTTTTGGACTGTGGGGGGAAACCTGAGCACCCGGAGGAAATCCACGCAGACACGGGGAGAACGTGCAGACTCCGCACAAACAGTGACCCAAGCCGCAAAGCTGGCCCTGTGAGGCAACAGCGCTAACCACTGTGGCACCATTCTGCCGTGGGGTTCCGCAAGAATCTGTTCTAGGACCCCAACTGTTCACATTATATTTTCACAATTTGGAGGAGAGAACTGAATGTTCTCCAAATTTGCAGATGATACAAAGTTGGGTGGGAGGGTGAGCTGTGAGGAGGATGCAGAGATGCTTCAGCGTGATTTGGACAGGCTGAGTGTGTGGGCATCTGCAAAGCAGTTGCAGTATAATGTGGATAAATGGGAGGTTATCCACTTTGGTAACAATAATATAAAAACAGATTGTTACTTGAATGGGTGTAAATTGAGAGAGTGGATACTCAGCGAGATCTTGCTGTCTTCGTGCATCAGTCACTGAAAGTAAGCGCGCAAGTACAGCAGGCAGTAAAGAAGGCAAATGACATGTTGGCCTTCATAGCGAGAGGATTTGAGTGTAAAGTTAATGATGTTTTGCTGCAATTATATAGGGTGTTGGTGAGGCCACACCTGGAGTATTGTGTGCAGTTTTTGTCTCCTTATCTGAAGTAGGATTTTCTTCTATAGAGGGAGTGCAGCGAAGGTTTACCAGGTTGATTCCTGGAATGGCAGGACTGTCATATGAGGAGAGACTAAGTCGGTTAGGATTATATTCACTGGAGTTTAGAAGAGTGAGAGGGGATCTCACAGAAACTTCTAAAATTCTAACAGATTTAGACAGGGTAGATTCAGAAAAATATTCCCGATGGTGGGGGGAGTCCAGGACTAAGGGTCACAGTTTGACAATAAGGGGTAAACCTTTAAGGACTGAGGTGAGAAGAAATTTCTTCACCCAGAGGGTAGTGAATGTGTGAAATTCACTATCACAGAAAGTAGTTGAGGCCAAAACGTCTGATTCCAAGGAGAAATTAGATATAGTTCTTGGGGCTAAAGGGATCGCGGGATATGGAGAGAAGGGGGGGATCAGGATATTGAATTCGATAATCAGCCATGATCAAGATGAATGGCAGAGCAGGCTCAAAGGGCCGAATGGCCTACTCCTGCTTCTAGTTTCTAATTTTTTATTTTTAGTGTGTGCAGTTCATGCTACCTTAACCAAATCAGCCAATAGCTTCTGCACTGGCTAAATGGAGTTCTCCGCTGAATTCTGTCAGGGGTCTGTCTTCAATGTCAGTCATTGATTGGGAGACCCCATGGTTGCAATCCCGGTTCCCCACAAGGCCCCACTTGTGCCGATTTGTTGCACAAAGGCCTTGGCCAGTGCGGCAATGGATGAGAAGTGCCCAATGATGGCGTGGCAGGTTGAAGCTGGGTGGGCCGGCTATGGGATCTGTGATGAGGAAGTGGTTTTTAATGGTGGCATCTTGGTTCTATTCCTGTTGCCACAGACCATTGGTTGGCATGGTGGTCTTGACCACACAGGCTGCATGATGGGAAGCGGGCAGCAGGGTTGGTAAGGTCAATTAGTGATGTGCAATAGACGCTGGCCTTGCAGTGATATCCACATGAGTGACTAATAGTGGCTGATAAATGTTAGCTTTAGATTGGACCTGCTAACTATGCAAGGGAAACACAAACTCTCACAACACAACACAAAAAAGCATCCAAATTGTGCAATCCCTAAATCTTGTGGAATTTCAACATAAATCCATCTTACAGATAAGTAGGTGCTTATTATAGTGAAAGGAAACTTCTTCCCAAATTAATACAGTATGCCACCCTCGACAGTAGGGCCAATCATATCACCTCTGACAGCCTGAAGGGAGTTCAGAAATTGGATATTCTTTTACACCCACGTTGAAGCTCTCCAGCTACAGTAAGCTCCATTTATGGCCAATGTTCCACACTACATTTTTCACTTCATCAGACTGTCTGCACTTATCAAACAGCCCTCCCGGCAATCAGGATCAACAAGGATATACCCGCCAACATATTCAATGTCTCCGTGTTGACACACAGTTTTCATTATTCGGTCTTTCTCTGGAAACCTGAGCACTTTCGAAACCAAGGCCTCAGGCTGTCTGGCACGATTGGAATGCTTTGTTTCTGAACAATTCACTTAGTCAATTTGCAAAGAGTTCAAACCGCAGTTCTTTTATTCTAAGGACAGGAGTGTGCTAATGCCATTGATTGGAGGTCCTGGATACCAAGGTTGCCGAAATTATCCTTTGAACTTTGACTCTCATATCTTGACGTCACTAGATCATAAACAGAGAGGAAGGCCATTTGGCCTCTTGTACCTGTGCTAGTTTTTGAAAAATGTATCTAATTTGTTCCACACCCTGAGCAAAATCACCCAGAAATCAGCAAAGTCTGATTTTAGGTGGGAAACGTGGTGTTTGACCTGCCGAAGCCAATGGCAGCTTTTCCCGCCGTTTTGTGCAGCAGTTTGTTTAAAAATGCAGAGGCTCAGGTTTCACGTTGTATCGATGGCGGGGCAGTCTCTGATTCGCCCGCCCCACTGTGATCTCAGGGTTTATTAATCCGGGCGCCATATTTAAAGGCCGCCCCTGTACACAGCTGGCACTCTCCCAGGAATAGGAAGCTGTTGGGAACTGATGGCCAAAGCCAAGAAACATGCTGCCCCTAAATTCAGTAATGCTTCCCTTCAGCCCCTAGCGGACACAGTGGAGGCTCTCCGCCATGTCCTCTACCCTCACTCTGGGCAAAGACCACCAAGCAAGGACACCAATCCCGTGTAGGAGGCAGTGGCAGCAGTGGTGAGCTCAAACTTCCTGCAAAAGAGGACAACCACCCAGTGAGGAAAGAAGATTAACGACCTCCAGCGCTCCATCAGGGTAAGTCACTCTTCATTATTCTCAACTCACGCCCATCGCACATCCACAGAGATCTCACTCAATGCCAGCTCCAGGGACACGATCACTCACTATCCCACACACACCCTCATCTCCCCTGGGAGTCGTGTCCTCATCACATCCATGGTTCCACATACTACCCACACATGCCAGGCATCCTTATCATCTCCCCGGCATGTGTCCCGCTTACAGTCTCTCCATCTATCTGAATGCAGGACAAGATGCCTCACAGCAAGAGAGAGAGAGATAGATCCCAGACGGGTGGAGAGAGAGAGATAGACCCTAGATGGGTGGAGAGAGAGAGAGAGAGATAGATCCCAGGCGGGTGGAGGAATGGCCAAGGTTCTCTCACAAGATGGGGCCATTTCGATGGCCAGTGAGGGTGTGCATCATTCCTGTGCTGATGATGATGTCGGCAGCACTGAATCATCCATCAGACAGCGATACTGGAGCTGTGTCTTCTGTTCCTCAGGCCCTGCCTTACACGAATCACTTCTCCTTTCTGTCAGAAGCACATCTGGGAAACAGCACAGGGAAGTCCACCAGACAGACCCTCAACTCCAGTTCCAAGAACACCCCAGAAGAGGAATCCACAGACAGCAAAATTATTGACCCGTCACAGACTCACACAAATCTGTGCAACTCGTTATGGTCACTGCAACACAACTTGCCACTTGCTGTCACAGTCCTATAGCTAATGTAGACAGTAGGTAAACTCCCTCACAGCTATTGCCGGCTGGATCAGCAATGTTTGCACGTGTGAATCAGACTTTATCTGTTGATGATCAGTCTTGATGTGGAGATGCCGGCGTTGGACTGGGGTAAACACAGTAAGAGTTTTAACAACACCAGGTTAAAGTCCAACAGGTTTATTTGGTAGCAAATGCCATTAGTTTTCAGAGCCCTGCTCCTTCGTCAGATAGAGTGGATATCTGCTCTCAAACAGGGCATACAGAGACACAAGATCAAGTTACAGAATACTGATTAGAATGCGAATCTTTACAGCTAATCAAGTCTTACAGATTCAGACAATGTGAGACAATACACATTTCATTAACCTGTGCCTAATGCTCTCTCCACTCACATTGTCTGTATCTTTAAGACTTGATTAGCTATAAAAATTCGCATTCTAATCAGTATTCTGTAACTTGATCTTGTGTCTCTGTATGCCCTGTTTGAGAGCAGATATCCACTCCATCTGATGAAGGAGCAGGGCTCCGAAAGCTAATGGCATTTGCTACCAAATAAACCTGTTGGACTTTAACCTGGTGTTGTTAAAACTCTTACGATGATCAGTCTGCCATGCTAAAAGGGGACATGAGAAGACTTTGGCGGATAGGGTTAAAGAGAATCCTAAGGCGTTCTATAGGTATGTCAAGAACAGAAGGTTGGTTAGGGCAAGTTTAGGGCCAGTTATAGATGGCAGAGGGAAGTTATGTGTGGAACCGGAGGAGATTGGTGAAGCATTGAACCAATATTTCTCTTCGGTGTTCACGCAAGGGGACATGAATATAGCTGAGGAGGACACTGGGTTGCAGGGGAGTAGAATAGACAGTATTACAGTTGATAAGGAGGATGTGCAGGATATTCTGGAGGGTCTGAAAATAGATAAATCCCCTGGTCCGGATGGGATTTATCCAAGGATTCTCTGGGAGGCAAGAGAAGTGATTGCAGAGCCTCTGGCTCTGATCTTCAGGTCGTCGTTGGCCTCTGGTATAGTACCAGAAGATTGGAGGTTAGCGAATGTTGTCCCATTGTTTAAGAAGGGGAACAGAGACTTCCCCGGGAATTATAGACCGGTGAGTCTCACTTCTGTTGTCGGCAAGATGTTGGAAAAAATTATAAGGGATAGGATTTATAGTTATTTGGAGAGTAATGAATTGATAGGTGATAGTCAGCATGGTTTTGTGGCAGGTAGGTCGTGCCTTACTAACCTTATTGAGTTTTTTGAGAAAGTGACCAAGGAGGTGGATGGGGGCAAGGCAGTGGACGTGGTATATATGGATTTTAGTAAGGCGTTTGATAAGGTTCACCATGGTAGGCTTCTGCAGAAAATGCAGATGTATGGGATTGGGGGTGATCTAGGAAATTGGATCAGGAATTGGCTAGCGGATAGGAAACAGAGGGTGGTGGTTGATAGTAAATATTCATCATGGAGTGCGGTTACAAGTGGTGTACCTCAGGGATCTGTTTTGGGGCCACTGCTGTTTGTAATATTTATTAATGATCTGGATGAGGGTATAGTTGGGTGGATTAGCAAATTTGCTGATGACACCAAAGTCGGTGGTGTGGTAGACAGTGAGGAAGGGTGTCGTAGTTTGCAGGAAGACTTAGACAGGTTGCAAAGTTGGGCCGAGAGGTGGCGGATGGAGTTTAATGCGGAGAAGTGTGAGGTAATTCACTTTGGTAGGAATAACAGATGTGTTGAGTATAGGGCTAACGGGAGGACTTTGAATAGTGTGGAGGAGCAGAGGGATCTAGGTGTATGTGTGCATAGATCCCTGAAAGTTGGGAATCAAGTAGATAAGGTTGTTAAGAAGGCATATGGTGTCTTGGCGTTTATTGGTAGGGGGATTGAATTTAGGAGTCGTAGCGTTATGTTGCAACTGTACACAACTCTGGTGCGGCCGCACTTGGAGTACTGTGTGCAGTTCTGGTCCCCACATTACAGGAAGGATGTGGAGGCTTTGGAGAGGGTGCAGAGGAGGTTTACCAGGATGTTGCCTGGTATGGAGGGGAGATCCTATGAGGAGAGGCTGAGGGATTTGGGATTGTTTTCGCTGGAAAGGCGGCGGCTAAGAGGGGATCTTATTGAAACATATAAGATGATTAGAGGTTTAGATAGGGTGGATAGTGATAGCCTTTTTCCTCTGATGGAGAAATCCAGCACGAGGGGGCATGGCTTTAAATTGAGGGGGGGTAGTTATAGAACCGATGTCAGGGGTAGGTTCTTTACCCAGAGGGTGGTGAGGGATTGGAATGCCCTGCCAGCATCAGTTGTAAATGCGCCTAGTTTGGGGGCGTTTAAGAGATCCGTAGATAGGTTCATGGACGAAAAGAAATTGGTTTAGGTTGGAGGGTCACAGTTTTTTTTTTTAACTGGCCGGTGCAACATCGTGGGCCGAAGGGCCTGTTCTGCGCTGTAATGTTCTATGTTCTATGTTCTATGTTCTTTGTTTTATCTGTGCTGTGTAAAAAGTAATCTCCATTTTTCGGAGATTCAAGGTTTCAGTTAGTCAGACTTCCCGTTGTGTTTGCTCACAGACGGTATCGATTGAGAGCAGACGTTTCAGCAAACATCAAAACAAAATCTACTGCATATAAAACAAGGCGCTTGGGAGCATCATTGTCCACATTTATTCCCCTCCAGTAAACCACACATCACCCTGACTTGGGAATACATCCGTCAACTCTCCTTTCTCAATTCTGTTAGTAACACTCTCAAAAATCTCCTGCAGGTTCGTCCAACATGATTTCCCATTCATTTCTGCTGGCTAAGGAAATTTGGCACGTCAGCTACCACTCTCACCAACTTTTACAGATGCACCATAGAAAGCATTCTTTCTGGTTGTATCACAGTTTGGTATGGCTCCTGCTCTGCCCAAGACTGCAAGAAACTACAAAAGGCCATGAATGTAGCCCAATCCATCATGCAAATCAGCCTCCCAACCATTGACTCTGCCTACACTTCCCGCTGCCTCAGCAAAGCGGCCAGCATAATTAAGGACCCCACACACCCCCCGGACATTCTCTCTTCCACCTTCTTCCTTTAGGAAAAAGATACAAAAGTCTGAGGTCACGTACCAATCGACTCAAGAACAGCTTCTTCCCTGCTGCTGTCAGACTTTTGAGTGGATCTACCTCGCACTAAGTATAATACATTTGACAATAATAAATCAAATCAAAATCAAACTATGCACAATCAGATCATTATTATCCAAGTGTCCATTTATCACATCCTTTGGAAAAGATTCTAGAATTTTCCGACTCCTGATGTAAGACTAACAAGGCTGTATTCCATGTTTCTCGCTCCCTCCCCAGTGGAAATAACATTTTCTATTTTCCAATCTGCAGGAATCATTCCAGAATCCACAGAATTTTGGAAGACGATCATCTATCTCCATAACAACCATTCTCAAGACTCTGGGGTGTAGAATATCGGACCCAGGGACGTATCAATGTTCAGCCCTATTAATTTCCCCAGTACAACCTTCTTACTGATACAAATTTCCTTCAATTCCTCATTCTTCCAAATCCTTTGGATCTCTCATTGAGGGAGATCGCTTATACCTTCCTCAGTGAAGACAGACACAAAGTAATCATTTAGCTTCTCTGCCATTTCCCTATTTTCTATTATGAATTATCCTCACTCTGTCTGTAGTGGACACACAATTGTGTAATGGTGGTGGATGGAATGGGAAGTGATGCCAATCAATTCAGGCAGTTTTGTCGTTGATGGTGTCAAGTTTTTTTTTAGTGTTACTGGAACTGCACTCATCAAGGCAAGTGGATAGAATTTCATCACATTCCCGACTTGTGGCTTGGGGATGGTGGACAGGCTTTGGGGAATCAGGAGATGAGTTACTCACCACAGGATTCCTAGTCTCTGACCAATGTTTGTAGACACGTTATTCATGTGGCTAGTCCAGTTCAGTTTCTGGTCAATGGTAACCCTCAGGATGTTGATAATGGGGATTCAGTGATAGCCATGCCATTGAATGTCAAAGAGTGATGGTTAGATTCTCTCTTGTTGGAGATAGTCATTGCGTGGCACTGATGTGGTGGGAATGTTATTTGCCACTTTTCAAATTGGATATTGTCCAGGTTCTGCCGTATTTGGACACAAACTGCTTCAGTATCTGAGGAGTTGCGAATGGTGCTGGCCATTGTGCAGCTGAGGATGGTTGGGCTTTGCACACTCCTGAGAAGATTGAGGTTTTGCCTGCCAGCTGGAGAGGGCAAGAACGTGCATCATCTCCTATTGGGAAGGGATGATAAATTAATTCACCATCAGGCATTTAAATGGACAGCAACAGGGCTTCCCAAGGACCCCAGGGACAGAAATTCCACCCAACTGCTCCCAGCCAATCAGAGGCCCTCATCTTGCAGGCTGGCAGAAGAGGTGATCACAGCGCACTCTGCTCAGCATCATCTCCCTTTATCTTCTCTTCTCTCCTTATCCTTCCTTGATGAATAACTCCACAGGACCCTACTAGCCTCAAGTCCACACCACTCTAGTGAGCCATGTTATGGGCCATGTGGTGGAGAATGTCATAATACCATAATACAAATTACCATAATACTGAGATCCGTGCAGGCAGGAACTGGATGGCACCATGCAAGTTCAGGACCAGAATCACATGTTCAGAAACCTGGTGCCCTGCTCAATGTTTGATCTGCTGAACAGGTAACATTGCTTGCCTCGATCTTGTGTTCTCAGGAAGGGGTCAGCAGTCGTGTCTTCAAAGGAATTCTCTTGACTGCTCGGATCTACCCACGAAGAACGGGTATCGTTTGTATCAGCCTTGAGGTGAAAATCCAATCTGTGTTGACGAGAACAGAGAGTTAACTCTCTACTCAAAGTCATAGAGTCATATAGTGCATGAAAGGTCCTTTGGCCCATCGAGTCTGCACCTACTCCTCTAATTTAGCTTCCTTTGCAGCTGTTGTAATATTCATATAAAATACAAAGCCATTGTCCTCTGTTGAATAAAGTGCCAAATTAGTAAAAATGTTAGCACCTATATGATGAATGGAATTAACTCATCAAGACTTCTTGAAAAGCACTTCCTAAACCCAAGACCTCTACAATGGGAGGCAGTAGGCACATGGAAATTATTTGCTTCACATTTTAAACTTTAACTGAGGTCTGCTGGATTATCTTAAGGCATTCAGACAAAGATGGAGTCTTATGGAAAAATAAGGTAATTTGCTGCTTAAAAGCAACTATCAAATAGACCTGAGTTATTACACAAAGGTTCCATTGATCTCAACAGAGGATGAATTCTCTCAAATATGTAGAGAGTTTTAATTCACACATGGAAACCATCTAAAATATAACAGTTAAACTGATCCAAGAAGGGTTACAAGGATCCCCAAAATATAAGATGTTCATAAATCTCCAAGTTGCCTTGACAAAAGTTTAGTAAACTTGCAGGAGATTGTCCAATATTTTACTGGAGGCAATTACAATAAATGCGTTTAAAACCTGTATTGTTGAACAGACAAAAGATTTGCTACAAATGTGTGAAGCATCTCTCCATGGCGATTATCTGTAATAGTTGCTACTCTACAGAAAACAAGGGCGCAGAATGAATGAATTGCACCCATAGCAGCACAGAGCTGGTATTCTGGGCCAGTTCTGGCTGATGTGGATTTAAGTTTCAAACCCAGATCTTTTTGTCCTCCACCTCCTTCAAAACAACAAAACTAATTTTGCTAAAGGCACAATCCTCTGTTCTCCCCATATTCCCTGATAACTGTTTAAGTGTATCTGGGAAACTGTGCTTCACCCCAGAATCCTACCAGATATCCCCTGATTGGTCCAGTGTTGCTGAGAGAGTATCTGGGTCTGAGAGTGAGCCCCAGCTGTTTATTTCAAAACTCTGACTCCAGAAAATCAAAGTCCAACATCACTCTGGTTTGTCCTTTGACCTAACCAATGGGCTTGCTCCTATCAGAGAACAGGTTTCTGTTCCAAGATTTTGACCTCTGCCCTGGATCAGTTATACCACGACCAACATTTAATGAAATCAATCTTCCTCCAGAATCTGATTCGGTGTTATACCAAAGATAAATCAGTGGACAGAAGTTTCACCCTCATGTTCTGATAGTCCTGTTATTCTGAAAAGTGTTTAAATTGACTGCTGTGCAGAGAGTGGAGGAACTGAGGAACTGAGTAATGGAGGGAGAGTCAAAGATGGAGACAAGCTAAAAGCAAATTACTGCGGATGCTGGAATCTGAAACCAAAAGAGAAAACGCTGGAAGATCTCAGCAGGTCTGGCAGCATCTGTAAGGAGAGAAAAGAGCTGATGTTTTGAATCCAGATGATCCTTTGTCAGATTTTCCAGCATTTTCTCTTTTGGTTTTTAAGATGGAGGCTATAGCTGAATGTTTGACTTGTCCAAGAGTGAAAAGCTCAGTTTCGCACAAGTGGGAAATTAGTTTGGAATTTTGTTCTCCTGACTTTGATGATGAGTTTAAGATGGGTCAGGTTTAAGACGGGTCAGAAGGTGTGATAAGGGATAGGATCTACAAATATTTGGATAGACAGGGGCTTATTAGGGAGAGTCAACATGGCTTTGTGCGTGGTAGGTCATGTTTGACCAATCTATTAGGGTTTTTCGAGGAGGTTAGCAGGAAAGTGGATGAAGGGAAGGCGGTGGATGTTGTCTACCTGGATTTCAGCAAGGCCTTTGACAAGGTCCCTCATGGGAGGTTACATAGAACATAGAACAGTACAGCACAGAACAGGCCCTTCGGCCCACGATGTTGTGCCGAGCTTTATCTGAAACCAAGATCAAGCTATCCCACTCCCTATCATCCTGGTGTGCTCCATGTGCCTATCCAATAACCGCTTAAATGTTCCTAAGGTTAGTTAGGAAGGCCACATGGGGAGGTAGTAAATTGGATTAGACACTGGCTCAATGGAAGAAGCCAGAGAGTGGTTGTGGAGGATTGCTTCTCTGAGTGGAGGCCTGTGACTAGTGGTGTGCCGCAGGGATCGGTGTTGGGTCCATTGTTGTTTGTCATCCATATCAATGATCTGGATGATAATGTGGTAAATTGGATCAGCAAGTTTGCTGATGATACAAAGATTGGAGGTGTAGTGGACAGTGAGGAAGGTTTTCAAAGCTTGCAGAGGGATTTGGACCAACTAGAAAAATGGGCTGAAATATGGCAAATGGAATTTAACGCAGACAAGTGTCAGATATTGCACATTGGAAGGACAAACCAAAGTAGAACGTACAGGGTAAATGGTAGGACTCTGAAGAGTGCAGTTGAACAGAGCGATCTGGAAATACAGGTACAGAATTCCCTAAAAGTGACGTCACAGGTGGATAGGGTCGTAAAGGGTGCCTTTGGTACATTGGCCTTTATAAATCGAAGTATCGAGTATAAAAGTTGGAGTGTTATGGTAAGGTTATATAAGGCATTGGTGAGGCCGAATTTGGAGTATTGTGTACAGTTTTGGTCACCTAGTTACAGGAAGGATGTAAATAAGATTGAAAGAGTGCAGAGAAGGTTCACAAGGATGTTGCCGGGACTTGAGAAGCTGAGTTACAGAGAGAGATTGAATCGGTTGGGACTTTATTCCCTGGAGCGTAGAAGATTGAGGGGAGATTTGATAGAGGTGTATAAGATTTTGATGGGTATAGATAGAGTGATTGCAAGAGGCTAGGGGAGAAAAAAACCAGAGGGCATGGGTTAAGGGCGAAAGGAGAAAAGTTTAAAGGGAATATTAGGGGGGTCTTCTTCACGCAGAGAGTGGTGGGTGTGTGGAATGAGCTGCCGGATAAAGTGGTAAATGCGGGGTCACTTTTAACATTTAAGAAAAACTTGGACGGGTTCATGGATGAGAAGGGTGTGGAGGGATATGGTCCAAATGCAGGTCAGTGGGACTAGGCATAAAATGGTTCGGCACAGACAAGAAGGGCCAAAAGGCCTGTTTCTGAGCTGTAATTTTCTATGGTTTATGGTTTATTGCTGATCTGTGTCGGGAACCATATTTATATCTCATGAATGCGCTTGAAAAGGCCAACTCGCCAGAATCACATTCCCCGTTCAAATTAAGTGGATAATTAGAATGCTCTGCTCCCAACTGTAGATGTGGCATAAACCTGGTGAGCTTCAGGTCAGAGTGGAATAGAGAAAGGTTATCCGTGAATGTGTCAAAGACTGTCCTGGGGCTGAGGCCACACTGTCGGGGGAATATTGAACAGACTGTCCTGGGGCTGTATGGACCATATTAAAGGGCTGTACATGATACACATGACTTGGTCCTGATCTTGGGCACTGGAGTTTTCTCTGGGCAGTGACGCCCATGCACAATATGGTGGCACAGTGACGGTCATGGGAGGCATACAAAATGGGAGTTGAAAAATCATCGGGGTGGTGGTGGTGGGGGCAGGGGGCGGGTATTGGATGGTCTCATGGGGGCGTATCCTGAAAAGTAAGCATGCATGTGGCCTCGGAAAGGTTGGTCATGTTGACAAATTGTAATGGGGACATCAACATTGAAGATATTCAGGGGGAGAACAGGAATATCCAGGAATGATAAGGTCAAGGGTAATGGGGAGGCTGGATGGGGACCGGGGGAATGGGAATCGGGAGGTGGTGAATGTGGAGGAGGAAGGGAGGAACTTGGTGGGTGACATGGGGAGGTTGGAAGCTGTTCTCACTCATAATAATCAGCACCTGAGCTGCAGTGAGTGAATATCAGAGTGGGTGATGTTTAAACATGGCACCAAGATTTTCAGTTCCATGAGGTAATGGCTGGTGGATCAATCTGCCCCCCACCCTGAGATTCAGCCCAGTTCCTCACTGGTGCATAATTAATGAGCTGAGAAACAGGAGATCACGCAGGTTGCTCTGACCCGCTGCCCAGCGGGAATCACGCTGGCGTTCCCGTCCAACACAAAACACTGTCTCCTCAATGGGAAATTCCACCCTAACTCCCTTTGGCTGCAATCATCTCGAATGAAGTAAATAAGGCTGGTGTTAGATTTGGAGGTAGGGGAGCACTTTGGTGATAGTGACCACAATTCGGTTACGTTTACTTTAGCGATGGAAAGAGATAGGTATATACTGCAGGGCAGGAGTTATAGCTGGGGGGAAGGGAATTATGATGCGATTAGGCGAGATTTAGGATGCATAAGTTGGGGAAGGAAACTGCAGGGGATGGGCACAATTGAAATGTGGAGCTTGTTCAAGAAACAGCTACTGCGTGTCCTTGATAAGTATGTACCTGTCAGGCAGGGAGGAAGTGGTCGAATGAGGGAACCGTGGTTTACTAAAGAAGTTGAATCTCTTGTGAAGAGGAAGAAGGAGACTTATGTAAAGATGAGACATGAAGGCTCAGTTAGGGCGCTTGAGAGTTACAAGTTAGCCAGGAAGGACCTAAAGAGAGAGCTAAGAAGAGCCAGGAGGGGACATGAGAAGTCTTTGGCAGGTAGGATCAAGGAAAACCCTAAAGCTTTCTATCGGTATGTCAGGAATAAAAGAATGACTAGGGTAAGATTAGGGCCAGTCAAGGACAGTAGTGGGAAGTTATGCGTGGAGTTCAAAGAGATAGGAGAGGCGCTAAATGAACATTTTTCATCAGTATTCACACAGGAAAAAGACAATGTTGTCAAGGAGAATACTGAGATACAGGCTATTAGACTAGACGGGATTGAGGTTCATAAGGAGGAGGTGTTAGCAATTCTGGAAGGTGTGAAAGTAGATAAATCCCCTGGGCCGGATGGGATTTACCCTAGGATTCTCTGGGAGGCTAAGGAGGAGATTGCAGAGCCTTTGGCTTTGATCTTAATGTCGTCATTGTCTACAGCAATAGTGCCAGAAGGCTGGAGGATAGCAAATGTTGTCCCCTTGTTCAAGAAGGGGGGTAGAGACAACCCTGGTCATTATAGACCAGTGAGCCTTACTTCTGTCGTGGGCAAAGTTTTGGAAAGGATTATAAGAGATAGGATTTATAATCAACTAGAAAGGAATAATTTGATTAGGGATAGTCAACACGGTTTTGTGAAGGGTAGGTCGTGCCTCACAAACCTTATTGAGTTCTTTGAGAAGGTGACCAAAGAGGTGGATAAGGGTAAAGCAGTTGATGTGGTGTATATGGATTTCAGTAAAGCGTTTGATAAGGTTCCCCACGATAAGCTATTGCAGAAAATACGGACGCATGGGATTGAGGGTGATTTAGCAGTTTGGATCAGAAATTGGCTAGCTGTAAGAAGACAGAGGGTGGTGGTTGATGGGAAATGTTCATCCTGGAGTTCAGTTACTAGTGGTGTACCGCAAGGATCTGTTTTGGGGCCACTGCTGTTTGTCATTTTTATAAATGACCTGGATGAGGGCGTAGAAGGATGGGGTAGTAAATTTGTGGATGACACTAAAATCGGTGGAGTTGTGGACAGTGCGGAAGGATGTTGCAGGTTACAGAGGGACATAGATAAGCTGCAGAGCTGGGCTGAGAGGTGGCAAATGGAGTTTAATTCGGAAAAGTTTGAGGTGATTCACTTTGGAAGGAGTAACAGGAATACAGAGTACTGGGCTAATGGTGAGATACTTGGTAGTGTGGATGAGCAGAGAGATCTCGGTGTCCATGTGCATAGATCCCTGAAAGTTGGCACCCAGGTTGATAGGGTTGTTAAGAAGGCGCACGGAGTGTTCGCTTTTATTGTTAGAGGGATTGAGTTTCGGAGCCATGAGGTCATGTTGCAGCTGTACAAAACTCTGGTGCGGCCGCACTTGGAGTATTGCGTACAGTTCTGGTTGCTGCATTATAGGAAGGATGTGGAAGCATTGGAAGGGGTGCACAGGAGATTTACTAGGATGTTGCCTGGTATGGTGGGAAGGTCTTATGAGGAAAGGCTGAGTGACTTGAGGCTGTTTTTGTTAGAGAGAAGAAGGTTAAGAGGTGACGTAATAGAGGCATACCAGATGTTCAGAGGATTAGATAGGGTGGACAGTGAGTGCCTTTTTCCTCGGATGGTGATGGCTAGCATGAGGGGACATAGCTTTAAATTGAGGGGTGATAGATATAGGACAGATGTCAGAGGTAGGTTCTTCACTCAGAGAGTAGTAAGGGCGTGGAATGCCCTGCCTGCAACAGTAGTGGACTCGCCAACATTAAGGGCATTTAAATGGTCATTGGATAAACATATGGATGATATTGGAATAGTGTAGGTGAGATGGCCTTTAGATTGATTTCACAGGTCGGCGCAACATCGAGGGCCGAAGGGCCTGTACTGCGCTGTAATGTTCTATGTTCTATGTTCTAAGTGGGTGGCATAGTGGCAGTAGCTCTATTGACACAGCGCCAGAGGCCCGGGTTCAATTCTGGGTGTCTGTGTGGAGCTTGCGCGTTCTCCCTATGTCTGTGTGGGTTTCCTCCGGGTGCTCCAGTGTCCTCCCACAGTATAAAATGTGTAGATCAGGTGGATTGGTCATGCTAAATTGCCCCTTACTGTTAGGGGATTAGCAGGGTAAATACGTGGGGTACGGGGATGGGGCCTGGGTGAGATTATTATTGTTGCAGGCTCAATGGGCTGAACGGCCTCATTCTGCACTGTAGGAATTCCATGATTCTATGGTTCCAAGTCCACAGAACAAATCCCTCTACAAATTGGCACTTCCGGCAGCTTCAATATATGGCAGGTGAGGGGAAGTGAAAATTTAATGAGATAACTAAGAGCGGGCTAAAGGGGCTGAATGGCCTACTCCTCTTCTTATGTTTTCCTGAGGTTAGTTGAAGAACAGCTTATCTGCACAATGTGGAGGCAACTTTACATATCTGGCCGTGTTACCCATGAATTGTGAATGCTTGTTCCTGGCTCTCGGAGTAGACAGTGGAATGTATAGTCGACAGCACTCCAGCATTTGTCATTGTGCTAAAAGGGAATAAGCAATGGCAGCAAATAACATGATCCGAGAGAGACGAGAATGTGGGAATACGCTGGAAACCTCAGCTTCCACAAAAACACAACTCTGGCTCCAGTACTTTTACTGGTGAATTCAAAACTGTTCAATATAAAAACTGAACAGAGCAATCTGAGAAAGTGACAACAAAAATAACAATTTATACAGAAAGATAACTGGGCAATATCACTGTGTAGAAAGTTAAATCCCAACACACAGCAATCCCATGATGTTCTTGGTTTATTTAAATAATTGAATAAATACAATAAAATGATTTTTAAAATAGACAGTCCAATCTACGTCTTGTGAAAATGTCTAAGATTGTGGGCTGGTATGTCGCAGAGTCGGGGAGATTCTGAAGAGATTTAAAAAGGGGGTGGGATCCGGATGTTTAATTTCAGCTCCATCTCTGACTGGTCCGATTTTTGGCAACAAGGTGAAAGGGGTGGAGCACAATTGACACATGAGGGTACCCCAAACTCAGCAAGCCCATTTCAACTTAGTATGAGTTCAAACTCTGTTCCAAGGGTCTTAAATCCATGGGGGAGGGAGGGGGGGTTTCTGCCCCTAGTTCGGGGGGTGGGGCAGACATTCGAGCAGGAGACCCAAGACGGATTTTACACCAGCAGGATTTCCCAGCTTGATTGTTCCTTTGCGCCTCCCCGCCCCCGCCTCCCCCCAACCCCTGGCCAGTGACATCATTTACTTCAATTTGCACGTTGGGTGTTTACGTCTCGTTGTCCTCTTAGGTTAGACTGCCCATTCAGGTTGGCATGACCTCATGCCAGACTCGACACCATACGCCTGGTGAACACAACCTGCTGGGGGCTTACTGGTGAGTACAGCCCCCGGAGGGGGAGGGTCATGCCCGGCACTGCCCTATCCTTGGGATGTTCCTTTTTAAAAATTTTTACAAGGGCATTTAACAACCATCTACTGGACTGCTTTGACTGCCAGGCACATGTTAGAAAAAACAATATCATCTGATAGTGCAGTTTCAATGGAGTTCTGTGTTGTTGACATTTCATCAAGGTCTGTTATCATGTCATTAGAAATGCTTGGCTGAGTTTCAAAAGTTTCAACTAACTCAACAGGGATTTCTAAATTCAGTTTGATTGACAACTTAAAAGAAGCCATTAAAGAATTACCTATCTTTGATGTGGATTTTGAATGATTTAATCATTTTTATAAGAGATTAACCATTTGAGATTGAAAAATTTTAAATGGAGTTTATGAATGGGACAAGTGAGAAGAGTATGAGCTGTATCAGATTGTTAGAAGTTTATGTTTTGGTATCTCCATGTGGTTCCTAAGAGCTGTCCATGGTGGATACTGGATGAGTTACTATGGAGCCATGAAAATAGTGGACGAGGGGCATGAGTTACCATTGAGTTGGTATGGGGGCTATGAAGGGAGAAAGGTGATGTGTTTGGGCTGAGCAGGTGTGAGGGATAGTGAGCCTAACAACTTCACAACTTCCAAAAGATTATTACTTGTGTCAATTGAGAGAGGTGGATACTCAACGAGACCTTGGAGTCCAAGTGCATCAGTCATAGAGTCACAGAGTCTTAGAGTCATATAGAGTCATAGAGGTTTACAGCATGGAAACAGGCCCTTCGGCCCAACTTGTCCATGCTGCCCCTTTTTTAAAAAAAACCCTAAGCTAATCCCAATTGCTCGCATTTGGCCCATATCCCGCGATACCCATTTTACGCATGTAACTGTCTAAATGCTTTTTAAAAGACAAAATTGTACCCGCCCCGACTACTACATCTGGCAGCTTGTTCCAGACACTCACCACCCTCTGTGTGGAAGAATTGCCCCTCTGGACCCTTTTGTATCTCTCCCCTCTCACCTTAAACCTATGCCCTCTAGTTTTAGACTCCCCTACCTTTGGGAAAAGATATTGACTATCTAGCTGATCTATGCCCTCATTATTTTATAGACATCTATAAGATCACCCCTAAATCTCCTACGCTCCAGAGAAAAAGGTCTCACTCAGAGGATAGAATCCTACAGTGCAGAAAGAGGCCAATTGACCCATCGAGTCTGCACCGACCACAATCCCACCCAGGCCCTACCCCTATATACCTACATATTTACCAACTAATCCCTCTAACCGATGCATCTCAGGACACTCAGGGGCAATTTTAGCATGGCCAATCAACCTAACCCACACATCTTTGGACTGTGGGAGGAAACCGGAGCATCCGGAGGAAACCCACACTGACACGAGGAGAATGTGCAAACTCCACACAGACAGTGACCCAAGCCGGGAATTGAACCCAGGTCACTGGAGCTGTGAAGCAGCAGTGCTAACCACTGTGCTACCGTGCCGCCCCTTGAACGTCTCTTCAGCCTCTCCTTATAACTCAATCCATCAAGTCCTGGTAGCATCCTAGTAAATCTTTTCTGCACTCTTTCTAGTTTAATAATATCCTTTCTATAATAGGGTGACCAGAATTGCACACAGTATTCCAAGTGTGGCCTTACCAATGTCTTGTACAACTTCAACAAGACGTCCCAACTCCTGTATTCAATATTCTGACCGATGAAACCAAACATGCCGAATGCTTTCTTCACCACCCTGCTCCCCTGTGCCTCCACTTTCAAGGAGCTATGAACATGTACCCCTAGATCTCTTTGTTCTGTAACTCTCCCCAACGCCCTACCATTAACTGAGTAACTCCTGCCCTGGTTCAATCTCCCAAAATGCATCACCTCTCATTTATCTAAATTAAACTCCATCTGCCATTCATCAGCCCACTGGCCCAATTGATCAAGATCCTGTTGCCTTCGGAGATAATTTTCTTCATTGTCCACGATGTTACCAATCTCGGTATCATCTGCAAACTTACTAACCATGCTGCCGATATTCTCATCCAAATCATTAATATAAATGACAAACAACAGTGGACCCAGCACTGATCCCTGAGGCACACCGCAGGTCACAGGCCTCCAGTTTGAAAAACAACTCTCTACAACCCTCTGGCTTCTGTCAAGAATCCAATTTTGTATCCATTTAGATACCTCACCCTGGATCCCATGAGATTTAACCTTATGCAACAACCTACCATGCGGTACCTTGTCAAAGGCCTTGCTAAAGTCCATGTAGACAACATCAACTGCACTGCCCTCATCTACCTTCTTGGTTACCCCTTCAAAAAACTCAATCAAATTTGTGAGACATGATTTTCCACTCACAAAGCCATGCAGACTGTTCCTAATCAGTCCTTGCATCTCTAAATGCCTGTAGATCCTGTCTCTCAAAATACCTTCCAACAATTTACCCACCACAGGTGTGAGGCTCACTGGCTTGTAGTTCCCAGGTTTTCCCTGCAGCCCTTTTTAAACAAAGGTACAACATTTCCCTCTCTCTAATCTTCAGGCACCTCACCCGTGACTATTGATGATTCAAATATCTCGGCTAAGGGACCTGCAATTTCCTCCCTAGCCTCCCACAATGTCCTGGGAGTCACTGAAAGTAAGCACGCAGATACAGCAGGCAGTAAATAAGACACGTGGCATGTTGGCCTTCATAGCGAGAGGATTTGAGTATAGGGATAGGAATGTTTTGCTGCAATTGTATAGGGCGCTGGTGAGGCCACACCCAGAGTATTGTGTACAGTTTTGGTGTCCTTATCTGAGGAAGGATGTCCTTGCTATAGAGGGAGTACAGCGAAGGTTTATCAGGCTGATTCCTAGGATGGCAAGTCTGTCATATGAGGAGAGACTAAGTTGGTTAGAATTATACTCACTAGAGTTTAGGAGAGTGAGAGGGGATCTCATAGAAACTTATAAAATTCTGACAGGGTAAGACAGGGTAGATTCAGAAAGAATGTTCCGAATGGTGCGGGAGTCCAGAGCTCGGGGGCATAGTTTGAGGATAAGGGGTAAACCATTTAGAACCGAGGTGAAGAGAAATTAAAGGAACTACAAAACGTCGTGAATGTAGCCCAATCCATCACGCAAACCAGCCTCCCATCCATTGATTCTGTCGACACTTTCCGCTACCTCAGCAAAGCAGCCAGCATAATTAAGGACGCTACACACCCCGGACATTTTCTCTTCCACCTTCTTCCTTCAGGAAAAAGATACAAAAGACTGAGGTCACGTACCAACCGACTCAAGAACAGCTTCTTCCCTGCTACTGTCAGACTTTTGAATGGACTTACCTTGCATGAAGTTGATCTTTCCCGACACCCAACTATGATTGTAACACTACATTCTGCACTCTCTCGTTTCCTTCTCTATGAACGGTATATTTTGTCTGTATAGCACGCAAGAAACAATATTTTTCACTGTATGTTAATACATGTGACAATAATAAACCAAATCAAACCAAATCAAATTTCTTCACCTCAAGGGTGGTGAATGTATGGAGTTCACTACCACCGAATGCAGTTGAGGCCAAAACGCTGTGTGATTTCAAGAAGAAATTAGATGTAGCTCTTGGGGCTAAAGGGATCAAAGGATATAGGAGGAAGGGGGGAATCAGGATATGGAATTTGATGGTCAGACATGATCACAATGAATGGTGGAGCAGGCTCGAAGGACTGAATGGCCTACTCCTGCTTCCAGTTTCTATGTTTCTTGGGAGCGATTCTCCCATCCCATCGGGAGAATTGCGTGCTGGCCGATTCGCAGGCTTCGCGCATGCGTTCCCGATGCACGTGCATCTCTCAGTGCCGAATATCCGCCACAGTCGGGACCACATTGGAAACCAGCGGGGAACATCAGGTAAGTAATTTCAATTGTTCTTTAATCTTATTTTAATGTGATTATTGGGCCTGGGACTGAATTCTCTGGCCCACCCTGCCAGTACAAATTCACTCGGTGGGGTTTAGAGTAGCTCCCCATGTTAGCGGAACGACTGAAGTGAAGGGGGGGCAATCGAGATCCCCTCAGGGGATCGGGCGGCAGGGTGGCGGTGCTCCCTGGCCATGGCAGAGCTAACCTGTGCCCCCAGCACTGCCCAAGGGGCAAAATGCCCATGCCCAGGGGGTACCTTGGCACTGCCATGGGGTATGAGGCGGTGCCATGGGGGCGGGGCCCATTGGAGTGGAGTCTCGGGGGTGGGGCCTGCTGGGGGTGGGGCTTAGAAGCAATTGGTGGGTTGGGGGGGTCCCGCTGCCACCCTGCATTGGGATCAATGATGGCTGGAGGGAGGCCAGCGATTGGGGCGGGCTGGTGGCAGCGGTCTGCCGGGGGGTCTGCCCCCCATGGGGAGGGGAGTCTGCCAAGGGGGGAGTCTGGGGATGGAGGCATCATCATTGCTGGGGTTGGCTGGAGATTGGGGTGCTCCAGGACAGGGGGTGCCTGGGGTTGACCTGGAAATGCTTGTGGGGGCCGCGAGTGGGCCATGGCAGTTTTGGGGGGGGGGGGGGGGGGCAGCAGTGCGGGGGTCCCAGGCTGGCCAGCGATTGAGCTGCCCAGCAAGCTGCAGGCTGACAGTTCGGGGCCACTGCGCATGCGCAGAATTCCGGAACGGTCAGACTCCAGTGTGAATAAACCCCACTCTCCACGAGATTTTAATGATATTCACGACTGTGACCTCTGCATTGCACAGAGTGTGGGAGATTCGTGTGTGAACTCCCACTGAAAAAACAATTGTGAATTACATTAGTTTTCCCGTGAATTCAGCACTTCAAAATTTTTTGAGAGAATCGTCCCCTATGTTTCTAAAACACTGGAACAAAACTGCAGAAAACCAAGCCCATCTCAGCCCCTACGTAACCCCTTGGCTAGCCACGCTCTGCCTCTGTGATTGGTAGGCCAGATCCCCCCACTCCAACCACATATCCCCATCACCACCCCTCCCTACCTATCCCCCAGCTTCCCTCCACCCCCGGTGCAGACCCCCCGGTATATTTTATTGATATGGGTCCAAAAAATTAAGGAATTTCCCAACTCATGCTCGCTCCCTCTATAACCAAACTCTGGTATTTCAGCAATATCTGGATTTAGGAACAAAAACTTTGTAAATTGAGTTTGTGTCTTTTTATGCCCTGTTTGTGAACAGAACTCCCACTTACCTGACGAAGGAGCAGCACTCTGAAAGCTGGTGGATTTTGCTACCAAATAAACCTGTTGGACTTTAACCTGGTGTTGTTAGACTTCTTACTGTGTCTCGAAACAAATGATGTGGATCGCGCATATCGACACAGACATCAAGTTTCTACAAAGATGCAAGAAAGCAGACAAGATACCGAAAGGACTACAGATCACGAACCCACTCAGGTCAACCTATAACACAGACTACGCTGAGAGACTTTGCTGTCGCACCTCTCTCACCCTCCTCAACCACCTCATACACCAACTCTACAGCAAACGCCACAGCCTGGAAACCAAGATCGAATCCATATTCTCAACTTGCGCTCAGGACGCAGACCAGCTGCGAAACTCTGCCAAGCAGACGAGACAAAGGAACTACACCATCTACATGCACACTAAGAACAGGACACTTGAGAAACTCGGCATCACCACCAGCAGCAACCAAGCCTCCCCCGGTACCACAGTAGAAAACAGCACCACTGCAGGGAAGTCCATTGTCAACTTGTCCGACTACACACTTCAACCAGATGAAATCGAAGTTCTCAGCCGAGGGCTTAATTTTTGCCCCACCACCAAAATAGACCCCATCAGTCTCGCAGCAGATACAGAGGAATTCATCAGGCGAATGAGGCTGAGGGAGTTCTTCCACAAACCCCAAGAGGCCAACAACGAACACAATGAGACAGCCAATGAACCGGAACAGCCGACAGAGAGATCCGCAGTGCATCCGAAGAGGAAAGAGTCGAATTGGACTCCTCCGGAAGGCCGCTGCCCTCGACTTGACATGTATGCCCAAGCCGTCAGGAGGTGCGTCAACACCAAATTCATCAGCCGCACTCACAAGACAGCCCCGAACATCACCCAAGCACAACGTAACGCCATCCACGCTCTCAAGACCAACCGCAACATTGTCATCAAACCAGCAGACAAAGGAGGGGCCATCGTCATACTGAACAGAACGGATTACTGCAAAGAAGTGTACCGACAACTCAACAACGAGGAACACTACAGACAGTTACCTGCAGATCCGACCAAAGAACACACCCGTCAACTCAACACTCTGATCAAGACCTTTGATCCGGACCTTCAGAACACCCTCCGTGCTCTCATCCCACGTACTCCCCGCGTTGGAGATCTCTACTGCCTCCCGAAGATACACAAGGCAAACACACCCGGCCGTCCCATCGTATCGGGCAATGGGACCCTGTGCGAGAACCTCTCCGGCTATGTCGAGGGCATCCTGAAACCCATTGTACAAAGAACCCCCAGCTTTTGTCGCGACACGACGGACTTCCTACAGAAACTCGGCACACATGGAGCAGTTGAACCAGGAGCACTCCTCGTCACAATGGATGTCTCGGCACTCTACACCAGCATCCCCCATGACGATGGCATTGCTGCAACGGCCTCAGTGCTCAGCGCCAACAACTGCCAGTTTCCAGATGCAATTTTACATCTCATCCGCTTCATCCAGGACCACAATATCTTCACCTTCAACAACCAGTTCTTCATCCAGACACACGGAACAGCCATGGGGACCAAATTCGCACCTCAATATGCCAACATCTTCATGCACAGGTTCGAACAAGACTTCTTCACCGCACGGGACCTTCAACCGATGCTATACACTAGATACATCGATGACATTTTCTTCCTTTGGACTCATGGTGAACAATCATTGAAACAACTCTATGATGACATCAACAAGTTCCATCCCACCATCAGGCTCACCATAGACTACTCTCCGGAATCGGTTGCATTCTTGGACACACGCATCTCCATTAAGGACGGTCACCTCAGTACCTCACTGTACCGCAAGCCCACGGATAACCTCACGATGCTCCACTTCTCCAGCTTCCACCCTAAACACGTTAAAGAAGCCATCCCCTACGGACAAGCACTCCGAATACACAGGATCTGCTCGGATGAGGAGGATCGCAACAGGCACCTCCAGACGCTGAAAGATGCCCTCATAAGAACAGGATATGGCGCTAGACTCATTGATCAACAGTTCCAACGCGCCACAGCGAAAAACCGCACCGACCTCCTCAGAAGACAAACACGGGACACAGTGGACAGAGTACCCTTCGTTGTCCAATACTTCCCCGGAGCGGAGAAGCTACAGCATCTCCTCCGGAGCCTTCAACATGTCATTGATGAAGACGAACATCTCGCCAAGGCCATCTCCACACCCCCACTTCTTGCCTTCAAACAACCGCACAACCTCAAACAGACCATTGTCTGCAGCAAACTACCCAGCCTTCAGGAGAACAGTGACCATGACACCACACAACCCTGCCACAGCAACCTCTGCAAGACGTGCCGGATCATCGACACAGATGCCATCATCTCACATGAGAACACCATCCACCAGGTACACAGTACATACTCTTGCAATTCGGCCAACGTTGTCTACCTGATACGCTGCAAGAAAGGATGACCCGAGGCATGGTACATTGGGGAAACTATGCAGACGCTGCGACAACGGATGAATGAACACCGCTCGACAATCACCAGGCAAGACTGTTCTCTTCCTGTTGGGGAGCACTTCAGCGGTCACGGGCATTCGGCCTCTGATATTCGGGTAAGCGTTCTCCAAGGCGGCCTTCGCGACACACGACAGCGCAGAGTCGCTGAACAGAAACTGATAGCCAAGTTCCGCACACACAAGGACGGCCTCAACCGGGATATTGGGTTCATGTATATAAATGATTTGGAAGAAGGTGTAACTGGTGTAATCAGCAAGTTTGCGGATGACACGAAGATGGCTGGAATTGTGGATAGCGAAGAGCATTGTCGGGCAATACAGCAGGATATAGATAGGCTGGAAAATTGGGCGGAGAGGTGGCAGATGGAATTTAATCTGGATAAATGCGAAGTGATGCATTTTGGAAGGAATAATGTAGGGAGGAGTTATACAATAAATGGCAGAGTCATCAGGAGTATAGAAACACAGAGGGACCTAGGTGTGCAAGTCCACAAATCCTTGAAGGTGGCAACACAGGTGGAGAAGGTGGTGAAGAAGGCATATGGTATGCTTGCCTTTATAGGACGGGGTATAGAGTATAAAAGCTGGAGTCTGATGATGCAGCTGTATAGAACGCTGGTTAGGCCACATTTGGAGTACTGCGTCCAGTTCTGGTCGCCGCACTACCAGAAGGACGTGGAGGCATTGGAGAGAGTGCAGAGAAGGTTTACCAGGATGTTGCCTGGTATGGAGGGTCTTAGCTATGAGGAGAGATTGGGTAGACTGGGGTTGTTCTCCTTGGAAAGACGGAGAATGAGGGGAGATCTAATAGAGGTATACAAGATTATGAAGGGTATAGATAGGGTGAACAGTGGGAAGCTTTTTCCCAGGTCGGAGGTGACGATCACGAGGGGTCACGGGCTCAAGCTGAGAGGGGCGAAGTATAACTCAGGCATCAGAGGGACGTTTTTTACACAGGGGGTGGTGGGGGCCTGGAATGCGCTGCCAAGTAGGGTGGTGGAGGCAGGCACGCTGACATAGTTTAAGACTTACCTGGATAGTCACATGAGCAGCCTGGGAATGGAGGGATACAAACGATTGGTCTAGTTGGACCAAGGAGCGGCACAGGCTTGGAGGGCTGAAGGGCCTGTTTCCTGTGCTGTACTGTTCTTTGTTCTTTGTTCTTTGTTCTTTGTCACACTATTTGTAACCCCCACAGTTGCCTAGACCTGCAAAGTTTCACTGGCTGTCTTGTCTGGAGACAATACACATCTTTTTAGCCTGTCTTGATGCTCTCTCCACTCACATTGTTTCGTTTCTTAAAGACTTGATTAGTTGTAAGTATTCGCATTCCAACCATTATTCATGTAAATTGAGTTTGTGTCTTTATAAGCTCTGTTTGTGAACAGAACTCCCACTCACCTGAAGAAGGGGCTTGGGGCTCCGAAAGCTTGTGTGGCTTTTGCTACCAAATAAACCTGCTGGACTTTAACCTGGTGTTGTTAAACTTCTTACTGTCTCGAAACAAAGCCAGCTCTGTTTGGTTTAATATTTCCTTCATTTTCTGAATGTTTCAGTTTTAGTTTCTGGCTCAGTTTCAAAGACAAATGGAAATGTAGCTTATCGAGCCAGCTTCCTCGTACGCTGCAAAACTGGAAGTAATTAACAGTTCATCAAGTATAATATTTCAGGACAATTTCACTGTCTGTTTCATGGGTTACTGTCATCCTACATGATGTTGAAACATTTTACTTCATTCTGATTTTCCTCGTTCAAACATTTACCAAAATCTGAACAAAAATGAACTATTGCGACTGCGTTAGGGGGTTGAGATCTGATTTTATACATTGGACACAGGAAAAACTGAAGATATTTGACTCCAAGTTCAATCTTTCGGAATATCACCTCCACCATCACCCACAAACAATATCCAGTTGTTTATTCAGAATCCAGAATCCTGTTCCACCATCTTCCCTGCCAAATCCTTCATACCTTCTGGGTAAGAAATACTTCCTGGCGTCTGTTAGACTTGGCCTTCACAAATCTATGCCCTCCGTATCACTCTGCCCTGATATCACCATTCCAATCTGGGTTTACCTTCTTTATCCAATTAATATTGTGTGGTATGAGTAACCCAGCCCTGGGATCTCTTTCATGGTTTGTGCTAACAAATACAAGCTACTTTGGGCCTGATTTTGCCATTTTGAGTCTAAGTGCTGAATCTGGGCGTCAAATAGATCCGTGCCTGGAATCCTCTTTGCAGCGCGCCCATACGGGTTTTGCCAGCTCCGGTCCGATCCGCGCTGTGGGCGGGGCTTAACTCTGCTGGACCGATCGGAGCTCTGAACTGCGCATGTGCAGTTCAAAAAAAATCTGACAGAGCGCGCCCGGGCGCGAAAGAAAAATAAAAGCAGAAAGCAGAGAGAGCGGTTCTCTGATGATCATCCTCTGGTCGGGGGTGGGGGGAGGGGGGGGAGAGGAGGGGTGTGGGAGGAGAGGGGGGTGTGGGACCCAGATCATCCTCTGGTTGGGGGGAGGTCCACTGCCAGTCTACGGCCGATCCCTCCTGCCGGAGTGGACGTGCGGCCATGCCATCCCACAAAACCTTCAGGATGAAGTGATTCCTCGCTAAGAAGATGAAGCAGAACCAGCCGATTCCACAGTGGATCCGCATGAAAACCGGCTACAAGATCAGTATAAGTCCAAGAGGAGACATTGGAGAAGGACCAAGCTGGGCCTGTAAAGGGATACACCATCACTGATACACTACCAGCCACAGATTACTCTTCCCTTCAGGGGCAAGAGAGTGGGAGAGATGGCTGTGGCTGGTAGTGTACCAGTGATGGTGTATCCCTTTACAGGCCCAGCTTGGTCCTTCTCCAGTGTCTCCTCTTGGACTTGTACTGATCTTTACCGAATTGGGTGTCGGTAAAGCCGCGATCTGCTTGGAATCGGGTGCAGATCGCGGTATAGGCCCGACGCCCAACTTTACCGCGATTTCGTGCCCGAAAACGGGCACAGAGTTTTGCTAAAATCGGGCCCTATGTCTATCATTATCCACCTCGGTTACTAACTCGTGTTAATAGTCGATCCCAGTTTTATTTAACGAACAGTCTCATGATGTTAAAAACAGCCTGAAAGAGCTCTGTAGTAAATTGGAAGTTGTGATGGAGTAAGATTCATTCAGCTGAACTTTTAGGAATTTCTATTAACATTTAACCCTGAGATTGAAGCACCATTCCGGTTTTCAGTGATTGCTGTTACTGTTTTTTCGTTTAGAGATTTAGTCTCTTTTTCTGTTTCTGAGAGTGGAATTGGAGTTTATGTGAACATGTCCATATCTACCCGTCCCCGTCAGGCTGTGATATTGAGAGATATATTTAGTTTTCCTTTGTATTAATTCATGAATCTCAACTGAAAAACACTAATTGCCCAGATATTGGAAGTGGTTTTACCACCTCGAGTGATGGTCATCCTACCAGATAGATATGAATCAATGGCGTCAAATGCTGTTTGCCTGAGTTGTGATCCTGGGTATTTAAAACTAGTATTCCTTCCATCAATTCCTATAAAGTATCTTCAATGAGGCAATCTCCGATCAATCGGGGAGGATAAGTTTTTATCTTCCATTGTGTCAGTATGAGGATTCAGACAGTAGGCAGATACATTATCTGATTGGTCTCCTCAGTTTCCTCCCAAGCTGATTGTGGTGAGATGGGTGTGAATTGAGGGAGGAAGTTAAGGTTCGTTGATTAGCACATCTGTTGGTCCATTTGTTACATACTGCTTTTCTACAGTAACCCTTGTTAAAAGGTTCCTGGAGAAATCTGAGGGTATTGCAATTTTAATTGATTTGGAACAGAAGTGTGAAGTTCGTGATTGTTACACTTGTCGACTGATTTATTCTTGTTTCAGAATTACTTTTATTCTTAGGAAGCTTAAATTAATAGTTATCATGCTGGATTATATATTCTGTCAACTCGTTTGCAGAAATCTGAAGCAGACAGTGGCCGGAACTCTACCACCTCGTCCGCCACGGAATCGGAGCGGGCGAGGGTCCGACAGCGGAAATCTCCATTGACTTCAGGTGGGAATTTCCAGTCTCACCCGAGCAAGGCTGTAAAATCTCATCCAATGAGTACTGTGCAGTGTTAGGGACAATGTATAGCTTTAGGTTTAATTTATATTTTTTGTTCATGGATATTAAGAAAAATGAAACCTGGTTTTAGTTTCCTTCAGAGGTTTTTGGGAGCTGGGTGTAAGAACGTCTGGGCCCCTCACTATATTCATGCATTTTAATGCAATTTTACAACTCTTGAAATGAAGAGAGGGTTTATCAGGGGTCAGTAGTTTCGAGAACTTTAAAAAAAGCAGTAGAAAAAACTATTATGTTGCCTAGCAACAGGGGTCCAGAGACACGTCGAGAGACAGGGAAACACAGAAGAGTGTGTGTTTACCAGAGAGTGTAGGCAGAAGATCTAATCTCACTAATAAGAAATCCTACAAGTCTGCTGAGGAACTGAGTTTAGGGAACTCGTGCTTGCTCTGAAATGGAAGTAATAGTGAGTTTAGATTGTGGTTTTTGGGTCTCCCAGGGAGAGATACCAGCTGAAGAAAAGCATCGAGTGAATGCTCAGCAGTCTGCCAGAGGAAAATGCTTTGAAAACTGAGCTAATCCAAGAAAGAAACCTTGATGCTGAGACAGTCGTAAATCTTCACTGGGGATTTGTGTCTGTAAGGGTTGTTGGGATAAAATGAGTTGTATCAGTTTGAATCATTTTCTGGGATCTGTATTGAAATATTTCCAACCTATTTGTGTGATATAATTTATTTTTTCTTGTGAATGTATTCAGTAAGTGATCTCTATGGTTTCTAAAACAAAAAAAAAATCAAAGTTCAGATCTGTCAAGCTAGGTTTCAGCCTGGAATCAGACTTGTCCTGTCTTAACATCGGCTGGGTTCAATAGTCTATTACTGGTTGAGTAGAAAGATTTACTGCTCATGTTATGATAATGCTGAACTGGGTTTTCAACCATACAATCATTGATTTGTTTATATCAATCATCAGTTCGGTTGTGAAATCCGATTTGCTTAAAAAAAATCAGTGAAGAAATCTGCCTGAATTATAACAGAAGCAATTGGTTGAATCACAAAAATACACATTGGGCCCGATTTTACCAAAATTCCGTGCCCGTTTTCGGGGGCGGAATCGTGGTAAAGTTGGGCGTTGGGGTCTAAAACGCAGTCCAGACCCGACCCAAGGCCAATTGCGCCTTGACCAACGGCCGATCCGGGCGCCGATCAGGCGCGCGCCCGAATCAGCCAGCGGGCCGATTTAAATGCATTCGCATGCATTGAAATCAGCATAATGAAGCCCGCGCCCAACTTACCCAAGGATTCCCACTTTACGAGGCTCCGATCCGATCGGCGCCCGCGCATTTACCGTGTTGCTGAATTCAAGTCCAAAAGGGCTTCAACACAGCAACTGAACCGCTGAATCTCCCCCGACCACCCTTCGTGGACCGCCCCCGCGAACCACCCCGACAGCCCACTATGGGAAGAGACCGCCACCCGATCGGACCACCCTGGGACGCAGGCCCCGTCAGCAGCCCCCTCCCCCAGGATCGGAAGAGACGTCACCCCCCCCCCCTCCCCTACCTCCCCCCTCTCAGGGAAGAGACGTCAGATCCCCCCCTCCCCCCACTACGGGAAGAGATGTCACATCCCCCCCCCCCTATCCCCCCCCCTCAGGGAAGAGACGTCACATCCTCCCCCTGCCTCACCCCCAGGGAAGAGACATCACATCCCCCCCCTACGCACCCCCCCCACCTCAGGGAAGAGACGTCACATCCACCCCCTACCCCCCCCCCTCTCAGAGAAGAGACATCAGATTCCCCCCCCCATCCCCCCCCCCCCAGGGAAGAGACGTCACATCCCGCCCCCCCCCCCCCCCCCCCACGTCCGCCCCCCCTTCCCCCCCACCAGGGAAAGTCAAAGGCAGTGCAGAGAGCAGTGCTGTCAGTGCTGTCTTTGACTTTCGCGCTCGGGCGCGCTGAGTGCTGTCGGCTCCGGGCTGCGCATGCGCAGTTCGGCGCTCCGACAGATGCAAATGCGCTAGGCCCCGCCCACTGGACCCGCACCGAAAAAAGGCGTATGGGGGCGCTGGAGCGCGGCTGCCGGGCGCGGGTCTGATTTACGACCGCACCCGGCACTTAGAGCCGATTTGGTAAAATCGGCTCCATTGCGAATCACTGTCATTTTTATGCAGTATACTCTCACTGGAAAGTTCAAAGAGCAAAATCTCAAATTAGCCCTGTTTATATTATTGAAAGTAAAAGTAAAAAGTAAAAAGTTTAAGTAAAGAAGTTAAAGTATAAGCTTATTTATTAGTCACAAGTTGGCTAACAGTAACACTGCAATGAATTTACTGTTGAAATCTCCTAGTCACCACACTCCGGCACCTATTCAGGGTACACTGAAGTCGAATTTACCATGGCCAATCACATCTTTGGAGTGTAGGAGGAAACCGGAGCACCCGAAAGAAACCCATGCAGACACGGGGAGAACGTGCAAATTCCACACGGACAGTGACCCAAGCCGGGAATCGAACCCAGGTCCCTGGTGCTGTGAGGCAGCAGTGCTAACCACTGTGCTACCCTTTTGCCATTGCTGGAATGAATGTACATTTCTGCCAATGCTATCAGGCTGATTCAACAATATGCTCAGTAAGCTTAGACACAGAAAAGTCTGCTTTTCTTCATTAAAGTAAAATAGCAATTTCTATTGAAGTTGCTTCTAGCATCAAATTCTTCTGGTTCCTTTTGGATATTTTAAATTTAAAAGCAATTAAAGTTTGTAGAAAGATTTTTCAAGCGGTTTTGAAATAAAGTGTACAGATTCAGAAACATTTTCATTTGTGCAGTTGGAGATAGTTCTGTGCAGTGAACCAGAAGAATTCATTCCTATCCGGTCTTGATGCTCTATCAGAGAGCGCTGCAACTTCGTCTCATCAAATTCAGGTCCCAGAAACAAAGACCATTCGCAAACAGCCACAGAATTATCTTCTGGAGTGTCTCCTCGGCAATTCAAAATGAGAAACCAAGTCAACTCCATAGTTTAAAAGAAAAGTTTATTCAACAACTGAATACATGCCAAAAGAAATAATTTACAGCAGCATTTTCATAATATTCCTTTCCAGTTTAATGGTACCCCTTCGAAATGCAGTGATAAATAGAGAAATTAAAATTCATCTACCAGATACACATGCTTTGAAGAACTGTAGAGTTTACACTTCTTGTTTCAGGAATAGCCAAATAAATAGCCTTTTGCATTTCACCTGGGCAGATTATATAGACATTATAATAGCTGGTACATACATATGAAAACTAACTATCACCTTTGCAATAAAACATAATATTGTTCCTCTTTGTCTAACAAAAATATATATACACCAGTCTAGACAAGTGGATAAGCAAAATGATGAACTATTTAACACAGAGCATTGCTAAGTACTAAATAATGGAAAAGATCACTGTCTAGTATAGTTTACTGGGGGAAAACAATCTATAAAGCACATCCACATGCATTTTTTACACAGTACCTTTTAATAGACCATAAAACTGAATTTCTCCTGCAAACAAAGTTAATCAAAATCACAAGTAGTCTGATGTTGTGTCTGATTGTTTATGGTCTATAAATCTTTCCTTTAAACAATAATGTAATACTATGAAGCGAATGCTCCACTAGATTATCAGCCCACTGATTGTTAGCTTTAATTAACATTCTTTCTGTGGTCTGCATTGCTGTGGGATTATTGGACTTCTCAATATGTTTAATTACCAGTCCCAGTTGTTTCAAACCCCCTTTCATTTCAGGGGATATCAACCTGGTCACAAAGTACAACTAGAAGATGAGGTGCATCAGGAGAGGAATTGTAAGAATGGCATTATCCATATCTCTCCACAGTAATATACAAGTTGCTGCAAAAGGTCAAAAATAATTCATACATGAATATTTTTCAAAATGTGAATTGGTCAAAGGATTGAGCAGACATTGAAATTTCCCAGTTTTCCGGAATAATTTCAATGATGATGCCAGGGAATTTGAAACAATTCTTTGTTCTGGCATCTGTATACCGCCTGCACAGTGCTGATCCATAAACTTCAAATATTAGAGCATCGGCCACCGGACAGTGGGAGGAAATATGCTGGTTCGCACATTGCTCGGACATTTGTGAGAAGCGATGGGCATCCAACCCGTCCGAGTAGATTGTCCACCTCCTCATTAGATTCTGAGTAATTTTCAGATATCATTCAGAAGGTGATGAAAGCTATTTTGAATAGCTATGAGCTCTGAAAACCACTTTATCCTCTCAAACACGATAAAGAGGATTGTTTGTGCAGTGGTTTCAGTTTTGTAAGAAGTGTCACACATGACTTCTGAAAACTCCAACCGCAAGCAATTGCCTCGAACCTTTCCACTTTTGTGATAGCATTGCAATGTTTTCTTGTGGTCTTGTTTTCCTCCTTCAGCCTCCATTTTCAGGATATTGTGTATCCTCCAGGGGAAATGTTTCATTATATGTGAGCATTGCTGGCAAGGCACAATTGCTGCCCACCCCAAAGTTCCCTTAAGAGACAATCTACTGCTTTGATTTCTAGGTGACTGTTATCTGTGTTACCACTAGATTGGCTATCTTGAAATGAGTAACACATTTTTTCTTCACATACTCTTATCCCTTAGGACAGAGGAAGGGAGAGCTGGAGGAGTTGGAATTTCTTTCATACGATTCTCTGGTTATATGATTGCTAAATGACAGATGCTTTTCGCACAACTGAGGTAGTAAGTGAGTTTAAGTGATGGATCCTTCTGGATTTCAATCTTAATATGAAATAATCAAATATATTAGCTGTTGGGAGCTAGTTTTACAGGACGTTAAATGTCACCTGTACAGGTTAAAAAGAAAAGTCCTAAACAATTAAGATACAGCAACAAATGTCATTTTTATTACAAATAATATCTCTCAATTTTAATATGCATTATTTATTGGCAAGTACAATTGACTAACTTTGCACTGTCACCACTCCATTGCTTTATTTAAGGTATATTTCAATGCAACAATTGCTAATACATGGACTGTGGGGGTTTGGAACCCTTACTACGTTCCATCTGATTACCTTCTTCTGGAGAATATTTGTCTTTCTGAATTTAGAAGACTTACACTGGCAGAAAGATACCACACACCCAATAACCATTCCCAACAACACAACTGTTATTGTAACTCTGAAATGGGATCATTTAGAATTTTGATTTGGTCCATCATTCTACAGCCTTAGTAAAGACGTGCAGTAAATTATCTCTGGAAGATTTACTGGTATATTTATTACTAATCAGTACTAATGTGCTAGACTTAAAGCAAATGACAATCAAAGCTACTTTCCTCTCCTGGAACTATATCAGTCACCAATAGTAACTGATTTGACCTTCACTGAAGATGAATCAAATATCAAATTGTCGAATCAAATAATCTACCAATCAGCTTCATATTTATAGCCTTCTTTAAAAATTCTTTCCATGAAATGCACCATCACCAGAACACAAATTAAATGTCTTTTGACATGCCTGAGTAAACATTTTGAAGTTCTATTCAAATTAGATGAAACATTTGTCTTTTACTTCAATCAAACAGCACCTTAATTTCCACCACCAATTGTTTAGTAGTATTTCAATGTGTTGCCATTTGGTAAAGTTTGACTTGTTGGTTATTGTTAAATATGCAACAGAATGTCATCACTCTCAGCTCCTCAGGCTGGGCTGACTGCAAATATTCCAGCCAATTTAGTCAACTTGGTCTTCCTGAATCCAACATCTTCCCACTCATGTGACATTGATTCCACTCTCATGTTCATCACTAGGTGGGTTTGTCTGAACTTCATGTTCATTGTCTTTTGGTCAAAGTGGGACCTATGCATTAATGCATAGGACATTACACCACAGTGATTACATATACCACACTCTGAAAGAATCTCTGGTCACGTCTGTAGGTTCATGTACACTCGAGCATTGTCAGTGCACACTGCATTCCTGAACCAATAGCAGGCATGTGAAAGGATCGACAGATAAATCTTACATTTGCCCACCTGATCTGCAGTTCATTGTGAATAAAGTCCTTTAAAGGAAGTAGCAATTCATTGTTAACACATTCTGGCATGAGCAAACCTTTAGGGGCGGTTATCCGAACCGAGTTGGTGAATCTCAGTCAGTTCCATGTATTGTTGAAACAGCAAGTCCAGTCCAACCACGAAATGCATTCACAATCACCATGCTGCATTGACAAAAAGAGTAAAGGAGATGAGAAAAGACAATGGGTGGCCGTTGTGTATCTGGTGAGCAGCCCATATACTTGTAAACATCAACATAATGCAATGAAGTAGTTAATGTATGTATTGCATTTTGTTTGAATTCAGTATCTGTAAAGGTGTGTATTGTTAGACACTTCTCGGTGGCCTCTCCGACTCATGGGTCCTCCTGTTTCTACCTTTCTTGTTTTCCTGTAAGTGTTTCCATTTGTTGCTGTTTCCAGGTGTATGCGCTGGCCTCTGTTTCCTCTGACGGCGATCGCGCCGCCATACCTGTTCACAGAACTCATCCATGGTGTTGAGGTTGGGGTGGTTTATGAGTTGCATGAAGTCCCTGTACCACACCTTCTGGTTTGGAGCGATCAAGCTGTGACTCTCCTTGGCTCTCAGGCTGTCGTCAACGTCTTTGTGCAGAAGTTCCTCCAGATGTTCGGTGTCAATAATTTCCAGGGTCACTTTCAGCAACATCTGCATGAAGCCATGTTCCACAGTCTGACAGATATAAATCCCAGCATCTTTCCGCTGCAGGCTCCGCAGCAACAACCCTTGCTCTGTCTTGATGACTCGGTCATTAGACTTTATCTGTAGCAGAAGGAGGGTCACATTATCAGCTGCTGAATATTAATAAGAACAGTGGGATGGAACTTAGCAAAACAGGAAAAGATAGATAAATAAAGCCTGTTCTTAATGTCTGTGAAATCAAACAAAGCAAGAGGCGTGTGGAAAGTTAGGAATTATATCAGAATATTAATTAGTGAAAAATATAAATCAGATTCCGGAAATAACTTTACCCACAATTACTGGAGTAACAGTAAGTTTCAAAATGAATCTCCCACACTCTGTGCACTGCAGAGTGCACTAGCATGAATCCTGTTGAAAATCAGTTTTTAAAGTTTAAAGTTTATTAGTGTCACAAGTAGGCTTACATTAACACTGGAATGAGGTTACTGTGAAATTCCCCTAGTCACCACACTCCAGCGCCTGTTCGGGTCAATGCACCTAACCAGCACGTCTTTTGGGCTGTGGAAGGAAACCGGAGCACCTGGAGGAAACCCATGCAGACACGGGGAGAACGTGCAGACTCCGCACAGACAATGACTCAAGCCGAGAATTGAATCCAGGTCCCTGCCGCTGTGAGGCAGCAGTACTAACCACTGTGCCACTGTGCTGCCCTTAATATTGATAAGGAGTCTAACAACACCAGATTAAAGCCCAACAGGTTTATTTGGTAGCAAATGCCACTAGCTTTCGGAGCGCTGCTCCTTTGTCAGGTGAGTGGAAGATCTGCACTCACCTGACGAAGGAGCAGCGCTCCGAAAGCTAGTGGTGTTTGCTACCAAATAAACCTGTTGGACTTTAACCTGGTGTTGTTAGACTCCTTACTGTGTTTACCCCAGTCCAACGCCAGCATCTCCACATCCTTAATATTGGCGACAGGAATTTAGTAAAATACAGAAAATAACACACGGAGGAATGTTAGCCCCAAGGCCGTTAAATCCAGTCTACAGTGGACCAGCAAATTCTCTTTCAGTAAATGTCAGTCAGAGTTTTTAAAAAATCCCCTGGATCACAAAATAAAAGTATTGAACAAAGGTGGCCAGGAATGTCATGTGTACTTAAGCTTGGCAATGTGGTATAGATCACACTGCACAGTGACACAGATCATTGCTGCATCTGGACTAATAGTACCGAAAGCTGGATAAGCTGGCTGTCAACTCAAATGTCTTACACTTCTACAGTCACCATGCTTCTTTCTGACATCCTAAATTCCTGAATTAAATGCAGACATTTAACACTTTTCACAATAAAGCAAGTGAAGTCTTTACCAAAGCAATGGGACTCTGCAGGGGAAGGTAGGAAGATGCCGACACTACTGTTAATGAGAGACACTGATGGCATTTCACATGTGTCCAATCTGTTTCGCCACCAGTTTGTCAAGGCATGAAATATTAGGATTGGAGATAAACACGGCCAATTAAGTGTTATGAGTTACGCTTTATTTTAATTGTGTGCTATCACATAGAGCTTAATTAAACCACTTATTCAGTTGAATGATAAATGTCTTTCACATCTTCCACAGCAGAATTAGAAAGGTTCTGGTTTTCACTTTATCATTGAGTTGTAACAAGATGAAAGCTTCTGGGATTAAAGCTTGCTACATGCATGAAACAGACCGAATTACTAATTTGTGCAGCCGCATCTTTAACTGAACATTGCTCAGTTAATTACCCAGGAACTAAATTAAAGTGAGACTAACAGAGTGTGCAAATAGCCTTGGGGTGGGGGCGGGGGGGGGGGGGGGGGGGGTGGGCAGTGGGAAGGGTGGAAAGATTACACCTCAAAACTAAAAAGAATGGGACGCCTTTTTGAAGAAATCCGATGACTAACCAATGAAGAACAAAGAATTTGTAACATGAACCATTTTATAGTATACAATTTGACCCAATTGCTTAAACATTCACATATTTTTAAAAAGTATATGCACTTAGGACTAAAAATCCTTTCTGATTTATTAAACCATGCTTGCGAGTAACATGTTTTTTAAAAGTCACCCAACTATGTCCCTCCTTTTTTTACTTCCCCATGGTACCAAAGGTTGGGATTATCTGGAATTAAGACAAATCTCATGGGAAAACACAGAGCAATCTGGATCTTGTAACATTGAAGGAAGGAAGTAATAGAATTTCAGACACATTCCAGACAATGAATCGGAGAATAGATGAGACGTGGCTCATCAAGATCATGTGGACACGAAGAGAATTTATTTTCCAGATTTTAATACTCTTTGTGCCACAATATTTTCCCCAATGGCATAGTGTGAAATTTCTCACCAATCAATGACCCACTTATTCCTCTTGCTGTCAATTCGATTTTTAAAAATATGAGTATGAGTTTTGTGGAACTAAAACTGAAGTTTGTTGTATTGTGAGAGAGTGAGGGGTGAAGCTGCAAGTGTCTGCGTTTAAGGGAACGGGGAAGGGTGGACCCCAAATGAGGTGTACCAAAATAAATAAATGAATCTGATCTTCAATAAGCAATGATTCACTAACTACAGCATGTACAAATTCACCATCTAATTACTCATTCCAATTCTTACCTTTGATGAAGGAAATCTAGAAAATGGGCCAGGACTTAATGCTGGGGCAGAGCATGATAATGGAATGGGTTCTCTTTACATCAGTGGGAATGGTAACCTGTTTTAAATGGAGGGTTAATTGCTGAAGATCCGTAGAATCCAGAGAATCCCTACAGTGCAGAAGGAGACCATTTGGCCACCAAGTCTGCACTGACCGCAATCCCACCCAGGCCATATCCCCGTAACCGCATGTATTTACCATGCTAGTCCCCCTGACACTGTCAATTTTAGCACGGCTAATGAACTTAACTGCACATCTTTGGACTGTGGGAGGAAACAGAAGCACCCGCAGGAAACTCACGCAGACACGGGGAGAATGTGCAAACTCCACACAGACAGTGACCCAAGGCCAGGATTGAACCTGGGTCCCTGGCGCTGTGAAGCAGCAATGCTAACCACTGTGCCCCCCCATGCCACCGTGCCGATTCCAATCTCTACAATTGCGACTCTGCAGCTAGAAGCATTACCTCCACTTTGTGATCCTCAGTCTGTCTCTGGAATTGCCAGTACACCACTGCTCGCTGGGATTTGGGGATACATTCCAAAAACGTGGTGCTGTTCTCTACGCCGTAGATAATCTTTTCCTCCATGTTTTCATGCTCATGTAAATTGTCTGAAGGAAGAGGAGGCAAAAGCACAAAATGAAGAAAGGTCCAGCCAATCACTGCGCATTGTTTGTTGAATGAAAAGTAGAAAGTGACTCTATTTTCAGGTTGTTGATGTTGTGCAGGACATTACCGAGGGTCTTGATTCACAAGTACGTTCATCTTTCACTTTTACTTCTCAGGCTGGAGTTTACATGGTGCCGTGGTCTTTTCTTCAGTTCCACACCTGGAAGCTGCCCCCACCCACACGTCTCTTTATCTGACACCACCCACGCAGTCAATGCTGCTGGGCTTCCCCACATGGTCTAATATTGGTGCAATGGGAAGAGGCTATTAAAATCTAGCCCATTATTTCAGAAATTTCCAACATTTTACTGATCACATCAATAAATAAATTTGGAAAATGCACATTTGAAACAACAGCCCATCTCCAACACAAAGATGGCTGGAATTGCGGATAGCGAAGAGATAATACAGCAGGATATAGATAGGCTGGAAAATTGGGCGGAGAGGTGGCAGATGGAATTTAATCCGGATAAATGCGAAGTGATGCATTTTGGAAGAAATAATGTAGGGAGGAGTTATGCAATAAATGGCAGAGTCATCAGGAGTATAGAAACACAGAGGGACCTAGGTGTGCAAGTCCACAAATCCTTGAAGGTGGCAACACAGGTGGAGAAGGTGGTGAAGAAGGCATATGGTATGCTTGCCTTTATAGGACGGGGTATAGAGTATAAAAGCTGGAGTCTGATGATGCAGCTGTATAGAACGCTGGTTAGGCCGCATTTGGAGTACTGCGTCCAGTTCTGGTCGCCGCACTACCAGAAGGACGTGGAGGCATTGGAGAGAGTGCAGAGAAGGTTTACCAGGATGTTGCCTGGTATGGAGGGTCTTAGCTATGAGGAGAGATTGGGTAGACTGGGGTTGTTCTCCTTGGAAAGACGGAGAATGAGGGGAGATCTAATAGAGGTATACAAGATTATGAAGGGTATAGATAGGGTGAACAGTGGGAAGCTTTTTCCCAGGTCGGAGGTGACGATCACGAGGGGTCACGGGCTCAAGCTGAGAGGGGCGAAGTATCAGACATCAGAGGGACGTTTTTTACACAGAGGGTGGTGGGGGCCTGGAATGCGCTGCCAAGTAGGGTGGTGGAGGCAGGCACGCTGACATCGTTTAAGACTTACCTGGATAGTCACATGAGCAGCCTGGGAATGGAGGGATACAAACGATTGGTCTAGTTGGACCAAGGAGCGGCACAGGCTTGGAGGGCCGAAGGGCCTGTTTCCTGTGCTGTACTGTTCTTTGTTCTTTGTTCTTTGTTCAAAGCTATTTTGTGGCATAGTCTTCAAATGTTCTTTAAGGAAGTGAGATTTTAGTGTAATATTACAAATTTCAGTCTTCATTGGATATTCTCCCAAATTTAATGTCACTTCTTAAGCAGACCTACTTATCCTATGCCCAGGAGTAAATCCCTTTACTGTCTGGTTACCTGGCAACAGTGATAGCCCATGTTGCGTTTACTAAATTCTGTATTCCCACAAGAGGTTCTGTTATGTTCTGTAATGTGGACTGATCACATTCTCAAATTTAAATCAATAAACTCATTTATTTTAACATAATGTTCAGAAGATCTCCAGTGATGTCACTACACTCGTAGCAAAATAGAAAATAAGAAAGCATTAGTCTGTCTTTGTTAAATTCACTTTCCGCACTGGTCAGTCTGAAGTAGTGATTTTTCCATTTGCCTTCCAGTCCAAACTTTGGTTACCTGTCTTCTCCTTCCTGCAAGGCAGGGGGGGGGGGAAATCTATGACCCACTGACCCTGCCACAACTCTCCAAATTCACCAATTCAGCTCTCAATTCAACCAATATAAATCAATTAAATGTTGCTGCCTATTTAGAAATTAATTGCAGGTACATTGAACCCTGCGTTGTCATACGCAGCGGTGTTCCAACACCAGCTTCACACTAAAGCAACACTATCAACTGCTTTACTAGAATTGTCAAACTGTAATACATTTCTTAACGAGATGGTTAAAAACACAATTGCCTGCTTTCTTAATATACAGTAATGGGTTGCATTTACATTTATAATAATACAATAAACTTGAGCTGCAACATATTTCTTTCACATAGAAACAAGCTCAGATGCCACAGTTACATTTCAAACTAACTATTCCCACCACTCCTCATCTGTCTCTAAGACAATCAGTCAAAAATCACAAAATGTGATCACGAGGCATCCTTGACTTTGTTACCCAGTAAAAATGGTTAACCCTGCTTGGAAAAACAGGTCAGCACACAGGAGTGAGATAACTCCTGCTACAACCTTCCTTTTTAATATTTTGCCTGATGACCTCAGGTCACCTGAGTTCAAGAGGAACAGAAGAAGAAAACTCACAGGTGAGCCAAACTTCAGCTCAACAATCTAAATCATAGAAATCACAGAACCCTACAGTGCAGATGGAGGCCATTCGGCCCTTCGAGTCTGCACCAACAACAATCCCACCCAGGCCCTATCCCTGTAATCCCACCTATTTACCCCTCTAATACCTCTAACCTACGCATCCTGGGACACTAAGGGGCAATTTAGCATGGTCAATGCACATAATCCGCACATCTTTGGACTGTGGAAGAAATCGGAACACCCGGAGGAAACCCACGCAGACATGGGGAGAATGTACAAACTCCACACAGACAGTGACCTAAACCGGGATTCGAACCCAGGTCCCTGGAGCTGTGAGACAGCAGTGCAAACCACTGTGCCACCTTGCCGCCCATAAAGTTTATTTATTAGTCACAAGTAAAGCTTACATTACATTGCAATGAAGTTACTGTGACAGTCCCCTGGTCACCACGCTCCGGCACCTGTTCAGGTCAAAAATCAAAACTAAATGTTACAACACATTTTACAACCTGCCTGAATTTCTCTTTCAAAATCTTCAACTGGAAAGAAGATCACGTATAGTGTAAACCTGACTGGTGATTCACTGTTTCCTGCTTTGTGACAATGCCCCATCTGAATCTCACCCCTACAATCCTGTACATCCTGTGTTAGGGTGTGGAGATACAGGATCTTATAGGCAGGTGGAATGCATCAAAACCACAGAACATATGTTGGACATTTGAAAGTTTCTGTGTGAGCTCTTACTCCTTTGCTTCTATTGGAACTGGTCAATGCCACAGTGCACCTGATATGGCTCATGTTGTGAAAACATTTTGCAATGCAATCTTATATATTTAAATAATTGTCACCAGCGTATCGCCTTTAATTCGAGTTACCCATCAATGCAACCAGATATGCAAATGAGTAGAGAGATGGTTATGAGGATTGTACATTGGCACAGGGGAAGGTTTCCACCAGGTTGTTGCCACACGAGCTGCACATCGAATACAGTCGATGGTCACATTAATTTAAAAAGCTCAACAAATTTTCCATCGATTAATCCTTAGTGGACATGGAGATCAAGGTTTGTGGAAGTTTGTTCCAGTGTTTAATTTCTCTCAGGAAAAGGAATTAGCAAAGGAAACACAGTTGGTTACAAATGCTTTGAGCTCAGTCAGTTTTGGGATTAATGTATTGCTAAGAAATAATTAACCGTCCATTCAAAATGTTATAGAGGCATGTCAACCATGGGCTTTTCATCAGTTCTGGAGACTGTGGGGGTGATTTTACCAAAGAAATTCTCAGTCCAGAATGAGCGTGAAAACGGGAGAGAGATTTTTTTTTCAGTGAGGCCACCAGTCAAATCTTATAGAACATAGAACATAGAACATAGAACATTACAGCGCAGAACAGGCCCTTCGGCCCACGATGTTGCACCGACCAGTTAAAAAAAAAAACTGTGACCCTCCAACCTAAACCAATTTCTTTTCGTCCATGAACCTATCTACGGATCTCTTAAACGCCCCCAAACTAGGCGCATTTACTACTGATGCTGGCAGGGCATTCCAATCCCTCACCACCCTCTGGGTAAAGAACCTACCCCTGACATCGGTTCTATAACTACCCCCCCTCAATTTAAAGCCATGCCCCCTCGTGCTGGATTTCTCCATCAGAGGAAAAAGGCTATCACTATCCACCCTATCTAAACCTCTAATCATCTTATATGTTTCAATAAGATCCCCTCTTAGCCGCCGCCTTTCCAGCGAAAACAATCCCAAATCCCTCAGCCTCTCCTCATAGGATCTCCCCTCCATACCAGGCAACATCCTGGTAAACCTCCTCTGCACCCTCTCCAAAGCCTCCACATCCTTCCTGTAATGTGGGGACCAGAACTGCACACAGTACTCCAAGTGCGGCCGCACCAGAGTTGTGTACAGTTGCAACATAACGCTACGACTCCTAAATTCAATCCCCCTACCAATAAACGCCAAGACACCATATGCCTTCTTAACAACCTTATCTACTTGATTCCCAACTTTCAGGGATCTATGCACACATACACCTAGATCCCTCTGCTCCTCCACACTATTCAAAGTCCTCCCGTTAGCCCTATACTCAACACATCTGTTATTCCTACCAAAGTGAATTACCTCACACTTCTCCGCATTAAACTCCATCCGCCACCTCTCGGCCCAACTTTGCAACCTGTCTAAGTCTTCCTGCAAACTACGACACCCTTCCTCACTGTCTACCACACCACCGACTTTGGTGTCATCAGCAAATTTGCTAATCCACCCAACTATACCCTCATCCAGATCATTAATAAATATTACAAACAGCAGTGGCCCCAAAACAGATCCCTGAGGTACACCACTTGTAACCGCACTCCATGATGAATATTTACTATCAACCACCACCCTCTGTTTCCTATCCGCTAGCCAATTCCTGATCCAATTTCCTAGATCACCCCCAATCCCATACATCTGCATTTTCTGCAGAAGCCTACCATGGTGAACCTTATCAAACGCCTTACTAAAATCCATATATACCACGTCCACTGCCTTGCCCCCATCCACCTCCTTGGTCACTTTCTCAAAAAACTCAATAAGGTTAGTAAGGCACGACCTACCTGCCACAAAACCATGCTGACTATCACCTATCAATTCATTACTCTCCAAATAACTATAAATCCTATCCCTTATAATTTTTTCCAACATCTTGCCGACAACAGAAGTGAGACTCACCGGTCTATAATTCCCGGGGAAGTCTCTGTTCCCCTTCTTAAACAATGGGACAACATTCGCTAACCTCCAATCTTCTGGTACTATACCAGAGGCCAACGACGACCTGAAGATCAGAGCCAGAGGCTCTGCAATCACTTCTCTTGCCTCCCAGAGAATCCTTGGATAAATCCCATCCGGACCAGGGGATTTATCTATTTTCAGACCCTCCAGAATATCCTGCACATCCTCCTTATCAACTGTAATACTGTCTATTCTACTCCCTTGCAACCCAGTGTCCTCCTCAGCTATATTCATGTCCCCTTGCGTGAACACCGAAGAGAAATATTGGTTCAATGCTTCACCAATCTCCTCCGGTTCCACACATAACTTCCCTCTGCCATCTATAACTGGCCCTAAACTTGCCCTAACCAACCTTCTGTTCTTGACATACCTATAGAACGCCTTAGGATTCTCTTTAACCCTATCCGCCAAAGTCTTCTCATGTCCCCTTTTAGCCCTTCTAAGCTCGCTCTTCAACTCCCTCTTAGCCAATCTAAAGCTTTCTAGTGCACTACCCGAGTGCTCACGTCTCATCCGAACATAAGCCTCCTTTTTCTTTTTAACCAACAAAGAAACTTTTTTGGTGCACCACGGTTCCCTAGCCCTACCAATTCCTCCTTGCCTGACAGGGACATACCTATCACAGACTCGCAGTAGCTGCTCCTTGAAAAAACTCCACATGTCGGACGTTCCCAGTCCCTGTAATCTCCTAGTCCAACCTATGTTTCCTAATTCTCTCCTAATAGCCTCATAATTACCCTTCCCCCAGCTAAAACCACTGGCCCGAGGTTCATGCCTATCCCTTTCCATCACTAAGGTGAACGTAACCGAATTGTGGTCACTATCACCAAAATGCACACCAACTTCCAAGTCTAGCACCTGGTCTGGCTCATTTCCCAGCACCAGATCCAATATAGCCTCACCTCTAGTTGGCCTGTCTACATACTGAGTCAAAAAACCTTCCTGCACGCTTTGAACAAAAACTGACCCCTCTAACGAGCTAGAGCTATAACAATTCCAGTCAATATTAGTCAAGTTAAAATCCCCCATAACAATTGCCCTATTACTTTCACTCCTAAGCAGGATTGACTCCGCAATCCTTTCCTCAACCTCTCTAGAACTTTTAGGAGGTCTATAAAAGACTCCCAACAGGGTGACCTCTCCTCTCCTATTTCTAATCTCCGCCCATACTACCTCAACAGATAAGTCCTCATCAAACCTCCTCTCTGACACTGTGATACAATCTCTGACCAATAATGCTACCCCTCCCCCTCTTCTACCTCCTTCCCTACTTCGACTAAAACATTTGAACCCCGGGACCTGCAGCATCCATTCCTGCCCCTGCTCTATCCATGTCTCTGAAATAGCCACAACATCGAAGTCCCAGGTACTGATCCACGCTGCAAGTTCACCCACTTTATTGCGAATACTCCTGGCATTGAAGTATACACATTTCAAACCCTGCTCCACCCCACCTCTGCAATGCCGTGCATTGCAGTCCCCATCCATGCATCCCTCACTTTCAGCCCCACTACTCAGGATCCCTCCCCCCCCCCGAATCAGTTTAAACCTCCCTGCATGGCCTTAGCAAATTTACCCCCCAGGATATTGGTCCCCTTCTGATTAAGGTGTAGACCATCCTTCTCATAGAGGTCACACCTTCCCCAGTACGAGCCCCAATTGCTTAAGTACCTGAACCCCTCCCTCCTGCACCATCCCCTCAGCCATGAATTCAAACCTTCCCTCTCCCTATTCCTCTCTAAACTATCCCGTGGTACAGGCAAGAGTCCAGAGATAACCACTCTGTCAGTCTTGGCCTTTAGTTTCCACCCCAACTCCATAAATCCCTGCCTAATATCCCCTTCCCCTATCCTCCCTATGTCGTGTGTCCCCACATGTACAATAACTTGTGGTTTATCTCCCTCCCCCCTAAGAGTCCTGAATACCCTGTCAGACACATCCCGGACCCCAGCCCCTGGTAGGCAACACACCAACCCTGAGTCCCTACCTTTAGTTCCGACCCTCCTATCTGTCCCCTTAATTGTGGAGTCCCCAATCACAAGGCCCAGTCTTTTACAGCCCCTAACCACCTGAGCTTTCTCACTCGGCTCACCCCCAGAGATCTGCTCTCTATGCTCAGTTGATTCCTCCTCAACTGTAGCCTCCAGCACCGAAAACCTATTATGGAGGGGAACCGCCCCAGGGGATTGTCTTCCCGATTGCTTCTTACCCCTCCTCCTGGCATTGACCCAAGCCTCATTTCTAGGAGTTACTATTTCTCTATAACTCCTATCAACTTCCACCTCCGCCTCCCGAATTATGCGGAGTTCCTCTACCTCCCCCTCCAGCTCCTTTACACGCTCCTCCAGAAGCTGCAATCTAATGCACTTCTTACAACTAAAATCTCCTGAAACACTACTGGATTTCCTCACCACATACATCCCACAGGAGATGCAGCATACTGCCTGAACTGCCATCCCTGAAGCCATTACCAGCAAGAAAAAAAGAGTGCATTGAAAAGCCCTCAATCTGTTTCCCACCAGTAGGGGGAGTGGGCAAGGCCTAAATCACCCAAAAGCTAGCTGATAGCAGCAGAGAGCACCATTGCACATGTGCAGGTTTCTGTGATCTGGGAGCAGCACAGACCTGTCAGTTCCTCACTGCTATCAGCTGGCCTCCGTTTCCATAAACCAGCGCTCCCCCTGCTACTGATTGCAACCCACCCCTCCCCCACAATCTCCAGAACGATCAATACACCTCCCTCCACCCAGACCAATCGCAGCCAAAACCACCAGCTCCCCGCATTGATCGCTGTGGCAGAGTGGACAGCGGTCTCCCTCCCTCCCCCACTGATTGCAAAAGCAAGTCAGCCTGGACAATTCCGTCCTGAGCTGACTAATTCTATGTAAATTGGAATTTAAATATTTTTAAATAATATATTCAGATTCATGTCCTTTCAGGTCATGAGGCTGAACGTGCCGGGTATCCGGTGCCGGTAAGATCATGAGAGGCGGGAAATCGGGCGTGAACCTGATTTCTCGGCTCTTCCACTATTTTCCCCGCTCACCCCGCCCATCAACTGGCAGCGCGGGAAGGTAAGATCCTGGCCTGTCTCAGCCTCGTGATGTGACCAACTGGGAGATACTTTCATCCCACAAGTAATTGCCCGTATTGAGACCAGCTGCCCAGCATTGAACTTTCTCAAAGAGGGTAATGTTTGTAGCAGTACGTGGATCACTAGTGAATGCGCCATCTCTAAGTGTGGTCGAACCAACAGTAAAGACTGGCGCAAAAACAGAAAATGCTGGAAAATCTCAGCAGGTCTGACAGCATCTGTGGAGCGAGAATAGAGCCAACGTTTTGAGTCTGGATGACCCTTTGACTGATTTCCAGTTTGAGGCTTCCCCTTTCACTGTGACTCTTTGTTGCCATTTGGTAAGAAATGCTCTTAACCGCTGCTTAGTATTTCCTCAGGCTCCAGTTGCCCAGTAACACGGCCAAAAGCTTTGGAAAAATCTAAAAGAGCTAAGTCAGTGGTGCTGGGACTGTGGAGGTTTCTGGTCAGGTTGTAGATGAGAAAGCGGGGTTGTGTTTACGGAAGGCGTGTTGCGCATTCAGAAGAATATTCCGCCCTTCAAAATGTCTCAATAGCGGATTATTAATGACATATTCTCATAATTTACAGCAAACAATAGTAAGCAAAACACGCTGGCGGTTTGCTGGGACAGCCGGGGATCCTTTATTTGTATATTAGAGAGACATCAGCTCATATCCTGTCAACAGGTAGCTTCCTGAGTTTATGGATTGTTCAAGAAAATACTGAACATTGCTGCAAACTCACTTGCTGCAGCTCAAAGTGCATGGTTTAGGACGGCAGGTGAACTTTACAATGAGTGGCAGTTCACAAAATAGATCAATTCTTGACAACTTATCTCTTGTCAGCAGAACTATTCAGTGATTTAGCACACAACTTTAACTTGTGGTTTCACTTTACACAGTAATGGCTGACCTCTCCCACCACTCCTTCTCAGCATCTCATTCTAAATGTGTGGTCTGTACAAAGTGGGCAAAGACATATTAAAGGAAGGCTTACCAGGCTGATTCCTGGGATGGCAGGTCTGTCATATGAGGAGACACTAAATCGGTTAGGATTATATTCACTGGAGTTTAGAAGAGTGAGAGAGATTTCATAGAAACTTATAAAATTCTAACAGGGTTAGACAGGGTAGATTGAGAAAGAATGTTCCCAATGGTGGGGAGTCCAAAACTAGCGGTCATAGTTTGAGGATAAGGGGTAAACCTTTTAAAACTGAGGTGAGGAGAAAAGTCTTCACCCAGAGGGTGATGAATGCATGGAATTCACTCCCACAGAAAGTAGCTGAGGCCAAAATATTGTCTGATTCCAAGGAGAAATTAAATATTGCTCTTGGGGCTAAAGGGGTCAAGTGATATGGGGGGAAAGGGGGGAGGGGATCAGGATATTGAATGTGATGATCAGCCATGATCAAAATGAATAGAGGTGCAGGCTCGAAGGGTTAAATGGCCTATTCCTGCTTCTGGTTCCTATGTTTCGATGTTTCTAAAATGTAATCCATTATTGATTAGTACTTTCAACGAATAAACATCTAGTTACAATTAACTGGTAATAATCAAAGCAATTTCCACACATTATCTACCAACAGATGATTTTTAAGTTTGAATATTTCTTAATTCCTTTGGTAGCTTAATAAATGTTGCAGCGATTTGAGAAAAGAATGGGTCAGAATATATTTACTGATGTAGAACAGAACACAGTTATGGACATTCACAAACTTTGGGTTCATGATTTAAATTAAAAATGATTTTTTCAATCAATTTATTTTAACATATCTTTATAGAACAAAGAACAAAGAAAATTACAGCACAGGAACAGGCCCTTCAGCCCTCCAAGCCTGCACCGAGCATGGTGCACGACTGAACTAAAACCCTCTACCCTTCCGGGGACCATATCCCTCTATTCCCATCCTATTCATGTATTTTTCCAGACGCCCCTTAAAAGTCACTACCATATCCACTTCCACTACCTCTCCCAGCAACGAGTTTCAGGCACCCATTACTCTCTGTAAAAAATCAGCCTCGTACATCTCCTTTAAAACTTGCCCCTCGCACCTTAAACCTGTGCCCCCTACTAATTGACTCTTCCACCCTGGGAAGAAGCTTCTGACTATCCAAATTATATTAATATAGAAATTTCATTTCTCTCATGTCCATCATTGCTGGATTATTTTCTATGATGGGTCCATTGGGCAAATCTAATCTCTCTATTTGAAATATTTGTTACCCTTGCTCACTCCAGCTGGAACGTTCCTGGTCCCTTGGGGACGGGCTTCTAGGTGGGTCCTAGAGGAACGTTTGTGAAAGATGGGTCATTCCGGGCAATCATCCTGCAGGTGGGTGGGTCAGCACCAGCTGGGATCTTCCTGGAGGGGGGTGGATGCCCACCCGGATACCCACCCTTGGCAGCCAAGTCTGGCAGATGGTTGGAGGCGGTTTGCTATGGGTCAGCCTGGGAAGTCTATGGCCTCCAGTTCTAACTGCACTGATGTCATAGCTATCAGTGGGTCACAGTTGCTCTGCCGGCCATTCTGTCATAAGGTCCCCCCCCTCCCCCACCCCCCCCCCCAACCCCCTCCCCACACGCGGGGAGGGCCATGCAACTGAGGCGAAGCACTCTGAAATTTAGATCTCATCTCTTCAGAGAGTGCCTCAGGTTGAGGATGGTCTTGCCCCCCTCCACCCCCCTCCCCCCTCCACCCACTTGACATTGGCAGTTCCCGGCCTTCCAAAGCTGCAGAATGTTTGATTGGGAATACAGCATCAGAGAGCCATCCACTATCCTTAATTGGAATGTGGAATCCAGGAGACCACCCCTTAATTGGCTGCCTCTGGGAAGAGGTCTCGGGTGGGATCCTGACGGACGAGTGTGATCAAGATCCAGAAATGGGCCCAAATCATGTTATCACCCACGGAGAGAAAATTCCATCCTCACGGTTACATTTCCCCCCAAATCCAGGACTAGTAATGCTTCATTCTATCATTCTAATATTGTACTTGGAAATTATTTGAATGATTCTCAGTCTAACCTATCATTTTAACAACATTTCTTCCTGGATGAGCAAGAGTACTGCCCAATTCCTGAAATAGCACTGAAAAAACAGGCAAGGTACTGGTGTTAACTCAGAGCTGGAATTGGCCACCTCAGGAACGCTGAGATTTGGACGATATCTTGTATGCTTGCTGGGGAATCATATTTATCACATAGAATTTGGGTGACTTCAAGGAGTCAAGTAAGTCCCTACAAAGAATCTTCTGTGCAGTGAAAATATATTCACCTTCTTAACCACTTTTCTCCAGTCTTTTCCTTTCTGTTTTCCTCCTGTGTGGGAGCAAATCATCCCCCAGTATTCCAGCAAAGTGTCCAGCATTTTGTGTGACTTCAACAATGAGCAATATGATTTGCAAGTCTCAAAGTTGACCTCAATCCCAATGAATATGAACATCATATGGGTTCTTTTCCAGGAGGATAATGGTCAAAGTTGAAATCTTGGCTGAATTTTCTCTTTCTAACCCAGAGAAACTGTGGCAATTGTAGACCCCTCCCCTTTGCTAGTAATGCCCAGGTCACATCAGTTAACTCCGGCCAAAGTAGTGAGAAAACAGCTTTAATTGCTTACTATCAAACTGGCTGTTTAGCAACAGCACAACAATAGATTCCTGCAATTATATGGCATCTTCAAGATTTGTTTTTGGAAATTGGATGACTGAGAGGAGATCTTATTACAATGTATAAGATTCTCAGAAAGCCTACAGGGAAGGTGCTGAGTCTTTGGATGGAGGAACTTGCAGTCTCGGGATAAAGAAGTTAGCTCATTCAATCTGAGGTGAGGGTTGTGAATCTTTTGGATTCTCTATTCCGATGAGCTGTGACTGCTCAGTCATTGAGTATATTCAAGGCTCAATCCAACAGATTCTTGGCACTAAATGAATGAAGGGATATGGGGATAGTGTGGAAATGTAGAATTGTAGCAGGAAGTCAGATCTTACACTATGGAATAGCTGGGCTGGGCTTGAGTGCTGTATGACTTACTCCTGTTAATGTTCCTGTTTTCATGGAGCAAAACATCCCATGACACTTTGTAGGAGCTTTAAAAGACAAAATTTGATGCTAAGCGACATAAGTAGATCTTTGGAGAGGTGACCAAAAGTTTGTTAATTGAAGGACATTTCAAGGAGAGACTGAAAGGAGGAGAGAGAGGTATAGAGTTTGGGAGGGTGGGGGGGAATTCTTTAGAGTCTATGGCCTTGTTAGTATTTCTTTTATTATTTTCTCAGAGTTACAAAGCCAATGCACAGAGTGGACAGGGCAAACCCCTAATCTATCTCCCTGCTTGCTCCAAGACCCAATTCAAATTGAATCCAATTCATGGTCCCCACAAGAGAGACAAACAAGATCCAAGCTGACAAGAACTGACACTACGCCTGATCTCATGCTGATCCTACACTTGATCTGGTCAGTATGGATAAACTTTCAATACACAGCAGAAACTCTGTTAAATCTGTGGAATTCTCTGCCCAGTGAAGCAGTTGAGGCTACCTCATTGAATATTTTTAAGGCAAGGATAAGTACATTTTTGAACAGTAAAGGAATTAAGGGTTATGGTGAGCAGGCGGGTAAGTGGAGCTGAGTCCACAAAAAGATCAGCCATGATCTCATTGAATGGTGGAGCAGGCTCAAGGAGCCAGATGGCCTTCTCGTGCTCCTGGTTCTTACGTTCTTATTAGGGACCTGCCTCTTTGCTCTATCCATGGTGGAGATTACAGATGGGTCGACCTGTCCTCGGGCAGAGAACTCAGGAAATTACCGTTACACTTGTAATTGGACAAGTTTCAGCAAAGTGACAAACTCTCTGGGAATCACTACTTAGCACCGTCTAATGGCACTGTTCTGGAACGCAATCTTGTCAAAGGGAAGAGTAACGTTGAAGGAAGGATTAAAATTCCACTTAGATATCAGCCAGTGAGGTATTGTGTTACCCACAGCATCAAACACAGAGAGGAGGAAGGATTATGATGCCATTTCTAACTTCTTCACAATAGAAATATGAGACCCATCATATTCTGTGCTGATAATCAGAGATTAAAGGAACTATTATCGCTCATCCATAAGGAACAACTGTTGTATTTCTGTCTTGCTGTGTTCTGCAGACAGACCCAACAAAGCAGTTACTAGGACTGCAAACTGGAGTTAGAACCATGTTCAGATTGAGTTAACGGAAAACCATCTAAAGAGATCGGAAAGCTTGGCTTAAGCAGTTGGTACAAATAGTTACGTAAGGATTGTGTTCATTGATCATACTTGAAGGGATTATACAATATTGACTATGAAATAGTTTCAGTTTGACTGAATTATTCTTTGAGTGGGAAAATAGTCCAGAATTTGAGTATATAATTAAGGTTGGTTGATGGAATAATGCCCTGATGAGCATTTCTTTTCTAAATGAGGTATTAAAAAGAAGCCCTGTCTGATTACTCAGTGCAGTGGTATTACTCAAAGAAGAGCAGTTCGTTATCTCAGTAATTCACCTCAATAATTCTCCCTTCATTAATCTGTATGCATCACCAAGGCCCTGTACAGTTTGAGCCAAATCTCCCTGTATTAATATTTAATTCCCTTGTAATAAATGAAAACATTCCATTTGCCTTCCGAATTACTTGCTATGTCTTCAGACTAACATTTTGTGATTTATGTACCAGGACATCAGATCCCTCTGTATCACTGAGTTGCTGCAATCTCTCTCCATTTAAATACTGAACTATTTTTCTATTCTTACTGTTAAAAAGGACAAGTTCACATATTCCCAGATTAAATGCCATTACTGTTTTATTCCCAGTAAAGTGGCTCTGCCCCATATCTAACCCCCAGAGACAATATCATTATTGGCTGTGCTTTGTCTCCACTCTACACAGCAGTTACGTTCCTGAGTGTTATTTGATGGTATCAGTGATACAGATGGCACTTTCACAGAGAATGACCCATTTCCCATTTAATAACTATATTTTTACATCTAAAACCTCATTAAACATTCAGCTTGGCAACTGATGATTCACTGCTTTCAGGACAATATATACCAACTGACTATTCAAGTTATTTCTGCAAAGCCATTGACAAGGCCCCACATGGGAGACTTATAAAGAAGGCACTTGCAGATGGGATACAAGGTAATTTGATAAAGTGGATTCAAAATTGGCTCAGTTATAACAGAGGGTGATGACAGAAGGTTGCTTTAGTGACTGGGAGCTGGTCCAGTGGGGTGCCACAGGGATCTTTGCTGGGTTCCCTATTATTCATCACTTATATAAATGACATTGATGACTATGTGGGGGTAGGATTAGTAAGTTTGCGGATGACACAAAGTTTGACCGGGTGGTTAACAATGAGGCTGAGTGTCTTGGGCTACAGGAATATATAGACGGAATGGTCAAATGGGCAGATAAGTGGCAGATGGAATTTAACTCTGAAAAGTGTGAGGTGATACACTTTGCAAGGAGTAATTTGACAAGGAAGTATTCAGTGAATGGCAGGACTAGGAAGCTTTGTGAAACAAAGGGACATTGGCGTGTTTGTCCACCGATCTCTGAAGACAGAAGGGCATGTTAGTAGGGTGGTGAAAATTGCACATGGAACACTTGCCTTTATCAATCAAGGCATCGATCGCAAAAGCAGGGAAGTCATGTTGGAGTTGTGTAGAACTTTGGTGAGGCCACAGCTGGCGTACTGTGTGCTAGAGTACTGTGTAGTTAGTGTCGACATGTCACTAAAGCCAGTGGAAAAAAAATTATACAAAATAGCAACAGAAGTGTGCCATTTGGCCCTTTGAACCAGTTCCTGTACACTTGTTCACTTATTCTGAAAGGTAGAGACTGGCAGCAATGTTCCAGATCTCCACAATCAGTCTGCTTCACTTAAGTCTCATCATTCACTTTGACAAGGAAGTATTTAATGAATAAATCACCAGGATGCTGCCTGGGATGGAACATTTAAGTTATGAAGAGAGGTTGGATAGACTTGGGTAGTTTTCATTGGAGCAGAGGAGACTGAGGGGCGACCTGATCGAGGTGTACAAGATTATAAGAGACATGGACAAAATGGTTAAGGAGCAGCTGTTCCTCTTAGTTGAAGGGTCAGTCACGAGGGGACATAGGTTCAAGGTGAGGGGTAGGAGGTTTAGGGAGGATGTGAGGAAAAACTTTTTTACCCAGAGGGTGGTGAGGGTCTGGAATGCGCTGCCTGGGAGGGTGGTAGAGGCGGGTTGCCTCACATCCTTTAAAAAGTACCTGGATGAACACTTGGCACATCATAACATTGAGGGCTATGGGCCCAGTGCTGGCAGATGGGATTAGGTCGCTAGAATAAGTGTTTCTCATGTGTCGGTACAGACTCAAAGGGCCGAAGGGCCTCGTCTGCACTCTGATTCTATAATTCTGTTGTCATAAAATGGAGATACATTCATTTTAATAATGAAACTTTTGGAAAGTTTGTGGTTTTGTTTGTAGACATCCAATAAATCATCCATCGGTTAAATCCCTGACAACAAAACCCTAATTATAAACCTCTCACTGCAGTAAAGTTATCTTCATGCTTGGACGGAGCCTCTTCTCCAAGATAAACCCAGCGAGGAAGAATTACCAGAAAACTGGGTGTGAAATTCATCCCCTCCAAATCAGAGGATAAGCATTCAAAGAACAAAGAACAATACAGCACAGGAACAGGCCCTTCGGCCCTCCAAGCCCGTGCCGCTCCCTGGTCCAAACTAGACCATTCAGATCAAATCCCTTTGTGCATTGTTTAAACTGAGTCAGTTGTTAAAAACAGGTTAATATTTCTGTTAAAATATTGAAGTGTAAATATGTTAATGTTCCAAACATGATTTCATCCTCTTTATAATGTGACTATCGAATGCAATGTACAAATGATTTAAAATCTTATATTGGAAATGTTTAATTTTATAAACACACTTTGTACTGTGCAAACACTGACTGATGTCGTTACAATATTGTTTGCAGTGGGTCCATTTAAATACTTCAGTACATGTTTATAAATGGAAAAGTTCCAAAAGTTTACGAAAGTGTGTGTAATGAAAATGTGACAAAACTGTTTGCTTTCCACCAGAGGGCAGTGGTGTCAAACATTCAGCTTCAGGATGTGTCAGAGTTTATGACTATCACTGAGTTGCGCGACAGAGCAAAGCTTTCTGTATTTTACATTTTTTCCTGACCCATGCATTAAGAAATGTTATGCAGGAGCCAGTAATTCTCAGTGCTCGTTTCGAAATATTTTGAGATTCTTTTTAGCAATGTTGGTTGGATGTTGGTGATATATTCAGAGTGTGAAGTATAACTCGCTGCAGTGGGAGTAAGTCGATAACTAGTTGTGGTCATGGAAATTAATTATTGTTCTGACGGCATAAACATGTCCCAGGATAAGGCCGAGGCAAACCGAAGAATATTTCTGCACAATAATGCTTCTCTCACTTGGCCATTGTACTTCACTTCCGTAATCTATAAATTACCAGCTCTCAACTGTCAAAGTCTGTACTGATGTGGAGATGCCGGCGTTGGACTGGGGTGGGCACAGTAAGAAGTCTCACAACACCAGGTTAAAATCCAACAGGTCTATTTGGAATCACGAGCTTTCGGAGCGCTGCTCCTTCATCAGGTGAGTGGAGAGGTAGGTTCACAAACAGGGCATATATAGGCAAAGACACAATGTCAGGATAAAGGTTGGAATGCGAGTCTTAACAGGTAAATAGTCTGGACTGAAGCAGCTTACATACAGGACACGTAAACATACTCCAGGCAGCCTGTAACACAGGAGCAGTTTTGTTGAAGTGGGTTGAGTGATGGCAGGTTGGATTTTTTGGATCAGCAATGGTGGAAGTGGATTTCTGACTCTCAGCCACAACGCTGCAGAATCACAGAGGGTGGAATTTTCCTGTCCGACCCACCACGGGAATCGTAGCGGGTGGGGCAGATCATGCAAATTCCATTGACCTCGGGCAGGAATTTCCAGCCTTGAGGTGAGCATGACTGGAAAATTCCGCCCAGAGAGTCCACGCACCAAACTCCCCGATCACTTCTGTATTAAGGAATCAAAATCAGTGGCACAAGAGGAAGGAGTTAATTGATTTCCTAATCCTGTCTTGTCCAAGTACCTAGTTGTCTCACTGCAACTTAAAGCAAGCCTTGGCGTGTTTGGTCAGGTGATTCGGATAAATATTTACCAGAATCCTCAACCAATTCCAACATTAATGGCTCCATGGTTGGATTTCCCAGAATCACATAATGCTACAGAAGAAGCCCTTTGGCCCATCAATTTAATAAAGGGATAGAATATAAATCAACAGCGATTGCATCAGACATCAAGTCTGGAGTCATGTTTGCAACCCACATCATCAGAAACATGAACAGCTCAACACTGAAGCATCTAGAATGATCCAACTGAGCGGAAATCAAAGTTAAAGGGAAAGGTGGGATTGTATTCAATGGAAAAGAGGAAGAATTGTGGTGATTCAACAGATGTTTCAGATGGAGGGCAATGAGAAAACAGATTTATGTTCACATTGGGGGAAAGTTTCGCAGAGTGGAAAGAAGGTGAAAATCAGGAAATTAGGTTCACAAAGGTAAATCAGGTGGATTTCTTCACACAAACGGAATGGAATTGATGAATAAATTATCGTTCAGATATTTCAGAACAGGATTGGGAGAGAATGGGGATAAGAGGGAAGATGGGGAGTGGGGAGAGGTAGATGGAGGGAGGTGGGGACAGTGGAATGCGGTTGCTTCATGGAGACTGGGGAACATTTCCACTCCTTCCATTTCTACAAATTTAGGCAAGTTCTGACATTTTATTTTAAGGGTGTGTTTGACAACCAGTCAGAGTCTGGGAATGGTTATCCTGCGGTCTTTATTGTAGCACAAAGATGTGCGGCTGTTAATGTGGAGTCTCTGTGGTGGCAGCCAATATGTTTGACATGAAGAGTGTGCACTTGGCTGAAGAGTATTGGAGATCACTGGGAACCAATGAAAGCAAACCCCAGGTCTGTCAACACAATAAAGGAGAAGTGGCTATTCTGCCCTCAGGTCTGTTATCAGTAAAATAATCACAGAATCCCAACATGCCATTCAGCCCATCGAGCCTCCACCAACAACAATCCCACCCTGGGTCTATCTCTAAAACCCCACATATTTACCCTGCTCGTCTCCCTGACACAAAGGCGCAAATAAGTATGGCCAATCCACCTAACCCGCACATCTGTGTTACCCATCACTGTCTGTATGGAGTTTGCACATTCTCCCCGTGTCTGCATGCGTTTCCCCCGGGTGCTCCGGTTTCCTCCCACAGTCCAAAGATGCGGGGTTAGATTGATCGGCCATGTTAAATTGCCCCTTGGTGTTGGGGGGGCTAGCTGGGTAAATGGATGGGGTTATGGGGATAGGGCCTGGGTGGGATTGTGGTCGGTGCAGACTTGATGGGGCGAATGGCCTCCTTCTGCACTGTAGGATTCTATGATTCTACGATCTTTGGACAGGGGGGAGGAAAACGGAGCACCCGGAGGAAACGCACGCAGACATGCGGAGAACGTGCAGGCTCTGCACAGACAGTCACCTGAGGCGAGAATTGAACCCGGGTACCTGGCGCTGTGAGACAGCAGTGCGAACCACTGTGCCACCCGGTGACTTAATCTTCAGTTCATTTTCCCATTTGACCTTCAGATTGGCTAATTCCACTAAAATCTCAAAAATGATCAATCTCAGTTCTGAATGTACAAAATGATTGAAGATCCGCAGCTCTCTGAGGTAGAGAATTCCAGAGACTTCTCTGTGTGAAATAATATCTTCTTATCTCAGACCCAAAATGGCTAAACTCTTACCCTGAAATGATGGAGCAGAGTTTCGAAGCCCTTTGATGGGGGGTCTGGAGGTGAGCTTGCTTGGAATCTCACATCACCGGCTGACATTGACTTGATTTAACTCTGAGTCAACAGCTGTCAGAGGGCAGGGTTGTGCTTCTGGAGTGAGGAAGGTGATGTTGAGGGAACTCCTGGATCCTGCACCCACGCTGTGTCGAATGGAGACCCCTGACATGATTTTCAGTGCTGGGTTAGTCATTGGCCCAGGGAGTGCATTCTCCAGCCAATTAAAAACAGCAGGCAGGCTTCTGAGGCTAGCTGACCAATAGGAATGGGGAATTGCTAATTGTTTAGGTGAGAAATGCAAAGAGGCGCGGCTGTACAGGATGGCCGATGGTGAGGCAGTGACCATCACGGTGTGGCAGCTCGGGATGGGGGAAATGGGCTTTAAAACATCCTCCTGGAGCCTGCACCCACACAGTCTGCTGCCAGGACGCTGCCTCCTCTCATTGGGCAGGTTTCAGCCACCGCGAGGGCCCTGCCTGCCAACCAGGAAATTCCAGCCAGTGAGGGGAAGGGAAAATATATTCTAACTGTTTTTACAGACACACCAGGTAATACACCCCAGCCTGGCCTTGTTGAAAATGGCTTACGGGCTGCCGGCAGGGGGAGGGGGGTGGTGGCAGTAGGGGAGGAGGGAGGGTGGCACTGGAGCCATGCAAGAAGGTGGGGGGGGTTTGGTGTTGGAACCATGCCGGGGACGGGGGAGGTGGGGGGGGGGGGGGGGGGGGTGGCGTTGGAGCCATGCGAGGGGGTGGGGGGGGTTTGGTGTTGGAATCATGCTGGCAAAGCTGCAATGTCAGCCGGTGATGTGAGATTCCAAGCAAGCTCACCTCCAGACCCCCCATCAAAGGGCTTCGAAACTCTGCTCCATCATTTCAGGGTAAGAGTTTGGCCATTTTGGGTCTGAGATAAGAAGATATTATTTCACACAGAGAAGTCTCTGGAATTCTCTCCCTCAGAGATCTGCGGATCTTCAATCACTTTGTACATTCAGAACTGAGATTGATCATTTTTGAGATTTTAGAGGAATTAACCAATCTGAAGGTCAAATGGGCACTTGGGAAGGTGGTTCAATTTCCATCTCATCTCATTTCTTGGGAGAAAGCAAAAGGGAAGAGTTGCCAACCCCAAAATCAGGTGAGAAGAAGGAGGAAACAGGAAAACTGGGAAAAGTGTTTGTAAGAAAAGGGAGTGGAATATAAGGGAGAGAAAACTCAGTCATTTCTTTTTGAAGGATAGTTGACACACAGTTTGTCCTTTTCGGCCATCTTTAAGTCTTGGCGCACATTTAACCTCTGACATCTGACTCAAAACGGACACTTTCATTCTCCAGCATTGAAGGCACCATAAATCAAGGCAAATGGCATGCTTGCCTTCATCGGGCATTGAGTAGAGAAGTTGGGAAATCATGTTGCAGCTATATAAAACCTTGGTTAGGCCGCATTTGGAGTATTGTGTGCAGTTCTGTTCACTACACTACCAGAAGGACATGGAAGTTTTGGAGAGAGTGCGAGGAAGGTTCACCAAGATGCTGCCTGGTCTCAAGGATGTTGACTATGAGGAGAGGTTGAATAAACTAGGATTGTTTTCACTGGAAAGATGGAGGCTGAGGGGAGACCCGATAGAGGTCGACAAAATTATGAGAGGCATAGACAGGGTGGATAGTCAGAGGCTTTTTCCAAGGTGGAAGTGTCAATTACAAGGAGGCACAGGTTCAAGGTGAGAGGCGGAAAGTTTAAGGGAGATGTGCGGGGGAAATTATTCATGCAGAGAGTGGTGGGTGCCTGGAACACACTGCCACAGGAGATGGTGGAGCAGGCACATTAGTAATATTTAAGAGGCATCTGGATGTTTACATGAAAAGGGAGGGAATAGAGGCATACAGACCGAGTAAGGGCAGAAGGTTTTTGTTTAGTTTAGTTGGAGCATCATGATCGGAACAGGTTTGGAGGACCGAAGGCCTGTTCCTGTGCTGTCCTTTCCTTTGTTATTTGTTTTTTCTTTGTAATATGTCCAAATGAGTCAAATTAACTCCCCGAGTATCAGTCTGTTCGCAAAATCTCATCCACACCATCATAAACACCATTTTATGGAAGAATTTGTCAGAGATATCGGAAGGTTGTTCAGCCTGAAGCCATTAAGCCATTGTTAACTTACCATTGTGATGTTGATCAGAACACTGGGTAAGAGGGTCGCCATTCCGGATGTCCTGCCTTCTGGTCCGCCTGAAACAAAGGTGATCTGTGTGAGTTTCTGATGCATGTTTCCTTCAATGGGATTAGATTTTGAGTCTACATTGAATTGAAGATTCTGGTTCAATGGATACACTGACTCTTAGACCAAAGGCAGGATGGATAACTCCAGTCCACTGACCACTGTTGGGAGTCATTAAGAAACTAAAGTTGGTCGTCTATATTCAGGGCAACATCAATTCAGATCAGAATGTACTGGCTGAGCTCTTTCATCGCTATGATTTTTGTTACAGGTGCTTCAATCAGAGTTTTAAGTTAAGGAGGATGCGTTACATTATCTGTTGTATTTGTATAAAACTAGAAAGATATCTGGGGAGATTCTGAGAATTCCCAAGACCAGTGAGGAACAAGTCCACAGGGAGAGGTGGTGGTAAAGTATCACTGTGGTCCTCACAAAGTATGAATCCTATCAAACTGCCACAGAAAATTGGATCAGGAGTGAAACCAGACAGAACGCTCAGTATCGACCCGGGCACTGGAAATGACAACAGCAAACCCAGCCCTGTTATCCCTGCAAAATCCTCCTGACTGAGATTTGGTTTGTGCCAAAATTGGGAGAGCTGTCTCACAGACTAGCCAAGCAACAGCCTGACATTGTCATACTCACAGAATCATACCTGACAGATAATGTCTCAGATAGTTAAGAAAGCCCACCAACACCTCTACTTCCTCTGAAGACTAAGGAAATTTGGCATGTTAGCTACGACTCTCACCAACTTTTACAGATGCACCATAGAAAGCATCCTTTCCAGATGTATCACAGCTTGGTATGGCTCCTGCTCTGCCCAAGGCCGCAAGAAACTACAAAGGATTGTGAATGTAGCCCAATCCATCACACAAACCAGCCTCCCATCCATTGACTCTGTCTACACTTCCCACTGCCTCGGAAAACTAGCCAGCATAATCAAAGACCCCACACACCCCGGACATTCTCTCTTCCATCTTCTTCTGTCGGGAAAAAGATATGAAAGTCTGAGATCAAACACTAACCGACTCAAGAACAGCTTCTTCCCTGCTGCCATCAGACTTCTGAATGGACCTACCTTGTATTAAGTTGATCTTTCTCTGCACCCTAGCTATGACTGTAACACGACATTCTGCACCCTCTCCTTTCCTTCTCTATGAACAGTATGCTTTGGCTGTATAGCGTGCAAGAAACAATACTTTTCACTGTATACTAATACATGTGACAATAATAAATCAAATCAAATCAAATCATTCACTGCAAACCCTGCAGTTAATCCTCTAAAAGACTTTTCATCACACAGCCTTAGCTGAGCCTTTTCAGAGCTAAAACCCTGTCTCTGGGCAAATCTCGATTAGAAAGCTGGTTTGAACCTGTAGTTCCACAGTAATCTTTGAAGTTTATAATATTGTCGCAGATACCCCAAATAAATCAAATATTCTGTTCCTAAACTCAGCACAATACCTTTAAGTAACACAAAACACTCAGATCCCATTGATAAGGTGAATTCAGTAACTCTGTGGTACAGTCTGGATCGATTAAACAACGTAAGATATAAGACATTAATTGTGATGAAGTTATTTTTTTCCAGACACTATAAATACATCTTCAATACCTGACTTTTCCCATTTGTACATCACAGATGCTTCTAAATTGTAAATTGTGCCCACTATGCACAATCTATAAATGTAGCTTCTGAATTGGTTCATTAACCTGGTGAAATATAACCCTGGTCCTGAGCTGCATTAACTGTCGAAGTTAATGAGCTGAAATGTAAATCAATAACCTCTCCTTGCATTCACCAAGTATTGATCCAGAGCACAGAAATATGAGAACACAAGAGAGCATTAAACAAGAAGTTGTCGTTTAATTAATCAAGTCTTTCTTTCAGCAGACCCTTAACTTATCCCCCAGCTCATTTAATCCTCTGAGCTATCCCCTTTTGTCAAATTGCTCCTTACTTATGCTGCTAAATCAAGTGAAACACCAGTGTTGGTCTAATCTTGCAATCCTAGATTGTTCACAGGAAAAGCCTGGCACTTTTCCACTGTTTATAGATGGAGTGGTTGCTGGTTGCATGGTCTATCTTACCTGGAGACATTGTGGTCTTATCCTAGTAGTTCATTCAAATGGGTTCATTAACACCCTGTATCAGATAAGTTACCGGTAGAAATGTCTGTCATGAGTACAGACTGTTCATTTTCTTTTTTTAAACTAATTTGTGGGATGTGGCTGTCACTAGCTGGGACAGAATTTATTGTAAAAAGTTTCACAACACCAGGTTAAAGTCCAACAGGTTTATTTGGCAGCACAAGCTTTCGGAGTCTCGCTCCATCTTCAGGTGAGTGGAGAGTTGGGTTCACAAACAGGGCATACATAGACACAGACTCAGTTTACAAGATAATGGTTGGAATGCGAGACTTTACAGGTAATCAAGTCTTAAAGGTACAGACAGTGGAGAGAGGGTTAAGCACAGGTTAAAGAGATGTGTATTGTCTCCATCCAAGACAGTTAGTGAGATTTTGCAAGCCCAGGCAAGTCGTGGGGGTTACAGATAGTGTGACATGAACCCTCATGTGTGCGGAACTTGGCTATCAGTTTTTGCTCAGCGATTCTGCGTTGTTGTGTGTTGTGAAGGCTGCCTTGGAGAATGCTTACCCGAAGATCAGAGGCTGAATGCCCGTGACCGCTGAAGTATTCCCCGACACGCATGAGAACAGCCTCAATACTTGCAAAATCTCACTAACTGTCCTGGCTGGAGACAATACACATCTCTTTAACCTGTGCTTAACCCTCTCTCCACTCACATCGTCTGTACCTTTAAGATTTGATTACCTGTAAAGACTCGCATTCCAACCATTATCTTTTGAATTGAGGCTGTGTCTGTATATGCCCTGTTTGTGAACACAATTCCTCACTCACCTGATGAAGGGGCAGCGCTCTGAAAGCTTGTGCTACCAAATAAACCTGTTGGACTTTAACCTGGTGTTGTGAGACTTCTTACTGTGTTTACCCCAGTCCAACACCAGCAACTCCACATCACAGAATTTATTGCCCATCCCTAATTGACCTTGAACTGAGTGGCATTTCCAAGGCATTTAGTCAACCACATTACAGTAGACCTGGATGTGGACCAAATCTTCTTCCCTGAAGGACATGAGTGAACAAGATGAGCTTTTACAACAATTGACAAAAGTTTCATGGACTTTCAATTAGAATTTTATTGAATTCAAGTTTGGCCATCAGCCATGATAGGATTTGAACCTGGGTCCTCAGAGTGTTACCCTGGGTCTATTGGATTACCAATCCAGTGGCAATAGCATAATGTCACCTCCATGAACTGTCCAGTTGTTGGAAAAACAAGAGCCTTGATATTTCTTTATTGCAATATCAGAATCATGTTATCATTTATTGGGAAACAAGTTGTGGGGGTGTGAGTGATTTAATTAAATTGGAGACAGATAGACTGCAAAGGTTAAAACATCAATAAAGGATGTCTGTAAACAAGTGGTTTGAAATGGAAATGAACAGAGAGCCAGGAGAGATTGAATATGAATTTATATTAAAGTTAGCTGTTGTATTTCAAAAGGAACATATACAATTGGAACATTGGGAATAGATGAAGCAAACTAATATAAATTTACTATTAAAATACAATAGCAGTAAAGTTAAAAAAAAGGATTCTGAGAAAAGGAACTTTGAAAGGATTGCAGAAAACAACAGAATGTAAAATCAAAAGGAAAACAGGTTTATAGAAACATTGAAAACTGTGTTGGTGGTGGCTGTGAGATCCTGAGCAAGACAGATGTGTGTGTTGAAGCCAGACCTGGGAAGAGCAGTTTGTTGTCACAGTGGGAGAGCACCAAAAGAGCTGTAGGGCATTGTGTGGTAATGTTATGGAAATTTATAAATTCATAAAGGACTGTGGCCAAGGGGGCGTGTAGCTCGGAGTTTATTGAAGACAAAGTCTTTTATGAAATGTTTGTAAAGTATTATTAACAGCTTTCTTATGTTTTAAGTGTTATTTTATTTTCTCTTTATTCCAATAACTGTCAAACTTTAATATAAAATCACAAGCCTTGACTTGAGAAAGCTCCTCCGAATATATAAATTGCTAAATCATTCTGGCAGCTGATTAAAATTTCCCTTTGCAATTTGGGCAGGTGGGAACTTACCATCTGCAGTGATGTAACATAGCACATGACTGCTGATGTCATTGTTACATCGTAATCTGCATCACTCATTACCATAACAATTCTATTAAACCATTACACTACATTTACCATCCTTGATACAGCACCACAGAAACCTGTGTTTAGGCATCATTTAAACCATCTCTATCCATGTTTTAGAATGTTTCCATCTAATTGTTAAATAGATGTCCATCCATTTTTATTTCTTTGGAAAGTTAAAGTGGAGTTGTTAAGTTTAGTTAAGAATGTGAATCCACATTCAGCAATAAGTAAAGTTTATTTATTTGTCACAAGTAGGCTTACATGCAATGAAGTTACTGTGAAAATCCCCTAGCTGTCATACTCTAGCACCTGTTCGGGTACACTGAGTGAGAATTTAGCATGGCCAATGCACCTAACCAATCTTTTGGATTGTGGGAGGAAACTGGAGCACCCAGAAGAAACCCACACAGACACAGGGAGAATGTGCAAACTCCACATAGACAATGACCCAAGCCAGAATTGAACCCAGGTCCCTAGGGCTGTGAAGCCGCAGTGCTAACCACCGTGCCACCATGGCAAATATTTAAGCCAAACTTCTGGCTGCTTCACTTTCTTTCGGTGCCATCAGGGTTTACAATCATGCTCTAGCTTTGAAATCAATTACACATTCCACTCAGCATTTTAGAAAACATGAGGCTATCTTTCTTTAAAACTTCTCTTCATTAACACGAAGCAATCTGGTGATGGTATTTTTATCATTCAGTGTTATTCTGCTGTATAACTTTCCCATTGCATTCCAGAAGTCACAAGCCCAAAAAACCATTTAGCATTCCAAAAGTTGGTCGATGTCTTAAATCTACACAATTCTCTGTTAACTTGAAATCACAGGCTGTTGATATGCATCCCAGATTGTCGTTAGCGCTCGAATCTTAAAGAGCTTTCCACTGATGAATTATTTCTTTTTCTGTTACTCACCTTTGCTATTATGTCATGCTATTGTCTACATCTTTTGTGTTTCTGTTCAATATACCTGTATTAACCACCAAATGCCATCCTTTGGTCTATCTACTTATTTAGAACAAATTCCTTTAAATGCTGTTAAGCTCTTTACTATGTTGTACCTGATCACATGATCTGTCAACATCAGCAATATGTATGGACCTTCAGGTCAATATCTTAACAGCAGAGAAAAAATTCCTTTGAAGCTTTACTAATTCCCTTTTCTCCCTTTATTACTGCTCTCTGTGTTATATTGCTTGGTGAATTTTTGATCCGGATGACAATGTTTCCAGAGAATTAGGGCAATGTGGTGAGGGCAGGGCAGTGGAACTTATTGGATAGCTCTTTCAAAGAGCCAGCACAGGCACAATGGGCCAAATGGCCTCCATCTCTGCTGCAAGGCATACCCTCCAGCACAGTGCAGCTATTTCAGAGACAGTTTCACCTGAAAGAATGATCAACAATAAAGAACAAGCTTGAAGCGAAGCCAGATTTCTAACTGACTTTTATATCCAGTTCTGAGTTATTGTCAACCTCAGGAACCAGCTAATTTACACAAATTCCCACTTTCCTCAATTTTTATCCCTCTCTCTGGAATCCGAGCATGGAATAAGTTGATTTAACCAAAACTTGTCCAATGTATGCATTAGAAAATAAAACAAAACAAGAAAGGCAATGTAGAAAGATTGGGATTTCAATCAGTTTGTTGTCATTAAACTGGTTCTAATTAATTTGCTCTGATCGGTAGAATGGGGCAATGCAATTGGTGGGAGCGGAACCAAAGCAGGATTAAATCAGACCAATCGCTACAAGGACTTATTACAGGTAAGAGATGACGGAGAAAATACACATCCCTCCAGATCCATTCGATGCAATGTGTAAGTAATCTTCAGTGCAGTGGAGTCAGTTTCTCGAGGTGGGAGACTATACTAAGAACCAGGGCCCAAAATATTAGCTTTACAGTTGTGGGGGCAATGGGATCACCATTTTAATTCAATTAACTGCAAATAACTTGCCGAGCCACACAGATTTATAGCAGAGGTACAAAGAGTGTTTAACCCAGGGTGATAAAAGGAGTTCAGCTTCCTGAACTTTCATCTTGCTATTTTTAAAGTGTATAAAACATAAAAGTAGGAATTCCTGTAATCCCTGTTAAAGCAGTGATTGTCTGGGGAGATCGCACCGTGCCAAGAATTTCATAATCGCCATAATGGGACAGTTTGAACACATCTGGAAAATGAGGGATTTCAGTGGAATATGAAGTCTGGATTTGAATGTTCACGCTGTTGTTAAGACAGATTTAGGTGACAGGTGTGCTGAACGTTTAATCTTTATGGGGCAATGTGCAGAATACAGGATTTGTCCAGTTTATTTATTTAAAATCCTATAGTTGAAGTGTGAGGTAACTCTAAATCCCAGGGATGGAGACAGACTGCATTATACAAACACTATCGTCCATAATTCAGGCTATAGTTTCGATACACTTTATAACTGAACACATAGAGTTTATGTTCGTTCAGCTTATATTCAGGACACTGCTTCGTATCAACACACAGGTTCATCCATATTCCTGATATTTTAGCTTCCGGTCAACTTCCTTGTATCTGGAAATCTACTCGAGCAATGGAATTACATGGCTGTCAGTGTAGACATATTTAGGCTCTGTTGGAATGCTGGTACAGAGCAATATTCACTTTGATGTAGACTGCAGAGGCACAGTGGAAATGCGGAATGACACTCCTGCATATTGGTGTCCAGCTTACAGAAGTGGAATTATATCCTTGCGAGGTTAATGCCTGTGTTACTTACACAGAAAGCAATGCAAATGAACATGTCAAAGTGTTTTTATGAGTACCGTAAACATCATTTAGAAGTCTCACGACACCTGGTTAAAGTCCAACAGGTTTATTTGGTAGTATGAGCTTTCGGATCAGGTGATGACGGAGCAGTGCTCCGAAAGCTCGTGTTACCAAATAAACCTGCTGGACTTTAACCTGGTGTTGTGAGACTTCTTACTGTGCCCACCCAAGTCCAACACCGGCATCTCCACATCATAAATATCATTTTGAACCCCCATATAATCAAACAATAAAGTCTAAAAATGTGCTTTTGTGTTGGAGAGCAAGCTGGCATTTTGAAAGCAGACTCAGCAAACCAGTGGCAGAGCCCATTTCTGATAAATTCATATCCTTACCACATCTCACAAGAGTTCCTGGAAGGACAGCTTGACCACTTCCCATTCTGAGATCCCACACTGATTCGGGATGTCACCTCCCACACAGCAGCACTCGATATACCCGTAGAAAGCACATGACCACATTTAAACAGCAATTGGTTGCAGAGAGATTGAGTGGTTGGTATTTGAATATAGGGCTCGCCAGTGTGACAGTATTTGAAGGAAGATGTGGATGTGGAGCTTTAGCCGATTCCTGCATGAAATGTTCCCATCCCTTCCCCAAACCTGCTCACCCTCTGACCCCTTCTTCATCCTCATCTCAGTGGAGAAAGGCAGCACAATCCCACTCAGAAAATGTCTAAGGGGTGACAATTCAGTGGTGTCAGTTTCTATCCTGATACTAAAATGAGTCCACCCCATCCCCCGACCCATTACCTCCCATCGCGCGCACACACACACACACACACAGAGACACACACACACACAGAGACACACACAGACACACACACCCCACACTCGCCCCTATTCCAAGTGAGTTGGAACAGGATCATGGTGAATTCAGATTGGTGAGTACATGATTCTCTATGGCTGGCTTTATTTAAAATCCATTTAAATGCAAGTTCTATATTTAATAAGCAAGTACAGAGTGTTGGGTGTGACCCCCATTTGACTCCAACATGGAGGTCATTACCCCAAATCCTGCAGCTTATTTTAGAGTATCGAGCATAGATTTAAGGTGAGAGAGGAGAGATATAAAAGTGTCCAGAGGGGCAATTTTTTCACACAGAGGGTGGTGAGTGTCTGGAACAAGTTGCCAGAGGTAGTAGTCGAGGCGGGTACAATTTTGTCTTTTAAAAAGAATTTCGACAGTTACATGGGTAAGATGGGTATAGAGGGATTTGGGCCAAAAGCAGGCAATTGGGGCGAGCTTAATGGTAAAAACTGGGCAGCATGAGCAAATTGGGCCGAAGGGCCTGTTTCCGTGCTGTAAACCTTTATGACTCTCGCTATGAAGGCTAACATAACAGTTACACAGGTAAGATGGGTATAGAGGGATTTGGACCAGATGCGGGCAATTGGGACTAGCTTAGGGGTTAAAAAAAAAGGCTGAATGGACAAGTTGGGCCAAAGGGCCCATTTCCATGCTCTATGACTCTATGAGTAGAGCTTGCAGTGAATGAAAGATCAGACTGGGTCAGGTATATGCTGAATGCTCAGAAAACTCTTTGGATCTTGGATCTGTTGCTTCCAATCCCTGGTGCTGATGTTGGTCATTATGGGACTGTGTTAATGAATCAAAAGATGCAATAAGTTTACAGCAAGATGTAAGAATCAATCTCTTTGATGACACTATTAACATGGAAGTTAGTCCAAGTTATAATCATTTTAATTTCATGTATCCCACCATGCCCCTGACAACTGTGGTCACAAGAGTTTGAACATGCCACACTGAATTCAGGTCAAAATTAATTTGAAGGTCTTTGCATATGAATGGTCCAAATATCATGAATGCCACAAGGTAATTAAAATAACTGGGCCGTAGAAGTCTCCCCCAGCTTTGTTTATTCAAATGGTTCCTGGTTGAAATTTTCACAACAATGAAGGGAACTGATAGTCTGGGAAAACTGTTCATTATGTCAAAGAGTGTGAATATGATGGTTGGGGGGGAGGGGGGGGGTGGTGGCGGGGGTGGGGGGGGGTGGGGGGGGCGGGGGGGTGGTGGTGGGGGTGGGGGGGGGGTGGGGGGGCGGGGGGAGGGGGGCGGTGGTGGGGGGGGGGGGTGGCGGGGGGAGGGGGGGCGGTGGCGGGGTGGGGGGGGGCGGGGAGTATTAGTTAAAAATTAACAATGAGCCGATTTGTCAGAGGAAACAATTTGTGCACACAGTACACTAGACTTATTAATAATGAAAATAACTTGATGAGGCAACTGGCTGAGTGTTGCCCAATAATTTACCACTCCCCACGTTTGGTGAATTGGCCACACACATGGTGAATTGATGTTGTTCCTCGAGCTGAGGCGGTGGATATGAGTATGGGTGTCACTGCTAGACTGCTGTTTGTCAGCCATCTTTAACTGAATGAGGAGGAATCAGCCACATTACTCTGAGACAAGAGTCAGAAATTAGACAAACCGCAAATACGTTTATCAAAATATAGTTCATTTGTTGGGTTTCTAGTGGCGTGGAAGCTAAATACAACTTTCACTGGGATCTGGCTGGCGTTTACGTTGGCGAGATCTTACGGTCCCACCGATAGCACACCCCCAATGGGGGTTTCCCATTGGTGAGGGGTGCGACCAATGGGAAACCCCATTGACAACTGCGAGCCCATAAGATCCTGCCGTCAGCAAGCGATGAATCACCTCCCGCTGCGATGAACACCCACAGAGAGGGAGGACAATCCTGCCCGATCTCAATAAAAGAGAAATAATCCACCCTTTGTTACCTTCTCTGTTCCTGCTCCCTCTCTCGGAACCTTTAAACGATGATACATTCCGATTTGTGGCATTGCTCAGTGAGGCACAGAGTCAGCCTCTGGAAAGGTTGCTTTGCTCCTGAAATTGTGATGTGGGGGTGCGAAATGAGGAACTTGTTTCTTTCTAACTGGTGGTTTTTGCAAAAGAGTTGAGGTGTGTGAGTGATGGACAGCACTACATTGCTGCCAATGAGGATTAAACTGCACAGTTTTAAAAATAATTCATTTACAGGATGTGGGCGACGCTGGCTGGGCCAGTATTTATTGCCCATCCTTGGTTTTCCCCTGGTGATGAGCTGCATCTTAAATCGCTGCAGTCCCCGAGGTGTAGGTACATCTACAGTGCTGGTAAGGAGAAAATTCCAGGATTTTGACCCAGCGACAGTGAAAGGACAGTGAGATATATCCAAATCAGGATGGTGAGTATCTGCTGCCCTGGTCCTTCTAGATGGTGGGTTTGGAAGGTGCTGCCAAAGGAATCTTGATGAGTTCCTGCAGTGCATCTCATAGTCAGATGGTACACACGGCTGGTACTGTGCATCAGTGGTGGAGGAAGTGAATGTTTGTGGAACGGGTAGCAATCAAGCGGGCAGCTTTTATTCATGTTGTATATGTCTTGAATCATGTGGCAAATGTGATGACCCGATCCTCACAGGTTTGGCAAGCATTGAAATCCTATTGGGCAACATTGAACTGGATATTTGTTTGTGCAGAGAGAAAAGATGGCGGGGACAGAGTTCATCTGAATATATCGAAAAGACCAAAGGAAATAAACCATTTTGTTTGGGACAGCAGTGTTGTAACTGGGCACAAAGGTGCCAGTGATCAGCACACACCAGCAGCCCGCTAACCTCTCAGGAGAGGCAAAAGAACTGATTTTCAATGTCTGAGAAAATTGGGGGTGAGATAAAGAGTTCCAAGAAATTCCTTTCTGTCCCCAAATGTTGATTATAAATGAGTCTCAGAGAAAATCTCAATGACCTTGAGGTACATCATCCAACCTCAGAGCTACATTTTAGACACAATTATTTCAGTATTCCACAGAAACCCATTTGCAGCAAAACCTCATCTCTACATAAACAATTTCTTAGGGCATGTTTAATCATAGAAAACATCGAAACCCTACAGTACAGAAAGAGGCCATTCTGCCCATCGAGTCTGCACCGACCACAATCCCACCCAGGCCCTACTCCCATATCCCTACATATTTACCCACTAATCCCTCTAACCTATGCACCTCAGGACACTAAGGGGCAATTTTAGCATGGCCAATCAACCTAACCCGCACATCTTTGGACTGTGGGAGGAAACCGGAGCACCCGGAGGAAACCCACGTAGGCACGAGGAGAATGTGCAAACTCCACACAGACAATGACCCAAGCTGGGAATTGAACCCAGGCCCCTGGAGCTGTGAAGCAGCAGTGCTAACCACTGTGCTACCGTGCCGCCCAAATCCTTTGTGTTTTTGATATATTTCATGATTCATTTAGTTTTGTTCTTTCTATTTATTCAGAGGGTGGGATTTTCCGGCCGTGCTCACCCCAAAACCAGAAAATCCTGCCCATGGTCAACCGGCCTTTGCATGGACCTCCCCCCAACCCGCTAGGATTCCTGTGGCAGGCAGGATGGGAAAACTCCCTCCAGAATCTCTCAAGTGTCTGAAAGTTCTTTTGTCCGTCGATATGTTCAGAGGGTTAGCATGAGGAGTACATTTCACGGAAAATGGAATGCGACATTGTGAGTTTGTCTTTTGCCAGAATCTTTTGTCATTTGCTCAGAATTTGGTAGCCCAGTTACAGAAGAATATTTACATTTTTCCTGTTGATTGTATTATTTAGTTTGAGTTCCTGAACAAAGTTATCAGGGGCGATCTTACCTTCTCATCCCATCAGTCGAGGGGCACGGCGAACCAGCAAGATTGTGAGAGAACCAAAAAAGTGGGTTTGCGCCCGATTTCTCGCCTCTCGCGATCTTACCGGTGAGATCAGCCTACCGTGCGAAAAGGGCACGAGGCTGAATATAATATTTAAATTCAATGCTAAATAGAATTTAAATATTATGGGAGGAATTCTCCTGTACCGCCTGCCATGGAAATCGTAGTGGGCAGGGGGCGGGCAACGCAATGGTCCTTTGACCTCGGGCGGGATTCTCCAGTTTTGGGGTGAATGCGACAGGAGAATCCCACCCTACAAGTGAGCCTGGGATGCAATTGTCTGGCCTCACTTGCCTTTGTGGCCTCGCCAGTGAAGGCCCTCACCGCCGAGGATCACATTGGGTTCCCATCAACAGGGACTTGTCATGGTGTCCCCGCCGGTAGGACTGGAGGACATTGAGGCCCCCAGGAGATCTGCACCCTGGCACTGCCCAGGAAGCACCCCAGCACTGCCTACCAGACACCCTGGCACTGCCAGCCTGGCACACTGGCAGTGTTCACTGGGCACAGGGCAGTGCAAAGGGAGTGGGGCCTGAAGGGACATGCGGGTGGAGGCACACTGTGCACTCTGCATCCAAGACGGAGGGTGGGGGGTGATCAGTCGCTCCCTCCGGGGAGATGGGGGGGTGCAATCGCCTGGTCTGTGTGGGGGAGGTACTCAGCCATGGAGGCCAGCAATAGCTGGGGGCATGCAGTGACAGATCTCTCTGTTCTGTACTGTTGCACAGAATGGAGAGATCTGTGCATGCGCAATGGTGCCCTCAGCTGTAATCTGCCAGCTTTCGGGTGAGTTTAGGCCCCGCTCTCTCCCCCTGCTGGTGGGAAACAGATCTTGCTTCATTTTTTCCTCAGAGTGTGATAAGATTGGATTTTTAACCTCCGCCAAAAAAATCAGCACGTGTCTCTCCCATTTTCACACTCGTTCGGCGCTCAGAATGTTTTTGATAAGATCGCGCCCATCATTTATGCTGTCCAAAAGTCTATCTTTACGGTGAGTGCTTTTATGAGTAATTTGTCCAGCAATAGAGAATTTTAGATGTCTGCTCCAGTCAGAATGGAGATATGAAAGTCGTACACCCTCATTTCATACCTTAAATGAGGAGTGACCTGGCCTGGAGTGTGACTGCTCAGCAAGGAACTCAGGAAAATCTCCTCAGCAGAACAGGCCCACGTATTATAGAGTCATAGAGGTTTAAGGCATGGAAACAGGCCCTTCGGCCCAACCTGTCCATGCTGCCCCTTTTTTTAAACCCCTAATCTTGTCCCAATTGCCCACATTTGGCTCATATCCCTCCATACCCATCTTACCCATGTCACTATCTCAATGCTTTTTAAAAGACAAAATTGTACCCGCCTCTACTACTACCTCTGGCAGCTTGTTCCAGACACTCACCTCCCTCTGGGTGAAAAAATTGCCGGTCTGGACTCTTTTGTATCTCTCCCCTCTCACCTTAAACCTATGCCCTCTAGTTTTAGACTCCCCTACCTTTGGGAAAAGATATTGACTATCTAGCTGATCTGTGCCCCTCATTATTTTATAGACCTCTATATGATCACCCCTCAGTCTCCTACGCTCCAAAGAAAAAAGTTCCAGTCTATCTTAGGGCTGGGGGTCCAGACGGGGAGAAATTTGTAAAATGTGTCCAGGAAGGTTCTTTGGAACAATATGTTGATAGTCCAAGTAGAGAGGGGGCTATTCTGGACCTAGTACTGGGGAGGTCTGTGACTAGTGGTGGTTCCGCAGGGCTCTGTACTGGGGCCTCTGCTGTTTGTGATATATATAAATGATTTGGAAGAAGATGTAGCTGGTCTGATTAGTAAGTTTGCAGACGACACAAAGATTGCTGGAGTTGCGGATGGTGATGAACATTGTCAGAGAATACAGCAGGATATAGATAGGCTGGAAAATTGGGCGGAGAAATGGCAGAAGGAATTTAACCCAGATAAATGCGAAGTGATGCATTTTGGTAGATCTAATGCAGGGGGGAGCTATACAATAAATGGCAGAACCATCAAGAGTATAGACACACAGTGGGATCTGGGTGTGCAAGTCCAAAGATCCTTAAAAGTGGCAGCACAGGTGGAAAAGGTGGTGAAGAAGGCATATGGCATGCTTGCCTTTATTGGACGGGGCATAGAGTATAAAAGTTGGCATATGATGTTGCAGTTATATAGAACGTTGGTTAGGCCACATTTGGAATACTGCGTCCAGTTCTGGTCACCACACTACCAGAAGGACGAGGAGGCTTTGGAGAGAGTGCAGAAAAGGTTTACCAGGATGTTGCCTGGTATGGAGGGTCTTAGCTACGAGGAGAGATTGAGTAAACTAGGGTTGTTCTCCCTGGAAAGACGGAGGTTGAGGGACGACCTAATAGAAGTTTATAAAATTATGAAGGGCATAAAAAGGGTGAACAGTTGGAAGTTTTTTCCCGGGTCAGAAATGACAAACACAAGGGGTCACAAGTTCAAGGTAAGGGGGGCAAGGTTCAATACAGTTATGCGGGGGGCGTATTTTACACAGAGGGTGGTGGGGGCCTGGAATGCACTACCAAGCAAGGTGGTTAAGGCAGACACGCTAGGATCATTTAAGACTTATCTAGATAGCCACATGAACAGACTGGGAATAGAGGGATACAAACGAATGGTCTAGTTAGGAACACATGATCGGTGCAGGCTTGGAGGGCCGAAGGGCCTGTTCCTGTGCTGTATTGTTCTTTGTTCTTTGTTCTATCCAGCCTCTCCTTATAACTCAATCCAACAAGTCCCGGTAGTATCCTAGTAAATCTTTTCTGCACTCTTTCTAGTTTAATAATATCCTTCTTTGCTGCACACATTCACAAAAAAGATAAATCTGAATCTCTGGCGAGTTTATGAAAAGACTGGGAGAATGCCAACCTCTCCCTGTGATCTCGAAATGAGCTAATAATCAGGCTGGCATCGACACCAAGGCACTGGGCAGTAGAAATATTCGATCATCAAAGTGAGAAAACCCAGCTTGCTAAGGCTTATTTTAACATATAATGGGCACAATCGGTTTAAAGAATTGAATCTGCCACAGAGGGACAAAGAGTAGGATTGTGACATATTGCCAAACATAATTACCAAGCGCTCCCCAGTGTTGTTCTTCTGCTGTCAGCATTGACCATCTGCCTGGTATTCCCTCACTCAATGCTCACATAAATATTTACCGCTGCTATTGAAGATTTCCCACTGAGGGTTTATGCTACACACCATCTGAACAGCAATGCCTTCATTAGTAAGAAAGGTGCAAACACCAAAACTCTGCAATCACTCCTACCTTTTGGCAGTGGGGAAGTATCTGGAACATGAGAAGCCATCCCAAGCACAGTAGGGGTCCCTGGCAAGGCAGCATTCTGCACAAGCCTTTCCATAGACATCGCAGCGATGCAGGGGCAGCTGAGACACACCAACAGCAGAGCCGATATACAGTTGTTGCTGAGAGGAAAACAAGAATTATTGACCTGGGATATTGCAGTGGATAGAACGAGGAGCAGCGCTCCGAAAGCTAATGGTATTTGCTACCAAATAAACCTGTTGGACTTTAACCTGGAGTTGTTAAAACTCTTACTGTGTTCACCCCAGTCCAACGCCGGCATCTCCACAGCATCTGTAAGGACAGAAAAGAGCTGATATTTTGAGTTCAGATGACTCTTTATCAAAGCTTTGTCAAAGGGTCATCTGGACTGGAAACATCATCTCTTTTCTCTCTTTACAGATGCTGCCAGATCTGCTGAGATTTTCCAGCATTTTCTCTTTTGGTGGATCTCACTTCTAGTAGCTTGTCTGATGCTGCTCCCAGCATGCTCTCCTGCACCCTTCACTGATCCAGGTTCGATCCCCTGGTTTAATTCAGACTCTCTTTATATCTCTTCTTATCTTGGTGCTTTCCTGAACATTAAAACATTTCCCAATGTTTCTCTTTATCTCCAACTATATCAGGAACCCTCACTGACCTGCCTCCTTGCTGCTGTCACTGGCGTATTGCAGCAATAATTTCCTTCTGCATCTTAAAGAATTATTCCTTTGAAACTGTTCCACTTTCCATCCAAACCTTTTACTTTTTCTATCACTTCCCATTTTACCATTTCCGCACCATCCCCAAAACTCTTCAAAATAACTTGCTAAAAATTATCTTTTTTCATTGACTTCCTTTTACTTGTTCCCCTGAATGTCAGAACACAATGGTGACTCCATCTTAAATGTCCTCTTCATTCTAATTGTTCACTCCTCATTCATTAGAACTAAATCCAATATTACTTTGCCCCTTGTGAGTTCCTTAATGAACTGCTTCAGAAACAGGTTCCTCATAATTTCAATAGATATGCATATGCAGACCGTTCCCACTGTGCTCCCCAGACAAGAACATTTAAATCCTTCAGCATTATTTGAGTTCTTGTGGCCATTTCTAACAATCGGGGTTTGTCTGCGACCATTTTCAATTCTGTCCAACCATCATCACTTCCAGTTTGATGCGTGATTAATTCACTCAGGAGGCTGGATCGTACCCGGGAAATAAAGGTTTTTATTAGTAACAATAATGGAGCATATTGCTTAACAATACAATCCCAGACTAAAGGGTCACTAGGCAGTGCAGTGACCTTTATACTCCTACAGGTAGGCGGAGCCAACCGGAGTGTACCACAGAACAATACCAACAGGTAGAACACCCCAACCCTAACCCCAACAGTAACAACAGTAACATATGTACAAGTGCCCATAGTGATAACCGTCTATGGTTCAGTACCCATAGTGGTAACCATCTATGGTTCACCACACAGTTTCCAACTCCTTTTCTGGGTAGTCTTCCTCAAGATAATTAAGGACAGATTCTAAGAAATAAATCATTCCGTGTACCAATACTTTTGCTTATTTTAAATTTATAGATCAGGAACAAAACCTGAATTCAGCTAAAGTCTCAGCTGAGTGGACAGGACATTCCTCTGATGTTTGTTTTGATAGATTTTGGATCAGAAACTGTGTTATTACCGGAGATCGAATCTCTCAGCAAGTTGGAGATCTGAGCAGAAATGTGAATGCACTTCAGCAAATTCTGCCATTTCAGAGAACTGACCTTCAAACTGGAATGAACAGGTTTGGAATTCCAACACTGGCTGACACCCTTGATATTTTACTGCATTAAAGGCATGATATACAAAGAACAAAGAACAATACAGCACAGGAACAGGCCCTTCGGCCCTCCAAGCCTGCACCAACCATGCTGCCCGACTGAACTAAAACCCCTACCCTTCCGGGGACCATATCCCTCTATTCCCATCCTATTCATATACTTGTCAAGATGCCCCTTAAAAGTCACTACCGTATCCGCTTCCACTACCTTCCCCGGCAACGAGTTCCAGGCACCCACCACCTTCTGTGTAAAAAAACTTGCCTCGTACATCTCCTTTAAACCCTGCCCCTCGCACTTTAAACCTATGCCCCCTAGTAATTGACTCTTCCACCCTGGGAAAAAGCTTCTGACTATCCACTCTATCTATGCCCCTCATAATCTTGTAGACTTCTATCAGGTCATCCTTCAGCTCCGTCGTTCCAGTGAGAACAAACCAAGTTTCTCCAATCTTTCCTCATAGCTAATGCCCTCCATGCCAGGCAACATCATGGTAAGTCTTTTCTGTACCCTCTCCAAAGCCTCCACATCCTTCTGGTAGTGTGGCGACCAGAATTGAACACTATATTCCAAGTGTGGCCTAACTAAGGTTCTATAAAGCTGTAACATGACTTGCCAATTTTTAAACTCAATACCCCGGCCGATGAAGGCAAGTATGTCTTATGCCTTATTGACTACCTTCTCCACCTGCGTTGCCATTTTCAGTGACCTGTGCACCTGTACACCCAGATCTCTCTGTCTATCAATATGCTTAAGGGTTCTATATATTTACTGTATATTTCCTATCTTTATTAGATCTTCTGAAATGCATTACCTCACATTTGTCCAGATTAAACTCCATCTGCCATCTCTGCCAAGCCTCCAACTGATCTATATCCGGCTGTATCCTCTGATGGTCCTCATTGCTATCCGCAAATCCACCAACCTTTGTGTCGTCCGCAAACTTACTAATCAATCCAGTTACATTTTCCTCCAAATCATTTATATATATTACAAACAGCAAAGATCCCAGCACTGATCCCTGAGGAACACCACTTGTCACAGCCCTCCATTCAATTTATAATTTCAGATAAAAGCAAAATGCTGCGGATGCTGCAATCTCAAACAAAAATAGCGCCACATCAGCAATCCTGACTCGAAACTTTGGCTCTATTCTCTCTCCACAGATGCTATCGGACCTGCTGAGATTTTGCACTATATAAATGCAGCTTGTTGTTTCTATGTGTGACCTGGCTGTGGAGATGGTTCTATTGGCTATAGTTCTGTGCTCAGTGTATCACCGACCTCTTTCTTTCACACTTACAGCTGTAATGATTTGTTTGAAGGTCAGTTCTCCAAAATGGCAGAATTTGGTATGAACATTTCTGCTCGGATCTCCATTTTGCAGAGATTCGATCTCCTGTATTAACACAGTTTCTGATACAAAATCAATCAAAACAAACATCAGATAAATGTCCTGTCCACGCCGCTGAAACTTGAGCTGAATTGAGGTTTTGTCCATGATCTATAAATTTAAAATAAGCAAAAGTATTGGTACACGGAATGATGTTTTTCTGCCAACTCCATTTCTTCCATCACTCCATAACAACCTAAATTAGGTCAAGATTCCTGGGAATCAGAGGTATTTTTAACTCACTTTCTGAACATCCAATCTATTTCCAGTGCAACATTCAATTAAATCTCACCTGTTTTGTCGAAATTTTCATGGTTGTGATAGGTGTCGGCTCCTGGAAGATAAAAGTGAAAATGTCATACGTTTCTGCTTTCATTTCTTATCAAAGGTTTAAATACAAAATTCAGACCTGGATTTTCACCTGTGAGGTGGGTAGCGGGAATTGGGAAAGTTCCCATCTCGGACGGTACACCCTGGGAGAAAGTGACAGCAAAAGCAGGGTCTGCACTGCTGGGGGAAGGTGCAAGCTGCTAACAGGCCCAGGAAGGAGGGTAGAGGTGGTCACACGGGCTGCCGAGTGCCAAGGCAGCTCTGTAAAAGTCACACCTCGGTGCTGTGGGACTTCCAGCACCTTCCAAATCCTTGATCTCTACCACCTCGAAGGGCAGAAGATACCTGGGAACGCCACCACCTGGAGATTCCCCTCCAAACCACTCACCAGCCTGATTTGGAAATATATCACCGTTCCTTCACTGTCACTGGATCAAAATCCTCAAACCCTCTCCCCAACGGCATTGTGGATGCACCTACACCACATGGACTGCAGCGCTTCAATAACATGGCTCCCATCACCTTCTCAAAGCCAGTGAGGGACAAACAATAGATGCTGACATGGCTTGTGACGTCCATATCCCATGAATAAAAAAATGCTGAAAAGCCCTCCAACCCTCACAACCCCTCATCCCCCACATAGCCCTATGCCCCATCCACACCACCTCATGCCTCTCATGCCAGACTATGCCCCCACTCCACTACCTTGGCCCCTCATTCTCCCTGTGCCAAGCTTTGCTCTTCCACACTTTTGGATAGTAAAGCAAAGTCCTTTGATGTTTCAAACTATTACCTACATTTTTTTCTACCACTTCCTTTAAAAAAGAAATTATCTGTTTTTCCTAAATTAAATTGTCTCGTTTCATACAATCTTTACACTTTGTTATAAATATGTTCATGAATATCTGTTTCTGAGAATTCTCTCAGCCCTGGGGAGAAATTTAGTTTTTATTTGGATAGTCACACATCTGTTGGTGGCAGTGTGATGACCTTTGATGGGACTCATTAGTTCTGAAGCATGCATCAATTCATCCAAAATCTCCTCGAGCTCAGAAAAGTCAAGTTGTGAATAAAAATCCGAGATTATCAGGTTGTGTGTTTGTCAAAAATGCCAATCATTCTGGCAAGGCTGCTGTGACCCCTGAGAGGAAGACACTGAGGGACTGAGACGTGATGACAGATGGATTGCTAGTGCCGGTCGCAAGACAAAGCTTTAGGTTAATGAAAGAATGAGAACTCTCACCCTTAACACTGCCAATTCCTCCAGTAAGACCTCTTCAAGGTCATGCCATGTCTCTCGAGGAATAGAAACCACCTTCAGAACAGTCCCCACATCTTAAAGAAATTACAATAAAATGCAGGTTAATTTATTACTCCGTTCATATTTTACAGTCAATGTCATTTTGTCGTCTGTGTCTCATGAAGATTTATGAAGGATGTTGATTACAATAGGCTAGAAGCTTTTATTAAATCAGTAAGATCAGCAATTTTCTTCAAATACATGTTTCAGAAATTAATTTCCCAAAACTCTTTGCTCGCCATTGTTCTCTGTCGCTGTAAAAAGAAACTACTCCACAGTGTTTCATATTTGAATACAAAAATTATACAGCAGCATAAATCTATTTCTTTTCACAGTGAGAGTGGTGCTCAAAGTGATGAGGTTATTAACATGAACACTGATTTTTCCATTGGACCTTCCTGATAAACTTGATCTCATATCATTGAGGGAAGCATTGAGCTAAATGACAGAAATGTGCTGTGATAATAGAGTTAGTTATCAGATTGGGTCCAGTTCTGGAGTAGGAGTTGAACTCACAATCTTTCCGTCTCAGCTATAAGAATGGAATGAACTTAAAAATGTGGCGGGAGAGGGAGAGAGATCGAAAGATGGGTGAATCGCAGCCACTCTTGTGAAACACCCCTGCAGCTAAATTAGACACTCCTCTCCCACCCAAAAACAGGGGTGAGGTTGCAATGCGTGATTAACCCACGCCATCGCTTCTGATACAGGCACCGTGTTAAAATGTCACTCATAGCAAAGGGAAACTAGGCACTGTAGAGTTTAATTCTGTAGCCCAGTGTTCCAACAGATTGTTTTTACTTTTTATTCCTTCTTGCCCCATGTAATTCCAACAGCATTCCTTAAAATGGACATTATTCATACATGAAGCCTGATTGATTGTCAGCAGACAATGATGTTAAAGGAAATATTAGAATTAAGTCAGGCTTCATTCTTACCTCACAGACTCACGTTGCTGAATGGTCTACTCCCGCTTTTACTTCACATGTTTGTCTGTTCATAGAATCACAGAATCCCTACAGTGCAGAAGGAGGCCATTTGGCCCACTGAGCCTGCATCGACCACAATCCCACCCAGGGCCTCTCCCCGTAATCCCACATATTTACCCTGCTAGCCTCCGGGACACGAAGGGTCAATTTAGCTTGGCCAATCAACCTAACCCGCACATCTTTTGTTCACAGCAAGAACTAATAGAAAATAACCAACAGCAGGAAATCCAGGCAAACTTTCTCTGCACGAACAAGGGCTGCCTAATCGTAAAGCTCCCTTAACTTCCATTCTGGGTGAGATAAACTCATCACAATTAGAGAATGAAACCTGGGTCCTGCTGGTTTATTGAACTCCACATTGCCCAGCGTTTATCCATTGAAGCCACAGACAGTTAAATTTATCCCTCTCTGAAAGATTTCTGAAATAGCTGAACCATAGCTCTAGTCAATCCCCAAACGTTGAAAGGCCTCTGCAATCCTTCATGTAACAGCCATTTTACAAACAAGAACACAGTCTGCAGGTGTTATTTGCACGTTTTGTACTAAAACAATAAAGCAAGGCAGGAATAAATGTTTAAAATATCACTGAGGTGCTCCTTAACCCAAAGGTCCTTCTCTCTGTGAGAGGATTGCAGCCCATCCAGTGCTGAAGGATGGAAATGCCTTTCCAGATTAATTATTTCTGATATCTTAAAAAATTTAGTTTGATAAAAATAAATGTAGACTGAGCAGAATTCAGCAAAGAACAATTGTACCTTTTATAAGGAAACATCCTTTCACAGATAAAGGCTCACGGCAGAAATTTTAAACTTGCCTTGATTTAAAAAACATCTGGACCATATGAATCAAGAGTGACGTTAAGGAAGCTTTAGTAAGAGATATATTATTTATTTTTAACAGAAGTTATGGTGCTTGCTTTAAACTTTTGTACAATTCGATTTGAAATGAGGATTTTTCAATGCTGTGCAATTGGGGAAATAGTCTGGGAGGCCTGAGTCAAAGTTCAGAAGAACCAATCAGACTTCTGGCAATGAGCCACCTCCTGATACCAGTGCTGAGTCAGTTTAAAGATTTTACATTGCGAGCTCTGTTTAACATTGCTCACAATTTCAAACACAATGCCCGAGGTCACTCTCTGCATTGATCTCAACTCCAGACTGGCTGGAAGATTGCATTCCTGAATCTGATTGTTTTAACTTCACCTTCAACACTGGGTTCACTGGATTGTCCCTGGTCATTTTTGCAAAGTTCTACAAATAGTTGTGAGACAATAAGCTTTTTAAGGACTGTATGTAGTAACCAAGCTTGAATGCTGTTGTATCACTGCTTAACTATAGAAAGAATAATAGTTACAATCAGGTTAACTCTGACAAATCAAATTTAAACACATGAAGCATGAGGATTGATCAATCATACGTAGGAATAACAGCAAAATGGACTATTATTTAAATGGTAAAAAATTGCAGCATGCTGCTGTGCCGAGGGACTTGGGTGTCCTTGTGCAAGAATCACAAGGAGTTGGTTTGCAGGTGCAGCAGGTAATTAAGAAGGCAAATGGAATTTTGTCCTTCATTGCTAGAGGGATAGAGTTTAACAACAGGGAGGTTATGTTGCAGCTGTATAAGGTGATGATGAGGCCACACCTGGAGTACTGTGTACAGTTTTGGTCTCTTTACTTGAGAAAGGATATACTGGCACTGGAGATGGTGCAGAGGAGATTCACTAGGTTGATTCCAGAGTTGAGAAGGTTGGCTTATGAGGCGAGACTGAGTAGACTGGGGCAATACTAATTGGAATTCAGAAGAATGAGGGGAGATCTTATAGAAACATATAAGATTATGAAGGGAATAGATAAGATAGAAGCAGGGAAGTTGTTTCCACTGGCAGATGAAATTAGAACCAGGGGGAATGGCCTCAAAATAAGGGGGAGTAGATTTAGGATTGAGTTGAGGAGGAACGTCTTCACACAAAGGGTTGTGAATCTGTGGAATTCCCTGCCCAGTGAAGCAGTTGAGGCTACCTCATTGAATGATTTTAAGGCAAGGATAGATAAATGTTTGAACAGTAAAGGAATTAAGGGTTATGGTGAGCGGGCAGCTAAGTGGAGCTGAATCCACAAAAAGATCAGCCATGATCTTATTGAATGGTGGAGCAGGCTCGAGGGGCCAGATGGTCTATTCCTGCTTCTAGTTCCTATGTTCTTATGTTCAAACATCAATATTTGATTCCAGTGTTCGAATCAGATCTGTTGTGTTTTTTTTTATAATATATCCCCAGTGACCTCAGTGGTAACTTTATTCAGTTTTGAGTGTAGGATCTATCAATCAGTGATCAATGTGATTAACAGGTAATAACATTTCATGCTGGAAGCTTGCAGCTGTGAAATACCCCCAGAGTTAGAGCGCTCCATTGGTTAGCTCACACTTGCTCACTGTGAATGTCCTGGAAATTCCAGAACAACTGACAATTCCATGTCACAGATTCCCATTCATGCTTCACAAGGGTTAAATGCTTCCCAGGGACTGATTATAAGAAAATTGACCAAATTATGTTTGAAACTTTCGAACTGAAACAAAGCGTACCTGTTACAAATGCATATCGCTGTGAAACTGCAACATGTTCTATTAATGGGACCAAGGGATATGGGGGGAAGGAGGGATCAGGATATTGAATTTGATGATCAGCCATGATCAAGATGAATGGCTGAGTGGCTCCAAGGGCCGAATGGCCTCCTCCTGCTTCTAGTTTCTATGTTTTTATGCTGAGAAGGACAAGCAAGTTATTGATGGGTCCTGATAATGGGGAGATGGTGGTGTTGTGGTAATGTCACCAGACTAATAAAGCAGAGAGCCTGACTGATGGTCTGAAGCTAAAGGCAAAATACCGTGGATGCTGGAATCTGAAACAAAAACAGAGCCAACATCAGGAATCCTGACTCGAAACGTCGGCTCTATTCTCTCTCCACAGATGCTGTAGGACCTGATGAGATTTTCCAGCATTTTCTGTTTTAGGGGAAATGAGTTCAAAGCTCACCATGGTAACTGGTGGAACTTACACTCAATTGATGAACCTGGAAATGAAAGCTCATCTTAGGAATGGTTACCTTGGTTACTATGATTGATTGTCATTTATTTTTATTAATTTACAGGATGTGGGTGTTGCTGGCCAGGCCAGCATTTATTGCACATTCCAATTTCAGAAGGAAATCTGCCATCCTTACCCGATCTGGCCTACATGTGGCTCCAGATCCACAGCAATGTGGTTGACTCTTAATTGCCCTCTGATAATCGTCCAGTAAGCCACTCAGTTCAAGGGCAATTAGGGATGGGTAACAAACACTGGCCTTCTCTGAGATGCCCACATCCCAGGAAAGAATAACAAACACATATCAAACTACTCTGCCAAGGAGAAAAATCTACACACTGCTGAAAAGTTGTTTGTTTCACAAAGTTAATCACAGCTTCATCCTTAATGAGATTTATGAACATGCTTGTTAGTGAAAACCGGAATGTCGGATAGAAATGGAACTTTCCAAAGTGCTGAGGGGATTAGATTAAACGTTGTTACCTGTTCCGATGAACATGACATCATACTGGCCATCTTCAGCCTCTACTCGATCCACAACAATCTGGGTGAACTGGTAATCTACATCCGTCTTTATGACGATTGGTCGATTGTTGATGGGTAATGCTGGATTGTACATGGCTGGGTGGCTTCTGGCAAATGTGATGACATCATCAGGAAAGTCCTTTGTTGACTCAAATCCTCCAAAGGTTTTGCTAGGACACTTTAAAAGAACAAATCAGTTGGGGAAAAATAATGTAAAGCTAAAATTGATGCCATAAAATATGTTCAATTTAATATATTTGTCAGAGAAAAAGCCGAACTTAGAAATTATCACACTCAAAAAACAATCAAGAATGAAACAAAATACTCTGGATGCTGGAGATGTGGAATAGAAGCAGAACACGCTGGAAACACTCAGCAAGTCCCAGCAGCATCGCTGGAGAAAGGAACAGAGTCAACATTTCAGTTCAAAACTGACTCAGCAGTTTCCAACTTTTCTGTTTTTAAAACATATGAAAACTTTATTTAAAGCAACTGTGATTCTTCTTAAAATTGAGAGTTTTAACTCCTCTCCCTAACAGAAGCTGAGTGGAATGGGAGTTAAAACGCAAGCAGTAAATCTGCTGCCCCACTCCTGTCCTCAGCCAGTGTCACTCTGCAATGATTCAGGCTTTTGCCGGATTTCATCAGCAAATGGAACGGGGAGATTTCAGACATTGACGCAATCCAATGGGGAATATCCAGACAGTGACACAATTTTAACAATTTACTGGCCGGAATTTTACCGGCCCACCCGACACGGGAATCGGAGCGGGCGAGGGGCGGAACATGGGAAGGTCCGTTGACCTCAGGTGGGGTTTTACAGTTTTGGGATGAGCGAGCCTGTAAAATCCCATGCACTGACTGAGAACCTGCAGTGGATGCTGAGTAACTGCTGGAGGACACACAATGGCCACTAATGTGATTGTAAAACTGATTGTTGTGAGGCTGGAAGAACATTCCTATTCTCTACAAAGGGACTGTAGACCAATGCCTTGTTGAATACCAAAAATTCCCTCCTCATTTTACCACCTAGATTCTCCCAAACCCCTCCCACTGTGAGTGGCCTGACTGCCAGCCTGCCAGTTACCCAATCAGTGTCAGTCCACAAGCAGTGAGCTGCCAGGATGTCCACTTCAGGCTGGCATTGGGGAGCGGACTGCATGCCAACGTGGCTCCGAGGCCAATCCTGCCGGATTGCTGTGTTGGCAATTACAACTCCGGCTTCTGTGTTTGTTAAAACAGAGGATCATGGAATCACAGAATCACAGAATTATTCAGTGCAGAAGAGGCCCTTCGGCCCATCGAGTCAGCACCAATGCAGTTCAGCTCATGGAAATAAGTATGTTCCCACATTGTTCATCCAATGTCGGCATTGATGACTAGTTCAGGTACATGGAACGAATGCAAATGAATCACTAATGAGACGCTGGCCGGAATGTTACCGACTTGCTGCGAGGCTCACAGAAAGGAAATCCCCCTTGGCCTCAGGTGGGATTTTACGATTATGAAATATGATTTCATCCATACATGTGACGACTTTATAAAACTTTATTTTGTAAAACATGTACCCAAAGGGATGGGTGTAAAGGTCACATTGAAAATGAATATTCATTAACTGAACATAAGCCTGTGAACTCCAGCATCCAGGCAGTGATGATGTTACTAGCCTGCTGTGAAACTTTTATTCAAATTTAACATGAGCAAACACACGTGGGAGCATCATGTAGTGTTATGGGACATCAAATAGCATCCGCTGTTTATTAGACTTGTCCTGACATGTTTGGAATTTTTTACTTTTACAAGACGAGTGGCTGAAGTGCCAACTGGAAATGTCACAGTGACCTGGGACCTGAGTACAGGTCCTGAGCCAATCAGTTTGAAGGATTGAGAAACAATCATCAGATAATCTGAATAAATGAATAAATGTGGGGTAAAAATGTCAAACCAGATACAGACCAACAAAGAGAGAGAAAGATTGGCTTCAGAGAGAAATAAAATAGATAGAAAGGTAAAGTTTTATAAAAGTCCAGCAACTATTAACACACAAGAAATGAGATCCCAAACTTGTAATAGTCAATTTGCAGTTGTTAGACTGACAGTAATGGATATTTATCACATTGTTAAAAGGGTATTTCAACTTAAATGGGCAAGGTTTTACTTTCTGTGGCAACCTTTGCTTGTATCGACTGCTTAAATACAACAACTTCATAACATTCAATGCATTTCAATGGTGAGCCAACATTTGCAAAGTTAATGATGGAACAATGCATCTGGGACAGTAACTTTTGGTTTACTGATTTTAACTTAACATTAGCCCAATGCCTGAAGTTACTGTAACATTTCCGCATTGGTCCGTGGAATGCTATATGGTCATTGGTTTGCAAAAGCAGTACATTGCAGGCACTCGTCAGGATTGCAATAAGTCAACTGAAAATAAAGAACTAGCTTCTAAAGTTACCTTGGTATTTTGACTTAGACTGGCTGAAAATATTTAATAGCCATGGCAGCACTCCCCCAATCTGTTGAGGAGAGTTTGCAGCAGTGACATGTTTAATCCTCTTGTGTATGTTCCCAATTGCTGAACAGTTTAAATTCACATGACTGAACAATAAACCTGTCTTACATGTCAGTAAGCTTTACAGAAAGGCTGGCAAGATCATACATTTTGTTAACACTTGTGGGATGAAATCACACTGTGGAAAGTTTAGAATCAGCACATTAAGATTCTTTTGTCACTATTTTAACAATGCCGGTAACTCATTTATTTTAAAGAGATTGAACCAAAACAACATGTAACAAACGTAATGTGGCACAATTCCAGTTACAATTACATATCCTAATCTTATCAGGAAGAAGGTGACTTTGGGGGCGATGCAGATCTTACTCTCCACCAAAGTCAATTTTTCATAGAATCCCTACAGTGCAGAAGGAGGCCATTCAGCCCATCGAGTCTGCACCTACCACAATCCCACCCAGGCCCTATCCCCATAACTCCATGCATTTATCCTAGCTAGTCCCCCTGACACTAAGGAGCAATTTAGCAATGGCCAATCCACCTAATCTGCACGTCTTTGAATATTTTCCCTTTGATGTCTGTTTCTCTCTGGTGATTATGAGACTCAGTGTGCTGGGCCAATCGTGAGTGGGAAATATGGATGGGACAAGTTTGATGGCAACAGAAATTTAACAATGATTTTAAAAATGCACATTTTAGTCATGAAAGATTAATCTTAGCGATAATGATATTTATTGTCAGCTTTTTTTGAGCATTGAGTACTTATTTTGAGTATCACCTCACGTGAATTGATCGATTGGCCAGAATCTTCTGCCCCTCCTCCCCAACAGGGAGCGAGGAAGGTGGTGGATGGACCTGAAGATTTGATAGCTTGGCATCAGGACCGATACCCGATGCCTGCCCACCATCACTGGAAAGATGTTCTGGGTGGGAAGTTCCATGGTCAACATTCCCGCTCTGCCTCTGCTGGAGTCTCTTAAGTGGCCAATTAACAAGCATTAAGTGCCTCTATCCACCTCCACCTCTATCTTCCCAGGTCTAAGTGGGCCAACCGACATGTGGCTTGCATGAATGGTAAAAATATGTGGGCTACACGTCAGTTGGAGGGGGTGGGTGGAGGGTCCCTTAATATGCACCAATGTGTGGATGATTGAGGGCAGGGACCTGGGCAGAGGGGTGGTCACTGACAACCACCCCCTGCCATTGAAGACTTACAGTGCAAAAAGAGGCCATTCAGCCCATCGAGTCTGCACCAACTCTCTGAAAGAGCACCCTGCCCCAACACCCTATACCCATAACCATTTAGCATGGCCAATCCCCCTACCCGCACACATCTTTGGCCTGTGGGAGGAAACTGGAGCACCCGGAGGAAACCCATGCAGATACAGAGAGAATGTGCAAACTCCACACAGACAGTCACCCAAGGCTGGAATTGAACCCGGGTCCCTGGTGTGGTGAGGCAGCAGTACTAACCACTATGCCACCATGCCGTCCCCCTCTTGCTGCCAGCCCCTATGCCCCCCCTCTCCCTGTGACACTCACCCCACAACATCTCCCCACAACAGCATTTGCCCTTTACCTGAGTTGCTCCTTGATCCTGGGACTCTAGGAGGTGTTGCTCCTACAGCAGCCATGGCTACCTCTGGGTGTAAAAGCTGCCATAAGATATAGTAGCAGAATTAGGCCACTCAGCCCATTGAATCTGCTCCACCATTCAATCATGGCTGATATTTTTCTCATCCCCATTCTCCTGCCTTTTCCCCATAACCCTGATCCCCTTATTAATCAAGAACCTATCTTTTTCTATCTTAAAGACACTCAATGATCCGGCCTCCACAGTCTTCTATGGCAAAGAGTTCCACAGATTCACCACTCTCTGGCTGAAGAAATTCCTCCTCATCTCTGTTTTAAAGGATCATCCTGAGGTTGTGTCCTCTGGTTCTAGTTTTTCCTACTAGTGGAAACATCCTCTCCATGTCCACTCTATCCAGGACTCGCAGTATCCTGTAAGTTTCAATAAGATCCCCCCTCAGCCTTTTAAACTCCAACAAGTACAGGCCAGAGTCCTCAACCTCCTGCCAGCCTCTGATTAGCCGACAACACTTGGAAAGCAGGAGGTTTCTCCTGGGGTCCTCAGTTTGGGGGAAGGTTTGTTGCTGTCCACTTCACTGCCTGATGGGCAGAAGATGGAGCTTCCTCCTCAGAGCCAGCACCAGGGCCTCGCTGCTTCTTTTTGACAGTGTGTGAGACACCAGCCGGAACATTCCACCCATCCAGCGGAAATAGCTAAAGCAGGCAACACTGGATCCACTGCAGCAGCCCATGAGATACAAAGCTTAGAAATACTTTCAAATACCTTAATTCTGGTGAAGAGTATGAGTAATGTCAGATTATGATACACGTTTAATTTATTATATATAAGGTTGAACAAAATTCTTTGCAGAAAATTAGTCTCTAGAATGGTGCTTATAGAATCTTAACATTTCAGAAATGAATTTACTTTGTTAAAGAAAATAAATATCCGTGGCACTGAAGATATGGGTTACTGAAGATACGGATTACTGAAGTTGTAATTCCATCAGAATGGCTAATTGGAGTTCCGATTTCAAAGGGACACATTGCTGATTCTCTGCGGGGAGGATTCTATCTTGCAACATTATTAAACCTCTTCCTCGACGGAGTGCCCTGGCAACTTATTTTTCCAGCCAGGTGCACAGCCTGAATTACACCCTGCAGCTCCTGTTCATGGACCTGACGGGTCTGTTACCAGGACCTACTAAAGTCTGGGACACGGTCGCTTCACGCTGCAGCTCTCCCCCATCTGGATTAGTGGCTGTCACCAGGGAGCCGCTGCTCAGGAATCTACTCCTCCACCAATTCCATTTCCTGTGGCTGGCAGAGAGGCAGGCTGTGGATGCCAGGGTGACCAGGGTTGGGGATGTGCTGGGTGGTGGAGGAGTGGGCTGGATGACACCAGATATGTTACTGAGTCACCAGACAGTGGGGGTGGGGGGGGGGGGGGGCGGGTCCAGCTCATGGCTAATGCCATCCGTGATCTCAAAGCAATCATGCTCGGACCTGTTGGCACTCGTAGTCTTGAGGCGGTTCAGGTGTGCGGTGAGTTCCTGTCTGAATGCACCCCTATTCAGTTGAACTTCACATTGATCCCTAACCACCCCTGGGAGCCGGAGCCCCAGAGTCCGGGCTGCCTCATGGAAATGCCCTCTGTGCCCTTTATCAGCACACGGAGAGATTTCCTGTCGGGGCTGCTGCAGCACAGCCTTCACTTCCATATCCTCGCCCATCGCACAGACATGCTTTGTTGCCGTCTGGTAGTGGAGGTCCCCAGTGGAGGTCCCTCTGCAGAGAGGCCCTTCCCCTTAAACATCGGTACGGGTTACTGAAGATACAGGTTACTGAAGGCATGGGTTATTGAAGATACAGATTACTGAAGATATGGGTTATTGAAGATACAGGTTACTGAAGATACAGGTTACTGAAGATACGGGTTACTGAAGATACGGGTTACTGAAGATACAGATTACTGAAGGTACGGGTTACTGAAGATACAGGTTACTGAAGGCATGGGTTATTGAAGATACGGGTTACTGAAGATACAGGTTACTGAAGGTACGGGTTACTGAAGATACAGGTTACTGAAGATATGGGTTATTGACGATACAGATTACTGAAGATACGAGTTACTGAAGATACGGGTTACTGAAGATATGGGTTACTGAAGATACAGGTTACTGAAGATATGGGTTACTGAAGATACAGGTTACTGAAGATATGGGTTATTGAAGATAACCCATAAAACCATAGATTGCACCAGTTCACGGATTCCCAAGGCGCCGCCCCCTTTTCGCAGTCCTGTGGACTCTGTGGACTATGGATAGAAAGGTTGTCTTAGACTGCACTCCCTTTTTAGTTACTTAAAAATGTTTTTATTAGTGTTTTGTTTGCACTTCAGCCCCATTCTCCTGACCGATGGGCATCTGGTGCGGGTGGTGGACGGGATGGGGAAGGTGGTGGACCTCCTTGTGAACCTGCCCCTGGGCCTGGCCGAGCTTGCCATCAGCGGTCCAGGCAGCGGGTGACTAAGAGGGTCATCCAACCCAACTGTCTGCCCCTCTACCATGGCTATAGATCTGATGACCACACTAGGGGATTCGGAGGCCATTGGAGCCCCTGGGTGGTCAGGGACATGGCTGAGCAGGGCCCTGGCATCCTGGCAATGCCAAGTTGGCATGAAAGTGTGGGGCCTGAAGAAGGTCTCGACCCCATAGCAGGGTCTCGTTCACATGTGGTGGTAAGGGGGCCAGACATGCTGGGGGGGGGCGGCACTGATACCAGTGTTGAAGGTGGGGGGTGCTGATACCACCAGATGCCAGGGGGAGATCGTTAACCTCATTTTGAGATGGGGGTGCCTTTTAAAAATGGCGTCCAATCTCTGAGGAGCAGACCATGCCAACGTCTTTAGGCCCAGTCCCTCTCATTCAGTGTGCAAATCACCCCCGCTCCAAAAAAAATGGCTAAGTGGGGGAGGATTGCGATTGGGATCACATCGACCCACCCAATTGGAATCATACGGTGTCCTGCCAGAAACGACACTTGTCATTTTTTTGGAGAATTGCACCCAAAATGTTAATGTATGTCAACCAGTCCCATTTCACAACGACAGTCCAGAGTTTTGTATCATCTACCCACATATCCTAAAATAAACTTTATGTCCATCAGCAACTTACAGATTGATACATTCTTTTGCTCATCAAGGCCTGAGGAGAGGATTTGGGAGCAATGGATGTTTTGAAGCAATCGATGAGTAGGGCAAGTCGGAAGGATTTAGCGTAAAATGACACTGGTGCCGGGAGAGGCTATTAGCAGCTGCACTCATTGGCAGATGCAGCTGAGAAGAAATACAGGGGGCTTGGACAGGGGGCCTGTCTCCTGGCTGAACCTTCACCTCAGTCACTGACAACGGAGGAACCCAGTCTTTGACAATGGCTGAACCAATCTCTGACATCACGTGTTGGAGTGAATGGGTTCTCTTTCAAATCATTTGCTTGTAATTTTGAACATTTTCACTTGATTTAACAGGAACAGATTAAACCAGAAACACACACACACACACACACACACACACACAGGACAGTTTACTAACTCAAAGGAGCAGTGAGCTGGTTTTAAAAAAGGAAGTGTATACAGGGCATGCAATTAAAATATAACTGAAAAAAAGATTGCAGTTTTTGGAAGGAAATCAATTTTGTTTGCTGTAAATTATTTTTCCCTTCACAATAAATAACTGATTAAAGCATTTCAAATCTTTACTTCTTCAATATAGCATCTGGAGTGTTCTTATCAGAGATCTGAAGATGTTGGTTTCACAGAAGGAATGTGAGGCAGAAATCACCTCACTAATTGCAGAAATACAATGTGTATTAATAAATACTTCAATAAATAAATAATAAATCAATAATAAATAAATAACATCAACATAACAGGGAGACAAACCTGAGATAATGAGAATCTGCTAATGAAACTTGCACATCAAAAAATTAATTTTGGGCTCTGGTAAAAATTGGAAACTGCAGATTTTTTTGCAAAGTTTAATGTGATAAGATGTATATTCTGGAAACGGAAAGGGATTTGTCCTCTAGAACTGAAGATAAACACGGAAGAGTAAAGTTTCACGTTGAATGTACCCGACACACAAACTGAGATAGTCTCTGACAATTAGGCGACATTAAGTGTCCTGAATCACAGTAATCTCCGCTTCTCAGTTCTGAGTTTTTAAGACTGCAACTTTGGAAACTCTGTGATTTTGGAGCAGGGGTCCCCATTCCCATGTGTCCTCCAAAAGTGGTAGCTCAGAAAAGATGCTAAAGGAACAGAATAGTAGCAGCAGGGGAAGGGATCAAAGGCAACGTGAGACAGTTATCCACCAAGCCTACTGCATTTTCCATCAAGCATTACTGCATTAGGTATTATTTTATAGTATTTGATAAGGAACCATTGGGAGAATCAAAAGTAACTTCTTGCCACACATTGTATTGAGTCAGTTTTTGAGGCTTAAAACAACTTTTTCAAGCTGTTTGCAGTTAGTTTTGGTCATTTTCTCCGTTACTGTGCAATGTTGTCTTGCATCAAAGAGCTGCTGTTTTTCCATTGAAAAAGCTTGATGTTAAGTGATATGAGATCGGCATGAGCAAGAGAAGAGAAACGAAAAAGATGTAAAAGAATTGTAGACCAAAGCTGCACACCATACACCAGGTGTGGCCTCACCAACACCCTATACAATTGCTGCACTTGTAAAAGGTGTTGGTGAGGCCACATCTGGAGTAGTGTATACAGTTTTGGTCTCCTTATCTGAGGAAGGATATCCTTGCTATAGAGGGAGTACAGCGAAGGTTTCCCAGTCTGATTCCTGGGATGGCAGGTCTGTCATATGAGGAGAGACTAATATTGGTTAGGATTATATTCACTGGAGCTTAGAAGAGTGACGGAGATCTCATGGAAACTTCTAAAATCCTACATTGTTAATCAGTCCATTTATTGTTGCTCCAATGTTAGAAACACTTACTGTTCCTGGGCGGGGATATGGAACCCTTCCTTGGAATGGCACCCACTGGTAGCTTGGACCTTCCCGATGAGCATACGGGCCCAAGAACACTCTCCTTATATCAGACATACTGTACATACACACTGCTGAGCCCTTAAAGATGTTGCTATATGGAAAAAGAATCATAAAAATAATTAGACTCTACATGCAGTTAGGAGATAGCATAATAACATTTGTGTTATTGAGGAATGCAGAATGCTCTTTTCCTTCCAGCATGTCTTAGTCATGGTCTCAGGAAGGAAAGATGTTAAAGGGACTGCACAGAAACAATCTCAGTAAACTTAATCTTACATTGCATGGATAGCGAAAGTCCTGATGTAAGGAGTATGTTGTGGAAGATACTCTTGCCATTCTGAAGATGAGACGGACCTCAATGTTCTGTGGACTCCTAGGCCACTGACCTAATCATGAGCTCCACCAGCGATCTTTAAAAATGCTGATTGGTTGAGGCAACAATGGCAAAGCTGGTCAGTAATAGCCATCTGAGGGTGATGAGATAAAGAATTCCATTCCGATTCTGCGGGCACTTCCACAAACCCATCTGTCCAAGCTCATCCTCTTTCCTACCTTATCAAGGGAAGGTCTCCCCAAATTAATTGTGTGTTCATCACCACTGTCACGTAATGAAAATAGGACTACCTCCAACCAGATCGTATTTCCACAACATTTTTATATTTGTGCTTAATGCTGGAAGCTTTTTTTAAATACACAAATGGTGACGTACAACACTCCTGCAAAAAACAGGTATTTGACGATGTGCATGCCCATCCCTGAAGTGCTGTTATTTCCCAAATATTGAGAGAAACGAGCAATAGATAGCTAATACCATCATACAGCAACAGAGTGCTTACAGACTGGGAATCAAGGCCCCTTCAACAACACCTTCCAAACCTGTGACCTCAACCACCAAGAAGGACAAGGACAGCAGATACATGAGAACACCACCATCTGTGAGTTCCCCTCCAAGCCACAAACCATCCTGACTTGGAAATATATCGCCGTTCCTTCACTGCTAATGGGTCAAAATCATGGAACTCCCTCCCTAAAAGCACTGTGGGTGTACCTACACCACATGGACTGCTGCGGGTTCAAATAGGCAGTTCATCACCACCTTCTCAAGGGCAACAAGGGATGGACAATAAATGCCAGTGTCTACATCCTGTGAAAGAATTTTTTTTTAAATGTTGTATCGGCAATGACCCACTGGGGAGAAAAAAAACCCCCAAAGGATGACGTTTTGAGTTGCTGTGTTGCAGACAGCTTCTTCACTGCGTTGGTGAAGATAAATTCACCCACACTTTAGACAAACTGCAGCTTTTTCCGGCTCTGAATTCCTTTGGAGGTTCTGTTGTTGAGCCATCAGAAGTTCATCATGTGACAGAAGCCACGTTTACATAAACATGGGTTTTCATTCCAACTATGACAGAGATATGGGCAGCAGTGACACCATCTGAAAACAACAAGGCAAATGAAGCCACTTTGATTCAGCTCACTTTATTCACACCCACTGCACTGTTTCCCTTACCTGGAAGTAGTAAAGATGCCGTAGATAAATGGATTCTTGGGATCTTTAGATTTCATTATGTAAATATCCTCTGAAAAACAATGCTTTGCGCTTTAGTCACCAGGAAGGTGAAATTGTTGAAGTAAGATTAAAAATTGTTTGTCATGGTATCTATTTTCCTACTTACGTAATTCATCAAAATGAGTGTCGATGCCATTGGGTCCTGGTACGGCACACACTAAGCGAGCTTTGAGGAAAGTTACCCATTTGTTAACAAGGCTTCTATGGCCTCCAAAGTCATTCTGATGACAAAAAGAAGACAAGTTAATTGGATGCCTTAAATCACAGTGACATATCAAAGCATTTTGTGAATTAGGTAAGGAAGTTCATTGGAAATACTTCCAATGTAACGTTCTCCCGGTTTATCAATAGGGCTGGAGATTTCTGCCTCTGCTGATGTGAGTGAGACAGAGCAGTACTGACGTGATGTGATATCACACTTCCCGAGCTCCATCATTTGCATGCGGCTGTCAGTGGAGACTGGCAACTTCTTTAGCCACCTTTGCAGCTGAACATAATGTCTGCTGTTGTGCTTTTTCACCAGAAACTTGGCATTAATTAACCCAGTTAGAAATCCCAAATCCCAGTGCACACCCGGGTTTCAGAATTTTAAAGTCTTTTTTTTGAATGATTGGAATATTTACACTTTCCAGTAGATAATTTCAACCTATTGTCAATTTCATTTATAGCTAAAGTAATAGAACTTTACTGTCATAAATTCTTAATTTCTGTTCTTGTCACGTCCCCAGGAATGGGAAGAAATAGAAACATAGAAACATAGAAGATAGGAGCAGGAGGAGGCCATTCGGCCCTTCGAGCCTGCTCCACCATTCATTATGATCATAGCTGATCGTCCAACTCAATAGCCTAATCCTGCTTTCTCCCCATAACCTTTGATCCCATTCGCCCCAAGTGCTATATCCAGCCGTCTCATGAATACATTCAATGTTTTGGCATCAACTACTTCCTGTGGTAATGAATTCCACAGGCTCACCACTCTTTGGGTGAAGAAATGTCTCCTCAACTCTGTCCTAAATGGTCTACCCTGAATCCTCAGACTGTGACCCCTGGTTCTGGACACCCCCACCATTGGGAACATCCTCCCTGCATCTACCTGTCTTGTTCTGTTCGAATTTTATAAGTCTCTATGAGGTTCCCCCCCTCATTCATCTGAACTCCAGCGAAAACAATCCTAACCTAGTCAATCTCTCCTCATACATCAGTCCTGCCATCTCCGGAATCAGCCTGGTAAACTTTCACTGCACTCCCTCAAGAGCAAGAACATCCTTCCTCAGGAAAAGAGACCAAAACTGCGCACAATACTCTAGGTGTGGCCTCACCAAGGCCCTGTATAATTGCAACAACACATCCCTGCTCCTGTACTCGAAACCTCTCGCAATGAAGGCCAACATACCATTTGCCTTCTTTACCGCCTGCTGCACCTGCATGCTTACCTTCAGTGACTGGTGCACAAGGACACCCAGGTCCCGCTGCACACTCCCCTCTCCCAATTTACAGCCATTCAGGTAGAAATCTGGTTTCTTGTTTTTGTTTCCAAAGTGAATAACTTCATATTTATCCAAATTGTACTGCATCTGCCACTGATTAGCCCACTCACCCAATCTGTCCAGAACATGCTGAAGGATCTCTGCATCCTCGTCACAATTCACCCTACCACCCAACTTGGTATCATCCGCAAACTTTGAGACGTTACATTTTGTTCCCACATCCAAATCATTAATGTATATTGTGAATAGCTGAGGTCCCAGCACCGATCCCTGTGGCACCCCACTAGTTACTGCCTGCCAAATTGAAAAGCACCCATTAATTCCTACTCTTTGTTTCCTCTCTGCCAACCAGTTTTCTATCCATCTCAATACACTTCCCCCAATCCCATGCGCTTTAATCTTGCAAGATAATCTCATACGCGGGACTTAGTCAAACGCTTTCTGAACGTCCAAATATACCACATCAACTGATTTGATTTGATTTGATTTATTATTGTCACATGTATTAACATGAAGAGAAAAGTATTGTTTCTTGCGCACTATACAGACATACCGTTCATCGAGAAGGAAACGAGAGAGTGCAGAATGTAGTGTTACAGTCATAGCTAGGGTGTAGAGAAAGATCAACTTAATGCAAGGTAAAAGTCTGACAGCAGCAGGGAAGAAGCTGTTCTTGACTCAGTTGGTACGTGACTTCAGACTTTTGTACCTTTTTCCCGATGGAAGAAGTGGAAGAGAGAATGTCCGGGGTGCATGGGGTCCTTAATTATGCTGGCTGCTTTGCCGAGGCAGCGGGAAGTGTAGACAGAGTCAATGGATGGGAGGCTGGTTTGCCTGATGGATTGGGTTACATTCACTGGTTCCCCCTTGTCAACTCTACTAGTTACATCTTCAAAGAATTCCAACAGATTTGTCAAGCATGATTTCCCCTTCATAAATCCATGCTGACTCAGTCTGATCCTGCCACTGCTTTCTAAATGCTTTGCTATAAAGTCTTTGATAATGGATTCGAGAATTCTCCCCACTACCGATGTTAAACTTATAACTATAAATATTTTGGAATTCCACTAATATCTGGAGCAACTTCAGTGAGGGGTATATCTCAGGACAGACACATTGTCCCAGTTAGGTATGAATGCTTTGAACTGGTTGGTTACTGATGTAAAATTCTGCAAATACTTGCTTAGGTAAATTATCGGGTAGGATGCTAAGGATCAATCTTGCAAACTGGGCAAACTCAAAACATAGCAGCCCTTTCAAATCATGGATCAAAGTTTCAGTATCTAGGAAAATCAATGCAGTCACTTTGAGCTAGATTGTATCACATTCATCTCTGAAATTGTTGCAGTAACTTTGAGGATATAACCCATGCACTGAAAATTTATGATACTGAAATTATCTCCTACAAGTTACACCAATGTTTCTTACTTTTATAGTTAGGCGGGCATAAAAGAGTTTCTTTTATCCATCTTTAAAAGATGTTTGTGTAAAATTTTATTTGAAAAAATGTCAAATGGATTGTCTAATGCCTTTAATTCGACCAATAAGTCCAAAGCACTAACAGCAAAATGATCTATTGTGGTTATCAGTACAGCACTCTGGGTGGATGGAATCATGCACCATCGTGAGATAATTCATCAGCAATGACAAATGTACTCCAGTTAGACTTCCTTCTGGCCTTTATCAATTGAGGGATTGAGTTTAGGAGTCCGGGGATAATGATGCAGCTATATAAGACCCTCGTCAGACCCCACTTGGAGTACTGTGCTCAGTTCTGGTCGCCTCACTATAGGAAGGATGTGGAAAAGATTGAAAGGGTGCAGAGGAGATTTACAAGGATATTGCCTGGATTGAGTGGCGCCTTATGAGGATAGGCTGAGGGAGCTCAGTCTTTTCTCCTTGGAGAGACGTAGGATGAGAGGAGACCTAATAGAGGTATATAAGATTTGAGAGGCATAGATCGAGTGGACTCTCAGAGGCTTTTTCCCAGGGTGGAAATGGCTGCTACGAGAGGACACAGATTTAAGGTGCTGGGGGGTAGGTACAGGGGAAATGTTGGGGGGAAGTTTTTCACACAGAGGGTGGTGGGCGAGTGGAATCGGCTGCCGTCAGTGGTGGTGGAGGCAAACTCAATAGGGTCTTTTAAGAGACTCCTGGATGAGTACATGGGACTTAATAGGATGGAGGGTTATAGGTAGGCCTAGTAGGTAGGAATATGTTCGGCACAACTTGTGGGGCCGAAGGGCCTGTTTTGTGCTGTAGTTTTCTATGTTTCTATGTTTCCCAAAGCCCCATGTTGTTTATTCATTAGATCAGCAAAGGTTCATGCCCAGAATAGTAGGAGAGTAAAATTGTAAACACAGCTTTTGTTCCAATGCCAGCACTAATGTTCGGAACTGACTTTACAACAAAAGTAGGGCAAACTCAAAGCTCAAACTCATATCACTGAATCGCGTCTCGTAGTCCAAATAGGTGGCATGAGAGCACACAGATCAACATAAGAAAGCAAGCCATTGGTAATTAAATTGTGCTGCAGCTTAGGATGTACTCCCTCTACCTTTGGAGGTTGAATTCAGTTCAAACTACCAGGATAAAAGTTTCTACAATCTGCTCGGGACCAACATAGAAACATAGAGGATTGAAAGTGGCCCTTCAGCCCATCATGCCTGCATTGACTCATTGAAGTAATTACGCCATGGTGGCACAGTGGTTAGCACTGCTGCCTCACAGGGTTCAATTCCCAGCCTCGGGTCACTGTCTGTGTGGAGTTTGCATGTCCTCCCTGTGTCTGCGTGGATTTCCTCCGGGTGCTCCGGTTTCCTCCCACAGTCCAAAGATGTGCGGGTTAGGTTGATTGGCCATGGTAAATTGACCCTAGTGTTAGGAGGATTAGCAGGGTAAATATGTGGGGTTACGGGAATAGGGCCTGGGTGGGATTGTGGTTGGTGGAGACTCAATGGGCTGAATCACCTCCTTCTGCATTGTAGGGATTCTACGATTCTATGGTCCAATAAGACTCCAAAAGAGAAAATGCTGGAAAAGCTCAGCAGATCTGGCAGCATCTGTGAGGAGCGAAAAGAGCTGATGTTTCGAGTCAAAGCCCCTTGTCTGTCTGAGAAATGGGCTTGGCAAGGGGATTGATAAAGGGTAATAATGCAGCCCTGATCGAGGTGCCAGTGTTGCTGTGTGTTGGGTGATGTGTCCAACTCATGGACAATCAATGATGTGCACAATAATCCCAGGTCACGGGAGTGAGTTATCTGGTAAGAATGATATGTAGAGTGCAGCTGGCTTCTCTAAAAAATGTTTGTGCAATTTGTTAGAATTCGAGATAAGGCTGGCAATAGGATGACTGAAGACCCTGACATTAACTAGAACAAGACATAGCCATATTGGAGGAAAGGTTACCTAGCAACAGAGTGTCAGCCATGGCTCAGTTGGCAGCATGCTCGCCTCTGGGTCACAAGGTTCTGGGTTTAATTTCCACCCCAAGGCTTGAGAATAAAATGAAGGCAGACAGTCCAGTGCAGTCAGTACTGTGGGAAATCACTTAGCTTCCCTTCTACGATTTGAGCTGCTTGCAATGGACTGCGGTACTGCAATAAAATGTCAATCCGAATCTTTGTTCACTGAACCAACCTACCTCTCATCTAAACAGGGTGATTTAAAGCTAATCAGATTGCGAGCAAGGGCAATTTGAAATGAAATGGTTACAGGGTACGTTACAAACTCTGCCTATATTATAAACTCTGCATATATTATAAACTCTGCCTATATTCTAAACTGACTATATTCTAACTGATGGATTAGGACAGAAACTGGAGTGTGTTCTGCCTGCCTTTATGAGAGTAAAATGAGGATAATGTTGTTAAATCTAACAGGGAAACATTCTTCCTCTGTCTGTGGAGGCACAACAGGTGCCAGAAGCTTCCACATACAATATTAGTGAGGCCTGAGGTCGCATTTATAGCTTACCTTTGAATTAGGAACGTTACAAGGAATGATTTTTTGTTAAATAATGTGTTTTGTGTTCAGTCGTCTATTATGTAGTCAAAGGATTGATTTTACAGAATCTGTTGAAACAAGCTACACCCATACAATGTTATCAGATCAGTTCCATTCATCAAGGTTATACTGAAGCCATTGTCTAACTGTAATCTTCTAATAGATATGCTTAACTTCTTTGTACTCGTAAGGATACTGATTGTCCCTCTCTCGGGAATGCTGGAGCTTATGTAAATTATTTTAAAATGAAGAGTGAAGGTTACGGAGGAGTTATGATGTAATGGTCTTTTAGTTGAGCTGAAAATGCCTCGAGGAGATTATGGAAACCCCAGTGGGCTAATCAGCCTATGTCCAACTTCAGTAACATGACATCTGTACATCGCCGACACAACATGTTTTCTGCATCATTCTACTCTGAAAATCTTCATTTAGATTCTTAATTCCTGGAACAGCAGTTCTGTGACGGCCTCTCTTGATTAAAACTTGAGGCTCTCAGTTAGTGTGTATGCTGTTTGCGCAGGAACAGCTCTGGGGTCTGGTGTGTTTCCATTTGATTTTGTCTGTATACTCCAGGCCGCATTGCAACATTCTCAATTACTATTCAGTGCAGTAAAGTAAGATTGAGATAGCATCAGTTTGCAAAACAATCAATTGGCATTAATCAGAATCCCTTCCATCCTCAAAAGAACATTCCTCCTCACTTCCTTTTCAGTCAGTTCAAAACACCCTCGGCTAATCAGATGGGCCTGATGCATCATCGGTCCAATCATCTTCTATCTGAATGTCAGGTATTAATTAACACAATGACTTTGAAAGTGTAATCCTCCGCAAAAGTGAAACAGATGGACTTGATCAACAAAGTCACACGTGTGCGGATCCACAAGAGATGGGTGAGATTCTAAATGAATGTTTCTTGTCGGTATTTACTGTTGAGAAAAGCATGGAGGTTAGGGAACTTGGGGAAATAAATAGTGATGACTTGAGGAGTGTATTTATTACAGAGAAGGAGGTGCTGGAAGTCTTAAAGCGCATCAAGGTAGATAAATCCTCGGGACTTGATGAAGTGTATCCCAGGATGTTGTGGGAGGCTAGGGAGGAAATTGCGGGTCCCCTAGCAGAAATATTTGAATCATCGACAGCCACAGGTGAGGTGCCTGAAGATTGGAGTTTAGCAAATGTTGTGCCTTTGTTCAAGAAGGGATGCAGGGAAAGGCCTGGGAACTACAGACAAGTAAGCCTAATATTTGTGGTGGGTAAGTTGTTAGAAGATATTCTAAGAGACAGGATCTATAGGCATTTGGAGAGGCAAGGACTGATTAGGGACAATTAGCATGGCTTTGTGAGTGGAAAATCATGTCTCACGAATTTGATTGAGTTTTTTGAAGGGGTAATGAAGAAGGTAGATGAGGGCAGTGCAGTCAACATTGTCTACATGGACTTTAGCAAGGCCTTTGACAAGGTACCGCATGGTAAGTTGTTGCCTAAGGTTAAATCTCATGGGATCCAAGGTGGGGTAGCTAATTGGATACAAAATTGACTTGATGACAGAAGGCAGAGGGTGGTTGTAGCAGGTTGTTTTTCAAACTGGAGGCCTGTGACCAGCGTTGTGCACAGTAAGAAGTCTAACAACACCAGGTGTGCCTCAGGGATCGGTGCTGGGTCCACTGTTATTTGTTGTTTATATGAATGATTTGGATGAGAATTTAGGAGGCATGGTTAGTAAGTTTGCAGATGACACCAGGATTGGTGGCATTATGTACAGTGAAGGAGGTTATCTAGGATTGCAACGGGATCTTGATCAATTGGGCCAGTGGGCTGACGAATGGCAGATGGAGTTTAATTTAGATAAATGCGAGGTGATACATTTTGGTCGATTGAACCAGGGTAGGACTTACTCAGTTAATGGCAGGGCGTTAGGGAGAGTTACAGAACAAAGAGATCTAGGGGTACATGTTCATAGCTCCTTGAAAGTGGAGTCACAATTGGACAGGGTAGTGAAAAAAGCAAAGCCTGCATGCTGGGTTTCATTGGTCAGAACATTGAATACAGGAGTGGGATGTCTTGTTGAAGTTGTACAAGACATTGGTAAGGTCACACTCGGAATACTGTGTACAGTTCTGGTCACCCTATTATAGAAAGATATTATTAAACTAGAAAGAGCGCAGAAAAGATTTACCAGGATGCTACCGGGACTTGATGGATTGAGTTATAAAGAGAGGCTGGAGAGACTGGGACTTTTTCCTCTGGAGCGTAGGAGGCTGAGGGGTGATCTTATAGAGGTCTGTAAAATAATGCGGGGCATAGATAAGGTAGATCGTCAACAACTTTTCCCAAAGGTAGGGGAGTCTAATACTAGAGGGCATAGGTTTAAGGTGAGGGGGGAGAGATACAAAAGGGTCCAGAGGGGCAATTTTTTCACACAGAGGGTGGTGAGTGTCTGGAACAAGCTGCCAGAGGTAGTAGTAGAGGCAGGTGCAATTTTGTCTTTTAAAAAGCATTTAGACAGTTACATGGGTAAAATGGGTATAGAGGGATATGGGCCAAATACGGACAATTGGGACTAGCTTCGTGGTAAAAACTGGGTGACATGGACAAATTGGGCCAAAGGGCCTGTTTCCATGCTATAAACCTCTATATGACCCTATGAATCTGAAGCAGGTTCTAAAAAGCCAGAATTGCAGAGTTATCAGGCAGGCTGGTACAGTATGTGGGGTATTGGCACAGTAATATAGAAACATCCAGAACAAATGTTGGAAAATTTGTTGAAAATGTTGGAAAATCAGTGTAACCACACTCATCTCAACTTTTTATTCGCTGGGTATCTGGGAAACACCCTCAGCTTTGAATAAGAGTTTTTAAATTCAAACACCAAACAGCTTGTGATAATTAAATATATTTTCTTGTTTTTGTTATGGGAATGAGCTGTGAATCACTAACTTTCCTGGAATTTCTTTGAAAGAAAATGAGGGATGAAGGAAGGATTTTGATGAGGTCCATATGAGATTATTTATATTGTATATCAGTGTGCTGATTTTATAGATAGACTGCATTTGGATGGCCGTTCCCTTAAGAGGTTGCTGCTTTCAATTAGCAGCTGAAGATTGGACGGGTAAACTACAAGATATTCTGGTCCAGTTAAGGTACGTTTAATGTATATCCTTGAAACTATTTATTCAACAACTGAAGAAACACTATCCTAAAACCAGCCACAATTTTCACAAAATTCCAGACGGAATTCTTACTTTCCCTCATTTTAATAAATGTCATGCTCTGGCCCAGCTTTTTTCACTACACCCATAAAATCATTCTCCTGAACTTGGACAATCTTGCTAATCACAGCCAGAACTGGACCTGCTTTGTGTAGTGGACTTAAGCACAAGTGACAGAATTGATTTCCCCTTGAGCTCCTTAATAGACAAGGGCTGCATTTATATCGGTGCTGAGGTGGATTAAAGACTTGTGCTGGAAAGGCAGATTGATAACCCTACTGGCACGGAAAAATAGATGCTTTCACATCTCGCGGTTTCGGATATCCATTACATTAAGTTCTGTAAATGCTGACAGTTGTTCGCTGGCATGACACGGAGCTGCTTGCACACTGCTCTCTAAACCAGTTATGGCTCAATTCCAAAATGGACTTGTATCTGAGTTGGCAAATGATGCAACAACAACAACGAAAAGTCTCCCCAACATCACCTCTCTCAAAACAAATTTAATGTCCTCTGACTTATTCTATCTTGCTCTGCAGTCACTGGGAGCCTTGTATACTTTCCACACTCTACCCAGTCTCCTGCATCTACTGTTTGTTTATCCTCCCTTTTTTCACACCCAGTGGCAGAACTTCCAACCACCTTCCCTTCACACGTTTTAATTTCCCCGTAGGTACCTCTGACAACATGTTTCTAGTTATCTCTCCTATTTTTGATTGGATGGATTTCCCAAGTGGAAACTTCCTTGGGTTCTTTGAGCCAGAAACGTGTATTGAGTAGTATCACAAACAGAGCATTTATACTCCCCACCTCATTCCATACTGACTTCAACTGATTTCAATCAAGCTGGATTCAAGTGAAGGGTAGTGAAGGCAGCCCATCTGACAATTGCTTGACCTGTGCCACTGTTTACATTCAATTTATGCATTTACAGTTGTTGCAGTTATTGTATTGGTTATGGTTAATTATTTTATTACTATTTCTCCCCATCCTAGATCAAGCTTCTCTCAGAATTCCACAGCAATAATTTTGGAACTGGTCAGTGGCCAGCAACACGAAACAGGCTCATTGCCAATCAGAGCTTTCACTGCAGCAGATTTCATTTTCCATTGACTTGGAAAATACTGCCAACATTTTTCATTTATGACCAAGTAAAAGTGACTGTGTGATAAGGAAATGAGTCTCTGTTAGGTTGTGAACTTCATTGGAAAGATGCTCGAGTGTGGTGGGAGGCGATGGGCTCATGGTATTATTGCTAGACTGTTAATCCAGCAACTCAGCTAATGTTCTGGGGACCACGGCAGGTGGTGGAATTTGAATTCAATAAAAATCTGGAATTAAGAGCCTACTGATGACAATGAAACCATTGTCGATTGTCGGAAAAACCCATCTGGTTCACTAATGTCCTTTAGGGAAGGAAATCTGCCATCCTTACCTGGTCTGGCCTACATGTGACTTCAGAGCCACAACTTATTCTATCTTACTCTGCAGTCACTGTGGTTAACTCTCAACTGCCCTCTGAAATGGCCTAGCAAGCCACTCAGTTTCATGGGCAATTAGGAATGGGCAATAAATGCTGGCCAGCCAGCAACACCCGTGTCCCATGAAAAGAATAAAAAAAATGGACTGAATTCACAATGGTTGATGTGGACCAATTTCACCCTTGTGTCTCCACTGATTATGTGTGTAACCATTAAACCAGGATGACACCTTCATATTTCACACATTCAACTGACCTTACACACTTGTCCTATTCGGGCATGAGTTGCTTTCCCTGAATACTCTCCATCCAATGCATTTTCTCGAAAAAAGAAATATATCTTATCATCTTCTGGATTGTCACTCTCTGGTATCAAGTGGGCACCAATAAACTTTGGTTCTGAAAAAAAATCAAAAAAAGCGAGGTATTGAGTGAAAAATAATATTTTTTAGTAGCCGCTGGTTAATCCTAATATCGCACTTGTTTATATAATCAAATCTCACTACATTTTCAACAATGTCAGAATATATGATCGTTGATTTAAGAACGTTTTACTGGCAGTAAATTAGCAAAAACGGTTGAATTTAGACAATCTGTGGCCAATCCAACGGACTTCTTCCTGAATGTGATCTTTAATCAGGTCTGGGGCATCCCTAAAAACTCCAGCCTCATGGAGAACCATTGAGTGTCTTGGGGCTCACTGAGAATGCAAGAGCAGATGCTTGGCAGAGGAGGATTCCGTAACATGTGCTGCTGCTCGATGGGTGCAAATTCATTGCCCTTCCTCCACCTGACCTTACATCTCCGGGGTGTGTCAGTGTCAGAGGTCACTCCCAGATGATCCCATTGCAAGTACCAGGGCCCATGTCTCATAATTGGTTATTTGATTCAGTGCTATTTGTGGGATCTTGCTGTGCAGGAAATGGCTGTCCCATTTGTCCTGCAGGATAACAGTGAAAGCATTTTCAATCAGGAACATTTTATGAAGGGCTTTAGAAATTTCTGACACAATATTTTATGAATTCTGTTCTTCAGCTTTGCTTTACTTTGTGACATTCCTGCTTCTGTAAAAACAGATCTGTACCACTATCAATGAAGACTATTTTGCATGTTCTATCAAAAGCCACACTGGATTAAACCTCTGTTATTCTCATGTTCAGCACAGAAAGTGAAATGAATAACCAATTGGATTTCTGTTCCACTGAATAGGGAGAGGATTGAATTTTAGTAATACAGAAATGACAGACTATTTGGACTTGTGCTGCGTCACTTCTTTAAACTCACACCTCATCAAGATAGTTACTTATTCCCAGTTCTTTAGTTTCCTCATGACATCACATGATTCCACCATCAGCCAGTCAGTTGCTGAAACTGTCCACACCTTCGTTATCTGGAGACTCGACGATTCCTCCTCCCTCCTGGCCTGCCCCTCACACTCTTCCTTCTCTGTAAACTGGAGGTTGCTCAGGCCCTAACTCTGGAAAATTCTATCCCCCTATCACTCCTGTCTCACTGACCTGTTGGCTTCTGCATTAGCCACACCTCTATTTCATCTGGTAAAGTGCTCTGTCGGAGAGTCAGTGCAGACTTGATGGGCCGAATGGTCTCCTTCTGCACTGTAGGGATTTTACACTCATTAATGCTTCAACTCATGACCAGCTGCTCACCTCTGGCTTGCCATTTTAATATAACCAACCTTTTCCTTTCAAACCAGCAAGGAGTGGAAATAATATTTTACCACAGGCACATTAACTGCATTTATTCTCCATTCAGATGCTTGCACCTGTTTAGCAGACAAATGGGATTTCAATAATCTTGGGAGCAATTGATCATGATACCGGACAAAGTTTACTGAATCAAAGCAGCCCATCATCCATCACCTGCTTCTGCTCAACTCTCACATGAATTATATGAAGTCCAACAGTCAGGAAAGACAAGTAAGCCTTGATCTCGTCGTGTGAAAGCAATAAAACTCTTTGAGTCCTAAGCTTCTCTATAATCAAATGGTAACATTTAAAAATGTCAATGTTTTATGTATTGCCTTACCTTACTCTAACAAGATGGATTCAATTGGACAGGCCTCCACAGGAAGAACAATTGAACCAAGCCTCTAAATGTGTTGCCCAGGACCTCAGCAGGAGGACTGGAGAATACACCAAATTTCCAGATGTGCTATTTCCCTTCATAAACTCCAATGTGATCAAAATGACATCCATTCCATCCTAGCCTATACTATACTCCAATACTCTTGAAACCTAACCCTCATCGATCTCCATAGTTATCCCTGTCTGCCACTACCCTATGTCCAAATGCTTTGCTCTCATTTCCAAATGCTGTCAATGCCCCATCACTTCAATCTCGGTCAGGTAGGCATGTTTATGCAGGCTTCCTGTCCTTCTCCTTCTATTCTCCTTTTCACCCTCCCTCCTCTGGATTATCCGTGGGAGTCTAGTTCTCAGCTACCTTGATCCAACAGTCTGGATTTCTCTGTCCCTCTGCCTAATTGCAAAAACATCTTACAAACTAAACACTTCAATCATACATTCCGTCACCTCCTCTAATCTTTCTCTTTGCTATCTGGATTTGCCTTGGTGAATGTTGTGAAATATTTATGTTGTCGTTGTGCTATCCACTCTTCCCATTATTGCATTCTTTTTACATTTTAACCCAAACTACTGTTTAAGTTTCTCTGTTGATAATCTGTGCCTCAGTGAGAGCAACGACCAAAAACAATCAAGAAGCGACAAAGCAATGGGATAACAAGATATTTAGCAAAGAATGTTTCTTGTTAAATGATATTTCAAGCAATGAGAAGTGAAGATATTTGTGTTTTATCTTGTTACTGAGGCTCAGCAGTGCTATTTTTAAAAAAAGAATAGTGCTTATTCCACTGTACAATTATTTTCCTTGTGACCCTGACTGTGTGGGTTTCTTCCGGGTGCTCCAGTTTCGTCCCACAGTCCAAAGATGTGTAAGTTAGGTGGATTGGCCATGCTAAATTGCCCCTTAGTGTACTGAGGTGCGTAGATCAGGGGGATTAGCCATTGGAAATGTGTGAGTTTACGGGAATATGGCAGGGGAGAAGACCTGGGTAAGGTAGTCAGGATGTGGAGATGCCGGCGTTGGACTGGGATAGGCACAGTGAGAGGTCTCACAACACCAGGTTAAAGTCCAACAGGTTTATTTGGTAGCACAAGCTTTCGGAGTGTTGCTCCTTCCTCAGGTGAGTGAAGAGTTGTGTTCACAAACAGGGTATACATAAACACAGACTCAATTTACAAGATAATGGTTAGAATGCGAGTCTTTACAGATAATCAAGTCTTTACAGGTACAGACAATGTGAGTGGAGAGAGGGTTAAGCACAGGTTAAAGAGGTGTGAATTATCTCCAGCCAGGACAGTTAGTGAGATTTTGCAAGCCCAGGATGCCCCGAGGCATGGTACATTGGGGAAACCATGCAGACACTACGACAATGGATGAATGAACACCGCTGTACAATCACCAGGCAGGAGTGTTCTCTTCATGTCGGGGAACACTTCAGCAGTCACGGGCATTCAGCCTCTGATCTTCGGGTAAGCGTTCTCCAAGGCGGCCTTCACGACACACGACAACACAGAATCGCCAAGCAAAAACTGATAGCCAAGTTCTGCACACGGGGCCAGCCTCAACCGGGATCTTGGGTTCATGTCACACTATCTGTAACCCCCACAACTTGCCTGGGCTTGCAAAATCTCACTAACTGTCCTGGCTGGAGACAATACACATCTCTTTAACCTGTGCTTAACAAAGAACAAAGAAAATTATAGCACAGGAACAGGCCCTTCGGCCCTCCAAGCCTGCACCGACCATGCTGCCCAACTTAACTAAAACCCCCTACTCTTCCAGGGACCATATCCCTCTATTCCCATCCTATTCATGTACTTGTCAAGATGCCCCTTAAAAACCACTACCGCATCTGCTTCCACTACCTCCCCCGGCAATGAGTTCCAAGCACCCACTACTCTCTGTGTATAAAATCTGCCTCATACATCTCCTTTAAACCTTGCCCCTCGCACCTTAAACCTGTGCCCCTTAGTAATTGATTCTTCCATCCTGGGAAAAAGCTTCTGACTATCCACTCTGTCCATGCCTCTCATAATCTTGTAGACTTCTATCAGGTCTCCCCTCAACCTCCGTCGCTCCAGTGAGAACAAACCAAGTTTCTCCAACCTCTCCTCATAGCTAATGCCCTCCATACCAGGCAACATCCTGGTAAATCTTTTCTGTACCCTCTCCAAAGCCTCCACACCCTTCTCTCCACTCACATTGTCTGGACCTGTAAAGACTTGATTACCTGTAAAGACTCGCATTCCAACCATTATCTTGTAAATTGAGTCTGTGTCTATATATGGCCTGTTTGTGAACACAACTCTTCACTCACCTGAGGAAGGAGCAACACTCCGAAAGCTTGGGCTACCAAATAAACCTGGTCGACTTTAACCTGGTGTTGTGAGACTTCTTACTAAGGTAGTCAGTGCAGACTTGATGGGCTGAATGGTCACCTTCTGCACTGTGGGGACTCAATGATATTGCATGTGCTTTAAAGATGTAATTTCTTTTTACAAGTTTACACACCTCCAAACCTGATAATGTGTTGAAGCTTTACACATCACACATCTCTTTAACATCAGAAAATGGTGCCTGCTTTTGTACTCTATTATCTGTCAATGCAAAATAGTTTCAGGTGTCTATGAATGGGAAATTGACAAAATGGGTTTAGTGATGTTTTTCAAATCCCTCCATGGCCTCACTCCTCCCTATTTCTGTAATTTCCTCTCATCTCACAATCCTCCAGGATATTGACACTCCTCCAATTTTGGCATCTTATACATCCCCAATTTTAATTACTCCAATATTGTAGCCATGCCTTCAGCTGCCTGGGCCTTAAGATCTAGAATTCCTTGTATCAACTTCTCTGTCTCTCTACCTCTCCCTCCCCCTGAAAGAACTCCATGAAACTTCATTTCCTCATCCTAATATCTCCTAAAGTGACTTGGTGTCAAACTTTCAGATGTTTGAATTATGTTAAAGGTGTTTTATTTATATGCAGATTATTATTATTGAGTAGACGTCCAATCACATTGAAACTGTAAATTTTGTAACCAACTTCATAATAGGTACTTTGGGACTGGATGTTGGATGGAATGAAACATACAAATGAGCATGTGCAGAACACTGCAATGTGGAGTAAATGCAACTGGCAGTATAACTCAGGTCTTCTGAGCTATACCACACACTATATAGATAGATATTTATGGTGTAATCACACTATACAAGATTCACAAATGAACTCATTAGGTTTAAATATTTAAACGATTTGCTTTAAAATTTCACTTATTAATATATGTGCTTCTATTAATTGGAATATTGACTTCTGCTGTGCAAATATTAGTCCATCAAAGATTAATGTGACCATAAAACATTGACTTGTCTGTTGCTTAAGCAGACACATCAACCAATTTAATCTAAAAGAGTTAACCTTTTGATGAGTAGCGAAGGAATTCTATGAGTGCTCACAGCGGCACAATGGCTCACGGCGGCACGGTGGCTCAGGGCGGCACGGTGGCTCAGGGCGGCACGGTGGCTCAGGGTGGCACGGTGGCTCAGGGCGGCACGGTGGCTCAGGGTGGCACGGTGGCTCAGGGCGGCACGGTGGCTCAGGGCGGCACAGTGGCTCAGGGCGGCACGGTGGCTCAGGGTGGCACGGTGGCTCAGGGCGGCACGGTGGCTCAGGGCGGCACGGTGGCTCAGGGCAGCACGGTGGCTCAGGGCAGCACGGTGGCTCAGGGCGGCATGGTGGCTCAGGGCGGCACGGTGGCTCAGGGCGGCACGGTGGCTCAGGGCAGCACGGTGGCTCAGGGCGGCACAGTGGCTCAGTGGTTAGCACTGCTGCCTCACAGTGCCAGGGACCCGGGTTCAATTCCCGGCTTGGGTCACTGTCTGTGTGGAGTTTGCACGTTCTCCCCGTGTCTGCGTGGGTTTCCTCCGGGTGCTCCAGTTCCCTCCCACAGTCTGAAAGACGTGCTGGTTAGGTGCATTGGCCATGCTAAATTCTCCCTCGATGTACCCGAACAGGCGCCAGAGTGCAGTGGCTAGGGGATTTTCACAGTAACTTCATTACAATTATAATGTAAGTCTACTTGTGACTAATAAATAAACTTTACTTTACTGGGTTTTAGTTTGCTAATAAATACAAAGTGTGATCGACAACTGCTGGAACTCCATGCCACTGTTCACAGTTAATTTTTAGTCGTTCTGACATTCATTCCACTTTAACTGTCTGTTTTTATTTATTCATGTCCCTTTTTCTCTGTGATGAGTAAGGTTCAGTTCTGTTGCTATTAGTGAGTTACATCTGTTGACACTCATTAGATGACAGTGCACAATAGGAGTGTCGTATTATAATCATTCCCAGATCTGAACACTTCAGACCCTCAAGTCTGGTCACATTGTACTTAACCTCTGTCTCCCTGTGTCTGATTTACTGCTTTAAGTTACTGGCTTTGTATGGTTCAGTTTTGAGTGTTTCAGTAAACAGCACTGCAGCACGCTGTGGGCTATTATTGACCACACAAATCAAACCGCTTTTCCATTCTGTAAACTGCGGGTCAACATTACAAGCTGCAGACAGAAATTAATCAGCTTTTCCAAATGGAATATTAAATGGGGGATGGGGTATTGGATATTGTGTCATCGCAACCATTCACCCACATGTGACACACACAGGGCTGAATCTTTGAACCCGACTCTGGAAAATGCTGCCTATGCAAATCTGACTCAGGAGAAACTGCCCCAGGAGAGGGGTGAGTGTTAATGTCAGTTGGGCTTGTCGCCCTGGGAAACAATGCAGAGGCAGCAACAGGAGCTGTGGGTGTGGAGGCAAACTAGCTGAAGAGCCCACCTCAATGCTCCAGGGCTTTGTCCCAGATACAAAGAAAATAATTAAACCAAATGCAGTCCTCTAGACCTCACCACTCACAGCCCCTCACCCCCCCCCCCACCCCACTCCCAAATCCCTATCAATGCCAAGTCATGCCAACTCATTCCTCCCACACACTCCCCAGCCCCTCACTGTCTCTATGGCAATCTATGCCCCCTATCCAATCTCAACAGCTCCCTACCCAATCCCAATGGCCCCTCAGACTTTCCATATCAATCTTTTCCTTACACCCTCCGTGCCAACTCAGCCAGTATCCACCATGGGCAGACCTTCGGAGTCATGATGAGATAAAATAAAGTTCTAAGGCCCAGAATTTCACCATGGAGAGGCTGGCCATCTTGACAAAAGTCCTGGAAATTCTAAGCCTGTCCCTGAAACGTTGTGTTCCATTTACACGATGGTGATGGGAGTGGAGTTAGGCCAGGGTTCACATATGCACGGTTTACAGAGGCAGCTAGCCATTAAAATCGTCTGCTGCTTCCGCTCACATGGAACCTCATTACAGCAGGAATATGAAACCCAATTGTGCAGATTAGATTAAGTAAGAGGGGGTCTGAAAATTGTGAATTAATTTGGATAGTCAGTATACCCCTTTGAGAGTGATAAGGTACCCTTCGAATATGGTCTCAGGACATTTTTGGGAGAGATAAGGCACCCTTTAGGATTGTTACAAGTAAACTGGATTATGCACTTTTTCTGCACAAACACATTGGAACTGTCCAGTGATAATAACACGAGGCCGTCGCCCCTTTAAATTCCTTCAAGTACTTAATCTCTTAGGAACACAAACATCTGTATTCACAGACACACATCAAAGCCTTAGATCCTGTGAATGAAAACTGAAAATTTACATGCCCCCACTGTGATAATAATAGATTGTGGAACCAGCCATGCAACACTAATCTATAATGATAACCCTCAGGCTTCTTTAAAACACAGCCAGTGAAATTGCAAGCATTGTATTTTTTCAAATGCAAGCCTTTCCCCCCAACAAAATGTGGAAACTACAGCCCACCCCCTTCTCCCCCCCCCCCTCCCCCCCCCCCCCCTCCCTCCACCCTCCGATGGCGATTGTAACTGTTGGGTTTGGGGGACTGCCGGAATCATGGCTCCGGCATTATTTTGATGAAAACATGGAGCCTTCCATCTCAGTGAACATTTGGGCTGTGGTCAGGACGGATGCTTCAGCCTGAAGCTCCGGCACATTCACAATGTTTCCAATTACAACACAAGGTTTCTGACAGAAGAAACTCTGATTAAACAGAGCAGCAGAAACTTTAGAAAAAAATCCCAAGCAAACAAATGGGGAGGGTTCTAAATGAGAATACAGAGCTGTTTCAAAAGGAATGTGTTCATTTTATTCATTTTGTATTGCTGCAAACAAAGTGTTTCCTGCAGGCTTGCTGGACTCTGGGTAGTAAACTCAGCCTTTTTAACCAGTAATTAAAGGGGTGGGATGGTGGCGCTAAAGCAGTGTGCTCCCAATGAGTTACAGCATCAAACAACACGTTTAATTTGAACCCATAATCTGACACACAGCAAGTCTCTAATCTTTGCCCCTTTGTTCGACTCCAACTGGAATTGGACAAGTAATCTTGGGGGCCTTTTGTCTCATTTTGTCTACTTTAAATGTGAAACCAGTGTCGATCTTAGAACAGGTTCTCTCTCCGTGTCTGGGCAGGAATCTGTGTGGCAGCGGGAGAACCCAAAGAAACCATTCACAAAAGGAGATCTTTGTAATGACGTGTCGACATTAGATAATAGTTTATACTCAGGATGTGAATCAAAGTAAATGTTACTTTAGGATAGAATTAAATTACATCTTTAAAATGATAAAGAATGCAGGGATTGAATGTGCGTGAAATTGTAACATCTAATTCTCAGTATTGGAGCTTAAATTTGCCTCATAATAGCACAGCTGTGTGAGTGACTTGAGGAAACAAACTAAATGTAAATTACCCCTTAGCTGTCATGCTTGGGAAAGGAAAAGGAATTAAGCGAGGATTTTTAATGATTTCAGCTGGAAAATATGGATGACCCAGGCACTGGGTAGGAAGAGGATCAGATCAGCTCCGCTATGTTCAATGGGAAAACACCACAAACACCCAGGCTGGGAATTTTCCTGGGTGTCCTCCTGATCTCGCACTGTAGCTGCAGATGAAACTCTGGGGGCAACATCTAAGCCGGGTTTCCATCAATCTTCCATTGGAAATACAGAGGTTGAAAGGGAGAATCCATCAGGGAGGCTGGGAGCTAGAGGGTGAAAAGGCAGAAGATCCACTGGGAAAACAAACAGGGAGCTATCGTTCACTGAATAATAAAACCTCTTCTCAAGCTAGTTTAGGTCAGTGTATTGTGAAGTAGTAATATACTAACAAACTAGAATGCTTCTTTTCTGTATCAAGATGTCTGGTATTGATTTTAAACCAATCACTGAACGGCTGCAAAGGGAACAACATTCATCTTTAGGAAAACAATATATTTTGGGATAACGAAGAACAGGAAAAAATTGAAATGTTTTCAGCAAGCTGAACATAAAATTAAAATAAAAATTCCCAGGTATCCAGAGATTGCACAGTTTAAAATATTATAGGAAAAGATGTATAAAAGGCCAGAATAGAGGAGTGCCGAGATCTCGGAGTGTGGTGGGGCTGGAGAAAGTTAATATGTGGGAGTAATTGCCCCATTTACTTACCATTCAGCCACCTGGAGTCATGCTGTTCTGTCCGGATTGGGTGATGGTGTCCCAAAGTGCGGAAGATTGCAAAGTCTCTGCCCATGAAATCTGCTGCAGTGCCGGAATATAGTTCTCCATCTGTGAATTGGGGAGGACAAAGCTGTCACTGTTGGAACTGCTCTTTCTTCATGGCACATTCTTATGATACATTACATACGGAATCCTAGAATTCACATGTTTTGAAAACTCAACTCTGGCGACAGTAATGATTCCTTGATCTCTTTTTTCCTATTCTTTTCAAACTTGATGGAATGATGCATTAAGTGCCTCATTCCTTCACTTTATTTCATCCAAAACTCTGCTGCTCCAATCTTAATCCAAGTTCCATTCACCCAACACCTCTGTGCTCACTGACTGACATTAGCTTCCAGTCTGTCAATTTTAAAATCCCTCCATTGACTCACCCTTCCCTGTCTTTGTAGATCCAGCACCCCTCTAATTTTGGCCGCTTACACATCTCCAACATTCATTGCTCCGCCCACTATTGGTGGTGGTGACTTTAGCTGCCTGAGCTCCAAATACTACCACTCCTTCCCTAAACCTCTCAGCTATCTCCTGCTGCATCTCTCTAAATCCCGCTGCATCTCTCTATCTCCCTCTCTATCTGTCTCTCAGTCTCTCTATCTGCCTCTGCATCTCTCTATCTCTGTCTATGACTCTCTATCTCCGACTCTGACTCTCTATCTCTGTCTCCATCTCTCTATCTCCATCTCTGTCTCTATCCCTGTTTCCAAAGAACAAAGAACAGTACAGCACAGGAAACAGGCCCTTTGGCCCTCCAAGCCTGTGCCGCTCATTGGTCCAACTAGACCATTCGTTTGTGATGCGCATCAATTGGACACGAGGCACAAAGCTTCGGTAAAAGAAGGCTTTTATTAACTAACAATGGAACTATCAGAACTTTAACACACTATCCCAGACTGAAGGGGTCCCGCCCGAGCAGGGGGTCTTATACCTCTCCCAGGAGGCGGAGCCCAACGGGGATGTGCCACAACAGTAACAACCACAGGTGTATCAATCCCACCCTAGCCCAACAACAACATTAGAACAACCCAACAACAACATTAGAACAATCCCACAGTGGGAACCAACGATGGTTCACCACATTCACCCCTCCTTTGAGAACAAAGGCCGGCGGGGTACGAAAACAGACTAAAATGTCAACAGATTATAAGTTCAGACGGTCTGGAGGACCGCACCGTCGTTGTGACCTCCTCAATACCGGTGGTGACACCGGAGTAGGTGCTTGCGGTGGCGTTCTCCCCAAAACAGCGTCCAGCTGTTCTCCCACGGACTCACAGGCCGGTTGACCCTGATGAAACGGTAGTGCAGGGGATCCCGATACATTCTGCGATGGCGACGATCTTCGGGGCTCCGGCAAGCTGTGCATTGGAGTAAAACTGTTAAGCATTGGTCCCAATGCTGTCCGCGCCACGTCCGGGGGAGAAATAAGGGATAAGGGATTCGTCACTGGGGGTATGGGAGCGACAGGAGTTGCTACATCCCCTGCGGGCGCCAGGTCTCGGATCGAGACTGTGTCCTCTCGCCCGTCAGGATATGCCACATAGGCATACTGAGGGTTGGCGTGGAGGAGGTGGACCTGTTCGACCAAGGGGTCGGACTTGCGGGCCCTTACATGTCGCCGCAGGAGGACGGGTCCTGGGTACGTCAACCAAGCTGGTAAAGATATCCCCGAGGACGACTTCCGAGGGAATGAGAACATCCTCTCGTGGGGAGTAGCATTGGTTGCCGTACACAGGAGGGAGCGAATGGAGTGAAGCGCATCAGGGAGGACCTCCTGCCAACGGGAGACTGGAAGGCCTTTGGACTTCAGCGCCAATAGGACAGCCTTCCAGACTGTAGCATTCTCTCGTTCCACCTGTCCATTACCCCTAGGGTTGTAACTCGTGGTCCTACTAGAGGCAATCCCATATGAGAGCAGGAATTGCCTCAAGTCATTACTCATGAACGACGAGCCCCTGTCGCTATGGATATAGCTGGGGTACCCGAACAGGGTAAAAAGATCACGGAATGCCTTGATCACCGTGGCAGCCGACGTGTCCGCGCAGGGGACAACAAATGGGAACCGGGAGTACTCATCTATTATGTTCAGAAAGTACACGTTCCGATCTGTTGAGGGAAGGGGGCCCTTAAAATCCACACTCAGCCTCTCGAAGGGGCGAGTGGCCTTGACCAAATGTGCCCGGTCAGGTCGGTAAAAGTGCGGTTTGCATTCCGCGCAAATCCGGCAGCTCCTTGTCACCGACCTGACGTCCTCCACCGAGTAAGGCAGGTTGCGGGCTTTGACAAAGTGGTAGAGCCGAGTGACCCCAGGATGGCACAGGTCACTATGGAGGGCGTTCAAGCGATCCTCCTGCGTAGTAGCGCATGTTCCGCGCGAGAGGGCATCCGAGGGCTCATTGAGTTTCCCTGGACGATACATGATATCGTAGTTATAGGTAGAGAGTTCAATTCTCCACCGCAAGATCTTATCATTCTTGATCTTGCCCCTCTGCGTGTTGTTGAACATGAACGCCACGGACCGCTGGTCCGTGATCAGGGTGAACCGCTTTCCCGCCAGGTAATGGCGCCAGTGTCCGACGGCCTCCACAATGGCCTGGGCCTCCTTTTCCACCACTGAATGCCGAATTTTGGGGCCTTGGAGGGTGCGGGAAAGAAACGTGACGGGCCTGCCCGCCTGGTTTAGTGTGGCGGCCAGGGCGAAATCAGATGCATCGCTTTCCACCTGAAAAGGGATGGATTTGTCTACCGCGTGCATCGTGGCTTTCGCGATGTCGTGTTTCAATTCCTTGAAGGCCAATTGGGCCTCTGGCGTGAGTAGAAAAGTCATGGACTTAATAAGCGGACGGGCTTTGTCCGCGTAGTTGGGGACCCACTGCGCATAATAGGAGAAGAAGCCTAGGCATCTTCTCAGTGCTTTTGCGCTAGCGGGCAAGAGAAGTTCAGCAAGGGGGCGCATACGGTCTGGATCAGGGCCAATGACCCCGTTTTCCACCACGTATCCCAGGATGGCTAACCGGCGCGTACGGAATACACACTTCTCCCTGTTGTAGGTCAAATTCAGGCGAGATGCAGTGCGTAAAAAGTTCTGGAGATTTGTGTCATGGTCCTGCTGATCACGGCCGCAGATGGTGACATTATCCAGGTACGGGAAGGTAGCCCGCAACCTGTTCTGGTCCACCATTCGGTCCATAGCACGCTGGAAGACCGAGACCCCATTGGTGACACCAAATGGAACCCTAAGGAAATGATACAGACGACCATCCGCCTCAAAGGCCGTGTAGTGTCGGTCCTCTGGGCGAATCGGGAGTTGGTGGTAGGCGGACTTAAGGTCTATGGTGGAGAACACCCGGTACTGCGCAATCTGATTGACCATATCAGATATGCGCGGGAGAGGATACGCATCCAGCTGCGTATATCGATTAATGGTCTGACTGTAATCAATGACCATCCGGGGTTTGTTCCCGCTCTTGACCACCACAACCTGTGCTCTCCACGGACTAACACTGGGCTGTATGATCCCTTCTTTGAGGAGTCGCTGAACCTCAGATCTGATGAAGATCCGATCTTCAGTGCTGTAACGCCTACTTTTAGTAGCAATGGGCTTGCAGCCTTATACCAGATTCTGAAATAAAGAGGGTGTGGTGATCTTTAACGTAGAAAGATTGCAGGCGGGGCGCTTTGGACAATTTGGAGACTGCAGCTGTTCCCCCACTGTCAGCGAAGGGAGTGGCCCACCGTACTGTAGGTTCACACTCTTCATGTGGACCATAAAGTTTAGTCCGAGGAGAATTGGTGCGCAAAGATACGGCAACACAAGGAGCCTGAATCGCTCGTAAATTGTGCCTTGCACTTTCAAAGTTACCACACAACGTCCTAGCACAGGGACAGACCGGGACCTTGATGCCATAGAGATTGTCTGTTTGGCAGGTTGAATCTGGAGTCCACACCTCTTCACAGTGTCAGGGTGAATAAAGCTCTCAGTGCTCCCGCTGTCAAACAGACAATAAATTGCACGACCATTTACCTGTATATCCATCATCGAACAATCAAGCCTGTGATGCTTAGCCTGGTCCAGGGTGATCGACGCCACCGTTGGTCTGTGAACGTCACTGCAGGCAGCTGAGGCCGATGCTGAGGACCCCTGCTGGTCGCTCATGGTCATCGTCGACCAAAATGGCCGCCCCCATGAATCGCACATGGGTGAGGGTGCCAAACGTAGCGACTCCTGGTGGTCATCCTCCTCCGACTCCGTCGACCGCAATGGCGTCGTCCTGGACTCGCACGTGGATGAACCCCGTGAGTACTTCGACGACGATGGTGATGATCCCCGTTCCGAAGGGTCACAGGCCGCACTGCCGTTCTTGGGCTTCGATCTGCACACCTTCGCATAATGCCCCTTTTTACCGCATAAGGTACAGACTACCACTTTAGCGGGACACTTTTGTCGTGGATGTTTGGCTCCTCCGCAGAAGTAGCACCGCGGGCCGCATGGGGCTGCAGCCGTCGTCTGGTCCACATGGGAGCATGCCATAACACTGCACTTCGAGCCCGTGGGGCGAGGAGGGATTTGCGACTGCTCCTGCCACGTTGTCTCCACGTGGTCCTCCGGATACAGGACCAAGCTCTTCGAAGCCGCCTCAAGCATTTCAGCTAATTCCATAGCTTGGGTCAGGTCGAGATTTCCCTTTTCTAGCAGCTTGAGACGGATGTATGAAGACCCGACCCCGGCCACAAACGCATCTTGGGCGAGGTCGTACATGTACTGCTCAGCCGACACAGCTTTGCAGTCACAGCCCCTGGCAAGCTGCAAGAGCTCATTGGCGTAATCCTCCATGGTTTTGCCCGACTGCCGACGTCGTGTAGCGAGGAGGTAACGAGCGTGGATCTCGTTAGGAGGTTTCGTATAGCGCTTTTTTAAAAGCTCGAGGGCCCTCGGGTAAGTGGTGGCCGCACGGATCGCGAGGTAGACTGTGTCGCTTACCCTCGCATGGAGGACCCGGAGTCTGTCATCATCTGTGGTGACCGCTGCGGAGGCTGCTAGGTAATCTTCAAAACACTTCAGCCAGTGGTCGAAGGTGTTAGAAGCGCCCACCGCACGTGGATCTAGCGTCAGACGTTCTGGCTTTAGGATTTGCTCCATACTCTCCTTTCTTTTTTTTTCCGTCGAGAGTTTAATGTTAGTTAATAAAATTGATGCGCATCAATTGGACACGAGGCACAAAGCTTCGGTAAAAGAAGGCTTTTATTAACTAACAATGGAACTATCAGAACTTTAACACACTATCCCAGACTGAAGGGGTCCCGCCCGAGCAGGGGGTCTTATACCTCTCCCAGGAGGCGGAGCCCGACTGGGATGTGCCATAACAGTAACAACCACAGGTGTATCAATCCCACCCTAGCCCAACAACAACATTAGAACAACCCAACAACAACATTAGAACAATCCCACAGTGGGAACCAACGATGGTTCACCACAGTTTGTATCCCTCCATTCCCAGACTGCTCATGTGACTATCCAGGTAAGTCTTAAAAGATGCCAGCATGTCTGCCTCCACCACCCTACTTGGCAGCGCATTCCAGGCCCCCACCACTCTCTGTGTAAAAAACGTCCCTCTGATAACTGAGTTATACCTCGCCCCTCTCACCTTGAGCCCGTGACCCCTCGTGATCGTCACCTCCGACCTGGGAAAAAGCTTCCCACTGTTCACCCTATCTATACCCTTCATAATTTTGTACACCTCTATTAAGTCTCCCCTCATTCTCCGTCTTTCCAGGGAGAACAAGCCCAGTTTACCAAATCTCTCCTCATAGCCAAGACCCTCTATACCAGGCAACATCCTGGTAAACCTTCTCTGCACGTCCTTCTGGTAGTGCGGTGACCAGAACTGGACGCAGTACTCCAAATGTGGCCTAACCAGTGTTCTATACAGCTGCATCATCAGACTCCAGCTTTTATACTCTATACCCCGTCCTATCTCTCTATCCGTCTCTCTATCCGTCTCTCTATCTCTGTTTCCGTCTCTTCATCTCCGTCTCCATCTCTTTGTCTCTGTCTCCGTCTCTTTATCTCCATCTCCGTCTCTCTCTATCTCTGTCTCCCTATCTCCAAAGATGTGCAGGTTAGGTGGATTGGCCATGATAAATTGCCCCTTAGTATCAGGGGGATTAGCAGGGTAAATACATTCTGTCACAGAAACAGGGCCTTTGTGAGGTTGTTGTCGATGCAGACTCAATGGGTCAAATGGCCTCTTTCTGCACTGTCGGGATTCTATGACTCTATTCTATCTCCCTCTCTGTCTCTCTATCTTCCTCTTTTCTTATACCATTCTCTTTAAAACCAACTCTTTAGCAAAATATTTGGTCTCCTGCCCTGGAGGAAACTATCTCCTTATTAGCTCAGTGCCGAATGTTGTTTGATGTTGCAGTGAGGCACCCTGAAGTCGTCACTACATTAGTGACATTGTATAAATACACGTTGTTGTTTCCCACTTTTTACAATTCTCTTTGGTGAATAGTTCAATTCTGCCAGATGCCATCCATTGAATTTCAATCTGCTACAGGCAAATAATAAAACCCAAGCAGCTTAATACATTTCCAACTGCACAGAATAATCTGGACAGAATAATCACGGGTCCGAGTCCACTGGAAGGATTTGAACCGTGTTGGGGGATCCAGGTGAGAGTAAGGCACGGTTCAAGCTTTGCTTGCATGATTAATGATGTCACCTGAACCCCTTGATACATGACTGCCTCGTAACAGTTTCCAGAAAAAGTGTTTTATCATTAACTTAAATTTAGAAGTGAAATTGCGATGAATGACGCAGTAATTTTCCAAGGCTGATAATTCAGCTTTACAATTTATCATCTTTTTGTGTAAACTGTACAATGAAAAGCTTCATATCAAACAGTAATGTTTGCTTTTCTGGTCACTGACTCAACACGTTCTGGTGGCTGACAATCAGTGCCATTATAATGAATAGATGTGACGTGATCTGTCTGCTCTTTCTTGGCGAGAGTGCTGGGAGAGTGTCCCACTCCTGGGACAAGCTGACACTCTTGTTTGTTTTAGCCTTATTAAAAGCGTGCTTCCTGCTGACAGTGCCTCAGAGGAGCGCTGAGCCCAATGCTTCATTTACACTCCCCTACAGGAGAAGCATGTGTGGATGTAACTGACTGAGTAATGGAAGCAGGAGGAGGAAACATTGAGGCATTGTAAAAGCAGGCAGCTCATTCACAGCTTTGACTTAGCGTGTAAACCTGGGTTAACAACGTATGCCCTGCTTAAGAGTGTAAGATTTCCAAATAAAATTAAACATCATTTGTTTCTGTTAAGTTCAAATATAATAATGTTTTACAGTCAATGCTTAGATTTCTTATTCTGTTCACACATTAGGGCATCAAACCTAACATTGTGTTTGCTCTGACAGTAAAGGGCAGGTTTACAAAGTGTCCTTGTGGAACACACACTGGACATTCGCATCCTCAGGTCCTGAAGAATCTCTCGCTCATTACTGACTTCCACTTTAGATCTTGCCTTGTGCTTCTGTTATTCACAGCTTCAAGTCTGCGGCTCACATTCATAAAATCTACCCAGATATTTCACCCTTGAAATTGGAATGAAATGCCGGGATCTGACAGAATCAGCAATTTATGTTAATTAGGGAGATAAGGTTAAGCCATTTACTCAACTGGTTTTAGTGTAAAATATGTCAGGCCTCCAAATTAGGCACAGGTTAAATTGAGCAGTGATATCATCATGTACCAGAAATATTTACTCAATGCAAAAGCACTGAACCTCACACAGCGTCGTCTCAGTCGGAGCAGCTCCAGAAAAACTGGCCCCCTTTGCCTCTTCCATCTGTTAATGTATTTTACTGTTCACCAAAAGAGCAACATGGAACACCATGTACTCTGTCGTAAGTTACTCTTCATTCTTACACTATCCAAGCTCCAGGCTGACGCACATTATTCTGTTTTTATACATTTTATGCAGCCTTGCCACCACTGCAAACACGCACGGAGAACTCGGCGCTCAGTCAAATCTCTGTTCCGTGCAGCGGGACGGGAAAATCCCAGCTGCGAGCGAGGTCAAAGAATCCGGCCCAAGGGTGGATGGAAGGAAAATTGACCAAGAGTCTGGGGGCGGGGGGAGGGGGGTCAGAGAAAGGTGAAATTTGGCTGCCATGTAAAATAAGCCAAATTAAATTGGCAGCACATTTGTCTGATTATATTTCCACTGATCTCAAATCAGGTTGAGTGGGAAACAGTCCAAGTTTCATTCTCTCCCAGTGACAATTGCTGGTGATGGGGGTGTGGAGGGTGCAGCAGGGGCAGATGCGGGGTTGGTGTAGCATGGGGGGCAAGGGGGGGTGGTGGGGAGCGAGAGGGAATTTGAGGTCAGGATGTGAGGTGATGATGAACCTATTACCTGATGCTGTCCATTTTCCCAAGCTACAACTTGTGGTGAACCATCGTTGGTTACCACTGGGGGTTGTTATTATGTTACTGTTGGGCTAGGGTGTTGTCACTGTGGGGGTTGTACAATGTTGTTGGGTTAGGGTGTTTACCTGTTATAAGTGTTATCATGGCACATCCCGGTGGGGCCCCACCTCCGGTGGCGAGGTATAAGACCCTCTGCTCCGGCAGGACCCCTTCAGTCTGAACTGGTGTATTCGTGTTAGTAGTTCCATTGTTAGACAATAAAAGCCTTCAATACTGAAGCCTTGTTCCACGTGCTTGATTGTCGCGCATCAATTTTATTGTCTAACAGAAAACTCTCAGCTGTACAAAAAAAGAGTATGGAACAGATCTTGAAACCAGATCGTCTGGCGCTGGACCCACGTGCGGTCGGTGCCGCTAACACCTTCGACCACTGGTGGAAGTGTTTCGAAGACTACCTGGCTGCCTCTGTAGCTATTACTACAGACAGTGACAAACTCCAAGTCCTCCACGCAAGGGTAAGCGACACGATTTATCTCGCGATTCGTGCGGCTCCCACTTACCCGAGGGCCGTCGAGCTCCTGAAGAAACGATACACGAAACCACCCAACGAGATACACGCTCATTACCTCCTCGCTACACGACGTCGGCAGTCGGGCGAAACCATGGAGGACTACGCCAATGAGCTCCTGCAGCTTGCCAGGAGTTGCGATTGTAAAGACGTATCAGCCGAACAATACATGTACGACCTCGCCCGAGACGCGTTCGTAGCAGGGGTAGGGTTCTCGTACATCCGGCTTAAATTGCTGGAAAAGGGGAGCCTCGACTTGACCCAAGCGATGGAGATGGCTGAGATGCTGGAAGCGGCGTCGAAAAGCTTGGCTCTGTACCCCGAGGACCACGTGCAGTCAACGTGGCTGGAGCAAGCTCAGCTCCCTCCTCGCCCCACAAACCCGCGCTCCCAGATCGATCCGACGACGGCGGCAGCTCCAGGTGGCCAGCGATGCTATTTTTGTGGTGGGGCCAAGCATCCACGGCAACAGTGTCCGGCAAGAACGGCTATCTGCAGCCAGTGCGGTAAAAAAGGCCACTACGGGAAAGTCTGCAGGTCAAAGTCTAAAAACGGCAGTGCAGCTTGTAACCCTCCAGAACGGAGACAATCTCCTTCGGCGTCGCAGTACCCACGAGGTCCGACCACGTGCGAACCCAGGACGGCGCCATCGTGGCTGACGGAGGAGGAGGAAGACCACCAGGAGTCGCTGCGTTTGGCGCCCTCGCCCACGTGCGATTCATGGGGGCGGCCATCATGGTCCACGACGACTAGGAGCGACCAGCAGGGGTCCTCAGCATCAACATCGGCGGCATGCAGTGACGCCCAGGGGCCAACGGTGGCGTCGATCTCCCTGGACCAGACTAAGCACCACAGGCTTGAGAATTCAATGATGGATATAAAGGTAAATGGTCGAACTGTGAATAGTCTGTTTGACAGTGGGAGCACCGAAAGTTTCATACACCCTGAAACTGCTAAAAGGTGTGGACTCCGGGTTCTCCCTGCCAAGCAGACAATTTCCATGGCATCACGGTCCCGGTCTGTACCGATCCAAGGACGATGTATGGTAACTCTAGAGGTACAGGGCACAATTTACGAGCAATACAGGCTCCTTGTGTTACCTCACCTTTGTGCGCCAATTCTCCTCGGACTAAATTTTATGGTCCACATGAAGAGTGTGATCCTACAGTACGGTGGGCCACTCCCTTCACTGGCAGTAGGGAATCAGCCGCAGCCTCCAAATTGCCCAAAGCGCCCCGCATGCAATCTTTCCACTCTGAAAATCACTACACCATCCCTATTTAAGAATCTGGTACCAGGCTGCAAGCCCATCGCTACTAAAAGTAGGCGTTACAGCGCTGAGGACCGGATCTTTATTAGATCTGAGGTTCAGCGGCTCCTCAAGGAAGGGATCATACAGGCCAGTGCTAGTCCGTGGAGAGCGCAGGTCGTGGTAGTCAAAAGCGGGAACAAACCTCGGATGGTCATCGACTACAGTCAGACCATTAATCGTTATACGCAGCTGGATGCGTATCCTCTCCCGCGCATTTCTGATATGGTCAATCAGATTGCGCAGTACCGAGTGTTCTCTACCATAGACCTTAAGTCTGCCTACCATCAGCTCCCCATCCGCCCAGAGGACCGACAATATACGGCTTTTGAGGCGGATGGTCGTCTATACCAATTCCTCAGGGTTCCATTTGGTGTCACCAATGGGGTCTCGGTCTTCCAGCGTGCTATGGACCGAATGGTGGACCAGAACGGGTTGAGGGCTACCTTCCCGTACCTGGATAACGTCACCATCTGCGGCCATGACCAGCAGGACCATGACACGAATCTCCAACACTTTCTGCGCACCGCATCTCGCCTGAACCTGACCTGTAACAGGGAGAAGTGCGTATTCCGTACGCGCAGGTTAGCCATCCTCAGATACGTGGTGGAAAACGGGGTCATTGGCCCTGATCCAGACCGTATGCGCCCCCTTACTGAACTTCCCTTGCCCGCTAGCACGAAAGCACTGAGGAGATGCCTCGGGTTCTTTTCGTACTATGCGCAGTGGGTCCCCAACTACGCGGACAAAGCTCGTCCGCTCATCAAGTCCACGACCTTCCCACTTACGCCGGAGGCCCAATTGGCCTTCAAGGCTTTGAAAAGCGACATTTCGAAAGCCACGATGCACGCGGTGGATGAATCCATCCCTTTCCAGGTGGAGAGTGATGCATCTGATTTCGCCCTAGCCGCCACACTAAACCAGGCAGGCAGGCCCGTCGCGTTCTTTTCCCGCACCCTTCAAGGCCCCGAAATTCGGCACTCAGCGGTGGAGAAGGAGGCTCAGGCCATTGCGGAGGCAGTCAGACACTGGCGCCATTACCTGGCGGGGAAGCGGTTCACTCTGATCACGGATCAACGATCCGTGGCGTTTATGTTCAGCAACACGCAGAGGGGCAAGATCAAGAACGATAAGATCTTGCGGTGGAGAATTGAGCTCTCCACCTATAATTACGATATTATGTATCGTCCAGGGAAGCTCAATGAACCCTCGGATGCCCTCTCGCGCGGAACATGCGCCATCATGCAGGAGGACTGCTTGAAGGCCCTCCACAATGACCTGTGTCATCCTGGAGTCACCCGACTCTACCATTTCATCAAAGCCCGCAACCTGCCCTACTCGGTGGAGGATGTCAGGTCAGTGACGAGAAGCTGTCGGATTTGCGCAGAATGCAAACCACACTTTTATCGACCAGACCGGGCACAATTGGTCAAGGCCACTCGCCCTTTTGAGAGGCTGAGTGTGGATTTTAAGGGCCCCCTTCCCTCAACGGACCGGAACGTCTATTTCCTCAACATAATAGACGAGTACTCCCGGTTCCCGTTTGTTGTCCCCTGTGCGGACACGTCGACTGCCACCGTCATCAAGGCATTCAGTGAGCTTTTTACCCTGTTCGGGTACCCCTGCTACATTCATAGCGACAGGGGCTCGTCGTTCATGAGCAACGACTTGAGGCAATTCCTGCTCTCATTCGGGATTGCCTCTAGTAGAACCACGAGCTACAACCCTAGGGGTAACGGACAGGTGGAAAGGGAGAATGCTACAGTCTGGAAGGCTGTCCTACTGGCACTGAAATCCAGGGGCCTTCCAGTCTCCCGTTGGCAGGAGGTCCTTCCAAATGCGCTCCATTCTATCCGCTCCCTCCTGTGTACGGCAACCAATGCTACTCCCCACGAGAGGATGTTCTCATTCCCTCGGAAGTCGTCCTCGGGGATCTCATTACCAGCCTGGTTGACGTACCCAGGACCCGTCCTTCTGCGGCGACATGTGAGGGCTCGCAGGTCCGACCCCTTGGTTGAACCGGTCCAACTCCTCCACGCCAACCCTCAGTATGCCTATGTGGCATATCCTGATGGGCGAGAGGACACTGTCTCCATTAGAGACCTGGCGCCCGCAGGGGACGTAGCAACTCCTGTCGCTCCCATTCCCCCTGTCACGAATCCACTACTACTCATTGCTTCCCCAGACGTGGCGCGGTCAGCACCGGGACCAGTGCATAACAGTTCTACTCCCATGTACAGCTTGCCTGAGACTCGGAGATCGGCGCCACCACCGAAGGTTCCAGGATCCCCTGCACCATCGCCTCACCAGGGCCAACCGGCCCGGGAGTCCTTGAGGGGACAGCCGGACGTTGTTTTGGAGAGAACGCCACCGCAAGCACCTGCTCCGGTTTCGCAACCGGTGTTGAGGAGATCACAGCGTCGGTGCGGTCCTCTAGACCGTCTGGACTTGTGAATTCTGTACATATAACCTGTTTTTTTTTGCACCCCGCCGCCTTTTGTTTTTAAAGGAGGGGTGAATGTGGTGAACCATCGTTGGTTACCACTGGGGGTTGTTATTATGTTACTGTTGGGCTAGGGTGTTGTCACTGTGGGGGTTGTACAATGTTGTTGGGTTAGGGTGTTTACCTGTTATAAGTGTTATCATGGCACATCCCGGTGGGGCCCCGCCTCCGGTGGCGAGGTATAAGACCCTCTGCTCCGGCAGGACCCCTTCAGTCTGAACTGGTGTATTCGTGTTAGTAGTTCCATTGTTAGACAATAAAAGCCTTCAATACTGAAGCCTTGTTCCACGTGCTTGATTGTCGCGCATCACAACTGGGGCAGCATTGTAGAGGCAACTCTGTTGTTGAGTTTCTAAATAAGTGCTGACAGGATGTTAGAGTCAGAGCAACGCATTTCTGGGGCTTTTGTTGTACTTAACAAGGTGAGGAATGTCCCTTCTCTGGGGGATGCTGGAGATCGAGCACTTCATAGATGCTGGCATTTTGGAATCTATATGTCACCCAGCCACGTAGACACAAAACACTAAGTTCATCCACATGCCCTCTGCAGGCACTGAGAAGATTAATGTAGTAAGAAGTTTAACAACACCAGGTTAAAGTCCAACAGGTTTATTTGGTAGCAAAAGATTAATGTCTGCATTTAACAAATCCATAGGAACAACAGCTTTCATTTATATCGTGTTGAACTTGCAGGGGCCCTGGCAGACATATTTAAAATGTCAGTATTCATGGGGGAGGTGCCGGATGATTGGAGGGTGGCTCATGTTGTTCCGTTGTTTAAAAAAGGTTCCAAAAGAAATCCGGGAAATTATCGGCCAGTAAGTTTGACGTCGGTGGTGGGCAAGTTATTGGAAGGTGTGATAAGGGATAGGATCTACAAATATTTGGATAGACAGGGACTTGTTAGGGAGAGTCAACATGGCTTTGTGCATGGTAGGTCATGTTTGACCAATCTATTGGAGTTTTTCGAGGAGGTTACCAGGAAAGTGGATGAAGGGAAGGCGGTGGATGTTGTCTACCTGGATTTCAGCAAGGCCTTTGACAAGGTCCCTCATGGGAGGTTAGTTAGGAAGTTTCAGTCGCTAGGTATACATGGGGAGGTAGTAAATTGGATAAGACACTGGCTCAATGGAAGAAGCCAGAGAGTGGTTGTGGAGGATTGCTTCTCTGAGTGGAGGTCTGTGACTAGTGGTGTGCCGCAGGGATCGGTGTTGGGTCCATTGTTGTTTGTCATCTATATCAATGATCTGGATGATAATGTGGTAAATTGGATCAGCAAGTTTGCTGATGATACAAAGATTGGAGGTGTAGTGGACAGTGAGGAAGGTTTTCAAAGCTTGCAGAGGGATTTGGACCAACTAGAAAAATGGGCTGAAAAATGGCAAATGGAATTTAACGCAGACAAGTGTGAGATATTGCACTTTGGAAGGACAAACCAAAGAAGAACATACAGGGTAAATAAATGGTAGGATTCTGAAGAGTGCAGTTGAACAGAGGGATCTGGGAATACAGGTACAGAATTCCCTAAAAGTGACGGCACAGGTGGATAGGGTCGTAAAGAGTGCCTTTGGTACATTGGCCTTTATAAATCGGAGTATCGAGTATAAAAGTTGGAGTGTTATGGTAAGGTTATATAAGGCATTGGTGAGGCCGAATTTGGAGTATTGTGTACAGTTTTGGTCACCTAGTTACAGGAAGGATGTAAATAAGATTGAAAGAGTGCAGAGAAGGTTCACAAGGATGTTGCCGGGACTTGAGAAGCTGAGTTACAGAGAGAGATTGAATAGGTTGGGACTTTATTCCCTGGAGCGTAGAAGATTGAGGGGAGATTTGATAGAGGTGTATAAGATTTTGATGGGTATAGATAGAGTGAATGCAAGCAGGCTTTTTCCGCTGAGGCTAGGGGAGAAAAAAACCAGAGGGCATGGGTTAAGGGTGAAAGGAGAAAAGTTTAAAGGGAATATTAGGGGGGGCTTCTTCACGCAGAGAGTGGTGGGAGTGTGGAATGAGCTGCCGGATAAAGTGGTAAATGCGGGGTCACTTTTAACATTTAAGAAAAACTTGGACGGGTTCATGGATGAGAGGGGTGTGGAGGGATATGGTCCAAGTGCAGGTCAGTGGGACTAGGCATAAAATGGTTCGGCACAGACAAGAAGGGCCAAAAGGCCTGTTTCTGAGCTGTAATTTTCTATGGTTCTATGGTGCTGCTAAGGTAGTGGAATGGTTCACGGTACATCACAAGAGTCAGCAAACACATTCTAACATCGATCAACATCAAACGATTAGTGTTGCTGATCAGGAGTTTGGTAAAGCAGCAAGTTGTAAAGGAGGGAGGGGTAGAGAGAGGCAGAGTGGGGTGCAGAGGGGTAAAGAGGGGCAGAGAGGGGTAGAGAGGGGCAGAGAGGAGTGGAGAGGGGCAGAGAAGGGTGGAGAGGGGCAGAGAAGGGTGGAGAGGGGCAGAGAGGGGCAGAGAAGGGTGGAGAGGGGCAGAGAGGGGCAGAGAAGGGTGGAGAGGGGCAGAGAGGGGTGGAGAGGGGCAGAGAGGGGTGGAGAGGGGGAAGGGAATATATGAAATAAATGATATATGACACCCTCTGTCTATTTTGCTTTCTTCATTGTACCTTTCTTGTCCTCTCTTTGTGAATATTTCTCTCTTCGTTTTGATGTTCCTTCCTTTTGATAGGGTGTAGCCTTTCCCATTATTTCCCACTCGAAGCCAGATTTCACGTTTATTGACTCACTCGCAGAATTGTGGAATTCCATCATTTTGAAACCTCCAATTAGAATTTCTCAGAATGCAGTTTCAGTCGCAGAACTGAGATTATGGAGCAAAATGCTTTCCAACAAAAGGACAACCTTACCTCAATATTTCGCAGCATTCTTCTGCTCACAACCCTATTCCTCTCTCCCTCACTCTGTTCCTTTGTCTGTCTCTCTCTCTCACACACACACTGTTCCTCTGTCTCTGTCCCAGTCACTCTGTCTCACTGTCTCAGTCCCTCTCTCTCTCTCCCTGTCTCTCGCTCTCTTTATGTGTCCCTCGCTCTCTGTGTGTTGTTGTCTCTATCTCTGTCTCTGGGAGGAATGTTCCTGTCCCACCTGCCATGGGAATCGTAGCGGAAGAGGCTAGACCGTGCACAGGTTCATTGACCTCGGGTGGGATTTTCCGGTTTTGGGGGGGCGCAGCCGGAAAATCCCACCCTCCATCTCTCTCCCTCTGTCTCTGTCCCTCTCTCTCTTTGACTGTCTCTCTCTATCTCTCTCTCTCTCTCATTCTCTGTCCCTCACTCTCTCTCTCTCTCTCCCTCTGTCTCTCCCTCTGTTTAGCTGCATTTCGGTACTGATGAGAATTAGTTGCTGGCAGTTCAGGGTTTATTGATTTCTACTGGAGTAACAATAACTCAAACTCTGGAGAATATCAATGAGTATCTATAACGTGACCGGGAGAACAAGCATAACACAAGGATTTTATTTTCCTACCCAGGTCCAGATTAATGTGGAGAATATGTGAATTCTGGGAGTAATGTGAAAGCTATTTAATGGTGTTATGGAGCATTAAACTTGTCAAAAGATTTACTTGTTCTTTTCAACAGAGAATTTCCATTGTAGCAATGCTAGATCTTAGCACAGAAAGCAACAAGGTGAGGTGTAACAATGGCAATGGCAAATATTGTCATGGAGCATGGTTCTATTTTAAAATGGAATTCTCAGGATGTGAAAAAGCTGTGCAAAGCTGGTATTTATTTCCCAGTCTTTGTTGTTGTGCATTTCAGTCGCTTGCTGAGCTACTTTGGAGGGTAGTTAGAGTCGGAATGGTGAGGTGTCAGAGACAAACTAGACCTGATAAGGGCAGCAGCACCTTAATGAACCAACTAGGTTTTTCAGTAGTTTCAAGGTCACTTTCACTGGTAACAGCCTTTATTTGCAAATGGAATCTTGGCATTTATTGGTAAAGGAATAGAATATAGAAATAGTGAAGTGTTGCTGCTACTGTACAAAGCATTAGTGAGACTGCACTAAGAACATTGTGGACAGTTTTAGTCCCCTTACTTGAGGAGGGATGTAGTTGCACTGGAAGTGGTTTAGGACATGTTTTTTTAGAACAGTTTCTGAGTTATTTACAGGGGTTGATCTATGCTCAGAGTTTTATAGAATCACAGAATTCCTACAGTACAGAAGGAGGCCATTCAGCCCATTGAGTCTGCACTGACTCTCTGACAGAGTATCTTACCAGGCCCTCTCCCTTGCCCCATCCCCATAACCATAACCCCACACATTTCCTATGGCTCATCTATCTAACCTACACATCTTGGGACACGAAGGGGCAATTTAGCATGACCCATCCACCTAAGCTTTATAAGACCCTCGTCAGACCCCACTTAGAGTACTGTGCTCAGTTCTGGTCGCCTCATTACAGGAAGGATGGAGAAATTATTGAAAGGGTGCAGAGAAGATTTACAAGGATGTTGCCTGGATTGGGTGGCATGCCTTATGAGGATAGGTTGAGGGAGCTCGGTCTTTTCTCCTTGGAGAGACGAAGGATGAGAGGTGACCTGATAGAGGTGTACAAGATGTTGAGAGGTATAGGTCGGGTGGATTCTCAGAGGCTTTTTCCCAGGGCTGAAATGGCTGCTATGAGAGGACACAGGTTTAAGGTGCTGGGGAGTAGGTACAGAGGAGATGTCAGGGGTAAGTTTTTCACTCAGAGGGTGGTGGGTGAGTGGAATCAGCTGCCGTCAATGGTGGTGGAGGCAAACTTGATCGGGTCTTTTAAGAGACTTCTGGATGAGTACATGGGACTTAATAGGATTGAGGGTTATAGGTAAGCCTATATATAAGCCTAGGTAGGTAAACATAGAACATAGAACAGTACAGCACAGAACAGGCCCTTCGGCCCACGATGTTGTGCCGAGCTTTATCTGAAACAATGACATGACCGGCGCAATTTGTGGGCTGAAGGGCCTGTTTGTGCTGTAATTTTTCTATGTTCTATGTTCTAACCTGCACATCTTTGGACTGTGGGAGAAAACAGGTGCACCCAAAGGAAATCCACGCAGACACAGGGAAAACATGCAAACTCCACACAGACAATTATCCAAGGCCAGAATTGAACCTGGGCCCCTTGCACTGTGAGGCAACAGTGCTAACCACTGCGCCACTGTGACACCCATGTTTATACTGGTGACAGGTGTCCAACATGCCCACCGATGTTGGACAGGCATAAATGATAATGATGGAAATGTATGATTAAGTTGTCATCAATACCAAGTGTTACAAATATTTCTAAGATTGTTACATTCTGGAACTCTGTCATTAGCTCAGGGTAAAATGAAGAGGGTCATGTGATCTGTTATGCACTCTACCTAGCTACATATCTAGACAATGGGGCTGTTAAGATTAAAGGCAGATTGGTTTGGGGAAGAAGGCGCAGGTGTTCACACTTGAAGGCAATGGCAACAGCATCTGTGTTTACAGTAGTTTGACTGCTAGTCTCCAAATTTCCAAGAAGCTGCTGAGAATGTTGGCTTGTCAGCACTTGTCATTTAAACTGTCCATTTAATTTCAAGATAATAGAGACTTGAGGTTTCAAGGATAGCTAATCAGCATTTCCACCTGAATACAAGGCCCATGTGATTCATGTTGCAGTGAGATGGGCTTTGAGAGGGACAGGTTTCTATGACACCCAAAAAACTCACAAATATAGGCAGTCTGCCAGGAACTGGGAGAAAGAGAGTAGCTAGTGGTTAAATGATTCGATGGTTCTTTGCATAGAATTGCGAGTGGAATCTTATAGTTTGAATGAAAGGACTCATGAGGATCTGAATTGAGGCTGGAAGATTAACCAAGCTCGTGTTATAGGAAAAATCTCAAGGAAATCTCCAACCATGGAGGACTCTTGGATGATTAAAAGTTACCAGGCTAAGAAAGGAAAATAATAGAAGTGAACCATTGGGAGCTAAGATTCACTTTGGATTGGTTCCAGGAGAATTAAATGTCTACTTGAATGACAGTGTATGGCTGGTAAATGTCAGCAGTGGACATGAGGTAGAGGGGGTGGGGGGAGGGGGTGTGGCGTGGGGGTTGGGGAGGCTGGCAACCAGGATGCTGGCAATGGGGGGGGCTTGTGCGCATGTGCCGATCTCCCTAATTGCCTCTTGAGTGGGATTAGGCCCTGCCCCCCCTTACCAGCATGTATCCCCTGGCGGAACGAGTGCTGGAAACTCAACTGAGTGCGCCCAAAAAACAGGCAGGAAAATCTCCTGTTCTCCTGTTTTCCTGCTCGTTGGACACCTAGTTTCTTTTTGGGAAACTCCCACTCCCCCCCCCCCCCCCCCACCACACCCCCCCCCCCCCTCCCCCCGCAATATCTGTGAGTGTGTTTATGGTTATGTTAAAAATGAAAGGGAAATGTTCTGTTCTATAGTTCAATGCGCAAGTCACCTACAAAACTAGTTTATCCAATAGTGTTATTGATCTGTTTGTTACAGTAAAAGTTTTAAAATGCATAACCTGGTCATGTCATCCTGTCAATTATCAACTGTCAGTTTGAATTTTTTTAAGTTATCGGTCTGTCGAAGGATCACAATACAGGCAATGCTGAATCAGCTGGACTGCCAATGGAACACTGATATTCAATGTTGCTAAGACAGCAGAAAGTCATTGTGAAGATTGAAAAGCTGAATCAATTCTCGAGAAAAGAAAACTGCAGTAAGTCAGTAACAATGTAAAAACAATTATACCCAGCAAGTGCCGCACCTGGGGGACATTCTGAATCAGTTGTAATCGACTGGGTATCATTCCACATTGAGACTCAGGAATTATAGGTTCAAGTCTCACTCCAGGACTTCAGCACAGGACTGAAGCACTGAGGGAGTGCCGCAAAGTCAGCAGCAGGAATGTTTCAGTCTCATACACCCTGTCACTACTGGCAGCGAGAATGGAGAGTTTGGCGCTCAGCCAAAAATCCATTCACTGCAGCGGGACTGGAGAATCCCAGCCATGGACGAGACCGGACAATTCGGGTCAATGTCTTTTGGACGAGCAGGGAAGATTTGCTTGGTGTCCTTGTCAATTTTTATCACTCAATCCACATCACAGGAACAGACTATCTGCTCATTATCACACTGCAACATATTAGCTTCCGTCCTTCCTACGCTGATTGATTGATTGATTTGATTTATTATTATCAAATGTATTGGGATACAGTGAAAAGTATTGTTTCTTGCGTGCTATACAGACAATGCTTCCTTTCAGAGAATCTATAGGGGACTGGGAAAGGAGAGGGTGCAGAATATAGTGTTACAGTCATAGGGTGCAGAGAATGATCAGTTTAATATGTGATAGGACCATGACAGAATGAGAGTAAAGGATGGAATGAGAAGGTCTGCTGGGGGCAGCTTGCAAGAAGTCACCTTGCTCCGGTACCATCTTGTTTTGTAACGGTGATGACTCATTAGATGTATTTCATAGAATTCCTACTGTGCAGAAGGAGGCCATTCAGCCCATTGAGTCTGCAACGATTCTCTGACAGAGTATCTTACACAGGCCCTCTCTCCTGCACTTTCCCCGCAACCCCCCGAAAACTACGTCTTTGGATACTAAGGGGCAATTTAACATGGCCAATCCACCTAACATGCCCATCTTTGGTGTATGGGAGAAAACCGGAGGACTGAGAGGAGGTCATAGAGTCATACAACGTAGAAAAGGCCCTTCACCCGATTGGGTCTGCACCAATAATAACTACTGCTAAAGTCACGCTAATCCCATTTTCCTGCACTTGTCCCATATCCTTGATATTTCAAGTGTTCATCCAAACACTTTTCAAAGGTAAGGTTTCCGGCCTCCACTCCTTCCCAGGCAGCGCATTCCAGATTCCCACCACCCTCTGAGTGTAAGTATGTTTTTCTCAAGCCCCCTCTGAATCTCCTGCCCTGCACCCTAAAACTTCACCCCCTCGTGATTGACCCCTCAACCAAGAGGAACAGCCCGTCATTGGCCAGCAGCAACATCTTCCAGTCCCACCGCTGTCAACAGGTTTTCCCATTATTTGGACCACCCACCACCAAGAAACCCACGCAGACACGGGGAGAATGTGCAGGCTCCACACAGATAGTTACCCAAGCCGGGAATCAAACCCGGGTCCCTGGCGCTGTGAGGCAGAAGTGGGTGTAAAGCATTTGGAGTTATTCTGTGGTCATGAAGTGTGCTGTGTAACCCAAGGTTTTTCTTCCCCTTTCTTATCACAATTACCTGTCACTCTATCTGTAGAAAGTGTCACTGCAATTGCTGTCACCTCCACCGCCCGCACCAAGCAATGACGATCCCATTAACAAACCAGACCAAGCAATGACTATCTCATTACCAAACCAGACCAAGCAATGACTATCTCATTACCAAACCAGGCCAAACAACGACCATCCTATTACCAAATCAGACCAAACAAAGGCCATCCCATTACCAAACCAGGCCTAAGAGATCATTGTTTGATTTGATTTGCCACTTATGAATAATTTAGGCAATTGATTGTCTAATTTTAAGATGCAAGATATATACCAGCACAATGACAATGTTAAAATGCAATTAATTATGAATATTTTAATGCAACTTTGGAAAATCTGAATTGATAAGTGAAACATTAACTCAACTTGCAACACTTTTCTTCGAGTATGACTTCAAGTGCTTGGCCTTATTCAGAATTGTTGGATTAGCAGAGGGATTAGCAGAGAGAAATCAGGAGGGCAAAAAGGGGACACGAGATTGTTTTGGCAGATAAGGCAAAGGAGAATCCAAAGAGCTTCTACAAATACATAAAGGGCAAAAGAGTAACAAGGGAGAGAGTAGGGCCTCTTAAGGATCAACAAGGTCATCTATGTGCGGATCCACAAGAGATGGGTGAGATCCTAAATGAATATTTCTCATCAGTATTTACTGTTGAGAAAAGCATGGATGTTAGGGAACTTGGGGAAATAAATAGTGATGTCTTGAGGAGTGTACATATTACAGAGAAGGAGGTGCTGGAAGTCTTAAAGCGCATCAAGATAGATAAATCCCCGGGACCTGATGAAGTGTATCCCAGGACATTGTGGGAGGCTAGGGAGGAAATTTCCGGTCCCCTAGCCGAGATATTTGAATCATCGATAGTCATGGGTGAGGTGCCTGAAGATTGGAGAGTGGCAAATGTTGTGCCTTTGTTTAAAAAGGGCTGCAGGGAAAAGCCTGGGAACTACAGGCCAGTGAGCCTCACATCTGTGGTGGGTAAATTGTTGGAAGGTATTTTGAGGGACAGGATCTACAGGCATTTAGAGATGCAAGGACTGATTAGGGACAGTCATCATGGCTTTATGAGTGGAAAATCATGTCTCACAAATTTAATTGAGTTTTTTGAAGGAGTAACCAAGAAGGTAGATGAGGGCAGTGCAGTTGATGTTGTCTACATGGACTTTAGCAAGGCTTTTGACAAGGTACCGCATGATAGGTTGTTGCATGAAGTTAAATCTCACGGTATCCATCTAAATGGATCCAAAATTGGCTTTTTGACAAAAGCCAGAGGGTGGTTGTAGAGAGTTGTTTTTCAAACTGGAGGCCTGTGACCAGCGGTGTGCCTCAGGGATCAGTGCTGGGTCCACTGTTATTTGTTATTTATATTAATGATTTGGATGAGAATATTGTGGCATGGTTAGTAAGTTTGCAGATGACAACAAGATTGGTGGCACAGTGGACAGTGAAGAAAGTTATCTCCAATTGCAACAGGATCTTGATCAATTGGGCCAGTGAGCTGATGAATAGCAGATGGAGTTTAATTCAGACAAATGCGAGGTGATGCATTTTGGGAGATTGAACTAGGGCAGGACTTACTCAGTTAATGGTAGGGCGTTGGGGAGAGTTACAGAACAAAGAGATCTCGGGGTACATGTTCATTGCTCCTTGAAAGTGGAGTCACAGGTGGAAAGAATGGTGAAGAAGGCATTCGACATGTTTGGTTTCATCGGTCAGAACATTGAATACAGGAGTTGGGACATCTTGTTGAAGTTGTACAAGACATTGGTAAGGCCACACTTGGAATACTGTGTGCAATTCTGGTCACCCTATTATAGAAAAGATATTATTGAACTAGAAAGAGTGCAGAAAAGATTTACTAGGATGCTGCCGGGACTTGATGGATTGAGTTACAAGGAGAGGCTGAATAGACTGGGACTTTTTTCTCTGGAGCGTAGGAGGCTGAGGGGTGACCTTATAGAGGTCTATAAAATAATGAGAGGCATAGACAAGGTAGATAGTCAATATCTTTTCCCAAAGATAGGGGAGTCTAAAACTAGAGGGCATAGGTTTAAGGTGAGAGGGGAGAGATACAAAAATGTCCAGAGGGGCAGTTTTTTCACACAGAGGGTGATGAGTGTCTGGAACAAGCTGCCAGGGGTAGTAGTAGAGGCGGGTACAATTTTATCTTTTAAAAAGCATTTAGATAGTTACATGGGTAAGATGGGTATAGAGGGATATGGGCCAAATGTGGGCAATTGGGATTGGTTTCGGGGTTTTAAAAAAAAAGGGCGGCATGGACAAGTTGGGCTGAAGGGCCTGTTTCCATGCTGTAAACCTCCATAACTCTATGACTCTTACTCTAAGAGCTGTAGATTCGGTTTCAAAATCAGTTTTTTCAGGCTTGCTCGTATTAACTGTAAATTTCTCATTGGTTAAAAACAATTTTTAAATTAAAATTCTTGTACTGGGACATTAGTAAAGTGAACACAGTGAAGGACAGCGTTAATCTCTTAATTCAACTCAGCTGATGTTATCAATCTGAGACTCAATTCAATGTTATCAGACTTTCACCCCTCAGTGACCCCAGCGTTCTAAAATCCGATTTTGTATTAGCTACAAATGTCAGTCTTTGTAAAGTCTTGATAAATATCTGAAAGGAGAAGCTGCTTAGAGAAACACATATACCAAGAATTAAAATCAGATCACATAAAACAAGAAAGGAAGGTTGGAGTAAAACTGTGTTATTGCAAAATTTCCATATAGCAAGAGCAGCACGTCTAACACATTAAACTCCAGAAGCAGCTCATTATGGTCATTACGGACACAACAACACAATCTGAAACACAACCTCCAACAGATTTCCCTCGCAATCGGATGGATTTTCTTCCGAGAGGTGAGTAACGGGAGTCAGGAATTTTCCTGGCTCAGCCCACCGTGCGTCAGGAGGAGGTTCCTGCAGATTTTTGTTCTGAAACGGCAGATGTTAATTCGAGTTGGGCCCATCACTCCCCCCAGAGAGAGTTTGAAGGCAGCCATAAGGGCTGCCAAGTGTGAAGGTAGTCTGTTCAAAATCTGTTATGACACAGAGGTTAATCCCTTTTACCTTGCGTCGTAATCTACTAAATGTTTTTGATTTTGATTTGATTTGATTTTGATTTGATTTATTATTGCCACATGTATTAACATACAGTGAAAAGTATTGTTTCTTGCGCGCTATACAGACAAAACATACCGTTCATAGAGAAGGAAACGAGAGAGTGCAGAATGGAGTATTACAGTCGTAGCTAGGGTGCAGAGAAAGATCAACTTAATGCAAGGTAAGTCCTTTCAAAAGTCTGACAGCAGCAGGGAAGAAGCTGTTCTTGAGTCGGTTGGTACGTGACCTCCGACTTCTGTATCTTTTTCCCGATGGAAGAAGGTGGAAGAGGGAATGTCCAGGGTGCGTGGGGTCCTTAATAATGCTGGCTGCTTTGCTGAGGCAGCCGGAAGTGTCGACAGAGTCAATGAATGGGAAACTGATTTGCATGATGGATTGGGCTACATCACAAATTATTTGGGAAAGTGTTATCTGTTCTTCATTAATGGTTCAAGGTTCATTAATATAATGGCCTGATACTCGCTTTAAGTGAATCATTAACGAGGTATTTTATTTAAATAACCAGGAAATTTAACTGAACAAGTAACATATTAACTAAGGTACGTTTTGACTGAAATGCTGTTCAAATAATACAAGGAACATCATTACCAAAACAGTAATAACAGAATTTTTGTCACTCTCAAAGAAAATATACAATCAGTATATAGTGTTTGATAGCGTTTGGAAGTTTTGGAGTTCTTCGGTAGTTGTCTGCTGTCGGTAAGGTCATTCTGACTCAGTATCCTTCTGTTAGATAGCTGGATAATTCTCTTAAGAGTTATTTAAACTGGCAGGGGTGAAGAGCTGCTCTGGAGAGGAGTGCTGGTTTTTTTGACTGGCTGCCCTGGCCTCTGGAGATGTTCTTCCAAGATGTTCTCTTGGTGCTATGGGACTTTCTCTCCATTATAATTGAAATAAAAAGGCTCTCCAGTCCTCATGTTGCACGTCGGGAGGAAGGACTGGAAGATTCTACCTCAATGGTTCTGCTGCATTATTGCAAGAGTTCCTTGTCAACACCACTGATTCTCCGTGCCTGACCTTCCACTTCTTATCATGTTGGATATAACCAAACTCCAAACAAGTACTAATTTTTTGCATAGTTTTTGGCAAAAGTCACACATGATTGGTGAAACACAGTTTGAAACAATTGTAGTAGCTTCAGATAATGTGAATTGACAGATTTGACTGGTTCAATGCGGCTGCCTCAGGGGATGTGACACAAATCGGATTATATTGATCTCGTCACAAACTTTCATTTGGGAGAGATTGAAAAGCGTGAGGCTTGTTGGGATTGAAAACAGAGAACTCATTATTTGGATGGTTTGATTTCTGTTTGAGAGCGGTCATGCTTGCAATGAATATGTACAAGCATTTAATAGAGCGTTATGTAACCAGGTTGGTGGAACATCAGCAATGAATTGGGTGAATTCCTGTCAAACTCCAAGTTTACTCACCAATCAGAATGGAAGTGGTCAGCAGCTTTGGGTCATATGGGCTTTTCCCTCTTCCATTCTCAAAATGCGATGTTTCGAGTTTGAATACATGTTCCTGTTTGCATAAAGATATATGATGATTAATACAACTCTCGACCCTCACGAAAGCAAATAATTCAACCTCTTTATCATAATTTAACACCAAGATTAATGAGACAATTATAAAGCTCATAATGGCTTTTTAAATGATTTTACTGAACAGGATAATGTTACTGCGTTTTTCAAGGTTGCAGCATTAATTCATGGACCTGTCTATGGCATACATACAGCTGTTTATTTCCTCTAACTGCAGGGAAAGGAGTTTGCAGATTGATATGACAGCCTAGTCTCTGTAAATTGTGAAGCAATCTACAAACATGTCTGATTGGAACACGTATGTCGGATTTGCAAAAACTATCGGGTATTAACACATGAATGCTTAACACCATCACATCATTCAAAATAACGGAGTTACGTTTTTCCCCTTGAGTCTCTGCCATCATTCAATGAGATCATGACTGGTAAGAAACTATATACTTGCCTTTGTCCCCTATCCATTAATACTTTTGAGTAACAAGAATGAATCAATCACAGAATCCTTACAGTGCAGAAGAAGGTCATTTGGCCCATTGAGTCTGCACCAACTCATAGCCAGGCTTACCCCGTAATCCCATGTATTTACCCCACTAATCCCCCTAACCTACATATCTTGCAACACTAAAGGACAACTTAGCATGGCCAATCCACCTAACCCACACATCTTTGGACAGTGGGAGGAAACCCTCTGCAGCACCTGGAGGAAACCCATGCATATATGGGGAGAACGTGCAAACTCCGCACGGACAGTCACCCAAGGTTGGAATTGAACCGATTTCCCGGACGTTGTGAGGCAGCAGTGCTAGCCACTGTGTTGCCCACATTCAGGATGTCTTTCTCTGCTCAGACAATAATGTTCAATGTGTTCATTCTGTCTTTCCTTAATTATATAACGACTAAAATCTAAGGTCCATGTTGGTTGAATTTATATCACTAATTCTAGTTTGGCACATTTACAATCAAAACATTCAATAAAATCTCAGCGTAAAAGAGCAAGAGCAGAATCTCCCTGAGGATAAAGTCTAACTTCTGTTAATGAAATTATTAACCCAGTTTTTATAAATGTGTTTACATTTGGATGGATCCAACAGTCGGTGAAAAGGTTCAAAATACAAAGTAACATTTTAAAGAAAAAGGAAAGATAATTTTGGGGTAGTTCAGTCTTTGCAAAGAAATTGGGTAAGGTTTTAACACATATATTGGACAGAGGAACTGTTGCAAAATCTTGATTAATAGAAAATAATATTTATTTTGAATAAGATTCCAGGAACGCAATGCTTTCCAAGGAATTCCCTCAAATTGTAAGGAGTTTCGTCATACTGATTATCTCAACAGACAACCTTCTCTTCCATGACACCACTGAAATCACTGGATTTAATGAAGATGCGACCACCACTTCCTCTCTGAGAAAGCACACTCTCCATTTGCCATCAGTACTATTCTCACTGAGGTCAGCTCTCCAGAACTGCCTGCCCCTGTCCCATTCTAACCACTTCTGCTCTAGTTAATACAACTGCTGTCAAAAGGTCTGCAGTGTTGCAGGCACCTGCATGTGTAACAGCTTTATTTCATGAATGGAAAATGAATTCCTCTTGTACACGTGCCAGATGAGACTGTGCTGTGTATTTTGGAAAGCGCTACATTTGAGAATGCCTCACCCTGAACCTTGTTCAATGATGGTTACTGTGAATGACTCAGCCAGCTCCACGAAGGAATGGGAGATGTGAACTCATTATAGCACTCATTTCTATCCTGCGTTTTAATGAGCTCTCTATCCCCTATTCTAGAATTCAGTCTGTTGGATCATTCACTGTCGACTAATTAGAGTTTCCATCATGTCTACAAGAAGATCTATTGCAGATCTGAGCACAGGGTTGTAAATGGAAGCAGAAAAGTCCATCCTTCTGGAAGATAAAGTGATTGCAAAACAATGTTATTCAAAATATCGATATAAATTAATCCACAATTTTATAAATAGCACAGTGAGGGGATTTTAGAATTCACCAGCTGATGTTGGACGTAATTATATTGCAGGATTTTAATAATAGCGATTCTTTAATGTCATTGGAGAGGAAACATTGATTTATTCAGATGGCAATAATTCCAGCTCAATAGATTTCTGGAGACTTAATCGCATCAACAATTTTGAACATCTTTCCTTAGTAAGTGAAACCAATTCTCCGAGTGCACTGCCAATAAAAATCTCTTTTTGTAACAAAGTAATGTCAAATGTAATTAATCACTTAGCATTTTAACGTGGTGAGTTGCCCTTAAAGGGACAGTCGCTTGAGGGACAACACAGCAGAGTCAGAGTCACATGGTCTGTGATGCCCTTAAAGGGACCATCACCACACGTGGACAGTAACTTTTAATGAAGGTAAAATAAATGGAAGCTCTTTGTTGTGGTGACGCTTTTACGTACAGCTTGCAATGTACAATTAATGGAAGCCCCAGTGCTATCAATTCTACATTTCCTCATGTGTTCCTTCCAGTAACAGGATGGACAATCATAGAAATCATAGAAACCCTACAGTACAGAAAGAGGCCATTCGGCCCATCGAGTCTGCACCAACCACAATCCCACCCAGGCCCTACCCCCACATCCCTACATAATTTACCCACTAATCCCTCTAACCTACGCATCCCAGGACACTAAGGGGCAATTTTAGCATGGCCAATCAACCTAACCCGCACATCTTTGGACTGTGGGAGGAAACTGGAGCACCCGGAGGAAACCCACGCAGACACAAGGAGAATGTGCAAACTCCACACAGACAGTGACCCAAGCCGGGAATCAAACCCAGGTCCCTGGAGCTGTGAAGCAGCAGTGCTAACCACTGTGCTACCGTGCCGTATCATTTCAGTGGCTTTTTATTAGACAAGGTATAGAACACATTTGCATAGCTGAAGAAAATGAACAAAGTTTGATGAAAAATAACACAGGTTAGTGATTTAAATGGCCAACATATTAATACTGGTAAAACAAAGCTGCCTTGAAGGACAAAACCACGTCTGTCCTCTCAGTTTGATGTAAAAGATTGGAAAGCACTCTTTCAAGAAGAGTATGGTGTTTTCCACATGTTCTGCCAATATTTATCCTTCAACCAACATTACTAAACACTGATCACCCAGTCAAACATCGTATTGCTGTTCTTTGTATTGCTGTTCTGGGAGCTTGCTGTGCACAAACTCTCCATACTCTGCATATTGCACCAATGACTACACTTCCAATATACTTTCTTCAACTGCAATGTGCTTCAGGATATCCTGAAATCATGAAAGATGTGAAGTAAAGGGAAAGTCCTCCCCTTTTGTAGGAAAATAAATCTATCAAAAAAGCAAGACTTATATTTATGATAACTCCCTCAGTCACTTTGTAAAGTGTGGGCTAATCAGAAGCAGTCAATACGCACTCACGACTAATCAACCTCCTCAAGGAAATTATTAAAGGTTTAAAGGAAGGAAATGCAGTAAATGTGGCTGATGTAGAATTTCAAAACCTATTTGTTTAAGTGAGGACTAAATGGATATTCTGTGATGACCAAGGTTAGTTAGCGATGTGATCCAGGGCTTTCCAATCAAAACATTCATCTTCCCTCCTCAATGTTCCGGAGCAGAGCTCATGGCCATGGGATGGGAGGTGGGATGGTAGAACAACACAAAATTCAGACACGGCAGATTGCGATACAGGGTGTAAGAGGCTGGAGGAGAACAGATTGAGGGAATTGAGCAGGCAATCAGCTCAGTGGAGATTTTGGAGAACAGGGCAGACAATGTGTACTTAATCTAAATATTAAAATTTGCAGTGAACTGCAGGAACAGAATGACTTTGAGTAGAATAACGGGGTGTCTAAAATTGCTCCAGCGCTCCAAGTGCAGCTAAGACAGATTCACCATCATTTCCATTTTCTCAAATTCAAAACTCCAGGTGTACGGCTTTGAAATGTAAGGAGCTGTATTCACTGCAGTCTGCTGTCCAACCATTAAGGCGGGAATGGCAGTGACTCAGCTGCCAGAGGTGAACGGCCAACCGAGCCAATTAAACGCCAAATTGAAGATCATCTCCCTGGGACTGCTGGCACCTTGTTAGTGGTGGACCTGCCCCTCTGCCATGTGGGAAGATTGTCAATTACAAGGGCGTGGTTTCTGTGAAGAGATGAGCAAGGGAATGCCCCAGAATCAAGGGCCTGTCCCGCAGCACCATGTGACCCATGGAGGGGTTACCCCTCTAATCGCTGGGGCATGCCTCCTTGGCCCAGGCAAAAAACTACAACTCTCTGCCACACCTACAGAGGCACCTCAAACAGAGAGACCACTTGTTCTCTCTCTGCCGAGGCCACCTCTCTCAGTGGAACCTCCGAAGCTACAGAGCTGCTGGCCTCTGATCGGGTCAGCCCGTGATCTTTAATTGGACAGTGAGCCCAGTTGACAGTGAGAGGCCGCCAATGGGACAATCACCACCATGGTCCTGCCATGTGTCTCTGCAGGCTCAGAATGTGCACATGGTCCTGATATCAAGACGTAGCCCTCCTTAGTAAACCTCAGCGACAGATTCACATAAATGATGCCTGAGCTGTGAGGATAGAATTATCCTCAAGGTTTGAAAAACAAAAACCTAATTCATTGGAATTTAAACAAAAATCAAATGTTCAAACTTTGAAAGTTTGAGAGAGGTTCTGATGTGAAGAATTATTTTTGCTGTTTTATTGACCAATGAAAAAACAGCATAAATTTTAGGATTGATGCTAAAAGCATAAAGAGACAGGAACAAAGAAGCCTGGTTTTGTGAGAAGTTACCCAGACCTGGAATGTAACAGGTCTCCTGGCTTTTGAAGCTAAAAATGAAATGCTTTAGAGAGAACTATATCTGGAGAAGTTGTAACGGCGAGTGGTAAATTGGATTCGACTGCATTGTTCTGTTGTAGAGCTGAACCTCACACAGAAAGAATGGAACCAAAAGAGAAAATGCTGGAAAATCTCAGCAGGTCTGGCAGCATCTGTAAGGAGAGAAAAGAGCTGACGTTTTGAATCCAGATGACCCTTTGTCAAAGCTAAAAGGCAGAGAAAGTGGGAGATATTTATACTGCAGGGGGAGGGAATGAAAGATGAGTCATTGTCATAGAAACCAGGGAAACCAGCTAATAGCTGTCCACAGAGAGAATAAAGAGGGTGAATGGTCAAATGGCAGAGAAGCTGTAAGCTGTGACAGATGGAGATGTTGGGGGGTAGGGGGGGAGTGGGACAGAGGTAGAATGTAGAAAAGGGTCAGTGCGGAGTGGGGGGAGAAAAGGTAAGGGAAGAGGGATGAAGTAGGGGGAAGGAAAGAGTGAGGGGGAGATATGAAGAAAGACAATAAAGAAATAAAAGGTAGAGAACAGAAAAAAATTAAATAAAATAGAATGAAAACAAAGAGGGTCGAGATGGGGTCGAGTAAATCACCCGAAGTTGTTGAATTTGATGTTGAGACCGGAAGGCTGTAAAGTGCCCAGCCGGAAGATGAGATGCTGTTCCTCCAGTTTGCGTTGAGCTTCACTGGAACATTGCAGCAGGCCAAGGACAGACATGTGGGCATGGGAGCAGGATCGTGTGTTAAAATGGCAGCGACAGGAAGAAGTAAGAAGTCTCACAACACCAGGTTAAAGTCCAATAGGTTTATTTGGTAGCAAATACCATAAGCTTTCGGAGCACTGCTCCTTCGTCAGATGGAGTGGAAATCTGCTCTCAAAGAGTGCAAACAGACAGAATCAAGTTGCAGAATACTGATTAGAATGCGAATCCTACAGCCAGCCGTCCTCATGTGTGCGGAACATGGCTATCAGTTTCTGCTCAGCGACTCTGCGCTGTCATGTGTTGTGAAGGCCGCCTTGGAGAACGCTTACCTGAAGATCCAAGGCTGAATGCCCGTGACTGCTGAAGTGCTCCCCCACAGGAAGAGAACTGTCTTGCCTGGTGATTGTCGAGCGGTGTTAATTCATCCGTTGTCGTAGCGTCTGCATGGTTTCCCCAATGTACCATGCCTCGGGACATCCTTTCCTGCAGCGTATCAGGTAGACAACGTTGGCTGAGTTGCAAGAGTAGGTACCGTGTACCTGGTAGATGGTGTTCTCACGTGAGATGATGGCATCCGTGTCGATGATCCGGCACGTCTTGCAGAGGTTGCTGTGGCAGGATTGTGTGGTGTCGTGGTCACTGTTCTCCTGAAGGCTGGGTAGTTTGCTGCGGACAATGGTCTGTTTGAGGTTGCGTGGTTGTTTGAAGGCAAGAAGTGGGGGTGTGGGGATGGCCTTGGCGAGATGTTCGTCTTCATCAATGACATGTTGAAGGCTCCGGAGGAGATGCCGTAGCTTCTCCGCACACATGAGGACGGCCTAAACCAGGATGTTGGATTTATGTCACATTATCAGTAACCCCCACAGCTTGCCTCCTGGACTTGCAGAATTTCACTAGCTGTTCTGTCTGGAGACAATACACATCTCTTTAATCTGTGTTTAATGTTCCCTCCACCCACATTGTCTGTACATTTAAGACCTGGCTGGCTGTAGGATTCGCATTCTAATCAGTATTCTGCAACTTGATTCTGTCTGTTTGCACTGTTTGAGAGCAGATTTCCACTCCATCTGATGAAGGAGCAGTGCTCCGAAAGCTTATGGTATTTGCTACCAAATAAACCTGTTGGACTTTAACCTGGTGTTGTGAGACTTCTTACTGTGTTCACCCCAGTCCAACGTCGGCATCTCCACATCAAGTAACCGGAAGGTCAGGGTCTTGATTGAGCACAGACCGAAGGTGCTCAGCAAAGAATGGGTTGAATGGTCTCCCTGTCTGCTGAGGTTTCTTGAATTTTATACCATTTTTTTAGCTAAATTGCATTCTGCACAGACTAGGAATTATTTCATCCAGCATTCGAAAATCACACAGCAGCTAATAAAAAACAGAAAACACATCCTTGGCCCTTCGATTCCTCCCGAGTGTCACAAACATCGGTAAAGAGAGATACTGTCTATCATTCTTGATACTCTTCATTTAGAACCTATACTGCAGGAGAGAATTTGATGGAATTTATTTGTCACTTCCATGTTTCATTGTTAGCAGGAAATCTGAATTTTGCATTAATAGGCCATGGTTGCAGATTTTAGAAATGTTTTGCAGTGGACACTTATTATTTTTAAGATTTAAAATTGAATAGAAAACTGGAAAAAGGAATAAGTTGACAGAAAAATTCCAGGGACTTTAATCTTCCCACTCAACTCCAATCTTTCCAAACCTCGGGAAACAAAACAATTTCCGTTTCGGAAAATGCAATTTACATGTAATTTACAGTGATAATTACACCGTTAACAATGTAACCATGAAACTGGAGGAGGATGTTTGGAGGGGTGTGAGGAATAGACAATGGTGATATTTTAGTGTTAATTGCAATTAAAAGTGGCATTGCAAACATCCACTCAAACCCTCTTACGTGGCATTTCATTGCATTTCTGGCATTGTTCTCTCAGTCTAGTCGGAACATTTAGGGCCCGATTTTACCATTGCGTCACGCCCGTTTTCAGGCACCGAAAACTTGGTAAAGTCGGGCGTGAAGCGATTAGCGCGATCCGCGCAGATGCCAACTTTACCAAGGCCTGAAAATGGCCGTGATCCGATTCACACCCGAAACGGGCGCAACAGCGATTTAAATGCATTTGCATGTATTTAAATTGAATTAATGAACTGCCCGCCCAACTTTACCAGCATTTCCCCCTTTACCATCGCGTTCGCCCGTCCAGATTGGGCGTGAAACAGACCTGCTCGGCAAAGGTCTGTTTCGGGCGCTCGAGCTTCTGAAGAGGTAAGATCAGAGCTTCCAACGGCTCTCTGACTCAGATCGGTGGTGGGGTGGCCGGGGTGGGGGTGGGGGCGGTGGTGGGGGGGGGGGGGGGGGGGGGGGGCGGTGTTGAGGCCAGATCATTCTCTGCTGGGGGGGAAGATGGAGGCCCGGACATTCTCTGGTGGGAGGGCAGGAGGAGGCCCAATCGCTCCCTGGTGGGGAGACGGTGGGGGGGGGGGGGGGGGGGGGGGGGGGAGTGGGGGGGGGGGGGAGGAGGAGAGAGGAGGGAGGCCAGATGGATCTTTGGTGGGTGGGGTGGGGGGGGGGGGCAGGGGAGACCGCTGCCACTCTGCGGGCGATCTTTGGAGGGGAAGAGGGGCAGAGGGTTGTGATCGCTCTGGGGAGCAGGGGTGTGGGGGGTGGGTGGGGGGGTGGAGGGGTGGGGGTGGATAAGGGGGACAGTTATGTTGTGGGTGTGGGGCGATGTCTGTGGGGTCCATCGCTCCCGCTTTTAGCCCCCGGGCCGCTTTATCTGCTTTTTGCGTCCCGGGCGCGATGTGACAGGGGAGTGTTTTTCAAATCTTTTTCTCACTGCGCATGCGCAGTTGAAGGCCCCGATCGGAGCTGCAGCGTTTCGGGCACAATAAGCCCCGCCCACAGCGCGATTCAAACCCGTGATTTTTTTTCAGGCTGAGTGTGAATGGGGGCACCTGAGAACCGGTTTCCAACTCGGATCTGAATTCCGCCCAGATTCAGCACTAAGAATGAAAATGGTAAAATCGGGTCCTAAATCATCGCTTCTCAGCCTTTTGGCAAAGATCAGGCATCGGATGAAGCCCAAGATGGGGGACAATGCTTCATCTTGTCAGCTCGGATCTTGTTTGTCTTTCCTGAGGGGACCTTGAATTGGATTCAATTTGAATTCCTACCTCTCGCACTCGCTCCCTCTCGCACTCGCTCCCTCTCGCACTCGCTCCCTCTCGCACTCGCTCCCTCTCGCACTCGCTCCCTCTCGCACTCGCTCCCTCTCGCACTCGCTCCCTCTCGCACTCGCTCCCTCTCGCACTCGCTCCCTCTCGCACTCGCTCCCTCTCGCACTCGCTACCTCTCGCACTCGCTCCCTCTCGCACTCGCTCCCTCTCGCACTCACTACCTATTTAAGCTATCTCATTTTAGATTGTGTAAAAGGCACACAAAAATGTTTAGCACCAACGTCTGAGAAGTTCAGAGAGCAACATGAGATTGTGAAGGATTGGGTTGTTAACAAGGGAAATAACTTTGAGTTAGTTTTAAACAAATGGTGGCTGGATGCCAAGATCGATGCCCCCCCCACCCCCCCGGAATTCTCTGTTCTCCCCGACCAGAGCGATGATGTCGTGACGTCAGGTGAGATTTTATACAGGCCTGGGGGAGTGGCCAGGTGAGGAGAGGGGGTGAGGGTGGGGGGTACAGGGAGGGCATGGGGAGCATGGGATGCACGGAGAGGATGTGTGTTGCAGGGGAGGGTGCGGGGTACGGGAAGGGTGGAGGGTGAGGGGTGTGGGGAGCGTGGGGGGTGCGGAGAGGGTGGGGGGTGCAGGGAGGGTGGGGTGTGTGGGGAAGTTGGCGGGTGAGGGGGAGGGTGGGGGTGTGGCAGAGGGTGGAGGGTGCAGAGAGGTTGGGTGGTTGCGGGGAGAGTGGGGGTTGCAGGGAGGGTGCGGGGAGGGTGGGGATTGCAGGAAGGGTGGGGGGAGGTTGGGGGTGGGGGGATGGGGTGTACAGGGAGGGTGGGGATGTGGGGAGGGTGGGGGGGTGAGGGGCGGGAGGCAGCACCCCCGATTTCTGAACATAAAATTCACCCCATTATCTCAGTTTCTCATTCCACAGATGCTGCGTACCTGCCGAGTGCCTCCAACCTTTCTGTTTTTATTCCATCATGATGGATGTTTCCCCTCAATCAGCACAAGTTCATATATTTTGTGCCACAGTTTTGTCACATTGCTGAGTTTTGTGTTAAGATTAGATTTGCTCATATCACTCACTTTCCACACAATGCGCTGAATTTTCTGGGTTTTTTTCCAAACTACTACCTCAGGTGGGAAATGGTTGTCTCGCCCATCGCCTGCACTGTGGCTTTTCCCACTGAATTTGTAAACACTTGAAGAAAGAATGCTGAAGGCGGCTCCCACTAAATCATCCTGGTGGCAGTGCCTCCTACCCCGCCAGCAACCTTGGCTTTCAACAGATCAGGGCACCCTGCCCACAGACACACCCCCGCCGTGCCTTCATCCCTCAAAGAAGCCACCCAAATCCTGAACCGCCCAACCCCGTACTGCCCCCTTGCACTGGGCGGATCCCAGATCAGTACGAGGGCACTGCCTGTGCATGACCACCAACCCCCACACCTACCCTGGGAGATGTACTCGTCTCTGCGCCCTCAGGGGGAGACCGACCATTCATCAAGTTCCTGTTTTACAAAGGCTGTTGTAAACCCCGCAGTCCTAACGTCACATCAGTGGTGGTGGGTGGTAGCGGGACCCTCAGGTTGGGGTAATAGAGCAGAGAAACCCACCAATGATATTGAAGTGTACGGTCATTGGGTTTGTTTCATTGCATGGTGGGAATCCCGTTATAACATTGTTGGGGGTGAAGACAATCCGGCGGGAAGATTTCCGCTGGCGTGAATGCCGTTTTGGAGACTCCTGTTGTATTTTTTATCCACGCTGCCATTCCTGCTCACTGAACATAAGGGTGGGAAATCCCAGCCTCTGTGTCTGTCTGTGATATACTGTTCACTGTACATTATACCCTCATTAAATGGCTGACACGTGCATGCTATTTTGCTAATAAAACTCCTGAACTTACACAAATCTCAAACCACATTGAACACGGCATTCGCTTTGTAACCACCTCGCATCATACACGACTGGAAATTTCAATGAGAATGTTTATCAAGGATAGACATTGGGCGGGATTTTCCTGCCCTTCCTGCCAGTGGGATCTTCCAGTCCTGCCAATGTCGACCACAGGTTCCCTGGCAAGAGTGGGTGCAAACAACAGGAAAACCTATTGACAGCAGCGGGACTGTAAGATGGGTGGGGGGGTGGTGGAAGAGGGTGGTTGATTCTGCGATGCTATTTCGTGTCTATAAATCTCTGTTATAATTACACAATTCACAATTACGCTGCATCGGTACCCAGCCAGCTGTCCCTGGAAAACTACGACCATCTCTGAACAGCTAATGTGCTCTGCTGCCTAACGTAGGGAGGATGAGTTGAACGCCCCCGGCAGCTATAATAAACCTAATTATAATCAAATTCAAATAATAATCAAACTCTTCATTCACACTTCATTAATTTAAATTATCTTCTAAGTATATTTCATATTATTCATAGAACATCCAGGTATCAGGCTGAACAAATTGAGGGGAAGCTGAATGAATGAGTCACAGAGCCAGGAATCGGATATTACAGCCTCGTCCATCCCAAAACCATTAAATCCCACCCGATGTCAACAGACTTTCCCATGCTCACCTGCTCCGATTCCCGTGGCAGGCGGGCTGGTAAAATTCCAGTCATGGGGTCATTTTGACAGAGAATGAGGCCATTGTTCCATCTATTCCATGCCAGCTCACAGTACAGCAGTCCCATTCTCCCATTCTATCCATGTAGTCCAGTGAGTTTATCACTCTCAAATACCTATCCATTTTCATTTCGAGATCATTCATTGTCTCCACATCCACCAGCATCGTAAGCAGCAAATTTCAGGTCATTACTACTTGCTGTGTAAGAAATCAGGATTTCTCCAACCCAACAAAAATCCCCCCATCCCTGGAATCATTCTGGTAAATCTCACCTCTCAATGACCCTGATCTTTCAAAAGTCACTGGAGTCAGGGAAAGTCCCAGAGGATTGGAAAATCGCTGTTGTAACCCCACTGTTCAAGAAGGGAACAAGAAAAAAGATGGAAAATTATAGGCCAATTAGCCTAACCTCAGTTGTTGGCAAAATTCTAGAATCCATCGTTAAGGATGAGATTTCTAAATTCTTGGAAGTGCAGGGTCGGATTAAGACAAGTCAGCATGGATTTAGTAAGGGGAGGTCGTGCCTGACAAACCTGTTAGAGTTCTTTGAAGAGATAACAAATAGGTTAGACCAAGGAGAGCCAATGGATGTTATCTATCTTGACTTCCAAAAGGCCTTTGACAAGGTGCCTCACGGGAGACTGCTGAGTAAAATAAGGGCCCATGGTATTCGAGGCAAGGTACTAACATGGATTGACGATTGGCTGTCAGACAGAAGGCAGAGAGTTGGGATAAAAGGTTCTTTCTCAGAATGGCAACCGGTGACAAGTGGTGTCCCGCAGGGTTCAGTGTTGGGGCCACAGCTGTTCTCTTTATATATTAACGATCTAGATGACGGGACTGGGAGCATTCTGGCCAAGTTTGCCGATGATACAAAGATAGGTGGAGGGGCAGGTAGTATTGAGGAGGTGGGGAGGCTGCAGAAAGATTTAGACAGTTTAGGAGAGTGGTCCAAGAAGTGGCTGATGAAATTCAACGTGGGCAAGTGCGAGGTCGTACACTTTGGAAAAAAGAATAGAGGCATGGACTATTTTCTAAACGGTGACAAAATTCATAATGCTAAAGTGCAAAGGGACTTGGGAGTCCTAGTCCAGGATTCTCTAAAGGTAAACTTGCAGGTTGAGTCCGTAATTAAGAAAGCAAATGTAATGTTGTCATTTATCTCAAGAGGCTTGGAATACAAAAGCAGGGATGTACTTCTGAGGCTTTATAAAGCACTGGTTAGGCCCCATTTGGAGTACTGTGAGCAATTTTGGGCCCCACACCTCAGGAAGGACATACTGGCACTGGAGCGGGTCCAGCGGAGATTCACACGGATGATCCCAGGAATGGTAGGCCTGACATACGATGAACGTCTGAGGATCGTGGGATTATATTCATTGGAGTTTAGGAGGTTGAGGGGAGATCTGATAGAAACTTACAAGATAATGAACGGCTTAGATAGGATGGACGTAGGGAAGTTGTTTCCATTAACAGGGGAGACTAGGACGCGGGGGCACAGCCTTAGAATAAAAGGGAGTCACTTTAGAACAGAGATGAGGAGAAATTTCTTCAGCCAGAGAGTGGTGGGTCTGTGGAATTCATTGCCACAGAGGGCTGTGGAGGCCGAGACGTTGAGCGTCTTCAAGACAGAAATTGATAAATTCTTGATTTCTCGAGGAATTAAGGGCTATGGGGAGAGAGCGGGTAAATGGAGTTGAAATCAACCATGATTGAATGGTGGAGTGGACTCGATGGGCCGAATGGCCTTACTTCCGCTCCTATGTCTTATGGTCTTATGGTCTTATGGTTAAATTCTGGTAAATCTCCCCGCATCCTCTCAATGACCCTCACATCCTTCCCAATGTGTTATGACCAGAACTGGATGTGGTCCAACCAGAGTTCATATAAGTGAAGCATAATCGCTCTGCTCTTACACCCATTGCCTCTCTGTAGGAAGCCCAAGCTTCCATATGGTTTGTTCACCATGCTCTCTGTAAGTCCTGTCACCTTCATTACATACATAAATCCCAGGTTCCTAGACACACTGTCAGGATGTGGAGCAGGGATGCCGGTGGTGGCGATTGGAGGAGGTGGGTGAAGGTGGTTGTGGAGGTGGGTGTTGGCTCAGACGGGGGGGGGGGGGGGGGGGGGGGGGGGCGGAGAAGATGCTGACGATCAGTGGGGTGGGTAGAGAAGTGCCCACTCGGTCGGGGGTGGGGAGGGGAGTGTGATGGGCTGGGGGAAAGGTTTACTCAGGTTCTGATTGGGATTCCCTTTAAAGATGGTGCCCTGATCTCTGAGCAGCGGGGTTTTGCCGGTGTGTTGAGATCCCCCCTCCCCAAATGATGGTGTGAACCATGCCCCTTTTTTTTCGCAGAGTGTCTGATCTGGAAGTAAGATCTGGACAGAAAATCAATTGGTTTCCCTGCAGAGAAACACGATGGTTTTCTCGCTGGAAACAACTCCCTGGAATTTTTGGTAAGATTCCCCCGACATTTCTCTTTTTCCAAATTGATCGTAGTGTTAGAGACACTTCCATCATCAACTTGTTTCCAACCCGGAAATGGAGCAACAATTGACCATCAGTCCCAAGATGCCAATCTAGATCACGTCTCATAGATGCTTCTAAATTATAAAGCTGTTAATGAAAGGCTGACTGAAGCAGATGGATGTGTAGACGGGAAATCTATTCACAAAGGAGCACATAGTAAAGGCAAACTGAACTCAAAATATTTGGTAAAACAGCCAAAATTTGCTGAGCCTCGTCTCTCTCTTGATTACTGTGGTAACTAGAATAACATGAGCTTATAAACCATTCTTTTCAACATCCACACTGAAACAGAATAGTAACAAAAAGATTGCAAACAAATTCAAAAAATGGAATTGGAAAAATTGGGAATTATTCAATATGCATCAGAATGCTGCATTATTATGTAAAGGGAATAGACAGAGTGGAAAACAGCAGCACATATTAAAGAATGGTACACTTAACTGTGCAACACTTGATTATCAAAACCGCTCAACTATCAGAATCAGCGTTTACGTCCGCTGAACATTTTAAGTTATAATTACTGGTTCCAATTTTCTGAACTCTTCATTAAGCAAATGAATCCTTTGTTTCTGAAGCAGCCCAATCAAAAATGAACTGGAATAAATGCCCCCTAAAGCGCAATAATTTAACCCTTTCAATAGTGAAGAAACTTTTCAGTTTTCTTTCCAAAGCTGCATGATATCCGGAAAAGTATTTTCCTGGGAACATCCAGCGAGTAGTGAAACAAAATAAAAACATCGCGAGATCATCAATGTTACTTAAATCATAGAGGATTGGGAATAATTAAAAAATATGACTGTAAAATATGTCACAGGAAAACGAGTTGGAAACCGATTTTACTAAATCAGATTAGCCATTGTTACCGAGTTAGAGAAATTCGGAAATCCTCGACACTATTGAGAAAATTGGAATATTTGGGTCAGGACGGATTCAACTCAATGCAATATTTGGACTGACCGATCTGTCAGTGACTACATGTTGTACATTCCTGATTAACCAATGAATAATAATGATCATAATATATATTAACATATTAAATATGTTAATCTTAATAATATATTAAAATTATCTAATACAAATACAAAATGCCATAAATGATTCCAGGATTTTAAAAAATTAACCACAGGAACCGAAATGCTTTCCATTGGAGACAATTGCGTGGGTTTCCTCCAGGTGCTCTGATTTCCTCCCGCAGTCTGAAAGACGCGCCGGTTAGGTGCGTTGACCCGAAGAGGTGCCAGAGTGTGGCGACTAGGGGAATTTCACAGTAACTTCATTGCAGTGTTAATGTAAGCCTTACTTGTGACTAATAAATAAACTTTAAATTTTGTACTTGATTCAAATATTGATCATAAAAGCTGAAGGCAGGGGAGCAAGATTAACAAACTTCCAACAAAACCATCCATTGGGAGGATTTCTTTGACTCACTGAATGGCAGTTTTGTGGGATAAACTTACACCATACTCAGGAATTTGGATAAATGTGCAAGAACAGTGCTGACGTTTTGATTGTGAAAAGTCTGATATGGTGAAATATTCTGTGCTGTTGGGAACAGGATCAGTGAGCTGAACGGTGTAACTGCCTTGAACAATATTTTTCTTCATGTAAACATAAGAAATCAATCTGCATCACTCCTATTGCAGGGAAAAACTAATATCTGGAATATGTTCTTTTATTTAAGAGATAATTGTTTAAACTTCACAATTAGGAAAATGGTTAAACCAAGTATTGTATCATGTTTAGGGAACAACATAAAGAAGATTTGGGTTATAAGTTCATCTTGGGAGATAAAGTATAAAGAAAAATAGCAAATTGGCCGCCTGTATTGGATTTTGACGTTTTATTCCATTGACCTGTGTTCATTTCAATTGCTTCATTGTTCCTTTATGTCTAACTTTGAAGAGGAAGATCTGAGTAAAGTAACTCTGCTCATCAAAAACATGAATAAACCAAATCAATCCTTCAAATGTATGGCACTGACATCACTGCCCAGCTAAACACAAACCCAAAGGATAAATATTTGCACTGTGCTTTATCACGTCTCTCAAACATATTTCACAACAGTTCAGAAACAATAAATTACTTTGAAGCTTGCTGATTGTTGTTAGTTAGACAATCACAATGACCATTTGCACATTGCAAGGGCTCACAAGCAGTAATGTGATGAATGACCATCTAACCTGGCCTTTGTGATACAAAAACAGAAATTGCTGGAGAAACTCAGCAGGTCTGACAGCATCTGTGGGGCTCGATTCTCTCTCCAGACCTGCTGAGTTTCTCCAGCATTTTCTGCTTTTTTTCAGATCCCAGCATCTTCAGAACTTTGCCTTTACCCTGGTTTTGCTGATGTTAGTTAAAAGGATGAATATTGGCCAAGAGACCAGAAGGTCTCCTGTCTTTTCTTTGCGTGGTGTGTATTTGAATAGATAATCACAATCTCACTTTTCACCTCTCACCTGACAGTGCAGCACTCTCTCAGCATTGCTCACCTGACAGTGCAGGACACCTTCAGTATTGCTCACCTGACAGTGCAGCACTCTCTCAGCATTGCTCACCTGACAGTGCGGCACTCCCTCAGCATTGCTCACCTGACAGTGCGGCACTCCCTCAGCATTGCTCACCTGACAGTGCGGCACTCCCTCAGCACCACACTATTGTAATGCGGCCAATTTCTGAACTGGGGTTTGAATCCACAACCTTCGGAAACAGAAGTGTGGGTGCTACCAAACAAAGCAACTTAACTAATGGTAGTTAGTAACCGTGTTGATATGAATTTGGAATTTGTGACCAGGCTCAGAACTCATGACTTGAGGCTTTTTGGTAGATATATTATCCTTCAGGCAGTTTTTATTTTGATTATGTTTAGCCTTTTTTCTAAATTCTAAAACAATATTTAAAAGCCAAAATATCAGGAAGAAAAATGTCTATCCATCAAAATATTTTGTATCTCTGTTTATGGATTTTAATTGTAAGTTTGAGTCCAGCCTATGTATAATTTTAGAAATCTGTTTTGATGAAGCATTGTTTTATTATGTAAATAAGGAGCACGGGTGATAGTAATTGAAGATCAGACATTTTCAATTTACTTTCATAACCTTCTGACATATTCCTGTCTGTAATTTATAAATTACTTCCATCAGTCTGCTTGAAGTTGCGGTGGTCATTAAGAATGTGTCATCACCTAATCTTGTGAAAGGGAGGGCTGTTCTTACACAATTAACTTGTTCCTCTTGCCTTTTGAAGGGTAATTTTCCGAGATATTAAAGGAGTGAAATCTTTCTGTATTGACAATCGTTGATACGGTGATCAAACACTTGGCACTGCCTCATAGCAATATCTAGTGATGACAGCCAATGAACTCTGAGTGAAGCACACTGCTGCTCACTATCAGACAACAAAAAAACAATTGTCCGATTATTAGTGAAATTTTCTGGGAAGGAATTGACGCAAGCTTACATTAGACACATCAAACAAAACACCAGAAGGCTTGACTTCAGTCTGAACTTTCTCTCCTTGTTTTCAGTGGATGGCGGCCGGGAATCTAACCCAGCCTGATGGAAAAACCATTCCTCCCTCAGATATATCACCATGAATCTGCAGCATTACCCAGGGGTGAAATAAACAGGGATACTGGGCGGAAAGTTAAATAATTGAAGATGATTTTATGTTCATGGTTAGAAATAATAAATAACATCTTGGAACCATTTCAATCTGTTACACAGAGGAATGGATTTCAAATGAGAACTAATAACATATTTCTTTCAAGAATAATGAGTACCACATATATTCATTGCAACCCCCGGGCATTGGATTCAACAATTGTATAACACGGAAGATCAGTATCAAGTGCTCTTTGGGATCAAATAATCAGCCATCAATCCAAACCAGGAGTCTCAGCTATTCCTCTGCCTATGGGTAGGGTTCCTGTCTCTGAATGAGGGGCTGTGGGTTCAAATCCCAATCCATGGATTTAAGGATGAAATTAGGTTGATACGCCCATACAATATCAAGAATCTGCTGCACTGTCAGAGGTGCTGTCTCTTGGCAAAGCTGCTAAAGCCCAGCCTGTCCTCTCAGCTGCACATGAAAGAATCTGTGGAATTCCCTGCCCAGTGAAGCAGTTGAGGCTACCTCATTGAATGTTTTTAAGGCAAGGATAGATACATTTGTGAACAGTAAAGGAGTTAAGGGTTATGGTGAGCGGGCAGGTAAGTGAAGCTGAGTCCACAAAAAGATCAGCCATGATCTTATTGAATGGCGGAGTAGGCTCGAGGGGCCAGATGGCCTACTCCTGCTCCGAGTTCTTATGTTCTTATCCCATTGTTTCCCACGTCCTGGCCAATATTTATTCCTCAATCAACATCACAAAAAGAAACCTTCCTTTTAACAGCATAGAACTCAGCATGCTTTTATTTCTCTCCAGTTTTGTAGAAGATCCACGCTGGATTTGAAATGTTGGGCAGAATTTTCCAGCCACACTCACCCCAAAACTGGAAAATCCTGCCTGAGATCAACAGACCTTTGCATAGTCTGCCCCCCCATGATTCCCGTGATGCGCAGGATGGGAAAATTCTGTTAACTCTGTTTCTCGCTCCACAGATGCTGTCAGACCTGCGGAGTTTTTCCAGCACTTTCTGCTTTTATTTCAGATTTATGACATCTACAGTATTTTGCTTTTATGACAAAAAGATTAGTTATCACATTGCTGTTTTAAAAAAAAATGTATTCATTTGTGGGACATGGGCGTCGCTGGCTGGCCAGCATTTATTGCCCATCCCTAGTTGCCCTTCAGAAGGTGGTGGTGAGCTGCCTTCTTGAATCGTTGCAGTCCACGTGCTGTGGGTTGTCCCACAATGTTGTTAGGAAGGGAATTCCAGGATTTTGACCCAGCGACTGTGAAAGAACGCTGATATGTTTCCAAGTCAGGACGGTGAGTGGCTTGGAAGGGAACTTGCAGGTGGTGGCGTTCCCATGTATCTGCTGCCCTTGTCCTCCTAGGTGGAAGTGGTCGTGGGCTTGGAAGGTGCTGTCTAAGGATCTTTGGTGAATTGCTGCAGTGCATCTTGTAGATAGTACACACTGCTGCTACTGAGCGGCGGTGGTGGAGGGAGTAGATGTTTGCGGATGTGGCGTCAATCAAGTGGGCTGCTTTGTCCTGGATGGTGTTGAGCTTCTTGAGTGTTGTTGGAGCTGTAAATATTTGTATTTCTCGCTCCCTACCAATCAGCCCACACCCTGGTCACTGGCCATTTCTGACTGAGCTAACCCAGCACTAACCCTGTCCCACTCACACCACTAACAAGCTCTGAACTGCAATCTCACCACGAGGGATCCATCTGCTTTCCAGCTCTTTATTTGAGCACTATCCTAACACTGTGTCTTCACTGTGGTTTCTGTGCAGTCACCATGCTGCGATTTCAACACTCTCTGGCATTCCAGCTTTGTTATTGTCTGACCAAAACATCAAGGGTCATCTCACATCCTTTTCACAGCCTCACAGCCTGTTCACCATGTTGGACCTGCATTTAATCTCGTCACTTTGCTGAACATCATGTCGTTTTGAATGAACCACTGCTGTGTATGAGATTATACAGGACGTTGGGGAGGCTACACCTTGAGTATTGTGTGCAGTTTTGGTCTCCTAGCCTGAGGAAGGACATTCTTGCTCTTGAGGGAGTCCAGCGAAGGTTCACCTGACTGATTCCTGGAATGGCAGGACTGACACATGAAGTGAGACTGGATTGACTGGGCTTGTACTCACTGGAATTTAGAAGAATGAGAGAGGATCTCATAGAAACATATAAAATCCTGACAGGATTGGACAGGCTAGATGCTGGAAGAATGTTTCCAATGTTGGGGAAGTGCAGAACTAGGGGTCACAGTCTAAGAATAAGGGGTGAGATGAGGAAGAACTTCTTCACTCAGAGAGTTGTGAACCTGTGGAATTCTCTACCACAGAAAGCTGTTGGGGACAGTTCATTAGATATGTTCAAGTGGGAGCTGGACCTGGCCTTTGTGGCTAAAGAGATCAAGGGGTATGGAGAGAAAGTGGGAATGGGATACTGAAAGTGCATGATCAGCCATGGTCATATTGAATGTTGGTGCAGACTTGAGGGACTGAATGGCCTACTCCTGCAGCTATTTTCTATGTTTCTTTTATGTTTTTATAATGATATAAAGACACCAATCACTCATAAGGGATTGTGTAAACACATTGTGGGTTCATTTATTGAGACTGGGCACAGGGTACATTTATAATACAGAGGCATAAAGATCGAAGATACCAGCAACACAGCTGTCCAGGTGTGCTCTGCTTAAAGCCAAAGTGAAATTAATACTGGATTACATGACACACCTCCTTCTAGTGATGTTCTGCTGCAATCCCTTAAAGGCGGATTATAACAAGTAATATCTTGGTATGAGAAAGTGAGAAGAAAGTCAAGAGCCACAGCAAGATCGAAGGGAAAATTGTGATGGTGAGAAATATTACAAAATTTAAAAAGTAAAATATATAATTAGCCCAGCTGATATCTTGGAGACACAAGGGGTGAGCTCACTGAAAAATTCAGAATACAAGAAGGCTTCAGGATAGAGGGAGAGAAAGAAAAAATAAAAAGCAGGGAATTGAGCAGTTGGGGGGAGACAGGGAAAACGGCAGGCAGGGCAGAGAATAGGAACAAAGGGCAGGCAGAGGGTGGGAGAGGAAAACAGAATGTACAGGGAGAGAGACAGAGAAAGATGAAAATAAATATAATGCCCTCACCAAGAGAAGGGCAGTAAATGATAATTAGGTCAATAATTTTTCACCTTCCCCTGTAATTTGAGACTTTACTCAGAGGGCTTATATTTTGAAATGTCTGGACAGCCAATTGAAGAACTTCCATGCTGGCGTTTTTTCCAGAAACTATCACATTTTCCCAGACTATTTTCCAATTTTGTGATTTTGCTTCTGTATTTAAAACATAAAAATAATTTATTAATTTGCCTGGTTTAGGAGGGCAATAAACAGATGGATTATTCAAGGAGATTAACAAAAAGGAGAAGGACTTCCAATGTACGGTGTTAGCGTGGATTGGGGATTGGCTATCCAACAGGAAGCAGAGAATTGGAATAAATGGGTGCTTTTCTGGTTGGCAGATGGTGACTAATGGCGTGCCGCAGGGATCGGTGCTGGGGCCTCAACTGTTTACTATTTACATAGATGATCTGGAGGAGGGGACTGAGTGTAGGGTAACAAAGTTTGCTGACGATACGAAGATAAGTGGGAAAGTGAATTGCGTGGAGGAAGCGGAAGGTCTTGCAGAGAGATTTGAATAGGCTGAGTGAGTGGGCGAGGATCTGGCAGATGGAGTATAACGTTGGCAAATGCGAGGTATTCACTTTGGAAGAAATAATAGCAAATTGGATTATTATTAAGTGGAAAAAAATTACAACATGCTACTGTGCAAAGGGACCTGGGGGTCCTTGTGCATGAGTCGCAAAAACTCAGTCTGCAAGTACAACAGGTGATCAAGAAGGCAAATGGGATGTTGGCATTTATCGTGAGGGGGATAGAATATAAAAGCAGAGAAGTCTTGCTGCATCTGTACAAGGCATTGGTGAGGCCACAGCTGGAATACTGTGTGCAGTTTTGGTCCCCTTATTTGCGAAAGGATATATTGGCCTTGGAGGGAGTGCAGAGAAGGTTCACCAGGTTGGTACCGGAGATGAGGGGTGTAGATTATGAGGAGAGATTGAGCAGATTAGGTTTGTACTCGTTGGAGTTTAGAAGGCTGAGGGGTGATCTTATAGAGGCATATAAGATAATGAAGGGGCTGGATAGGGTAGAAGTGGAGAGATTCTTTCCACTTAGAAAGGAAACCAGAACTCGAGGGCACAGCCTCAAAATAAAGGGGGGTCAGTTTAGGACAGAGTTGAGGAGGAACTTCTTCTCTCAGAGGGTAGTGAATCTCTGGAATTCTCTGCCCATTGAAGTGGTGGAGGCTACCTCGTTGAATATGTTTAAGTCATGGATAGATGGATTTCTGATCGGTAAGGGAATTAAGGGTTATGGGGAGCAGGCAGGTAAGTGGAACTGATTCACTTCAGATCAGCCATGATCTTATTGAATGGCGGGGCAGGCTCAAGGGGCTAGATGGCCTACTCCTGCTCCTATTTCTTATGTTCTTATGTTCTTATAATCTGAAGATTTGAAATCTTGAAGATTTCCAGTGATGGGATTGTGACTATTTCCTTTGGCAGCTTGTTCCACTGTGAGATTGTCCTTCGGAAGAAAGATTGTTGATTCACTGTCTGGGAAATAAATGGTCTTTGTAGTTTGTGTGGGTGGTAACCTCCTGTATGGTCACTGCCAGAGGACACCAGGTACGAGTTTCAGCCAATTTCCATCAATCCCTTCTATTTTCTAGAAGATGGTCAATTATTCCCCCTCCTTTGCTGCAGTCATTCCCATCCCAAATCTTGGATCCGGGATGTGACACTGGTGCGTTTTCCACACTCATTGGTGCAGAATCCTGCAGCACATCTTTGGATCGTTTCAATCTGTTTCGTATCTCTGGCTGTAAATGGATCTCACACACAACTTACACCCTCCTGGATTAGACAAACAAATGTTTGGTAAAGCTTTAACTCTGAAAAGTTCCTTCATCAGATTTTCTGAAGAAAGATCATGGATAATCCCTATCCTGTGAGAGATATTTGTATTTTTCAGCTGTAATTGGCAATACGGAGCAGGAATTCCTGTCTAGCGTGCCTTACAGTTGGCATCCCGCACTGTTCCAGATGCAGATTACAGGACTTCCTTTGGAGCTGTTTGCTGATATGTGCTGTTCCTACGTCAGCAAGATAGCACCCCGCAGAGGCAAAATGTACAAAAGAGTGGCTCTCCTTGGGAGCAGACAAATTCTGCCTACCTTGTGCCAGATAGAACTCTTTATCTGTGGATCTTTCCTTGCGAATACATTGTTAGAAGCACCAGATGCTGAAACTACCACAAAAATGTTCTCCTGAAAGACCAATTACTCTGCTTTCTTCATACCAGCCTGGCAATTTGACCTTGCTATTTCCAAATATCTCTTCAGGCAATATTCTGACAGATTCGACTTTGACTGAAACAGTTTTCCTGCATCTTGTTTTTCAAAGATTTAATTTCGCGTTTGTAAACCACACCCGAGTAATCGGTACCTGGGACACTGAGAATAACACTGACATTGCTTTGTAATGAACCAAAAACAGGAAGACATCCACATGGAAAGCAACAGGTGCTGGAGTCAGATGAACATTCTTCCTGACATTGAGTATAACCTTAGAATATGTTTGATGGAAAACTGTTCTCTCTGTGATACTAATCACATGCAAATCACTGGGTTGTTTCTATAATAGGACCGGCTTGGCAGATGATCAAATTGCATCTTCCTGTCCTGCGAATGTTATAAACATGTTTTACAGGTGTTCAAACAGACCTTTCCGTGAAAGCTGCTTTCATTGAATTTTACTGTATTAATGTTCAAAATCATTTCAGAGTTAGTGTGCGTATTTTCTTTTCCCATTGTCATTGATCTAGAATAGTTGTAGTAAAACACATAACCACAGCAATGTTAAAAATAGGAACTGTGATCTAAATGTGCCAAGATATATTTATGCCATATGTGCTGTACTGTGGGTGCGAATGTCCTTTTGATTGTTGGGAACAGTTAATGGAAAAGTACCCAGTGATTCTGGCACAGTCGTTGCTGGCATTCCTATTAAAATGAAGCCAGGCAGTTTTCTGCTTTAGAAGCTGGCAGTTTAGGATCTTCCACCCATTAAACGAATGACGGAAAGTTATAGCCTCAGGGGTGTGAAGTGGATACTCCCACCCAGAGAGTTTAAACAGAATTGTTTTTTAAAAACAAACACAGCAATCAATAACGTCATTAGATTTTGTAATCAAAGCACACAAATGATAAAAGCCAATGGGTGTGATCTTATCGGCCATTCACGTCTCCAGATTTTTCTCGTGGTGAATCTCCGAGAGTGGCATTTGCCACAACAAAACCCTATTGCCAAAATCGTGCTCCCGTTTTTACCAGTCGGATCTCATGGTCCCACTGACAGTTGACCCCTGCTGCAGGATTCCTGGCAACGAGGAGTACATCCAACGGGTAACTCCATTGACAGCTGAGGCACTGCCAGTGAGCCGCACACTGCCTCCCACCACCACGAAACACATTGCAGAGAGGGAGAGAAGTTCTGCACTATGTTTAGTGTTGTGTGGTTTATCAGTGACAGCGTTTCTATTTTGGGAAGTTATTTGTCTTAATTTCCCTTTACCGCAAGAAACTGGAAAACTGAGGTCAGTGTCTCCACTTGCCTTGCCCTTATTATCTTCCTCTTCACTGGTTTTGGCATCGCTGCATTGCCCAAGCCTCTTTAATGAAAGTCGCATTAGAGAAAATTAAACATGCCAATTTTAATCCACTTTCAATGGTTTCACACTGATGCAACATTATTATTGCACTGTGCCAACAAGAGTTAACAACCAAGTCCTCTGTCCTTCATTCATCCTAAGGAAGAAGTGTGATAGCACAAGAAGGCAATGGGACTCTGTCAATTTAACCACAAGGATACTCTCACTATTTGCAAGTGGCTGCATTAGGCTGCAGGGTGCTCTCCTACACACCAGTGGCAGAGTGGTTTATGAGCATGGAGAAATAACACTGATGGGGAACAAAAAACTGGAACCATTCAAACACACCTGGCGAATCATAGCGCCGTCTCCACAACACAGAGTTTCCTTGTGTGGGAATAATGGTCTCCACAGAGGAGAGAAATAAAGTCATTGACAAGTTGATTACAGGAAATGAGTTGTCTCACGATGGATACGTATCTCTGAGAAAGAGAACTCAGATCTTTGCTTTCATTCCCCTCATAAAGAACAAATCCGATTTCAGCTGACTGCAACACCAGAACCTCTAACCAACCTTCTGTTTTCCTTCACATGCAAACTCAGCTTTCATTTTGTTCACTATTAACGTCTGAACGTTACCAGGTGATTATCAGATAATATTGTGTTAGTTGAACTAACGTGAAATGAAAATAAAGCACTTGACAACAATGAACCGTATTACAACATTCTGATGACAGGATTGGAATAATAATCTGACAATATCTTTGATGTGTGCTTTCACCCAGGCCTACTAAAAATCAGATTGTGATATGAACAGTGCTGTACTTTGGGACGAGAAAAGCTTCTTTCATTGCAACTAAAATGTGAACAGTACATTACAAGAAGCACATTCGAGGAACAGAAAACAGGTGTACAGGAGGAAAGGTCATTTTTACCTCAGGTCGATGACCAACTTCGATGTAGGCACAAACTGGGTGAAAGGCTCCAGTTCCACAGGCGTACAGGTGGCTTTGGTTATAATGCTGCAGAACGCGGATGAAATTCGCACATTCTTTCTGCATGAGAAATAACATGAACAGAATTCAGATGTTGAGTCCAGGTTTTTCATACTGGAGCTGTCTTCAAACATAAACATTTTTGGATATTTCTAACTATTTCTGGACCTGCTATGTACATTCTGGAAACATTAAAACATTCCATTTCAATAATAAGAGAGTTTCACTCCTTATTTTGTTACAAACAATGCAGAAGCTGGAAGATTTCAACTCTTATTACCTCAGCACAACTTTCTGAAGAACTTGTGGCTCTTGGATAATAGTTCCCTGAGCCATACAATGCACGTACAATATAGACACTAAACTGTCCGTATATCAAATCATGATCATTATAAGGTCTGGCTGATTTGGAAGCTGGGAGTCCCTGGCACTGTGAGGCAGTAGTGCTACTATGCCACCCTGGGATGTAAATCTAGGTTGAAGTTGATGGAAGGTAAAATCACTCTGCAGATTTTGAACATGTTTTAGACGTTGGCAGGGATTTTCCAGTCTCACACGTGGCTGGGATTCTCCAGTCCCACTGCAGTGGATGGAGATTTGACTGAGTGCAAAATTTTCCGTTCTCACTGGCAGGAATGGTGGGGTGAACAATATTACAGAACCCTGGCCATGTCTATCTTCCAGTCAGCTGATGGATTGCTTACACAATAAGCCACAATTCCTTGCAGCGAGGGACCATCTACACTGTATGCTTGATCATTGGGGAGACTTTTCAGGAAATGATGGTGTACGTACAAACATATAAAAACTCCTGGAACTTACTCCTGGACAGTGCAGATTTTATAGTTCCGCCGTTGATGCAATAAACGGTGATTGTGAATTTGCTGTTTTAATGTTTCTGTGCTCCTTGATTCTCCGACTGAGCCTGAACAAACCTAGCACAGTGTCAGTGCTGTGATTTTTATTGCAGGAACTGGACGGCAATATTTCAGACAGAACTTCAACATATGAGAAGCAGCGGCAGCTTACTGTGGGTTAAACAACACCCCAGCAATACAGACAAAGCAATCAATACACTGCAAAGCGTTTCAAAGTCTAACTGCATCTGCAGAGGTTATATTGAAAAAGATCTTATTTTTGGGATTTTGCCTGATTGTGTAAACTGTCATAAAATAACCAAAAACCTGACAGATGACACAAGGCATTGAGGCAATTGGTTGATTTTGGTGTTGATTCGGAACAGTCTCAGATAGTCATCATTAACTGTAAAGGTTTCAAATCAGCAAATTCCTATTGAAAGGCTCGAGATGGGACTGAACATAAAAACAAATCACCTCAACTGAGGTTCCATCATTTACTGCAGGTGGAAGAGTTTAAAAAGATGTAATGATATAATTGCCAGGTTAAAATAGCAGAGAATGCTGGAAAATCTCAGCGGGTCAGACAGCATCTGTGGAGAGAGAATAGAGCCAATGTTTTGAGTCTGGGTGACCCTTTATCATGTTGGCTCTATTCTCTCCCCACAGACACTGTCAGACCTGCTGAAATTTTCCAGCATTTTCTGTTTTGTTGCAGATTTCAGCATCCGCAGTATTTTGCCTTTAGCTTAAAATATCGGGCCCGATTTTACCATTTTCCTTCTAAGTGCAGAACCTGGGCGCAATTCAAATCCGACTTGGAAATCTGCTCTCAGGCGCCCCCATACGCACTCAGCCTGAAAATAAAATCGTGAGTCTGAATCGCACTGTGGGCGGAGCTTTGCGCACCCGGAACGATCGGAGCTCTGAACTGCGTTCGAAAGAAATTTGAAAAACGCGCCCCTGTCACATCGCTCCGCAAAAAGCAGAGAAAGCGGCCCGGGAAAAGCGGGAGCGATGGCCCCCACAGACATTACCTCATCCCTACAACATAACTGACCCTCCTATCCACCTACCCCCACCCCCCGCTACCCAGACCAACCGTGACCCCCTGCCCCCTTTCCCCCCACCAATCGCCCGCACAGCAGCAGCAGACTCCCCTGCCCCTGCCCCCTGCCCCCCACCAGAGATACATCTTACCCGCCTTCCCCCCAACACCCCCGAGAGAATGATCTGGCCTCTCCCCCCCCCCCCCCCCCCCCCCCCACCAGAGAATGATCTGGCCTCCCTCACCAGGGAATGCTCTGACTCACCTCCCCCTCCCTCCACCACCGATCTGAGTCAGAGAGCTGTTGGAAGCTCTGAACTTACCTCTTCAGAAGCTGGAGCGCCCGAATCAGACTTTTATTCAGCATGTCCATTTCGGCCCGATTCCGGATCGGCAAAAGCGGTGGTAAAGGGGGAAATGCTGATAAAGTTGGGCGGGCAGTTCATTAATTCAATTGAAATACATGCAAATATATTTAAATCATCGTTGTGCCCGTTTTGGGCGCAAATCGGATTGCGGCCATTCCCGGATCTCGGTAAAGTGGCCATCTGCGCGGACGTGGGCGCGGATCGCGTTAATGGCCTCACGGCCGACTTTACCACGTTTTCACGCTCGTTTTCCGCAATGGTAAAATCGGGCCCATCATGTTGGCAACTTCTCTGAACACATTTTATTGATGATCTTTACTGAGAGTTGATCAGATGCAGTAAGAAGGCTACAAGAGGGTTAAATGATGAAATGGTTTTTTTATAATTATGGTAGAATCATTGATTATCGAAACAGAACTGACCGATTCTAAAGAGAATGAATTGGTGGTGAGAGTGCGAATAACCCCCTTCCAGGCAGGAGAGCAGGGGGGGACGGGGGGGGTGGCAGGTTGGGGTGTCGGGGTAGTCGGGGGGCAGGCAGGCCGGGGTGTTGGGGGGATGGGGGGCAGTCAGGTTGGGGGGGATGGGGAGACGGGAGGCAGGTTGGGGGGACCGGGGGGGGTGGGGTGGGGTCAGGCAGAGAGGTGCGAGATTTACAACATCTTGTGCAGGGAGGTTCACTGACAAGTTTCTGCCTCAACAACTACCTGCCCACCAGCGGGTAGCAAATTAGTAACAAGTAAATGCCCACATTGGGCAAATTGATGACATTGCCAGGATTTTCCAGATGTTTGGACTGATCTCTCGGTGGGTCTCCTCTCCACACTGACGGCCTGGCAGCTGTAGCTGCAGTTTATTTTAAACTTTATTTTCACAGTGTTCAGTCGGCACCTCCATTCTGACCGACCTTCACATTCCCCCCAAGTACAGCAGCAATGCCCACCACCCAATGGGGTATCACCAGCCCCAAGCCTCAAGAACTCCTACTTGCTCACACCCTTTCATTGGATGGCTCACAGAGGAGGGTTGTTCATTCATTTCCATAGGCGGGTGGACCTCAGAATCTATTGGAGTCAGAACCTGGAGAAGGTCTCGGACCCTCCTTTCAGAATGCAGGCAGTAAGATTTGTGAGTATCTTTGTGCTTAAAGTCCTGAAATCATTGCTGTAGTTTTCTCCCGAATTACCACGATTCAATCAGTATCCATTATACAAACAGACCCAAGAGAGGGAAACAAATCACACTCTTCAGAATTGAAATCTTTCAACACATTCATGTTATTTCTCCCTTGCTTGGTTTCAGGATGGACAATTGCCGTGACTAAGGGTGACTCCCAAATCCCAGCACAGCAGCGCTATTTCTGATGTCGTTGCTGCCACTCCAGTCCTGAGGAACGACGCAGAGGTGCAGAAAGGTTTCAATCTATTCCAAAGCTTGCGGCCATTTCCACAAAAGGAAATGCTGAATCAGAGAATGACAAATACATTCGGAAATGTTAAATAACATCGGGGCCACACATCTACTCAATATTTTTGGTTTTCTCTCAGAGATTAATATTTATTTGATGAAATAGTAAAGTTGGCCATTCCATTGAAATACCACATTAGTTACAGTTAGTAATATACAAAAAACAAAGAGAACAAAGAAAATTACAGCACAGGAACAGGCCCTTCGGCCCCTCCAAGTCTGCACCAACCATGCTGCCCGACTGAACTAAAACCCGTACCCTTCCGGGGACCATATCCCTCCATTCTCATCCTATTCATGTACTTGTCCAGGCGCCCCTTAAAACTCACTATCGTATCTGTTTCCACTACCTCCTCCGGCAACGAGTTCCAGGCACCCACTACTCTCTGTGTAAAAAACTTGCCTCGTATATCTCCTTTAAACCTTGCCCCTCGCACCTTAAACCATGCCCCCTAGTAATTGACTCTTCCACCCTGGGAAAAAGCTCTGTCCATGCCTCTCATAATCTTGTAGACTTCTATCAGGTCTCCCCTCAACCTCCGTCATTCCAGTGAGAACAAACCAAGTTTCTCCAACCTCTCCTCATAGCTAATGCCCTCCATACCAGGCAACAACCTGGTAAATCATTTCTGTACCCTCTCCAAAGCCTCCACATCCTTCTGGTAGTGTGGCGACCATAATTGAACACTATATTCCAAGTGCGACCTAACTAAGGTTCTATAAAGCTGTAACATGACTTGCCAATTTTTAAACTCAATGCCCCGGCCGATGAAGGCAAGCATGCCATATGCCTTCTTGACTACCTTCTCCACCTGCGTTGCCACTTTCAGTGACTTGTGTACCTGTACACCCAGATCCCTTTGCCTATCAATACTCTTAAGGATCCTGCCATTTACTGTATATTTCCTATCTTTATTGGACCTTCCAAAATGTATTACCTCACATTTAGAACATAGAACAGTACAGCACAGAACAGACCCTTCAGCCCATGATGTTGTGCCGAGCTTTATCTGAAACCAAGATCAAGCTATCCCACTCCCTATCATCCTGGTGTGCTCCATGTGCCGATCCAATAACCGCTTAAATGTTCCTAAAGTGTCTGACTCCACTATCACTGCAGGCAGTCCATTCCACACCCCAACCACTCTCTGCGTAAAAAACCTACCTCTGATGTCCTTCCTATATACCGGGCGGCACGGTAGCACAGTGGTTAGCACTGCTGCTTCACAGCTCCAGGGTCCCGGGTTCGATTCCCGGCTCGGGTCACTGTCTGTGTGGAGTTTGCACATTCTCCTCGTGTCTACGTGGGTTTCCTCCGGGTGCTCCGATTTCCTCCCACAGTCCAAAGATGTGCGGGTTAGGTTGATTGGCCAGGTTAAAAATTGCCTCTTAGAGCCCTGGGATGCGTAGGTTAGAGGGATTAGCGGGTAAATATGTGGGGGCAGGGCCTGGGTGGGATTGTGGTCGGTGCAGACTCGATGGGCCGAATGGCCTCCTTCTGCACTGTTGGGTTTCTATGATTCTATATCTCCCACCATGAACCCTATAGTTATGCCCCCTTGTAATAGCTCCATCCACCCGAGGAAATAGTCTTTGAACGTTCACTCTATCTATCCCCTTCATCATTTTATAAACCTCTATTAAGTCTCCCCTCAGCCTCCTCCGCTCCAGAGAGAACAGCCCTAGCTCCCTCAACCTTTCCTCATATGACCTACCCTCCAAACCAGGCAGCATCCTGGTAAATCTCCTCTGCACCCTTTCCAGCGCTTCCACATCCTTCTTATAGTGAGGTGACCAGAACTGCACGCAATATTCCAAATGCGGTCTCACCAAGGTCCTGTACAGTTGCAGCATAACCCCACGGCTCCTAAACTCCAACCCCCTGTTAATAAAAGCTAACACACTATAGGCCTTCTTCACAGCTCTCTCCACTTGAGTGGCAACCTTTAGAGATCTGTGGATATGGACCCCAAGATTTCTCTGTTCCTCCACAGTCTTCGGAACCCTACCTTTGACCCTGTAATCCACATTTAAATTAGTCCTTATTAGGTACACATCCCTCCATGTCTATCTGTTCCTGCACTCACTTTGAAATTGTGTCATTGTCTTCCTCTTTTTTTCTTACCAAAACGTACTGCTTCACATTGTTGAGTTCATTTCATTCTGCCATGTATTTTCTCATTTCACCTGTCTGCCTATGCCCTCCTGAAGTCTGTTATTATCCCCCTTGCTGATTGCTACATTCTTGAGCTCTCTAACTCCATTGCAGTTTGCAAGAGGAAAAGGTAACTTGATTGAAACCTTAAAGATCCTGAGGGGTATTCACAGGGCGGATGTGGAGAGCATGTTTCCTAGAATGAGGGGTCTCTGTTTAAAAATAGGTGGTCACCTATTTAAGATGGAGACGAGGGATTTGTCCCAGCTGTATACTTTGAAATGATACCCCATTTACTGGCTCCTGGAGAATGTTCAACAGGTTTATTTGGTAGCAAAAGCCACTCGCTTTCGGAACGCTGTTCCTTCGTCAGGTGGGTGGGAGTTCTGATCACAAACAGGGCACAAAGACACAAACTCAATTTACATGAATAATGATTGGAATGTGAGTCTTACTTTAACCTGGTGTTGTTAGACTTCTTACTGTGTTTACCCCAGTCCAACGCCGGCATCTCCACATCCTGGAGAATGTCACAGTATACCTCTCTGCAGTCTGAGAAACAACCATTCACCACTACTACTCCCTGCATTCTGTCTCTTAGCTAAATTCGTAACAATGCTGCCAGTGTTCCTTTAATCCCATGGGCTTTAATTTTGCTAACAAGTCTATTATGCACTACTTTGTTTGTAATATCTTTAATATTCGCCCATTTATACTTCAATCATTGAGTTACCTTTTGGTGTAGTAACCGTTGTTTTGTCAACAATATCCCAGTCAGCATTTGATATGACAAAGTAATTTGAATATTAATAAGGTCTGCAGAATTTTAGATAATAGAGTGATGCAGTTAGCCCAATCCTGCTGCAGGGGGATCGGATACATAGACAATGATACTCCAGAATTTTCATTCTCCAGGAGCTCAAACCCTGAAGATACCTGGGAAAATATGCCTGGGGCCCCCTGGGAAGTTCAAACACAGGACTGGATAGGAACTGCTCGGCAAGTTTACATTTCTGGTGAGCAATTACCCTGAAACCAGCCAATACTCCAATTTAAATCAGGAACTTCAGGTGGTTCCGGATCTCTGAGCAGCTTCGCTACTGAGGAGAAGTTAGAAGGATTAAAACCACTTCAAATCCTGCACAACTGACTACTCCCCCCGCCTACCAGCCATTCAATATCCCACGGATCTCCCACCTGCCAATAACTCCCCAAACCTGCAAACCACCTGATCTACCTCCACCCCTCTGACCATGCAAACCCCCCTGACTACACCTCCACCTCCTCAACCACCAGGTCCTCCCCCCCACCCCCATCTACCCTCCCAACCATCTGATCCCAACCCCATCCCTCCAACGACCTTTCCACTCTCCCAACCCTCCTATCTCCCAGCCCCGACTTCCCTCCCAACTCCACACCCTGACGACATTACGACTCACTCAACTAGCCTCGCAACACCCAGACTACCCCCTCACTACCCAGACTACCCTCTTACTCCCTCGACTACCCCCTCACTCCCTTGACTACCCCCTCACTCCCTCGACTACCCCCTCACTCTCCAGACTACCCCCTTACTCCCTCAACTACCCCCTCACTCCCCAGACTACCCCTCACTCCCTCGACTACCTCCTTACTCCCTCGACTACCGCCTTACTCCCTCAACTACCCCCGCACTCCCCAGACTACTCCCTCACTACCCAGACTACCCCCTTACTCCCTCGACTACCCCCTCACTCCCTTGACTACCCCCTCACTCCCTCGACTACCCCCTCACTCCCTCGACTACCCCCTCACTCCCTCGACTACCCCCTCACTCCCTCGACTACCCCCTCACTCCCTCGACTACCCCCTCACTCTCCAGACTACCCCCTTACTCCCTCAACTACCCCCTCACTCCCCAGACTACCCCCTCACTCCCTCGACTACCCCCTCACTCCCTTGACTACCCCCTCACTCCCCAGACTACCCACTCACTCCCTAGACTACCCCCTCACTCCCTCGACTGCCCCCTCACTCCCCAGACTACCCCCTTACTCCCTTGACGACCCCTCTCACTCCCTCAATGACCCCCCTTACTCTCTCAACTACCCCCTCACTCCCTCGACAACCCCTCTCACTCCTTCGACCACCTATCCGAAAACCTGACCTCTTGCGCCTGACCCCACCCTGATGATGCAACACCGCACTGACCATTCAGCCCCTCACCCAGTTACCTCCTCAAAGTGGCTGCTACCTTTAAACTTACCCACTTTATGGCAGTCAGTGCTGTAAAAAGGGGTGTGGTTTCGCTCCCCCTGATGTTGCTGCTCGGCACTGGAAGGAATTGGGAATGAGCGGTGCTGCACATTCCCACCAGGCCCAGGTCGGAAGATCGAGCGGGAATCTGCATTTCCCCACCTGGGACAGTAAAAACAGCAAAGTGCCACTCCCACAGTGCTTCCTACTCCACCAGAGCTCTGTGCCAATCAGTAATGTCTTTATATTTCATTTATTATTTCTATGTTATATTTTGTTTAGGAAAACTGAGGAATAAATGTGTCTACCAACCAGTGTCACAGTCATCATTTTGAACTTGTTGTATCCTCAATGAGGACATTGGATTGGAACCAAATCATGAACACAAAGGCTCTGGGCCTTTCACTGCTTCAGCACGGTGGCACAGTGGTTAGCACTGCTGCCTCATAGCGTCAGGGACCCAGGTTCGATTCCCGACTTGGGTCACTGTCTGTGTGGAGTTTGCACGTTCTCCTCGTGTCTGCGGGGGTTTCCTCCAGGTGCTCCAGTTTCCTCCCACACTCCAAAGATGTGCGGGTTAGGTTAATTGACCATGCTAAATTGTCCCTTAGTGTCAGGGGAACTAGCAGGGTAAATATGTGGGGTTATGTGGACTTATGGGGATAGGGCCTGGGTAGGATTGTTGTCGGTGCAGGTTCAATGGGCTGAATGGCCTCCTTCTGCACTGTAGGGATTCTATGATTCTCTTACAGAATAGAATAATGAGCTTTAACTTTGAATTAATGCCACGGGTTTCTTTATAATATTGGCCTGAACCATCTCTTCCACTGAGCTGCTTTGTAAAGGAAGGCAATGAGAAATGAATTTGGACTGAGGGAGTAATTTTGCTCTGCATCAGATAGCAGACATTTCCTCTAACACTTACTAAAATGTCAGCAAAGTTTTTTTAATGATAATTGGAATGCTTTGGCTAGATTTACATAAATCATGAAGCCTAGTGACAGCCCACACGAACAGTTTTAGGAGGTAATACTCCAACTAATCCCCAGACAAATGTTTAAGATCTGTAACACTGATTAAGGAGTGTCATACAAGCTTTCCTGCCCAGTTACAAAAACAACAGTACATCTGTATAAACATGCTCCACACAGAAGCAATTGGAAGAGAATAAAACCATCTGGATACACAAGAGCAGCTGGACAACAATGGATACGTTTCGGAAGGAAAATACATTTCAATCTAGTTTTGAAATCCTGGAATTAAATTACAGTTAATCTGAAATAAAGTTGACAAAACCATCTTAAAACTTGTTTGCTTCAAGTAAACTATGAGGCCATGTAAGCAGAGAGACTGGCTATGTTCCAGTCATTTCCCTTTCCATTTAATTCTCTCACTTATAAACATGAGATGACCATCTGGGATTGAATGGCAATGCACTCATCTGCTCCTGCTTACTCTGTTATTGTGTGTCTCTTTTATATGTTAGGCTTGGCTAAGTGAGTAACACGCTTGTATCTGAGTCAGAGGATTGTGTGTTCAAGTACCATTCCAAAATTGTGCACAATGGGATGTGGGCGTCGCTGGTTAGATCAGCATCCAATGCCCATCTTTAATTGCCCTTGAGAAGATGGCAGTGAGCTGCCTTCTTGCCCCAGTCCAGGCTGAGATTCCGGAGGGAATGCTGCACTGTCAGAGGCGCTGTCCTTCAGTTGAGACGGTAAATGAAATTTCACCTCTCAGCCAATAGCTGGTCATTTATTCTCACTGCAGTTTGTGGGAGCTTGCTGTGCACAAATTGGTTGCTGTGTTTTCCCACACCACGCAATGACTTCAAAAGCTTCATTGGCTCGGAAGTGCTATAGGATGTTTCAATGTTGCAAAAGGTTATCAAACTGCAAATCTTGATTAGCCCTTGTTCAAAGTTCTGGTGAGCTGGCTTTGCAGCCTCACAGACAGAAGAGGATAACCTGAGCTGTACAAATACCCAAATAAATGTTGACGGATTACGGATGTTAGTCTGTGATAACAACACAACCAAAAGAGAAGCAGACAGTGTGCTGTCACTCACTGTCACCCTGACAGGAGTCAGCATTTGGATGTGACATTTGGATACGGAGATAAAGGAATCTGGTTGGGATGATTCTCAGACCACAAGGCTGGAGGAGACAGAACTGGAGAAAATTACTCACCAGAGGATGGAGAAGGCTCTGCTCAAATGTGCAGGAAGTAGCAGCCCAGACATCTAACAAAACGTACCTCCTGAATCCCATCAATTTCTTCATTGACTTTATGGGTGGTTAGGATCGAGAATGCATGTCAATGGGGCAGATCCAATCGTGGATTCCAAATGGGAATTGGATGAGAACCTGGGAGAAAATAAATTTGATGGTTCTGGGGAATGGGACAGGGGCAAGCACACACTCAATAGGCTGAACAGCCTCCTTATGGGCTGGCACGATTCTCTCCTCGGCTGTCTTGCAGGGAGTTGCCACAGGATCTGGAGAAGTGGACAGTTGTTATTCAAGCAGCACTCTGCGATTCTGGTGTCAAATCGGAAGTTGGAAAGGAGTGGGCAAGTTTGAAGCCAACCATTTTAGACACAAGAAAGATAAATCAAAGAGTTTTCTAAATGCTGATAAACTAGGAAGGACAGAGGAGCAAAGAGATCATCGCATCCAAGCTACCAAACCATCAAAAGGCAGCAGGCAGGGACAAAAAGCAACCAAAAAAACGTTGTATGATGTTTACCTTTATCCTCAGGAAGGATAGATTGGCCTTGCAGTAAGTGAGGTGTAGAGTTAGTTGAATACAATCAGGGTTTAGAGGATTAAATGAGGGCAGATTGCAGAAATATGGCTTTTATTCACTCAAATATATAAGATTGAGGGGTAATCTCAGTGAGGAAAATGTAATGTGTCTGTATTACTGTTCTTCTCTCAGCATTTCATATGTATTAGGTGAAAGGACAATGTGTAGCCAGACACACTGAGAATAACAGATGCCTCACAAAATGGATTGGAATTCATTACCACACGAAGAAATTGATGCCAAAACATCGAATGCATTCAAGAGGTGCCTAAATGCAGCGCTTGGGGTCAACGGGTTGATCCTGGGGAAAAAGCAGGACTAGGCTATTGAGTTGGATGACCAGCCATAACTTGTTGGATTTTTATGGAGATGTGACTAGTGCGGTTGACGGAGGGGAACCGGTGGATGCGGTGTTTTTGGATTTCCAAAAGGCGTTTGATAAGGTGCCTCACAAAAGGTTGCTGAAGAAGATGTTCGGAGGGAGGATGTCTTGGCAGTTTTGAATAAACTGAAGGTCGATAAGTCCCCTGGGCCTGATGAAATGTATCCTAGGATTCTTTGGGAGGCAAGGGATGAGATTGCAGAGCCTTTGGCGTTGATCTTTGGGTCCTCGCTGTCCACGGGGATGGTGCCAGAGGACTGGAGAATGGCGAATGTTGTTCCTCTGTTTAAGAAAGGGAATAGAAATGACCCTGGTAATTATAGACCGATTAGTCTTACTTCGGTGGTTGGTAAATTGATGGAAAGGGTCCTTAGGGATGGGAATGACGACCATTTAGAAAAATGCAGATTAATCCGAGATAGTCAGCACAGATTCGTGAAGGGCAAGTCGTGCCTCACAAAATTGATAGAATTTTTTGAGGAGGTAACTAAGTGTGTTGATGAAGGTAGGGCAGTTGATGTCATATACATGGATTTTAGTAAGGCGTTTGATAAGGTCCCCCATGGTCGGTTTATGATGAAAGTGAGGAGGTGTGGGATAGAGGGAAAGTTGGCCGATTGGATAGGTAACTGGCTGTCTGACCGAAGACAGAGGGTGGTGGTCGATGGAAAATTTTCGGATTGGAGGCAGGTTGCTAGCGGTGTGCCGCAGGGATCAGTGCTTGGTCCTCTGCTCTTTGTGATTTTTATTAATGACTTAGAGGAGGGGGCTGAAGGATGGATCAGTAAATTTGCTGATGACACCAAGATTGGTGGAGTAGTGGATGAGGTGGAGGGCTGTTGTAGGCTGCAAAGAGACATAGATAGGATGCAAAGCTGGGCTGAAAAATGGCAAATGGAGTTTAACCCTGATAAATGTGAGGTGATTCATTTTGGTAGGACAAATTTAAATGTGGATTACAGGGTCAAAGGTAGGGTTCTGAAGACTGTGGAGGAACAGAGAGATCTTGGGGTCCATATCCACAAATCTCTAAAGGTTGCCAGTCAAGTGGATAGAGCTGTGAAGAAGGCCTATGCTGTGTTAGCTTTTATTAACAGGGGGTTGGAGTTTAAGAGCCGTGGGGTTATGCTGCAACTGTACAGGACCTTGGTGAGACCACATTTGGAATATTGTGTGCAGTTCTGGTCACCTCACTATAAGAAGGATGTGGAAGCGCTGGAAAGAGTGCAGAGGAGATTTACCAGGATGCTGCCTGGTTTGGAGGGTAGGTCATATGAGGAAAGGTTGAGGGAGCTAGGGCTGTTCTCTCTGGAGCGGAGGAGGCTGAGGGGAGACTTAATAGAGGTGTATAAAATTATGAAGGGGATAGATAGAGTGAACGTTCAAAGACTATTTCCTTGGGTGGATGGAGCTATTACAAGGGGGCATAACTATAGGGTTCGTGGTGGGAGATACAGGACGGATATCAGAGGTAGGTTCTTTACGCAGAGAGTGGTTGGGGTGTGGAATGGACTGCCTGCAGTGATAGTGGAGTCAGACACTTTAGAAACATTTAAGCGGTTATTGGATAGGCACATGGAGCACACCAGGATGATAGGGAGTGGGATAGCTTGATCTTGGTTTCAGATAAAGCTCGGCACAACATCGTGGGCCGAAGGGCCTGTTCTGTGCTGTACTGTTCTATGTTCTATGTTCTAAGATTGGGTCACACGGAGTTGGGGGTAGGGTGTTAACGTGGATTGGGGATTGGCTATCTGGCAGGAAGCAGAGAGTCGGAATAAATGGGTGCTTTTCTGTTTGGCAGATGGTAACTAGTGGCATGCCGCAGGGATCGGTACTGGGGCCTCAACTATTTACCATTTATATAAACGATCTAGAGGAAGGGCTGAGTGTAGGGTAACAAAGTTTGCAGACGACACAAAGATAAGTGGAAAAGTGAATCGTGTGGAGGGCGTAGAAGGTCTGCAGAGAGATTTGGACAGGCTGAGTGAGTGGGCGAAGATCTGGCACATGGAGTATAACGTTAACAAATGCGAGGTTATTCACTTTGGAAGAAATAATAGCAAATTGGATTATTATCTAAATGGAAAGAAATTACAACATGCTACTGTGCAGAGGGACCTGGGGGTCCTTGTGCATGAGACGCAAAAACCCAGTCTACAGGTGCAACAGGTGATCAAGAAGGCAAATGGGATGTTGGCCTCTATCGCAAGGGGGATAGAATATAAAAGCAGAGATGTCTTGCTGCATCTGTACAGGGCATTGGTGAGGCCGCAGCTGGAATACTGAGTGCAGTATTGGTCCCCTTATTTGCGGAAGGATATATTGGCCTTGGAGCGAGTGCAGAGAAGGTTCACCAGGTTGATTCCAGAGATGAGGGGTGTTGATTATGAGGAGAGACTGAGCAGATTGGGTTTGTATTCGTTGGAATTTAGAAGGCTGAGGGGGGATCTTATAGAGACCTATAAGATAATGAAGGGGCTGGATAGGGTAGAGGTGGAGAGATTCTTTCCACCTAGAAAGGAAACTAGAACTAGAGGGCACAGCCTCAAAATAAAGGGGGGTCAGTTTAGGACAGAGTTGAGGAGGATCTTCTTCTCTCAGAGGGTGGTGAATCTCTGGAATTCTCTGCCCACTGGAGTGATGGAAGCTACGTCGTTGAATATGTTTAAATCATGGATAGATGGATTCCTGATCGGTAAGGGAATTAGGGGTTATAGGGATCAGGCGGGTAAGTGGAACTGATCCACTTCAGATCAGCCATGATCTTATTGAATGGCGGGGCAGGCTCGAGGGGCTAGATGGCCTACTCCTGCTCCTATTTCTTATGTTCTTATGTTCATAATCGTGACGAATGGCGCAGCAGGCTCGAAGGGCCGAATGGCCTTCTCCTGTTCCTATCTTCAGTGTTTCTATTATAATATTCAGAACTGTATACAATATTTGAACTGTGATCTCACCAAAGTTCAATATAGTGTTCGTATAACTCCCCTACTTTTTAATGCTGACCTTTGAGAAATAAAGCTTAGTGCTTGGTTTGCTTTATTATGGCCTTTTTAGCCTGTGGCACAACATTTAGTAATTCATATATCTGTACTCCGAAATCCCTCATTTCTCTATCCCACCTAGGCTTGCATCTTCCAAATAATAAGTGACCTTCCTATTCTTCCTTTAACCATCCTGAATACCTCATCCAGACCACCCCATTCGCTTTTATACAGTGCTCCAGGTAAACACGGGGTAGGATTTAACAATATCCCTGTCCAAGTTAACATTCAGCCGAGAATCTGGGTGAGATTTATGAGGGATTAATTTTACAGCTCATAAAGCAAAGCAAACATGCAATATAAATTCATGCAACATCTTTTGAAATGCAATGAAGCTTTAAATGTGTGAATATGCCTCTGTCAAAACACGGAATGGGTAATTTCATATCATCTTTCTTATGGTCGATTTATTCAGTATACTGAACCATGCAGTTTCAAGTAAAGAGTGTTTGTAAATTGTTCAACTGGGTGATTGTGTGTCATTTCACATCATTACCTTAAAACTGCTGACACTCAGGCAACGTACAGTCATCTTAATTTAAACACAGATTATCCTTGTTCATCTATTTCAAACCTCTTATTAGCTCAGTCCATTGGAAGTTACTGAGAAGTTACTGTTGCATAATAAATGAATTGAGCTGAGCTATTGAAGCTAACTGCCAAAATTTATTCCATCAGTAACATCGCTGTGAACACTCAATGTCTGTCAGTACTGTATGTGAGGTCAGCAGGATCCACAAAACCTTCACACAAGAAAAGGAATGCCAAATGTAAAATACTGAATAAACAAGCAGGGGGAAGATAACACCAGCAGAATGAGCAAATCAGCAGTTCAGTGGGTTCAACAGAGGATGCAAATGGTGCAGTGATGTTGAAATATTTGGTAAATGATTCATTCTTGTGTATCCAATACAAGGCAATCGTGACACTGTACTAGCTCTCTCAGCCCTGAGTCTGACAACTGTGGATTCAGGCCCCCTTCCAGACACTGCAGGACAAGGTGAGTGTTGAGGAAGTGCTGCATTGTTGGAGATGATGTAGAGATGTGGCTCGTGCTACCAAATAAACCTGTTGGACTTTAACCTGGTGTTGTGAGATTTCTTACTTGTTGGAGATGACAGGTTTCACACAGTATATTAAACAAAGGTCTCACCTCCCATGGCACCATTATCAAAAAACATTGGAATTTTCCTGTGTGTTTGTGTGTGTGTGTGTGTGTGCGTCTGCATGTGTATGCACGTGTGAGAGTTTCTTTGTGTGTGAGTTTGTGTGTCTGCATTTGTGTGTGAGTATCTGTGTGTTTGTGTGTGTGAGTTTCTGTGTATCTGTGTGTGTGTATCTGCATCATGTGAGCATCTGTGTGTTTGAGTCTGTGCATCTCTGTGTGGTTGTATGTGTGTCTATCCATGTCCATTATCAAGAAAAACACTGGAATTCTCCTGTGAGTGTATGTGCGTGTGTGCGCGCATGTAAGAGTTTGTGTGTGCGAGTTTCTCAGTGTGCGTGCATGTGTGTGCTTCTGTGTGTGTCGGTGTGTGTCTCTGTGTGAGTGTATGTGTGTGTGGCAGTCTCTGTGCCTATGTGTCTCTGTGTGAGTGTGTGTGTCTGTGTTTGTACTTATGTGTCTCTGTGCGAGTGTATGTGTGTGTGCGTGTGTCAGTGTCTGTGCCTATGTGTCTCTGTGTGAGTGCGTGTGTGTGTCTGTGTTTGTACCTGTGTGTCTCTGTGTGAGTGTATGTGTGTGTCTGTGTTTGTACCTGTGTGTCTCTGTGTGAGTGTATGTGTGTGTGCGTGTGGCAGTGTCTGTGCCTGTGTGTCTCTGTGTGAGTGTATGTGTGTGTGCGTGTGGCAGTGTCTGTGCCTGTGTGTCTCTGTGTATGTGTGTGTCTGTGTTTGTACCTGTGTGTCTCTGTGTGTGTATGTGTGTGTGCGTGTGGCAGTGTCTGTGCCTGTGTGTCTCTGTGTGAGTGTATGTGTGTGTCTGTGTTTGTACCTGTGTGTCTCTGTGAGTGTATGTGTGTGTGCGTGTGGCAGTGTCTGTGCCTGTGTGTCTCTGTGTGAGTGTATGTGTGTGTGTCAGTGTCTGGACCTGTGTGTGATTCACAGATATTTCAATGTCTGTAACATGCTTTGGGAGTCGAAAGCATCTCCTTAAATGCTTTAATTTCTTTTTCATTTTGGCAGGCAGTTGCAACTAGAGGGCTGTGGAAGGGTTTGGGAATGAAAGTCCAGTGACTGCCATTCGAATCATTTGAACCTTGATATGATTTATGTAGCTGGATCATGACAAGGCTAAGCTAAACCATGTAATGGGAATCCAGAAATGTGTTGATGGTACACCTGTTTGAAAGATGTAAAGCAGGTGCTAAATGTTTGTTACGAAAGGTTCAGCACGCTCGAACATATGAGCAATCACAGTTGCCGCATTTAAATTGTGCTCTGGTCTATATATGATTCCAGACACAAAGCGCTATTGTGAACCGTCCTCTGTGATGGTTGAGTAAGACACTCACTTATCAGGAAAGCTGTTTGCTACAATCTTCCCAAAGACAATTAGGGATGGGCAATAAATACTGGCCTTGCCAACGATGCCACATCCTGAGAATAAATTAAATGAAATATAATTATCTTGTTCAGTAACTCATGGGGCTAACAGACAGCAGAGCTATTTAAAGCTTCATCTATTAGTCCCTATTTGTCTTTTTTGACTGCTGCTTAAGCTCTGAGTGTTATTAGGCCAATTTTCTGCCTTCTACAATGGATTTCTGACTTCTACTTATAGACATTTCTGATTTTTTAAATATTTCAAAACAGTTTCACTGCAATTGTGGGCAGTCTGGTGGCTCTGCTTTGGGGCCTGGAGCTGAAGGGACAGCGGTGAGTGAGCTGGAGCTGGGGGGGGGGGGGGGGGGGGGGTGTTGGGAGGGGGGGAGGGGCAGGGGGGTGGGGGGGGGGAGTGGGGGAAGGAGAGCGAGGGCACTTTGCAAGCACAAACACACAGCAGATCTGCAGGAACACTTCCCGAGGGAGGAGAGCAGGATTCGCTCTGGTCACACTGAACCTTAGCACCTCTGAAGAGTAAAGTTGAGAAGTGACCTGCTGCTGTGTCACAGAGCCGAGTGTTCCACATCATCTCAGCTGCAATGGCAGAGGTGTGGATAAAATGCCATCCTTGAAGCTCCAGTAGAGATGTAAAAACAATGAATTATAATGAGGGGAGATCTTATAGAAACATATAAGATTATGAAGGGAATAGATAAGATAGAAGCAGGGAAGTTGTTTCCACTGGCGGGTGAAACTAGCCTCAAAATAAGGGGAAGCAGATTTAGGACTGAGTTGAGGACGAACTTCTTCACACAAAGGGTTGTGAATCTGTAGAATTCTCTGCCTAATGAAGCAGTTGAGGCTACCTCATTGAATGTTTTTAAGGCAAGGATAGATCAATTTTTGAACAGTAAAGGAATTAAGGGTTATGGTGAGTGGGCGGGTAAGTGGAGCTGAGTCCACGAAAAGATCAGCCATGATCTTATTGAATGGCGGAGCAGGCTCGAGGGGCCAGATGGCCTACTCCTGCTCCTAGTTCTTATGTTCTTATGTTAATATTTCGTTCATCAAACAACAGGTGAAGAACCATCCAAGAGTTCATTATTCTGTTTTACTGGACTTGACTGCCGAGATCCCAGCGCCAAGATCAAAAGATTAAAATATTGCTCAGAGTGATTAACATTCAAATTGCAGATGGAAACCCAGCCAGCTTTGTTCACTGAAGCATTCACTACCAGAATACAAAAAATTAGACCACTGGAAAAACATTCCACTGATTCATCCTGTTGGAATAATCACAGATAAATATCACAACTATTCAATAAAAAGCCTCTTGACGTTTGTGTAGTCATTCAAATATTGTGTTTTGATGTATTGAATCATTTGTTCTGTGTATCTCATGGATTTGATTTCATGAAGCTCAAATATAAATGTGTCCTTTTAGACAAGGATTGCAAATTGTCGAGTTCTGTGTCGGAAGAATTAATCACTGGCAAAGGTCAGTAAATTGGAAAGACTCTATACTGGATTCGAACATTCCCAAGGCTGTGTTGCAGTCAGTTTGTGGGTGAAAGTCTTCACTTACTGATGCCTGTCAGGGTCAGATTAGTAAAACGGTGAGTTTGTTTATATTTAATAATGTCAGGACTTATATTGGCACAGATTTTAATCGATCCTTGAAGTGATTCTTACTGTATAATTTATCTTGTGCCAAAACAAATACTGAGTTAAAAATAAACTCCAACTCAACCTTTTCACCTGGGCCTCCAGAAACAATATAAATCCTTGACCACCTCGGCATGAAACTCCCTCTCACCTCCACCATTTTTATGTAGATTGTGAAGAGAGAAATTTACACAATTAAAGGCCATTCCATTCAAAAGGCTCACTGCTGCAAACCATGTCATGAGATCTGACTTTAACCCTTGTCCTTTCAGTGGGTCAGCAGCCTTTGTCCATTTATGTCAGAGTCTCAGATGTTTAAATAGCTCAGGTCCTGCTAGCAACATTAACACAACTGACTTCATGTCCATTATTGGCGAGAATCTTTCTCTGTATTTCTACAGCAAAAGCAGAGAAATAACTGACCGCAAAACTAGAAAACATTTACTGCATTCACAATGTATTCCTTTGATTGTGATCTGATTTATTGTAAATGAACTAGCTAGCATCTGCATTAAAATTGGGAGGAATATTCTGTCAACACCTTAAACACGTATTCAATAATATTGCGAACATTCATTTCTAAAGTTGGAGTTTTAGCAATGTGACTTGCACTGGATCATTACTCTCTCTCATGTGCTGTTGGTATTCTTAACTAATTAACAACTTTCACCTCTTACGCAATCATACGGCACAGCAGGAAGAGACAGAAAAAGGAGAAAATTTCCATTATGCACCAGATTTTCTTCACAAACATGTTCATTTTCTCCCCAAATCTATCATATAAAATACTCTCAGCTCTCTTCTGCGGAATGAATGTTTTCAAGGCAGGGTTATATTTCTTTTGCTTGTAACAATCTGTTAAAAAATACAAACCATATTGATTCAGAATAACAAATATATTTTTCTCTGTGGTGTCCTCATCTCACATTCTCAAGTGCTACTGACTGCCTGTCCGAACGTCCTCCTGTCACACTCTCCTCTGGATGATGCCAATTGTCTGTCCTCGTGACGCCCAATTTGGGTTTCGCCAGCGTCACTCAGTTCCTGACCTCATTATAGCCTTGGTTCAAACATGGACAAAAGAGCTGAATTCCAGAGGTGAGGTGAGAGTGACTGACCTTGATATTGAGATCAATGTTCCATGGCATTTGACCAAGTAAGGTATCAAGAAGCCCCAGCAAAACTGGAGTCTGTGGGAATCAGTGGGAAAACACTTCAGTTGTTGGAGTTATCCCTGGCACAAAGGAAGGCGGTTGAGAATATTGGTGGTCAATCATCTCAGCCCCAGGACATCACTTCAGGAGGTCCTCAGGATAGTGTCCTAGGATCAATATCTTCAACTGCTTCATCAATCACCTTCCCTCCATCACAAGGTCAGAAGTGGGATGTTCCCTGATGTATGGCACCATTCATGACTTCTCAGACATTGGGCCCGATTTTACCATTGCATTGCGTGAGGCGATTAGCGTGATCCATGCCCCCATCCGTGCAGATGCCCACTTTACCAAGGCCCGAAAATGGCCGCGATCCAAACCATGCCCGAAACAGGCGCAATGGCGATTTAAATGCATTTAAATTGAATTAATGGGCTGCCCGCCCAACTTTATCAGCATTTCCCCCTTTACCATCGCGTTCACCCGTCCAGATTCGGCGCGAAACAGACCTGCTCGGCAAAGGTCTGTTTCGGGCGCTCCAGCTTCTGAAGAGGTAAGTTCAGAGCTTCCAACGGCTCTCTGACTCAGATCGATGGTGGAGGGTGGGGGAGGAGGGAGGAGACCAGACCATTCTCTGGTGAGGGCGGGGAGGGGGGGGGGGAGGGTGGATGGAGGAGGGAGACCAAATGGATCTCTGGTGGGGAGGAGGGGCGGGGGGGCAGGGGGGAACTGCTGCCACTCTACGGGCAATCAGTGGAGGGGAAAGAGGGGTCTGCTGCCACTCTACGGGTAATCGGTGGGGGGGAAGGGAGGCAGAAGGTCGCAATCGGTACAGGTAGTGGTGGGGTGGATAAAGGGGACGGTTACGTGGGGGTGGGGCGATGTCTGTGGGGGCCATTGCTCCCGACTTTTGCTCCTGAGCCACTTTATCTGCATTTTGCGCCCGGGAGCGATGTGACAGGGGCACGTTTTTCAAAATTCTTTTTCACTACGCATGCTCAGTTGAAGGCTCCGATCAGAACTGCAGCGTCTGGGGTGCGATAAGCCCCGCCCACAGCGCAATTCAGACTCGCAATTTTTTTTCAGGCTGAGTGTGTATGGAGGCGCCTGAAAGCAGGTTTCCAAGTCGGATCTGAATTGTGCCCAGATTCAGCACTTAGAATGAAAATGGTAAAATCGGGCCCATTGAGTCTGTGTTCGAATGCAGCAAGACATGGACAATGTATGCTTGAACTGATAAGTGACAACTATTGTTTGTGCCATACAAGTGCCAGGCAATGGTCATCTCCAGCAGGAAAGAATCTAACCATCTTCCATTGATATTCAATGGCATTTCCATCACTGAGTGCCTAACTATCAATATCCTCGGGGTTTCCCATTGAATTGAAATTGAACTGGACTAGCCACGTGGATATTGTAGCTACCAGTGCAGGTCAGAGGCTGGAAAGCGATGGCCTTGTGGTATTATCGCTAGTCTATTCATCCAGAAACTCAACTAATGTTCTGGGGTTCCGGGTTCAAATCCTGCCAAGGCTGATGGTGGAATTTCAATTCAATAAAACAAATTTGGAATTTAAGAATCTACTGATAATCATGAAACCATTGTCGATTGTCACAAAAACCCATCTGTTTCACTCATGCCCTTTAAGAAAATAAATCTACCATTGTTACCTGGTCTGGCCTACATGTCAATCCAATGTGGTTAACTCTGAAATGCCTTCAGGCAACTAGGGATGGGTAATAAATGCTAGCCAATTAGTGACGACCATATCCCAGGGATGAATTTAAAAAAAACAAGTCTTGCAGTGAGTAACTCACCTCCTGACTCCCCAAAGCCTGCCCACCATCTACAAAGTACAAGTCAGGAGTGTCATAGAGTCATAGAGGTTTACAGCATGGAAACAGGCCCTTCGGCCCAACTTGTCCATGCCACCCTTATTTTTTTTCAAAACCCCTAAGCTAACCCCAATTGCCCGCATTTGGCCCATATCCCTCTATACCCATCGTACCCATGTAACTATCTAAATGCTTTTTAAAAGACAAAATTGTACCCGCCTCGACTATTACCTCTGGCAGTTTGTTCCAGACACTCACCACCCTCTGTGTGAAAGAATTGCCCCTCTGGACACTTTTGTATCTCTCCCCTCTCACCTTAAACCTATGCCCTCTAGTTTTAGACTCCCCTATCTTTGGGAAAAGATATTGACTATCTAGCTGATCTGTGCCCCTCATCATTTTATAGACCTCTATAAGATCACCCCTCAGCCCCCTACGCTCCAGAGAAAAAAGTCCCAGTCTATCCAGCCTCTCCTTATAACTCAATCCATCAAGTCCCGGTAGCATCCTAGTAAATCTTTTCTGCACTCTTTCTAGTTTAATACTATCCTTTCTATAATAGGGTGACCAGAATTGCACACAGTATTCCAAGTGTGGCCTTACCAAAGTCTTGTACAACTTCAACAAGACGTCCCAACTCCTGTATTCAATGTTCAGACCGATGAAACCAAGCATGCCGAATGCCTCCTTCACCACTCTGTCCACCTGTGACTCCACTTTCAAGGAGCTATGAACATGTACCCCTAGATCTCTTTGTTCTGTACCTCTCCCCAACGCCCTACCATTAACTGAGTAAATCCTGCCCTGGTTCAATCTACCAAAGTGCATCATGTCGCATTTGTCTCAATTAAACTCCATCTGCCATTCGTCAGCCCACTGGCCCAATTGATCAAGATCCCGTTGCAATTGGACATAACTTTCTTCACTGTCCACTATGCCACCAATCTTAGTGTCATAGAACATAGAACAGTACAGCACAGAACAGGCCCTTCGGCCCACGATGTTGTGCCGAGCTTTATCTGAAACCAAGATCAAGCTATCCCACTCCCTATCATCCTGGTGTGCTCCATGTGCCTATCCAATAACCGCTTAAATGTTCCTAAAGTGTCTGACTCCACTATCACTGCAGGCAGTCCATTCCACACCCCAACCACTCTCTGCGTAAAGAACCTACCTCTGATATCCTTCCTGTATCTCCCACCACGAACCCTATAGTTATGCCCCCTTGTAATAGCTCCATCCACCCAAGGAAATAGTCTTTGAACGTTCACTCTATCTCTCCCCTTCATCATTTTATAAACCTCTATTAAGTATCCCCTCAGCCTCCTCCGCTCCAGAGAGAACAGCCCTAGCTCCCTCAACCTTTCCTCCTAAGACCTATCCTCCAAACCAGGCAGCATCCTGGTAAATCTCCTCTGCACTCCTTCCAGCGCTTCCACATCCTTCTTATAGTGAGGTGACCAGAACTGCACACAATATTCCAAATGTGGTCTCACCAAGGTCCTGTACAGTTGCAGCATAACCCCACGGCTCTTAAACTCCAACCCCCTGTTAATAAAAGCTAACACACTATAGGCCTTCTTCACAGCTCTATCCACTTGAGTGGCAACCTTTAGAGATCTGTGGATATGAACCCCAAGATCTCTCTGTTCCTCCACAGTCTTCAGAACCCTACCTTTGACCCTGTAATCCACATTTAAATTTGTCCTACCAAAATGAATCACCTCACATTTATCAGGGTTAAACTCCATTTGCCATTTTTCAGCCCAGCTTTGCATCCTATCTATGTCTCTTTGCAGCATACAACAGCCCTCCACCTCATCCACTACTCCACCAATCTTGGTGTCATCAGCAAATTTACTGATCCACCCTTCAGCCCCCTCCTCTAAGTCATTAATAAAAATCACAAAGAGCAGAGGACCAAGCACTGATCCCTGCGGCACTCCGCTAGCAACCTGCCTCCAATCCGAAAATTTTCCATCCACCACCACCCTCTGTCTTCGATCAGACAGCCAGTTACCTATCCAATCGGCCAACTTTCCCTCTATCCCACACCTCCTCACTTTCATCATAAGCCGACCATGGGGGATCTTATCAAACGCCTTACTAAAATCCATGTATATGACATCAACTGCCCTACCTTCATCAACACACTTAGTTACCTCCTCAAAAAATTCTATCAAATTTGTGAGGCACGACTTGCCCTTCACGAATCCGTGCTGACTATCCCGGATTAATCCGCATCTTTCTAAATGGTCGTCAATCCCATCTCTAAGGACCTTTTCCATCAATTTACCAACCACCGAAGTAAGACTAACCGGTCTATAATTACCAGGGTCATTTCTATTCCCTTTCTTAAACAGAGGAACAACATTCGCCATTCTCCAGTCTTCTGGCACCATCCCCGTGGACAGCGAGGACCCAAAGATCAAAGCCAAAGGCTCTGCAATCTCATCCCTTGCCTCCCAAAGAATCCTAGGATACATTTCATCAGGCCCAGGGGACTTATCGACCTTCAGTTTATTCAAAACTGCCAGGACATCCTCACTCCGAACATCTGCAAACTTACTAACCATGCCTCCTATATTCTCATCCAAGTCATTAATATAAATGACAAATAACAGTGGGCCCAGCACTGATCCCTGAGGCACACCGCTGGTCACAGGCCTCCAGTTTGAAAAACAACTCTCTACAACCACCCTCTGGCTTCTGTCAGGAAGCCAATTTTGTATCCATTTAGATACCTCACCCTGGATCCCATGAGATTTAACTTTATGCAACAACCTACCATGCGATACCTTGTCAAAGGCCCTGCTAAAGTCTATGTAGGCAACATCAACTGAGTGTGATGGAATACCCTCCACTTGCCTCGATGGGTGCAGCCCAACAACACTCAAGAAGCTCAACACCATTCAGGACAAAGCAGCCCACTTGATCAACACCCCATCCATCACCTTCAACATTTACTCTCTCCACCACCAACGCAGTGGCAGCGCGTGTTTCGTTTACAAGATGCACCGCAGCAACTCACTCATCAACTTCAACAGCATCTTCCAAACCTGCAAACTCTACTACCTGGAAGGATAAGGGCAGCAGATGCCTGGGAACAAGATCACCTTCTAGATTCCCTCCATACTGCACACTCTCCAGGCTTGGAAATACATCACTGTTACGTGTTGCTTGGTCAGCATCCTAGAACCCCCTCCCTAACAGCAGTGTGGTTGTACCTACACCACATGGACACTAGCAATCTATGAACAATGAAACAAAATGAAACATCTTAAGGAAATAAATGTGAATGTTGGAAAATTGTAATGAAACATAACATTTTGATTACACACAGCTGCTCATTTAACAGTTAAAAGGGAGTAAGAAAGGGCTGAGCAAATCGGTGTTTAAAAAACTTGCATTTTCAGGCAGATGTAACTTAAGGATCGGCAAAAAAAAAGAATCGGGTAAAGGAAACTGACCCTCCCACTTTCTAAAGATATGGAAACTGAAACTGAAATTAAATCTTCTTCACCATCTGAAACTGGTAGAGGTTAAATTAGAGGCTGCAGATCAGTCCAAGCTAACTAGCAGCAGTTGATGAGTCCAGATTTGCAGCACAGGCAGGCTGAACAAGACAGAGTCCAAATCCTGAAGCTGTGAATTAGTTGCTGCAGCTGTTTCTGCTGTTTGATGATAACATTGGTGGATCTACACTATTCAGACTAAGTTGAGCAGCTTCTACAGATGTGTGCTGTTTTTGGTGAAGACTGAGTCCATGGAACTCAGCTTGGTTATCTGCTACTGTCAGTTTGGAATCAGACTCACTCCCAGAAAGAGAGGAGCTGAAACTCTTCATAACGAACAGAGAATGTTGAAGTGTGCTTTGAGTCAATCTGTAACATCTGTCTTGGTTCTAGATGCCATTTATTATTTATTGTTTCTAATCAACTTCAATTTTTAACTTAGGTTGACTAGAATGTTAGAGTAGAATCATGGAATCCTTACAATGCAGAAGAGGCCATTCAGCCCATTGAGCCTGCACTGACTCTCTGACAAAATATCTTACCTAGGCCCTCTCCCCCGCCCTATCCCTGTAACCCCACACATTTATAATAGTTAATTCCCCTAACCTACACATCTTGGGACACTAAGGGGCAAGTTAGCGTACCCAACTCACCTAAACTGCACATCCTTGGACTGTGGGAGGAAACCGGAGCACCCAGAGGAAACCCATGCAGACATGGGGAGAACATGGAAACTCCACACAGACGGTCACCCAAGATCAGAATTGAACCTGGGTCCCTAGTGCTGTGAGGCAGCAGTGCTAACCACTGTGCCACCGTGCTGCTTATGTATGGGAGGTTAATGTTTGCTTCACTTGACTCTTGTACAGTAAAAAAAGTATTTTGTTTTACAAAATGAAATCGCATGGCTTCATTCTTCTAGTAAATAACTGGAATTTTGGATTTATTTTAAAGTTATTGGTCCCTTCCAAGATTGTACCATAGGCAGGGCCCGGGAGAGAAAGGTGCAGATCGTGTCAAACACCAGGTTTCATCATTTCCCTCTCTCGCCCTAAGAAGAGGTTACTGTCTTGGATGAAGATTCTTTATCCACCCAGTGTGAAATCAGAGCCTGAGTTGTCATCAATTCTGACAACATGTTACGCATTTATGCTTTATTGAATCCTGTAGGACCACTCTATGTTTTTAGTGCAGTGACATTTTGTTTTCTGAATGTCAGTAATGTTGGTCTTAAGCTCGATATCAAAGCTATTGAAAATGAGTGGAAAATTCCTTCATTGATGGTTCATCATCCTGGAGTTAATACAAACAAACCACTGGCAGAATCAAGAGATAAACTATTGAATGTACTGAGGTATCAGCTGCCTAAGGGTAGCAGGTTTTCTAAACCATAACCACACAAAACACTGACTGCAAATTCATCACCTCTTGCTTTCCACAGTATAAGAAAAAATGATCACCCTTGTATCTAGACGCTTAACAACGAAAGGAGATCGACACAGAGTGGCTTACTCCAGGAGTGAAAATTTGGTCGATACACAGCTTAATTTGATGAAAATTATGAGCTGCTTAAAATCTGATCAGCTTTCCCAGTTTTAGATAACGACACTTTCTTCCTCAGACCCACAGCCACATTGAATCACATGTTTGATTTTATTGTTGTTTTCCTGCTTTCAGATCCCTTTCTGTCATCTCTTATTAACGTGCATATCAATACCAGCTTCTCAGATTGTCAGAATGAGATTCTCAAAGATCCCAAATAGTTGAAATCGCTCCTTGAGGAATAACAATTAAACACAACTCCATTTGGCAGTGGTTGTTAACTATGAACCTTAACATCCACAATGCCACACTGTGGGGCATTCAGCTGTGATATGTGGTAAGTGTGACCAAGAGTCAGGGGTTATATTATATGACGCACACATGCTGAGTGCAGAGACAGAAAGTCTACTTGCATCCTCCTGTAAGCAGAGGGACAGAATCATCTGAGCTGTGACCATGGCTATCACAGTAAGAAGTTTAACAACACCAGGTTAAAGTCCAACAGGTTTATTTGGTAGCAAAAGCCACACAAGCTTTCGAGCCTCGAAAGCTTGTGTGGCTTTTGCTACCAAATAAACCTGTTGGACTTTAACCTGGTGTTGTTAAACTTCTTACTGTGCTTACCCCAGTCCAACGCCGGCATCTCCACATCATGACTACCATGGCTATCACCAAGGGCATGAGTTGACAGGTGTGCTTCTGAAAAATGGAACTGGATCAGCCACCGTTCCTCTTCACAAAAGACTCCATTACATCACACAGCTTCCTCCAGTTAGCCAGTAAAGATCTAATAATGTTTGCTGAGTGAAAGTAGGTTTGTTTCGCTAACAGCTGCAGCTCTGACTCAAACATTTGCCCTTAAGATTCTCATTCTAGTCTCTGCCACTGGCCTGTCCTCAGCATATATCTTCCTCCACACATAGTCCTCAAAAGTTGATTTATAAAGTACTTAATGGATCATTTGTTTTTCAAGTTTAAACCTATTTATTAACACATACTTTAATTCATTAGATTTCGTCAGATTTTAAAATACTTTTCTCCAAGGAATCAATGCTTTGAGAATCCATCCTCCTCACAAAACATTTGAGCATTTCAGTTGAGATGCTTGCCTGTAATGCACGACACGCACAGTTAATTAAAAGGTGTTGTAACGCGATATGAGAATAAATTACTCGCAGGCAGAAACGTGTATTTTTTTTACTGAGTATCAAAGAAATCTGTTTCTTTTTGATGTGAAGTTGAGTTTTATCTTACAGGTTGAAATCAAAAACCAACACCGGTGTCAATCCAGCAAGTTGTAACAGTTGGCTCAAGAGTAAGTAATTGCTCATTTTTAAATATGTTTATAATAATGGTGAGGAGGAACAAGTTGACAAGACGTCACTGCTGTCTATTTGGACAAGATTCCCTCCGTGTGCTTTGTGAAGTAAAATTGTAACTAGCCTCTTTATAAATGTATACTGATCTGGTGAACAGTTACTGATTCGTGGGAAAGTGAGGCCGCATTACCACCGTGCAAGGTCCTCATTACCATGTAATGAATATTAAACTTTGTTTCCTTGCTTAATTTTGCAGTTGGACTCGAGGCTGTTTTGGTCTGGAAAAGTAAGAAGCTGTTAGCTGTTCCATGTCTGTCATTATTACCTGGAAGTAAAATGTGCTCTTTGAACAATGCAAATGGACAATGATTGTGTACAATGCTTTAATGGGGCCTTGATGCGGAGATGCCAGCGTTGGACTGGGGTAAGCACAGTCAGAAGTCTCACAACACCAGGTTAAAGTCTAACAGGTTTATTTGGCACTAGCTTTCGGAGTCTCAGGCTCCTTCATCAGGTGAGTGAGGACTTGTGTTCACAAACAGGGCATATACAGACACTAACTCAATTTACAAGATAATGGTTGGAATGCGAGTCTTTACAGGTAATCAAGTCTTAAAGGTAAAGAAAATGTGAGTGGAGAAAGGGCCAAGCACAGGTTAAAGAGATGTGAATTGTCTCCAGCCAGGACAGTTAGTGAGATTTTGCAAGCCCAGGCAAGTTGTGGGGGTTACAGATAGTGTGACATGAACCCAAGATCCCGGTTGAGGCCGTCCTCGTGTGTGCGGAACTTGGCTATCAGTCTCTGCTCAGTGATTCTGCATTGTTGAGCTAGTGCCAAATAAACCTGTTGGACTTTAACCTGGTGTTGTGAGGCTTCTTAATGGGGCCTTACAGAGAGTGAGGGAGTTCCTGGCAGCTTCAGTTTACACCAAAACGTGATTCCAGCACAAAGAATGTGCTTATCAATGAGGATCATTCCCTCATCTTTAGTTGTGTGCAAGGGCCCCAAATAACTGTAAAGGTTCCACAGATCATTTCCCTCGACCCGATTTGTCTACGTCTTACTAATGAAAGAGGGAAACATCAGTCTAAACATCTTTTGTAGCATTTCCTCCATCAAGGTCTCCAATTCTTCAACATCAACGTGAGCAGTTTGTCTGCATGACACTGGCAATTTAGGGAGAGGTGGAAGTGTTGTGGTATTGTCACCGTACAAGTAATCCAGAGACCCAGGGCAAGATTTGGTGACCTGGGTTCAAATCCCACCATGGCGAACGATAAAATTTGAATTCAATAAAATAAATCTGGAATTAAGAATCTACTGATGACCACGAAACCAGTGTCGATTGGTGTAAAAACACATCTGATTCACAAATGTCTTCAGGGAAGGAAATCTGCCATCCTTACATGGTCTGGCCTTCATGTGACTCCAGATCCACAGCAATGTGGTGAGCTCTTAACTGTTCCTCTGAAATAGCCAAACAAGCTGCTCAGTTCAAGAGCAATTTGGAATGGTCAATAAATACTGGCCCAGCCAGCAACACCCACATCTCTTGAGTGAATAAAAAACATTTGCATGGACAGATGCTAAACTATAATATCAGTCGAACATAATTCTTACCACAAGATCTTTTCCTGCCCATTTGCATTCATTTCTCCTGCTAGATGTTGGAGGCCACACAATCTGAAAAGTTAACCAAGAAATGACATTCTTTTTTAGTGCAATATTGATACTTTTCGATTTCGTTTTTATGACACTTTAGTCTTTTCTGGTCCAACAATTCCAATGTTCTTCTAACTCCAAATCCACTTTCCAGATATTCACATAAATTGAATTTTTTGCTGTTTGAATACCTCTGACTCTACAATACCCAACCTCTTCTCAGGAGATTTGGAGTCAAGTTCTGGTTTTAAAAGTTTTTTTAACCATTATTAACTTCTCCTGACAAAACAAAAATCATTGGAGATAAATTACTTCAATCTTAATGTTTGGAGACTGGGGAAAGGAGGTTTAGGAGAAGGATGAGGACACAAGGACATACAGTACACAAGAACAACATTTACATTGTATGTGGTAACTATAGCATTCATGTCGAGAGGGCTAGAATACAAGAGCAGGGATATATTTTTGAGGCTGTATAAGGCTCTGGTAATTGTGCAGTATTCTGAGCAGTTTTGGGCCCCATATCTAAGGAAGGATGAGCTGGCCTTGGAAGGAGGTTCACAAGAATGATCCCTGGAATGAAGCGCTTGTCGTATGAGGAATGGTTGAGGATTCTGGGGCTGTACTCGTTGGAGTTTAGAAGGATGAGGGGGGATCTTATTGAAACTTACAGGATACTGCGAGGCCTGGATAGAGTGGGCGTGGAGAGGATGTTTCCATTAGTAGGAAAAACTAGAACCAGAGGGCACAACCTCAGGCTGAAGGGACGATCCTTTAAAACAGAGATGAGGAGGAATTTCTGCAGCCAGAGAGTGGTGAATCTGTGGAACACTTTGCCACAAAAGGCTGTGGAGGCCAGGTCATTGAGTGTCTTTAAGACAGAGTTAGATAGGTTCTTGATTAATAAGGGGATCAGGGGTTATGGGGAAAAGGCAGGAGAATGGGGATGAGAAAAATATCAGCCATGATTGAATGGCGGAGCAGACTCGATGGGCTGAGTGGCCTCAGTCTGCTCCTATGTCTTATGGTTTTATGGTCTATACAAATACCTAACTCCTCCCTCATCCACTCAGCATTTTTTAAACAGACAAATACAGAGACCATCTCATTGTTCAAATATTACAGCAAGTTCAACAAGGAAAGCCTGAAGATGGGAAATGCACGATAATTGGATTGAATTTGATTAAAATGTCTGTTGTTTTATAAGGTTCATACTTAGCAAAAATCAAAAACAATAGTTGTAAACAATAATTGACAGCATCAATGGCGTCTAACAAAGAAGGGGTTTTTATGCCAGTTGAAAGACTGCAATTTAAAACTGCAGTGAATAAACCTTATAACAATTTGACTGCCCTTTTTAAATTATGAATGTGTTACACTTGATATTGTGACATATGTAAACTATGATAAATACCTATAATTTCTTAAATTGCTGCAGATCTTGATCGTAAAGCATTATTTTTGCAGTTAGCTCATTCAGCAACACAAAAGAAGTTTGCATTTTTCATATTACATCATATATTTCATCTTTTTCACATTATTCAGATATGTAATGACCCATGACAATCTATGATTTATGACCAACTTTCATCAGGTTTTAGATGAAGCTTTGAAAGTGTTTTGAAAGTGGAAAAATCAATTATTCCAGAGAATTCTCTGTGCACTGATAAACTTTATTCAGTAACATTTTGGAATGACATCTTTTCAAACACTTACAACATATATAAACTAACCAATCAGTGAAATAAGTTACTCCATTGGCACCGCTTGAGGGGAGGAGGGGAGTAAATACAAGAACATATATTCATACAAACACAGCCTGCTTAATTTAAAATCTTTGTTTTGTGATTGCAATATTGTAATGCTTTTGTAGAGATGTCAGAAACAGGAATTTGTTATAAATGCAATGCAGATGTTTGTATGATAAAACTTCGTGCTGTGTTATCTTAATCTTTAAACTGTAATCCAAGTACTAGAAATTCAGAATTGTCAAGTTTATTTTGAACAAAATGAAAAATATTGTTGTTCTATTCAGTGATTGTATATAAATTACAGGATTGTTTGACAGCTAAATTCAGTATGTGACCAGAGAGACAATTCCTTCATGTTTATTTGGAATTGCTTGATGCGCCAGGAATGTAAAGCCATCTATACCAACGAGTGGTCAATTGGGATCAGTTAAGTACTTTTAAGACACAGTTAAGTGCACTTTTTCCCCTCTTTTCTGCTGTTGAGGTTGGAATTCACTGCTACATGTTTGCACTGATTGATACTCAGACCTAAGAGCCATTTCTGTTAGTTGTGTGAAGTTTGCACTCATCAAATGATGTCAGTATAAAATGGAACTCCTTATTCTTTATTTTTCCCACTGACTGACTGAGCTCAAAGCGAACAAAAACAGCACTGATTATATACAAAGCAGAGTTCACTCAACACTGTCCAGCAATGTGTTCTGAATCCATCCTCACAACACAGTTTTCAAAATATATTTTTCATTCCTAATGCTACAGAATCACAGAATTGTTATTGCACAGAAGGAGGCCATTTGGCCCATCATGTTTGCACCAAATGAGCAGTATGGTTTAGTGCCATTCCCCTGCCTTTTGCCCGTCCCCCTGCGCATTATTTCTTTTTAAATAATCATCTAATGCCCTCTTGAATGCCTTGATTGAACCTGCCTCCACTACAGTTCCAGGCAGTGCATTCCAGACCTAACCACTCGCTGGGTGATATTTATTTTTCTAACATTACATTTGCTTCTTTTGCAAATCACTTAAAATCTTTGCCCTCTCGTTCTTGATCCTTTTACGAGCAGGAACAGTTTCTCCCTGTCTACTCTGTCCAGCTCCACATCGTGATCAAATCTCCTCTTAACCTTCTCTCCAAGGAGAACAGTCCCAGCTTTTCCAAGCTATCCTCATAACTGACCCCATTTGGAATATTGTGAGCAGTTTTGGACCCCATACCTAAGGAAGGATGTGCTGGTCTTGGAAGGGGTCCAGAGAAGGTTCACAAGAATGATCCCAAGAATGAAGGATTTGTCATATGAGGAGTGATTGAGGAGTCTGAGTCTATACTTGATGGAGTTTAGAAGGATGAGGCGGGATCTAATTGAAACTTACAGAATACTGAGAGGCCTGGATAGAGTGGACGTGGAGAGGTTGTTTTCAATAGTGGGAGAGACTAGAACTCGAGGGCACAACCTCAAAGTGAAGGGACACTCCTTTAAAACTGAGATAAGGAGGAATTTCTTCAGCCAGAGGGTGGTGAATCTGTGGAACCCATTGCCACAGAGGGCTGTGGAGGCCAGGTCATTGAGTGTCTTTAAGATCAATATGGGGATCAAGGGTTATGGAGAGAAGGCAAGAGAATGGGGATGAAAATCATATCAGCCATGATTGAATTGTGGAGCAGACTCGATGGGCCAAATGGCCTAATTCTGTTCCTATATCTTATGGTCTTCTCATCCCTGGAACCATTCTTGTAAATCTCTTCCACACTCTCTCCAATCTGTTCACACCCTTCCTATAGTGTGATGTCCAGAACTTTGATTTGATTTATTATTGTCACATGTATTAGTATACAGTGAAAAGTATTGTTTCTTGCGCGCTATACAAACAAAGTATACCGTTCATAGAGAAGGAAAGGAAAGGAGAGAGTGCAGAACTCTAAGCCCCTATTAATAAACCCCAGGACATTATCTGCTTTATTAACTGTTCTCTCCACCTGTCCTGCCACCTTCAATGATCTTTGCAGAGATACATCCAGCTCCCTCTGCTCCTGCATTCCTTTAAGAATTTGACCTCCTATTTTATGTTGTCTCTCCATGTTCTTCCTACCAAAATGCATCACCTCACACTTCTCCACATTGAACTTCATCTATCCTTGCTTCGTTCCAGTTTTTATTAGAAATTGTTTTTATTTGTTAGGAACTGGGTTCAGATTAATCAACTGATCTAATTCCGATCCATACAGCGGAAAATCTTCCCAATGAAGGTGGTTTAGAGTTAAACTGTGTGGCCAGAGTTAAAAATATTAAAATATTTTAAAAGTCAACATTAATAGAGCTTGCTTCAGCTCAGCAGTATAGGAGCAAAAGTCTTTGACAATGATTTCAATTTGTGTTACATTACCTTAACAGCCTTCCTCTGCTCAATTATAGACCATGTTGTTACTGTGAACCTGACGTGAACTGCATCGTAAACATATTAAACTCCCTCAAACTCTAAAATGTTCACTGGACCACATCAATCAGGAATCGACTCTTCCAGCTGCTACTTTACAATTCAGTCTATATCTACACAATTATAGGATAGATTTAATAATTTTCAGAAATATCTCACACACTGAGATACCAGTGTACGGAAAGAAATTTCAGGCTCAGGCCATTCTTTTCCAGTGTGTGATTATGGTGAATCACAAACCGTGCTTTGTGAGAATACTTGAAGAATCTACTCTGTAATGTCATTCTACTCAAAGACTAGAACTCAACAGGAAAGCTTTGATAAGTGTGCAAAGTTTTGAAAGTTGTTAAATAATCAGTGTGCAGTTTTGAAGTGGTGCCACATTCTGAATGAAAGAAGCACGGTGGCAATTGTTACTGGAGCAGTTAGAGAATTAAGGCTATTGCATCTGGAAAGTTCAATGATCTGGGTTAAATCTGAACAATTTCTGGATTTATTGAGCTACGCTGCAGTCTGCACAGTGAGAATGGTAGCACAGGCAGGGCCAACAAAGACAGTGGAGCTGTCAGTGGAACTTGTTAAGACTTCACGTTCTTGGAAACAGGTAGCTCAGCAATCCCTGCTGTGTGTGGTATAGGTGTGACTGGTCATGCATGACTGACCATGTTTCACTGGCTGTCCTTCAGAAATGAGAAAGAATGATTGCAAAGAACTGTCTGACAGCAAGCAAGTAGAGATGAGCATTCAGAAATTAAACAAAAAGCTTTTGTTTAATTTCTAATAGAAAGAAGGTTGAAATGTGCAGGGTTGAGAATTATTTCAATAAAGTCTGCTTGAACTAACATTTTTCACAAATAATCTCACTTGATTCCTCAAAACCACAGAGTAAAATACTCAAATACTGTCTCAAAAAACATGGTGACATTTACTCATTGGCTCCAGTTATCCACTAAAGCACTAAAAAGGTGGGTTCGTTCTCTACTTTGAAGTATGAGATGTTTGTACTGTCAAAATGAAATGAAAATTATTGTGTGCTTTCTAAGCCAGCCACTCACTTCTCGACCACAATGCTGCAGATTCCTTTCTGATGGTTACATATCTCTCAAATCCACCTGCCACAGCTGAGTGGCATTTTCTCTGTTTACACTAAAGCCAGTCTGGGCTGAACTGTCTCCCAGAAGGGGTTCTATTTCAGGATCTTAAACAACCTGCAGTGACTTGCTCATGTTAAAGAATTTTCTGAAATCAAAATACTTCACCTCAGTGGAGGAGGAAATCTCACTGAACCCCTTCTAAAACTTTCTGTACATTCTTAGGGAGCAAGGCTGAAGTTCCTCAGCTCCTGCTAAAGGGGGAGACTATTCAGACTCTCCAGCCTATTCCATCAGTCACTAAGATCATTTCTGATATTCAACTTTCCACATTCTTTCCTCGATTCTGATCATATCCAAAACCTATTGCTGCCTGTCTTGAATCTGCCCCAGCTCCTGCTGTGTTTTCAGGGGGACAGGTAAAATAGGACAGGTGCCCAGCCCACCATCTTCCCACCCATGCCAGAGTTCACCCTTATAACACAGTAGGTGGGCAGGCACCAAACTCGTCAGCCAACCCGTCACACCAAATTAATAATGAAGAGTCAATGGAGCTCATTAACAAGCTAATTAGCTCTGATAAAACATTGACCATGTCCGAATACAATTGGCGTGGACAGGTGGGCGTGAGTGCATAACTTTTCTTTAAAGCATTATTAAAAGGGCAGGAAGGAAATGGGGTAATATCTTTGGGGGCCCTCTTTGCACATCGGGGGTGATGAAGGATGTGGTTCACGTGGAGTTGAAAATGGATGACTACTTTGAATAAAGTGGAGTCTGGGACAATGAAGCCTTTAAATGACAAGGAGTGAAGAAGGATTCAGTGGCAAGGAGGCTCAAACACACATGTTATGTCAGAGTAATTAGGTTTGGGCAATAAATGCTGTATTTACCAAAGATACCCCTTCAACAAATGAGAAAAGGTGGAAGTAAGTTGTGATAAAAGAGGATTGAGGTTGAAAAGAAGCTGGGAGCTGATCTGAATGTCAAGTTTCATACAGTCCCGCTATGACTGAGGACTGGAATGAAATCAGTGGAAAGGAAACATGCTTTATGGCAGAAACAGGAAAGAATGGCTTCAATTTTCCCAAAGCTAAATTGGGGAGTTGTGATTCATCCATGACTCAACGTCAGGCAGGCAGTCAGATAAAAGACAGCTGAACGAGGATTGAGAGAAGCAATAGACTTACACATTGGCCATGTGCCGGCAGATATTGCTGAGGGCCAACATGTAGATAAGGAAGAGGACATCAATGGGGAAACCTTAGGGAACTACAAAGATAACTATGTGGGAGCAGGAGGGGAGTAACTGATGAAGATATACTGGTTACATTCAGGCAGATACAAGTGGAATCAAAACCAGCGTGGATTTGGAGACTGGATGAGAGACAATAACAACATAATGGAGGGTGAACAGAAAGTGCAGCAATGAGACATTGTGTAAACCAGTGTGCACCGTTTCTCTGTTCCACTAAAAGGTAAAGTTAGAAACAATTCATCTGGAATTACTGATTTTGGGTAGAATTAAATCAACAATTCTGCATTTTTATTAATGAACGCATCATGGACAGTTGGCAGAATCTGCAGGCAGCCCCTCTTCGATTCCTGTATTAATGCGTTTGGTGAAGATGTCAGTCTTTGGAGGAAGAATTTCACATTGCTTGCTGTCAGACAGGTACGAAGGTAGAGTCAGATCTGTATGTCAGTGATAGTCCTCGATAATACAGAGGTACATACCTTCAAAACATCCTTGTTTATGTTGATCAGATTAAAGGAAAAGATGTGATCTTTGGCCCCAACATAGAGTCTGCCTTTCTCTTCATCCAATAAGAACGCCTGATAACTGGAGCTGTTCACAATGCCACTAAAGGTGACAACGCTGTTTAATTCCATCATTTCTGTGGAGGAGACAGAGATTTAAAAGAAAACTTGAGTGAAAGAAAAGATCAAGTGAGTTCAACTGTTCTGATTAACAATATCATGAAACAACATGTTTTGAACAAGTATGCAAAGGCCACTGAGATTTTGCAACTTTGAACATGCAAGTACTTGAAGGGGGATGGTCTTGAGGGAGGAATGCTGTCAAATTTCTATAGTAATGTTGTAATGTTGCCTGAAGGTGAAGATTTGAGGTGTTAATGCACCATTCTATTTATAGCTGTGAGTGAGGAATTCTTTCTTGAAGCAAGATATGAAACTCGATGCTTTTGTCCAGATCACTCATCGTCACCATGAGCTAAACATTGTCCATTATATGTAGGAGGAGGAGACAGCAACCAGAGCTCATCCCAGGTGAAGATGAAGACCTTCAATCTTCCATCTGACCAAATAATGCTTAATTCTTAATATTCTGAACTTGGCAATCTTTTATTGCATTGGCCTCACAATCAATGTACTGGGAGTTTTTAAACCACTGTAGGCCTGAAGGTATGATGTGGAGATGCCGGCGTTGGACTGGGGTAAACACAGTAAGAAGTTTAGCAACACCAGGTTAAAGTCCAACAGGTTTATTTGGTAGCAAATGCCACTAGCTTTCGGAGCACTGCCCCTTCGTCAGGTGGAGTGGAGAAATGCTCACAAACAGGGCACAGAGACACAAACTCAATTTACAGAATAGTGATTGGAATGCAGTCTTTACAGATAATCAAGTCTTAAAGGTACAAACAATGTGAGTGGAGAGAGTATTAAGACAGGTTAAAGAGATGTGTATTGTCTCCCGACAGGACAGCCAGTGAGATTCTGCAAGTCCAGGCAAGCTGTGGGGGATACAGATAGTGTGGCATGAACCCAAGATCCCGGTTGAGGATACCCTCATGTGTGCGGAACTTGGCTATCAGTTTCTGCTCAGTGCCTCTGCGCTGTCATGTGTCGTGAAGGCCGCCTTGGAGAACGCTTACACAAAGATCAGAGGCCGAATGCCCGTGACCGCTGAAGTGCTCCCCCACAGGAAGAGAACAGTCTTGCCTGGTGATTGTCGAGCGGTGTTCATTCATCCGTTGTCGTAGCGTCTGCATGGTTTCCCCAATGTACCATGCCTTGGGACATCCTTTCCTGCAGCGTATCAGGTAGACAATGTTGGCCGAGTTCCAAAGTATGTACCGTGTACCTGGTAGATGTTGTTCTCACGTGAGATGATGGCATCTGTGTCAATGATCCGGCACGTCTTGCAGAGGTTGCTGTGGCAGGGTTGTGTGGTGTCATGGTCACTGTACTCCTGAAGGCTGGGTAGTTTGCTGCGGACAATGGTCTGTTTGAGGTTGTGCAGTTGTTTGAAGGCAAGAAGTGGGGGTGTGGGGATGGCCTTGGCGAGATGTTCATCTTCATCAATGACATGTTGAAGGCTCCGGAGGCGATGCCGTAGCTTCTCCGTTCCGGGGAAGTACTGGACGACGAAGGGTACTCTGTCCACCGTGTCCCATGTTTGTCTTCTGAGGAGGTCGGTGCGGTTTTTCGCTGTGGCGTGTCGGAACTGTCAATCGATGAGTCGAGCGCCATATCCTGTTCTTATGAGGGCATCTTTCAGCGTCTGGAGGTGTCTGTTGTGATCCTCCTCATCCGAGCAGATCCTGTGTATACGGAGGGCTTGTCCGTAGGGGATGGCTTCTTTAACGTGTTTAGGGTGGAAGCTGGAGAAGTGGAGCATCGTGAGGTTGTCTGTGGGCTTGCGGTATAGTGAGGCGCTGAGGTGACCGTCCTTAATGGAGATGCATGTGTCCAAGAATGCAACCGATTCCGGAGAGTAGTCCATGGTGAGTCTGATGGTGGGACGGAACTTGTTGATGGCATCATATAGTTGTTTCAGTGATTGTTCACCATGAGTCCAAAGGAAGAAAATGTCATCGATGTGTCTTAATGTATAGCATCGATTGAAGGTCCTGTGCGGTGAAGAAGTCTTGTTTGAACCTGTGCATGAAGATGTTGGCATATTGAGGTGCGAATTTGGTCCCCATGGTTGTTCCGTGTGTCTGGATGAAGAACTGGTTGTTGAAGGTGAAGATATTGTGGTCCAGGATGAAGCGGATGAGATGTAAAATTGCATCTGGAGACTGGCAGTTGTTGGCGCTGAGCACTGAGGCCGTTGCCGCAATGCCATCATCGTGGGGGATGCTGGTGTAGAGTGCCGAGACATCCATTGTGACGAGGAGTGCCCCTGGTTCAATTGCTCCATGTGCGCTGAGTTTCTGTAGGAAGTCCGTAGTGTCGCGACAAAAGCTGGGGGTTCTTTGTACAATGGGTTTCAGGATGCCCTCGACATAGCCGGAGAGGTTCTCGCACAGGGTCCCATTGCCCGATACGATGGGACGGCCGGGTGTGTTTGCCTTGTGTATCTTTGGGAGGCAGTAGAGATCTCCAACAAGGGGAGCACGTGGGATGAGTGCACAGAGGGTGCTCTGAAGATCCGGATCAAAGGTCTTGATCAGAGTGTTGAGTTGACGGGTGTGTTCTTTGGTCGGATCTGCGGGTAACTGTCTGTAGTGTTCCTCATTGTTCAGTTGTCAGTACACTTCTTTGCAGTAATCCGTTCTGTTCAGTATGACGATGGCCCCTCTTTTGTCTGCTGGTTTGATGACAATGTTGCGGTTGGTCTTGAAGGTAAACAGGGAGGATCTGACTGGCTGCCTTCAGAAACTGCATCGGATTTATTTCTCCACTGCAGCCAGCACAGACTTAAATTGGGTAAAAAGCTGCCACTTGGTCCAAACCCACTCGGTAGGTTCAGTTCAATTTAAGTCCTGCTTATTTCATAGTTGGTCGAAAGTGCCAACTTGTATTGTAGGCTTTGAAGGTGGTGTTTATATAGCAGAGATTTTCCATTGCTGCCTCAATGTTTGAGTGTTTTTCTCCTTCCGGCCTTGCAGTTACCCATCCATGATGGTGTACAGGTTCACAGAAACCTACTGCCCTATGACACCTCCCTTGAATTGCCATCCTTCATATTGAACAAGTCAGGTTACTGGATCCAACCCCTGCAGTCAATGTTCACATACACTCACACTGCTGCATAAATTCTGACATGGGTTTATATTAATAGACTAGAATCTCAGCATGATGAAAGGAGGAATGGTCTCATTCTGCACAGAAACCATTTCAATGCCAAGGTGAAAATACAACTGTGACCTATCAATATAAGTCTTTGTTCCTGTTTTTCTCATTTTGTTTTTAAATGCTTCCACTGTACAAAATACATGAGGTGTCCCACCTCATTGTTCCAACACCAGGGGCCTGTGTTCCTCCAACCTCTCCTCTTTCTATCACCCAATCCTCTCTAACAATCTTTCACCAAGTGGGATTGGTTTGGGTGCATTTTTGTCTGATAATGCTCTGTGCCTTAAATCAGTTCTCAATGTTAAAGCTGTTTTAGAAATACAAGGTGATGCTGTTGACAAAAGAGCAGTTTGTTGGATAATTAAAAACATTGACTGATAGTTAAAGCCTAGATTCTGATGAGGGGTCTACTCTCCTGTAGCATTAACCTATGATAGAATCATAGAATCCTTAGAGTGCAGAAGGAGGCCATTCAGCCCATCAAATCTGCAACTACTCTCCGTTAGAGCATCTTACCCAGGCCCTATCTCCGCAACTGCACATATTTACCCCACTAATCCCTATAACCTACACATCTTACGACAAGGGGCAATTTAGCCCAGTCAATCCATCTAACCCGCACATCTTTGGACGATGAGAGGAACCCGGAGCACCCGGAGGAAACCCACACAGACATGGGGAGAATGTGCAAACTCCACACAGACAGTGACCCAAGCCGGGAATTGAATCCGGGTCCCTGGCATTGTGAGGCAGCAATGCTAACCACTGTGCCACCATGTTGCCCCGGGTCCCTGGTGCTGTGAGGCAGCAGTGCTAACTGCTGTGCCATCGTGCCACCCCGGGTCCCTGGCATTGTGAGGCAGCAGTGCTAACCACTGTGCCACTGTGCCGCCCCGGGTCCCTGGCATTGTGAGGCAGCAGTGCTAACCATTGTGCCACCGTGTCACCCCGGGTCCCTGGCGCTGTGAAGCAGCAGTGCTAACCACTGTGCCACTGTGCCGTCTCGGGCCCCTGGCGCTGTGAGACAGCAGTGCTAACCACTGTGCCACTGTGCTGCCCCGGGTCCCTGCACTGTGAGGCAGCAGCGCTAACCATTGTACCAGCGTGCCGCCCCGGGTCCCTGGTGCTGTGAGGCAGCAGTGCTAACCACTGTGCCACCGTGTCACCCCGGGTCCCTGGCGCTGAGGCAGCAGTGCTAACCACTGTGCCACCGTGCTGCCCCAGGTCCCTGGCGCTGTGAGGCAGCAGTGCTTACCACTGTGCCACCAAACCCTGTCCTTTATTTTTAACACTGACAAAGCGGTTGTGCATTTTCTGTTCTGTTTTTATTTCAATCAGGTTGTTAGTTATGTTCAGCTCAGGATTTTTCTCATTTCATGCTTTGGTTTTCTGTTCTCTGGGGTCTGTCCGCAATGTTTCCGTGTCTCCAACCTTCCCAGTTTTATAATCTGTGATGCAAAGAGTCGACGGACAGTTTCTTGTAAGCACTGAGTGAAAAATGTCTTTGCGCTTGGGACAAGTCCATTACTAAACTTCACAAGTTGGCACAAGGTCAGGTTTCAGAAAGACATCAGAGTTCAGTACGCCAGGGTTACCTCAATAGACATTGGGTCACATTGGAGCCTAAACACAGATATGAGCAAGATGAATAGAAACCCGGATAGAAAAAAGCTTCCATTAGTTCAGTTCCAGTTCATCAAAAGACTCATCGATGCACAGCTTATTGATTCTGGAAAAGGGAGAAATATGCTTCTTTGCTCCAGCAACTTTTTTCACAACATTTTAATGTTCCTCTTCTTTATTCACTTATCATTTCTTTATCCTCCTCTCTGATCTTTTTTTTATTATCTCAATCTTTATTTCAATTCCTTTTAATTACCTGTCAAATCTACAGTGGTTTCTTCTTTATTTTCTCTGAATTGTTTTTTTTATTACTTCTCTTCGTTTCCTGGGCATATTTCCCCTTGCTTCGAACAAACACTTTGCCACTTTTTGCCAGCCCAGTTTCTAATATTAGCACCAGCAGGGTCGGGGCTGCCTCAGAGGAGCATCAGTTCACGCTTGGCTTTAACTCAAACAGCACTGTCGCCAAGAAAGACCTCAACTTGGAGCTGAACCAAAATACCAGACAACAGAAGCTCTTCTCCCTGTAGCTGTTGCAGCAATATGCAATTAGCTACAGATTAATTCTATAGAATCAGTCGTGCATGGTGTATGCTCAGTTAGCCTCGGGGTTTAAAGTGGTGTCATTGTCAATGCCAAACTCAACAACTCATTCAGTTCAACACAAAGAGTAGACTCATGGGTTGAATTTTCCACTCGATAGTAACTAACAGTTACACCAGTTGCCAATAAAACCAAATCTCTGGTTAATGAAAAGGAACCACTCGCAGTGGCAGCCAAGTCAAGGGCACCTCTACAGAATTATTGCTGTAAGACTGATTTTCAATTTTTTTGCCAAGCACTGCTGCTGAAATTGAGATTTTATTCTCTGGCATGGCTGGAATCCTCTCTTCCAAATCCAGCTCCGGCTTTCTGTCTCATTTGAATTTTCTCAGTAACTGACAGCACAAGCGGAAGCCACAGAATGATTGAATGGTCACAGCACAGCAGGCAGCCATTTGGCCCCTTGAACCTATGCCAGCTCTCTGCGTGAGTAATCCAACCAGTCCAAATCCTCCACCTTTTTTCCCCATGACCCTGCAAATGTTTTCCCTTCAGATGCTTATCCGCCCACCCTTTAAAAAGCTCCGAATGAATCTGCCTCCATCATACTCATAGGCAGTGCAATCTCAGTGCTCACCACTTGCTGCATGACAAAGCTATTCTTCACCAAAGGGGAAAATGCTGGAAAATCCCAGCAGGTCTGGCAGCATCTGTGAGGAGAGAAAAGAGCTGACGTTCCGAGTCCAGATAACTCTTTGTCAAAACTATCCTTCATATCACCTTTGGCCCCTTATCAATCTCCGTAAATCACCTTCTAGGTTGCCAGGACCAGAAAAGTGTAGCTCTGCAGAGAGATTTGATAGGTCAGGGTTATTGTTTTGGAATAAAGAAGGCTGATGGGTGACTTGATAGAGGTGTACAAAATTATGAGGGGAAGAGATAGAATGGACAGGGTAAAATGATTTCCATTGGTGGACAATTCAGAACCAGGGGACATGGATTCAAGAAAAGTGGCAGTAGGTGTAGAAGGGACATGAGGAAGAACGTATTTTACACAGAGGGTCGTGGGTGTCTGGAATTCGCTGCCTGAGTTGGTTGTGGAGGCAGAGACCCTAAACTCTTTTAAAAAGTACTTGGATCTGCACCTACAGAGCTGTAAGCTACAAGGCTTTGGGCCAGGTGCAGGAAGGTGGGTGTCCTCGGGTTGGCATGGGCAAGATGGGCCGAATGGACTCCTTCTGTGTTGTAACTTTTCTATGGTCTCTGCCAATGGTAACAGTTTATTTATTATGTTTAGTCTCCTTTGCTGGGATGCTCTGGCCTCCCTGCAATGTTTTTCTCAGCAGTGGGAAGTGGTCTGCCATTGGCCAGCGGAAGGAAGTTCTTGTCCTGCCAATGTCAATGGGATTTCCCATTGATTCCACCCCACACTCCCAGGAAACACGTGGCAGGGGTGTGCAGTCAGTAGGACCAGAAGATCGTGCCATTGTGAAGAACTGGATGGTCACGCCAAACATGATTTGAACAGCTCAGTCAAATTTCCTCTCAACCTTGTCCTCTCTGAGTAGAACAGCAGTTTCTCCTTGGAATAGAATTCTCTCAACTCCAAAACAATTCTCACAAATGCTTTCCATACCCTCTCTAAAGCTTTCATATCCGTCCAGAAATATGGAGCCTCGAATTGAATGCAGTATTCAGAACCAGTGTTTTTCTGAAGTTTCATCATAATTTCCTTGCATTTTATGCCCCATGTATAAGGTCAGAATCCAGCACAAATTTCTAACAACTTTTTTAACCTGTCCCGCTGCCATCAACAATTTGTGCACATTTCACCTCAGCAGGCACCTATTTTAGATTTGTATTTTATATTGCCTCTCCTTGAGCCTCCAACCAATATGTACCATTTTGTGTTGCTGCGCTAACTTCCATCTGCCTTGTGTCTGTCCCATCCGTCAGCCTTTGTTCTCTTGAAGTTTATCACTAACCACTTCAGAGTTCACAATGCTTCCAAGATTTGTGCCATAGAATCATAGAATTCCTGCAGTGTAGAAGGAGGCCATTCGGCCCATTGAGTCTGCACTGACTCTCCGGCAGAGAACATAGAACATAACAGCGCAGTACAGGCCCTTCGGCCCTCGATGTTGCACCGACCTGTGAAACCAATCTAAAGTCCATCTAATCTACACGATTCCAATATCATCCATATGTTTATCCAATGACCATTTAAATGCCCTTAATGTTGGCGAGTCCACGACTGCTGCAGGCAGGGCATTCCACGCCCTTACTACTCTCTGAGTAAAGAACCTACTTCTGACATCTGTCCTATATCTATCACCCCTCAATTTAAACCTATGTCCCCTCATGCTAGCCATCACCATCCGAGGAAAAAGGCTCTCACTGTCCACCCTATCTAATCCTCTGATCATCTTATATGCCTCTATTAAGTCACCTCTTAACCTTCTTCTCTCTAACGAAAACAGCCTCAAGTCCCTCAGCCTTTTCCTCATAAGACCTTCCCACCATGCCAGGAAACATCCTGGTAAATCTCCTCTGCACCCTTTCCAACACTTCCACATCCTTCCTATAATGCGGCGACCAGAACTGTACGCAATACTCTAAGTGCGGCCGCACCAGAGTTTTGTACAGCTGCAACATGACCTCCTGGCTCTGAAACTCAATCCCTCTACCAATAAAAGCTAACACACCGTACGCCTTCTTAACAACCCTATCAACCTGGGTGCCAACTTTCAGGGATCTATGCACATGGATACCGAGATCTCTCTGCTCATTCACACTACCAAGTATCTTACCATTAGCCCAGTATTCTCCAGTATTCTGCATTCCTGTTACTCTTTCCAAAGTGGATCACCTCACACTTTTCCACATTAAATTCCATTTGCCACTTCTCAGCCCAGCTCTGCAGCTTATCTATGTCCCTCTGTAACCTGCAACATCCTTCCGCACTGTCCACAACTCCACCGACTTTAGTGTCATCCGCAAATTTACTAATCCATCCTTCTATTCCCTCATCCAGGTCATTTATAAAAATGACAACAGCAGTGGCCCCAAAACAGATCCTTGTGGTACAGAGCTTCGAACCCAGATCCTATCCGCGCAACCCCACATCTTTACCCCACTAATCCTCATCCCTTCACATCTTTGGACACTATGGGGCAATTTAGCATGGCCAATTAACCTAACCTGCACATCTTTGGAGTGCGGAAGGAAACCGGAGCACTCGGAGGAAACCCATGCAGACACGGGGAGAACGTGCAAACTCCAGACAGACAGTGACCCAAGGCTGGAATTGAACCCAGGTACCTGGTGCTGTGAGGCAACAGTGCTAACCACTGTGCCACTGTGCCACCCCTACAAATTTTGAAATTGTGCCCTGTTACACCAAAGTCTCGGTCATTAATATAGATCAAGAAAAACAATTGTTCTAATACTTAATACTATACCTAATTTCTTGGGGAACCGAACTGTAAGTCTTCCTCCAGTTGAAAGGGGAGTTCACCACTACCCCCCGTTTCCTTTCACCCACCCAGCTTCGCATTCATGTTGCTTTCGCACGTTTATTCCAGGCCCTTCAACTTTGCTGACAAGCCTGCAAGGTGGCACTTCCTGTGAACTTTTGGAAGTCCATATACCCCATGGCAACAGTATCTCTCACCTACTACCTCTGTTACCACATCAAACAACTCAATCACATTAGTTAAACATGATTTTGCTTTTCTCAACTCTCTCCTGGATTTCTTTCATTAATCCACACTTGTCCAAGTGATGAGGTCTCGAGAACCACAGAGTAGGAAATTTGAGGTTCACGATTGTACCTTTCATACTGTTTAGTGATTTGTACACTGAAGAATTAATTGAAGATAAAGAGTTGGGCAGCTGGTTTTCAGGTTAAACTGATTAAATCCAGTCAATCCCATTGGTAAATATTGAAATTGGTGTTGTCTCAAACATTGTAATCATCTTACCGACCCTGACAATGGCCACTACCTAAACCCAGTTTTCCTTGAGTATAACATGTCACAGGTAAACATAGCCATTGCGTGCTGCATGGGATCCTTCTGAGCATTTCCCAATTATTTTGATTTGATTTTGATTTGATTTATTATTGTCACATGTATTAACATACAGTGAAAAGTATTGTTTCTTGCGCGCTATACAGACAAAACATACCGTTCATAGAGAAGGAAATGAGTGCAGAATGTAGTGCTACATTCATAGCTAGGGTGTCGAGAAAGATCAACTTAATGCAAGGTAAGTCCATTCAAAAGCCTGACAGCAGCAGGGAAGAAGCTGTTCTTGAGTCATTTGGTATGTGACCTCAGACTTTTGTATCTTTTTCCCGAAGGAAGAAGGTGGAAGAGAGAATGTCTGGGGTGTGTGGGGTCCTTAATTATGCTGGCTGCTTTGCCGAGGCAGCTGGAAGTGTAGACAGAGTCAATGGATGGGAGGCTGGTTTGCGTGATGGATTGGGCTACATTCACAACCTTTTGTAGTTCCTTGCGGTTTTGGGCAGAATAGGAGCCATAACAAGCTGTGATACAACCAGAAAGAATGCTTTCTACCAGCTTTTAAAAATTATGTTCAAATACCATCCAAGTTTGTTCTAATTCAGTGACTTTAATTAAATAAAGGTGAAAATGATCAGTGAGTCCCTGATATAAGAGCTCATAAAGGAGAATCGAAAATACCAAAAACTAGAAGTATTGGCTGGGATTTTCCAGGCCCAATGTGAGCATTTTCATCATGGTGGACACAGTTACCGGAATTTTACCGCCTCACCCGCCGGAGGCTCATAAGATCCCGCCCGCGGCCAACGGAGAATGCCGTCTTGCGAGCCTCGCCCATCCAGATTCTGGGGCAGGCAAGGCTGTAAAATTCAGGACACTGAGTCAGCCAGGCGTCCATTGACTTCAGTGAGAGTGGAAAATCCTGTCAACGCATGGGGCCAGAAAATCATACCCATTAACACTGCAAGGTACACTGTCACTGACTCTGTCTCTCAACCCTCCACCTCTGACCCGACCTACTAACCCACCACCCCCCCCTCCCCGACTCCACATCCCCCCAATTCTGCCCACCACTCCCCACCAGATTGAGTGGGGAAAGCATTGGGTTTGCAGTTGACCAGTGTCATGCCAAATCAGAAACCCCATACAACAGAACCACAACCTAAGCTTCATCCAACCAATTAATAAAAGCAAATTACTGCGGATGTTGGAATCTGAAACCAAAAGAGAAAACGCTGGAAAATCTCAGCAGGTCTGGCAGCATCTGTAAGGAGAGAAAAGAGCTGATGTTTCGAGTCCAGATGACCCTTTGTCAATAAGCTTTGTCAAAGGGTCATCTGGACTCGAAACGTCAGCTCTTTTGTCTCCTTGCAGATGCTGCCAGACCTGCTGAGATTTTCCCACATTTTCTCTTTTGGTTTCTTAATACATCCAATTGTTTTGGTCGGCGCAGACACGAGGGGCAAATGACTTCCTTCTGTGCTGTAAATAAGAATATCAGAACTAGGAGCAGGAGTCGGCCACCTGGCCCCTTGAGCCTGCTCCACCATTCAATAAGATCATGACTGATCTTTTTGTGGACTCAGCTCCACTTACCCACCCACTCACCATAACCCTGAATTCCTTTACTGTTCAAAAATGTATCTATTATTTATGTTTGATGATTCGGTGTTTCCAATGGGAACCAGGCTTGTTCAGACATCTGCTTAACACACTGCTCAAACTCTTACTCAAATCTGCTGGGAATCAATGAACATCCAGCCCTTTGCCACTGAGCAGGTTAGATTTAACTCCGTGACGTAGCCAGTACTGACTTCCTCGCACTCCAATCAATCCAAAATAATGAAGGAAAAAGTTACAATTTCAGAAATGCACCTTGGTTTTTTTTTCTTCGGTAGTCTTGCTCGAGTTACTTTTCATTATAAATTTGCATTTTTACATTTTGATGTTTGTTATTCTACAAACTGACTTTGTTCACTTGAATATCCAGAACGGCGACCTTTGTGAACTACCATTATTGGAACAACTGCTAATCCTGCTACTTCCATTGTTGTATTGATTATCAGACATTGGCAATGTACAAGTTAAGATAATGCCTTACAATCTAACTGTATTACAGTGAAGGATCGCCACTGCTTTTCCACAGATTTCTAGAACTCAAGTTGCTCGACACTGCAGCCGACTCACAATGTCATAAAGATCAAAGCTTCAGATACTGACTTTCCCGTGAAATAATTTCCATTCACAGAAACAAATTGAGGAGTTCAGTTCAAAATCTGCTCACACAGAGCAATGCTGTAAACATATCAAACAACAGGAATGCCTTTTGAACTGTGACATTCGCGCTATTGGAAACATAGCTGCATATCCCAGTATGGTCATCAGCATGTTGGAACGCAATCCAACCAGTCACATTTAAACCTGTATTATGGAGTAGCTAAATAGATCCCCTCAATGTTTCAAATATGTTTGTGCCATAGAATTTTATTTACCTGTAAATCTCTGTAAAAAGTCTCTACTTTCTCAGAAGACGAAGTGTTCTGTATTGGGACCTCTGCTGTTTGTGATTTATATAAACGATCTGGAAGAAGGTGTAACTGGGGTGATCAGTAAGTTTGCAGATGACATAAAATTGGCTGGACTTGCAGATAGTGAGGAACATTGTCAGAGGCTACAGATGGATATAGATAGGCTGGAAATTTGGGCAAAGAAATGGCAGATGGAGTTCGATCCAGATAAATGCGAAGTGATGCATTTTGGTAGAGCTAATGTAGGGGGGAGCGATATGATAAATGGCAGAACCATAAAGGGTGTAGATACACAGAGGGACCTGGGTGTGCAAGTCCACAGATCCTTGAAGGTGACGTCACAGGTGGAGGAGGTGGTGAAGAAGGCATATGGCATGCTTGCCTTTATAGGACGGGGCATAGAGTATAAAAGTTGGGGTCTGATGTTGCAGATGTATAGAACGTTGGTTCAGCCGCATTTGGAATACTGCGTCCAGTTCTGGTCACCACACTACCAGAAGGACGTGGAGGCTTTAGAGAGAGTGCAGAGGAGGTTTACCAGGATGTTGCCTGGTATGGAGGGGCTTAGTTATGAGGAGAGATTGGGTAAACTGGGGTTGTTCTCACTGGAAAGACGGAGGATGTGGGGAGACCTAATAGAGGTGTATAAAATTATGAAAGGCATAGATAGGGTGAACGGTGGGAAGCTTTTTCCCAGGTGGGTAGTGACGTTCACGAGGGGTCATAGGTTCAAGGTGAGGGGGGAGCGGTTTAACACGGATATCAGAAGGACATATTTTACACAGAGGGTGGTGGGGGCCTGGAATGCACTGCCAGGCAAGGTGGTGGAGGCTGGCACACTGGGAACGTTTAAGACTTATCTAGATAGCCACATGAACGGAGTGGGAATGGAAGGATACAAAAGAATGGTCTAGTTTGGACCAGGGAGCGGCGCGGGCTTGGAGGGCCGAAGGGCCTGTTCCTGTGCTGTTTTGTTCTTGGTTCTTTGAAATTTGGCATATCAGCTACAACTCTCACCAACTTTTACAGATGCACCATAGAGTGCATTCTTTCTGGTTGTACCACAGCTTGGTATGCCTCCTGCTCTGTCCAAGACCGCAAGGAACTACAAAGGACTATGAATGTAGCCCAATCCATCACGCAAACCAGCCTCCCATCCATTGACTCTGTCTACAATTCCCTTTGCCTAGGCAAAGCAGCCAGCATAATTAAGGACCTCACGCACCCCGGACATTCTCTCTTCCACCTTCTTCTGTTGGGTAAAAGATACAAAATTCTGAGGTCATGTACCAACCGACTCAAGAACAGCTTCTTCCCTGCTGCTGTCAGACTTTTGAATGGACTTACCTTGCATTAAGTTGATCTTTCTCTGCACCCCTAGCTATGACTGTAACACTACATTATGCACACTCTCCTATCTTTTTCTATGAACGGTATGTTTTGACTGTATAGCACGCAAGAAACAATACTTTTCACTGTATGTTAATACATGTATCAATAATAAATCAAATCAAATCAAATCAAAAGAATGTGCAGGGTTGCAGGAAGAAAGCGGGAGAATACCGCCAAGTGAGTTGCTCACTCGGAGAGCTGTGCAGACACGATGGGCTGAATGGCCTCCTTCAGTGCCATAACAGTTCTGTTAACTTGTGATTGTGTGAAGTATTATTTTGGTTCAGTTGTGATGGTTGGTGTTGCCATTTTTTGCAAACAATCCTCCTTTTTATTCAGTGTCAATATGGTGGTATTTCCTCGGGCTTGTAAAGACGTTTATAGTAAGTGTTGAGGGCTCTAAGATTAACCGAGGTCTCGGTTACTCAGGACTGCGTCCATACTGATTTGGAGGGTTTCTGATTGGTTCGGTTGCCAGAGGCGCTGCTCAGAATGTTGGATTTCCCCAATGAGATACCTTACAAGGTCAGAAAGAATCCTCACGTTTACTCTGAACACTTGCGCAAAGCACTGAATAGGCACGCCGTTGATCTCTGCTCGCAAAGAAAACAAAGACGTCAGTGCAAGTGTAATCAAATCCAATCTTGAAGGCTCTTATTGAACAAAGCTGTAGGTCAGTTTTAAGCAAGGATTTTCATTTTAAGAAGATCGGAACAGATTGCCGCAGGCAGTGAGTCGACAGTCAGTGCATTTTTAGACTATTGTTGATGAGTAGCAGATTCAATTCTGAAAGTGAGTCCCAGCTTTTTGCAGAAGTCCATCCACTGCTGATGGGAAACAATGGACAGGTTGTCTTGGTAAGCAGACAGGGAGTTCCAGCTATTTAGTAATTGTTAATATTCATTATTTTCATGTCCACTTTTGCCAGTTTTTTGTGTTTCATTCAGAAGGAGACAAACTTCATCTGAACAGGATTCTCAACATACTTTATCTAGAATAATAGAATCCCTCCAGTACAGAATGAGGTCATTCGGCCCATCAATACTGCATTGACTCTGTGACAGAGTATCTTACCCAGGCCCTCACAACTGCAATTTTACATGGCCAATTTACCCAACTGCCCATCTTGGACTGTGGGAGGAAACCGGAGCACCCGGAGGACGCCACGCAGACACCCAACTCCAGAGCATGAGCACATAATAAGTGCTGCACTGAGGGAGTGTCCCTTAGTGCCATACTGAGGGAATATTCTACCTGGCATGAAGGGCATGAGGAGAACCTTTTGAACTTACCTTTTAAATGGTTTCCTCACCCAAAGCAGCCACAATCTCCCCAACTCTATGAAAATCCAGTCTGGAGGAACTGTGGCTGGAATTTTCTGCTCTCTCCTGTGTGAGTTGAAGACAGGAAGGTTAGGCGGAATGGTGGTGTACCTCAACCCTGCCACTTTCCTGTCTCCACCAGAATTACATTTTGGAAGGGGAGGCCCATGGCTGGCCTTCCTGCCAAGTCAAGTCAAGTTTATCAAGTTTATTTATTAGTCACAAGTAGGCTTACATTAACACTGCAATGGAGTTGCTGTGAAAATCCCCTAATCACCACACTCTCCATCACCACCAGAGATCTCGGGGTACATGTTCATAGCTCCTTGAAAGTGGAGTCATAGGTGGAGAGAGTGATGAAGAAGGCATTCGGCATGCTTGGTTTCATCAGTCAGAACATTGAATACAGGAGTTGGGAGCTCTTGTTGAAGTTGTACAAGACATTGGTCAGGCCACACTTGGAATACTGTGTGCAATTCTGGTCACCCTATTATAGAAAGGATATTATTAAACTAGAAAGAGTGCAGAAAAGATTTACTAGGATGCTACTGGGACTTGATGGAATGAGTTATAAGGAGAGGCTGAATAGACTGGGACTTTTTTCTCTGGAGCGTAGGAGGCTGAGGGGTGACCTTATAGAGGTCTATAAAATAATGAGGGGCACAGATCAGCTAGAGAGTCAATATCTTTTCCCAAAAGTAAGGGAGTCTAAAACTAGAGGGCATAGGTTTAAGGTGAGAGGGGAGAGATACAAAAGTGTCCAGAGGGGCAATTTTTTCACACAGAGGGTGGTGAGTGTCTGGAACAAGCTGCCAGAGGTAGTAGTAGAGGCGGGTACAATTTTATCTTTTAAAAAGTATTTAGATAGTTACATGGGTACAATGGCTATAGAAGGATATGGGCCAAATGCGGGCAATTGGGATTAGCTTAAGGGTTTTAAACAAAAAAGGGTGGCATGGACAAGTTGGGCCGAAGGGCCTGTTTCCATGCTGTAAACCTCTATGACTCTATGACCTTTAAGAGGCCAATTATTGACCACATAATGGACTCATTTCATCATCACTATAAGACCATAAGACATAGGAGCAGAATTAGGCCACTCGGCCCATCGAGTCTGCTCTGCCATTCAATCATGGCTGATATTTTTCTCATCCCCATTCTCCTGCCTTTTCCCCATAACCCCCGATCCCCTTATCAATCAAGAACCTAGATATCTCTGTCTTAAAGACACTCAATGACCTGGCCTCCACAGCCTTCTGCGGCAAAGAGTTCCACAGATTCACCACTCTCTGGCTGAAGAAATTCCTCCTCATCTCAGTATTAAAGAATCGTCCCTTTAGCCTGCGGTTGTGTCCTCCGGTTCTAGTTTTTCCTACCAGTGGAAACATCCTCTCTACATCCACTCTATCCAGGCCTCGCAGTATCCTGTAAGTTTCAATAAGATCACCCCTCATCCTTCTAAACTCCAACGAGTACAGACCCAGAGTCCTCAACTGTTCCTCATACGACAAGCTCTTCATTCCAGGAATCATTCTTGTGAACCTCCTCTGGTCCCTTTCCAAGGCCAACACATCCTTCCTTAGGTGTGGGATCCAAAACCGTTCACAATACTCCAAATGGGGTCTGACCAGAGCCTTATACAGCCTCAGAAGTACATCCCTGCTCTTGTATTCTAGCCCTCGCAACATGAATGCTAACATTGCATTTGCCTTCCTATCTGCTGACTGAACCTGCACGTTAACCTAAAGAGAATCCTGAACAATGACTCCCAAGTTCCTTTGTGCTTCTGATTTCCTAAGCATTTTCCCATTTAGAAAATAGCCTATGCCTCCATTCCTCCTTCCAAAGTGCATAATTTCACACTTTTCCACGTTGTATTCCATCTGCCACTTCTTTGCCCACTCTCCTAACCTGTCCAAATCCTTCTGCAGCCCCCCTGCTTCCTCAATATTACCCATCCCTCTACTTACCTTTGTATCATCTACAAACTTGGCAACAGTGCCTTCAGTTCCTTCCTCCAAATCGTTAATGTATATTGTGAAAAGCTGTGGTCCCAGCACCAACCCCTGAAGCACACCACTAGTCACCGGCTGCCATCCTGAGAAAGACCCCTTTATCCCTACTCTCTATCTTCTGCCAATCAGCCAATCCTGTATCCATACCAGGATCTTACCCTTAACACCATGGGCTCTTAACTTATTTAACAGTCTCCTATGCGGCACCTTGTCAAAGGCCTTCTGGAAATCTAAATAAATCACGTCCACTGGTTCTCCTTTATCTAACTTCCTTGTTACCGCCTCAAGAACTCTAACAGATTTGTCAGACATGACCTCCCCTTGACGAAGCCGCGCTGATTCAGTCCTAATTTATTATGCACTTCCAAGTACTCCGCGATCTCATCTTTAATAATGGACTTTAATAATAACCCAGCTGTAGGTGGGCGTGCCACAATGGAATGTGCGCGGCAGCTAAAACCACACAGTCAGCTTCTCACCACCTGGGATTGGAGTGGGAGGGGGGAGTGGGGGTGGGGAGGAAGGGGAGTGGGGGTGGGGGAGGGGGTGTGGGGCAGGGAAGGGGGAGTGGGGGCATGGGGAGGGGCAGTGGGGGCAGGGGGAGGGGCAGTGGGGGCGGGGGCGGGGAGGAAGGGGAGTGGGGGAGGGGGAGTGGGGGCGTGGGGAGGGGGAGTGAGGGTGGGGGGGAAGGGGAGGTGGGGGAGCAAGGGATGGGGAGTGGGGCTGGGGAGGAAGGGGAGTGGGGGTGGCGGTGGGGGGAGGTGGAGTGGGGGGAGGGGGAGTGGGAGCGGGCGAGGGGGAGTGGGGGCGGGGGAGGGGGAGTGGGGGCGGGGGAGGGGGAGTGGGGCATGGGGAGGGGGCAAGGGGTGGGGGAGTGGGGCAGGGGGGAGGGGGAGTGGGGACGGGGGGAGGGGGAGTGGGGGTGAGGGAATAGGGGCGGGGGAAGGGGGAGTAGAGGCAGGGGGAAGGGGTCCCTCGATCAAAATCACCCAGTGCCTGAATGAGGGACGAGACATCAAGAAGCTGGGACCTGCTGAGAGCCCCCAACCCTTGGTGCCAGCAGGGCTGCAGCCCCTATTCCTGTGACCCCCGTGAAGCAACACTCTCCACATTGCTTAGCTGTGACCTGGCAATCCCCAAGAGTGCCGCTGAGTACTGGCCTGTCCACCGCTCCCAAAGGCAAGACATCCCCTCCTCAAGGCCTTGATCCGAGGGGAGGCTCGCCACAGTCTAATGGTCGTGTTGCTCAGCAGGTCATCCCGTGAGGAGGCAGGGTGGGTCTCGGAGGCAGAGTGGGTGTCAGGGGCAGGGTGGGTCTCGGGGGCAGGGTGGGTCTCGGAGGCAGAGTAGGTGTCAGGGGCAGGGTGGGTCTTGGGGGCAGGGTGGGTCTCGGGGGCAGGGTGGGTCTCGGGGGCAGGGTGGGTCTCGGAGGCAGGGTGGGTGTCAGGGGCAGGGTGGGTCTTGGGGGCAGGGTGGGTCTCGGAGGCAGGGTGGGTCTCGGGGGCAGGGTGGGTCTCGGGGGCAGGGTGGGTCTCGGGGGCAGGGTGGGTCTCGGGGGCAGGGTGGGTCTCGGAGGCAGGATGGGTCTCGGGGGCAGTGTGGGTCTCGGGGGCAGTGTGGGTCTCGGGTGCAGGGTGGGTCTCAGGGGCAGGGTGGGTCTCGGGGGCAGGGTGGGTCTCGGGGGCAGGGTGGGTGTCGGTGGCAGGGTGGGTCTCGGGGGCAGGGTGGGTGTCAGGGGCAGGGTGGGTCTCAGCAGTGCTGATAGTCGAGAGGCCCTGTCTGCTTGTTTCAGTAGAAAGAGAGAACAAACTTGTATTGATACAACCCCTTTCATGACCTCAGGACCCCCCAGAATGAATGATATGATCTTCCAGGTTGATAATGAGGTGATGGCGTGGCTGGGTGTGTACCAGGCTGGACTGAACAGTCAGGTAGCTGAGTGAACTGGAGCTGGCAAGAGCAATCCTCCATTGACAAGAAGCTCTTCATCCCCTGCAGGGCACAGGGGAGGATGTCACTGTGTTTTCATCACTTGTTTTTATAACGCTGAAAACAAAAGCCATTCCCTCTCATGAAGAAATTGTCCAGATTTTGCAGAATGTGATCACCTCAGGTACAAAGGAGCGGACACTCTATCTGACAAGAGTATGCTGCATTAGGTTGAGAAAGGTTTGGAAAGGGAGCCTGTGTTCGATCAATCAGAGAATTGTACAAGTGTCTGATTGAGCTTCAGTTAAGAAGCTTAATTCAGAAAAAGCATTAGATTCATACGGGTGAGGGAGGGGTGACTGTGTAAAAAGATGTGCACCATCTCGCTCAAAACTTAAAGATCAAACTTCAAAACTTGCACTCTCTGTTACAAAACAGCTTTTGTGGAACTTACAATGTTTAACAAAAGAGAATGCAGTGTGGTTTCATGCTGGGCCAATTGGGGAGGAATTAGTTCTAATATGAGAGAGATCGTGTGACTAGCAGCAGCAGCTTAGCGTTCGGTCAAACAAAGCACCTCGACTCTGATAGAATCATTTCTGCTTCTTTGATTACTCCTGGAACTTTGCTGCATATAAATCATGCGAATTAGAATTGACTACATCCACATGTAGACACACACACACCTATCGTACACACAGGTACCTGCACTTACAAGCAGCAAAGCACACAGACACACATTTATGGTTCTGGGGTGGGTCAGTATGGAGAATGTCAGCACAACACTCACGCTGTTTCCAGAATGGACCTGGGGTTTGTGTCAACTCTGTATTCTGCCGTAGGTGGTTTGAGATGTGCTGATGAAGGGTCTGTTCTTCACAGATGCTGCCTGATCTGATAGTGTAATAATCTAATGATCTTACCAAGGCCAGTCTTCCATTACCATCACCTTTTAGTTACAATGTTCTCACAGTGCCGCTCAGTGATAACAGTGTACAGGTCAGCCCGAGTATTTCGACTGCTGGCCTGAGTTGGGCCAGCTGGTTTCTAATACCACCCCCCTCCCGCTGCTCCTTCCCTCCTGGGCGAGCCTCCACTCATCTAATCATAGAAATCATAGAAATCATAGAAACCCTACAGTGCAGAAGGAGGCCATTCGGCCCATCGAGTCTGCACCGACCACAATCCCACCCAGGCCCTACCCCCACATATTTACCCGCTAATCCCTCTAACCTACACATCCCAGGACTCTAAGGGGCAATTTTTAACCTGGCCAATCAACCTAACCCGCACATCTTTGGACTGTGGGAGGAAACCGGAGCACCCGGAGGAAACCCACGCAGACACGAGGAGAATGTGCAAACTCCACACAGACAGTGACCCGAGCCGGGAATCGAACCCGGGACCCCGGAGCTGTGAAGCAGCAGTGCTAACCACTGTGCTACCGTGCCGCCCAATCAGGGAGCTCGTATTCTAGGAGGTGCATGGGGAGATCTATTGACAATTCTCTGTGGCCGTCAGAACAGTTCATCATCTCAACAATCTCTGTCGCTGTGTCACATTATGACACTTTGAGTGTTTATCAGTTCTCAGGTCTATTTAATATTTCCTATTTTTTTGTCATGGTTTAGTATAACTAGACCATTTCAGAAGACAGTTAAGAATCAGTCACATTGCTGTGAGAATGTAGTTATGGTGGCACAGACTAGGTGGAGGTTGTGGGTAGGGAGGTCAGCAGCAAGGGCAAGAGGGTGGCTCCCCCCTTCCTGATCCCACTGCTACACCCCCAACCCCCCTGAGGTGACATGCAGCTTGCACAGGGTCGCTCATCATACTCCTCATGTGGCAAAAGGCCAGTTCACTGCTGGGTTAAGCCCAGTGATGGTAGGATGAGGCACTTAATTAAGTGATCATTAATTGTCCACTTAAGGGGCTCAATTGGGAGCGGGGTGGGTTGTGGGCATGGCGGGGGGGAAGTGGGGTATCGACCATGGGGCTTCCCGCTACAGATTAATCAAGGTGCAGGCAGGATGGCAGTGGGATACCAACCTCCTGCCTGATTAGATGCCCTTTGGCCTCCATATATGCCACAAGAGAGAAAATAAGATTCTAGCCTAATTTTGAATTCAATATTTATGAATGAATTGAATTTTAAATTGTACCAGCTTCCGTTGTGGGATTTGAATTTATGATTCAGGGCCATTAGCCCAGGTCTCTGGATTACTATCCCAGTAACACAGAAATAGGAAATAGGAGCAGGAGTAGGCCATTCAGCCCTTCGGGTCTGCTCCACCATTCATTATGATAATGGATGATCCAACTCAATCATTGATCGCGCCTCCCCCCATATCTTTTGATCTCCCTCGCCCCAAGTGCTATATCTAACTCCTTCTTGAAAACATACAAGGTTTTGGCTTCAACTGCTTTTTGGGTAGAGAATTCCACAGGCTCGCCACTCTCTGGGTAAAGAAATTTCTCCTCATCTCAATCCTAAATGTTTACCCTGTATTCTCAGACTGTGAACCCTGGTTCTGGACACCCCCATCATTGGGAATATCCTTCCTCCATCGACCCTGTCTAGTCCTGTTAGCACTACTTTATAGTCCCTTTGTTCATTCCCTCCAAATCACTCACATCCTGACTTGGAAATATATCATTGTGCATTCCATGTCACTGGGTCAAATCCTGGAACTCCCTTCCTAACAGCACTGTGGGTGTATCTACAACAGATGGACTGCAGCGGTTCAAGGGGCAGCTCACCACCATCTTCTCAAGAGGTAATTAGGGATGGGCAATAACTGTTGACCCAGCCAACAACACCCATGTCCCAAGAACAAATTTTAATTAATCTTAAAGGAAACATATTACCTGTATATCAAATCTGAATAAAAACAGAAACTGCTGGAAATACTCAGCAGTTGGGACACCAACTGTCGAGAGAAAAACAGGGGAATGTTTCAGGTCTGGGAAATGTTTGAAATGTAACAAGTTTTATGGCTGGGACGAGGATAAGGTGAAAGTCAGGAGAGGCTGAATGACGGGAGAGGTAGACCGGAATTCTCCGGTCTCATACACCCCTCTATCGCTATCAGCGAGAACGGGGAATTCTGGCTGTAATCTTCCGATAGCAAAGGGAAACGGTGAAGTGGAAAGAGAAACAGAAACAGAACGTGCCTCTAAAGCAGGTGTGCTGCTGACTGAAAGAAAAAATAACCAAGGAAAGGAAACAAAATGGAGTAGAGATTATAGTCTCGAATTGTTCTTTTAAAATGGTCTTGCCAGACATGTTCCCCCCTTTTTATTACAGTTATTCAATATTGCAAAACAAATTCAAACATGTAAGTTTCCTACCTGTCTAGACTTACTAATTCATCTCTGCTGATGTCAGTCACCAACAGTAAATTCAATGCTGGCTTATATTTCAAACAACTTCAACTACTGTCAAATCATATCCCTTTGCCAAGAATGCCGTGGCAGCCGATACAAAACACTACTGCCACTACATCTGACGACCAGTACACTGACAATCATAGTTGGAATGATCATAGATATTGAGTTGTCTCTATTATATCAGTGGTGTTTTTAGAATTATTTTACTGGAATTTCTCATTTTTCTCCCATGATTTTTGTAATTAACCTTTTGTGAAAATGTGACAATGTCACAAATTTCTTCACATTGAGAATGTTAAGAATCTTGTCTTCCCAATCCATGCAGGAGGTACACAGTTATTTACACAGGCTCTAGTTCAGGATACTGCATAACTTTCCTCCGATAATTTATCATCAATAATCCCTTATCAAGCATTTATTTTATAACTGATTCTCCATCTTACTCTGGGTGCTATTTCATCTGATCCTTGGCACATCCAATTCAGTTCAGATTAAGAGAAAATTGTTTAAAAGCATGCTTCAGTCAGAAAAGCACAACTATTAATTCTTCTATAAACTAGCCAACTGAATAAGTCTAAGTGAGAATTTCTATTACTATTAGTTGGAATATGTTGAGACAATACACACATTCTCATTGCATGTGAAGTATTATGTCAGTTAGGAATTTATAGTTGGAGGTACAGACAAACTTCCGTTGTTGTTGAGATTGCCATGAAGATTGCAAGGCAAGCACTTGAAGCCACAATAGCAATTTTGCAATACCTTCACCTTATTTTTAATTTATTTACCTTGGAAACCTGGCACTATCTCAGCACAGTCAATGTAGCAAACATCAAACACTGTAAAGTTTGAGATATATATCTACTGGATGTGTACAAGATCATTTATTTGAAAACCTCTCTGTGTTATTAAGATCACGGTGCTGTGGTTCTGTGGAAACCAAACAGTGCAGAAGGAGTCAGTGTGGCCCAGTGCATCAGTGCTGATTCTCTGTCTTCCTTGACCCACATCCTTCTGTGTTTTTATTATGTAACAGTTAACAAGTTTTGGATTAAAAAGAAAACTTAACAATTTCATCTTACAATTATTTGAAATATTGATGCGAAAATAATCAGTGCATCATTTTAACTAAGATTAGTTAAAATGCTCCTTTTGAATGCTCCCCGCCCCACCTCTCCCCCCACCTCATAAATTTTGGTGCTGGAGCAGTATTTGGTCAGTTGGAAAGGTGGTGGGTGGGAATCGGAACGCTCATAGACGATGGGTAAAACCCACATTGCCTGCATTAAATTCCATTTCATATCATTACATCAAATAATAGTGCACACTGGAGTGAGATTTGTAACTGTAACTTGTAATCTACAATGAGGTTCCACATGAGGGGGTTGGGCGACTTTCATTGTATTTTCATAAGGATTAAACTAATTCAAAATCATTGTAAATGTAATAATGCACCAATTTCTTCATGACAAATAAAGGTTTGTCCACTAAGTTTGAATTGCGAGATCATGTTATCTTAAATGTTTTATTGAAAATTATTACCTCTTTACTACATAGTTGAATTTATTATTTGTTTTCAAGGATGCTTACCCGTGTAGTTCATTATAGTTATCATCCTGGAAATTACTGATCTTTATATCAATGGATAAGCAGTGGGGCTGGGGGGGGGGGGGGGGGGGGTGGAGTTTGGGGGGGATTGGGAGGAATTTTCTGGCCTCCCCATGTTGTGTTTCTCATGGCTACCATTCACTGGTAGTGGGAGCTTCTGGTCATACCACTGTCAATGGAATTTCCCACTGACCGTATCACACACTGCCAGGAACTGCGGTGAGGGTACGCTCTCGGTGGGACTGGAAGATCCTACTGGCATAAAGAACTGGCCTTGACCTGTCATTACAACATTCCTCTGACTATTATTCCAAGTAAGAAGTTTAACAACACCAGGTTAAAGTCCAACAGGTTTATTTGGTAGCAAAAGCCACACAAGCTTTCGGAGCTGCAAGCCCCTTCTTCAGGTGAGTGGGAATTCTGTTCACAAACAGAGCATATAAAGACACAAACTCAATTTACATGAATAATGGTTGGAATGCAAATACTTACAACTAATCAAGTCTTTAAGAAACAAAACAAACCATTGTTTTGTTTCTTACAGACTTGATTAGTTGTAAGTATTCGCATTCCAACCATTATTCATGTAAATTGAGGTTGTGTCTTTATATGCTCTGTTTGTGAACAGAATTCCCACTCACCTGAAGAAGGAGCTTGCAGCTCCGAAAGCTTGTGTGGCTTTTGCTACCAAATAAACCTGTTGGACTTTAACCTGGTGTTGTTAAACTTCTTACTGTGTTTACCCCAGTCCAACGCCGGCATCTCCACATCATGACTATTATTCCAACACAGACCTTAATTCCTTTGTTCTGAATGTAATATTTAAAATAATATTAATTTATTTAATTTGTATTGTTAAATAATATCAATACAAAACATTGGATTTATATTAAAAAATAGCATGTAATTTGGGATTAAGCATTCATATCAGCGACTAATTGCTGGGCTGCTGCCTTTCAAATCCAACATCATTGCACTCAGATTGTTCAAGGACACTGACATTTAATTTGAAGAGACAGCAACCTTTCAGCTGATAGATCTCTTAAAGACCAGAGTTAAGATTTGAAGCTTGTTTTGTTAAATCAGTATTGATTTAGAATCTCAACATTAAATATCTCATACCAGATGGCATTCTCAGCTCGCTGGTGTAATGTGAGGAGGGAGGGGTGAAGAATTTGAATTTATTATCAGCACCATTTCAGTGACACGAGCGCGTTGGAATTCAGTGATGGGAGATGATGGGTAGATATACAAATCTTCAATGACTTTGCAATCCTGATGAACTTTCATGAGGTTCAGAAGAACAAAATGTTACTTATAAGAAAACTTGTGGATAACAGTTATACCAGCAAGAACTACTCCGGAGCAAAACAGCAACCTACAAATGATTTCAAAATGTTGTCAGGAGTTTCCTTTCAGGCATTCATTTGTAAACTATTACTGGGGTTACCACAGTGACCTCGAGTGTGAATAATACCCTCAGCTTTTGGCTTCGGGCTTTGTAACATACGCTGTTTAACTTCTGAAATCTTTGTAATAATAACATACTCATAAGCTATCCCCAAGCTGCAGTCAATATCCGTGCAATCGTATATGGATAAAATGTTTTCATATGTGTATATTGTAGCCAAAGTCCTTGATATCCAATTCAAACATAAATAGGAGTGCAGCATATCCTGTTGAGATGAAGGTGATTTGTAAATCCCTGGTCTGTGTTGAGTTAGCTGATCTTGGTTGAGGTAGTGATAGGTGTTTGGCAATTGGCGTCAGCATTATAAACTAAGACAGGCAAGATGCCAAAGGTTCCTGCTCCGAGTTGTTATCCAATGACTCTGGCTAAAAGTTTGAGGATGTTGAATGAAGGGAGGATGTGAGTTAACTTCAACATCCTCCCCTAGTTGAGTAGCTGCCAATGCACAGTGAAAATGCTTTTCCATTAGTAAGGCCCAACTGGCTGAAGTAATCGAAAGGGTGATGGCCACTTTGCGAACCCTATCCCCTCAGTTCAGGAGAGGAGATGGTAGAAGAAAATTTGTGGAAATCTGTTGGTGCAAGATGGGAAAAAAATAGAATGTTGCCTTTCTTTTAAGTAGCTTACTGCACAGAAGTGGTAGCATGTGAAGGAGACTTAACTCTACAGCCGACCAATCTATAGCACAGAATCTTGGAGCCAGGTCTTTTAGATGCTTATTTCCTTCAGAATACCATCACAGTAAGCTGCCTGAGACACATTGCTTCCACACTGGGTTTGGGACAGGATGAAAGTTCGAGGCTCGGTCACCCAGGTCCCATTTTACAGCAACTCTTTGTGAGGAGGTTTCTGAAAGCAAATTCTCCTTCAGGGGCAGGGGAACAGGAATTCACTTCACAGTGTACAAGGGGTTAATACTCTGATGTGACAACACTACTTAAACATCGGAAGTCTTAAGGGCCCAAACCTGCAGTTTGCCCTCCCAGCGTTTAGACTGCGGCTCTCAGAACCTGAATGGATTATTGGTCACAGGATGTTTACACAGAGGATGGAGTCAGCTCAGTTTTCATTTCAAGAAACATTCACTTTTATTCTTTGGCTTTTAGAATAATGTTTTGAGAGAAGCAGGTGGCCATGTGTGTTTTTTTCTAACCTGGTAAACAATTAAAAGACCATTAGTGATAAGCTGTAGGAAAATAAATCAGTCCAATTTGTGCTTTCCCAGCAAAGGAAACTGGATCGTCTGGTCCCTAATCCTTGGATAAGGCCATTTTAAAACAAGTTAATTCAATTTAAAGATCATTTCTGCACAAAGCATCTCACACGGAGCTCTGCCAAATTGCCAACTAAGATTCTGGTTAAAAAAATCACTTTCAAACTCACATCGTAATCCTCAGATACACCTTCACCAGATCCCACCAACCGCTTGGTGACACTTTCTCAAGAGCTCTTGTGTTTGATATTTGGAAAATGTGCCATTAAAATGGCCTTTGTTATTCCAGTCCACCTCACAATGAACAGAAACAGTGTGTTCTGGATGCCTATTTTCCCATTTGCTAACTCATGGAGCAACACAGATAGAGACCTGAAAACTCAAGCTCAAATCTGTCTAAGTCTTTCCCCAGCAGAAGGGGCAGCCCTCAGTGGAACAATAAAAGGAGGAAGATATTATCAACTCAAGGGAAATGAAACAAGGTTAACGATTGAGCTATACTAACGCCTTAAGTGGAGTTTTACTGCCCCGTTGCAGAGGTTGGGGGGAGAAGGGGGGAGGGCCGTAGAATGTGACGAGCCGTTCAAAACCCCATTGACTTTGGTGGGACTATAAGATCCCACCAGCCTAAAATACTGACCATTGTCCATCAACTTTTAACCTGCCCATCCAGCTGGCTAATGTGGGAAAATACCATGGTCATTAGTTTAAAATGTTACTTTGATGCTTTGGATGATGAATTCTGTATGGTCTTGCATTGAATTGAAAAGCCTTGCATTTGCAGATTTCTGGTGACACTTCCATCTTGCACTGTGTAGTCAGGAACTCAGGAAGCAACAGACTAAACTTGCTTTACAGAAAAGACAAATTATTAACAATATCAATCAATCAAAGGGAACCATTTTAAGCTAACCCATTCTTTGAGGATGTCAGTGGAGGACAATATTGAGTGGGGAGTAAAACCAGCACTACGCCTAATCCTCTGCGATTCTTGTTTGCTGAGTTAAGTTAAAGTTACCTATCGAAGTCTGGCTTTCTCTGGCTTTTATTAACACGTTATTGGACAAATGTGTTTTTCTTCTTATGTTCTTCTCCATTATCCTTTGGACAGCTCATTAACATGCTGGAATTTTTGAATCAGTGGCTCCTTCTACACTTTATTTGAGGAGAACTTGAAGAATTGCACTCTTGATTAATAGAGGATCAGATACTGAATCCATGATCTCTGATAATGCTAATGTCCTTTAGTAATGTGAACACATATCTCCCTGATTTACACTGAGGCAGAGTTAACAGATTTATTCTACAGCCTAGAACAATTATAAAGGGGTGGAAAATGTATTCATCTTCTTCTGATTACTTAAAGCATAAATTCCATGATTGACAGACTAATACCTTAAAACAAGGGCCAGGCTTATGCTGAGTGTTAGAGAATGAACTGTCAGCATTTGTCATCATTACTCCTCGGAAATTCATCATATCTTCAGGATTTAGCGCAAGCTCAGATTAACACACAATTCCTCAAATTACAATCTGACACTCACTAATCTGACACAGACACCGAGCGGCACAACCACCAGAAACCCCCCTCCCCCTCACCAACCTCCACCTCCCTCCCCCATCAACCTCCACCCCCTCCCCACACCCCCAACTGCCCACCTTCCCCACTCCCATCCCACGACGACCACCACAGAACTGGCAATCAGTGAAATCAGTTGATGTGTTAAAACATTCTCCTTTTTCCATTTTCATAATACTGTTAAGACACCCCATAAAAATCCACGCCTTGTTCAATCTGATGAAATTGGATTTTTAACAGTGATCTGAGTGATAACTAAATCTGAACAACAGATCTCGACCTGAAAATAATCATTTCATATTTCTGTTGTGAAATTTCACCGTTAAGGTTCATTACTATATTTTTTGAACTATTTGTTTGAGATAATTTTTAGACAGCATTTTTCATCCTAATTCAGTTTCCGCCTTCACCCTATTTCTACTCCACAAGGTCAAATTTTTAAGAATGATTTGCTTCAGGTTTTTCATGTCCTGGTTAGCTGTCAGTGGGAATTATTTAATGGGATTGGTTGTGTGGTGAACCATAGATAGTTACCACTATGGGTACTGAACCATAGATGGTTATCACTATGGGTACTTGTACATATGTTACTCTTGTTACTGTTGGGGTTAGGGTTGGGGTGTTCCACCTGTTGGTATTGTTCTGTGGTACACTCCGTTTGGCTCCGCCTTCCTATAGGAGTATAAAGGTCACTGCATTTCCTAGTGACCCTTAGTCTGGGATAGTATTGTTAAGCAGTATGCTCTATTCTTGTTGCGAATAAAAGCCTTTATTCCCGGGTACGATCTTGCCTCCCAAGTGGATTAATCGCGCATCAATTTTATTTGCAACAAATTTTGTTCTGAAAAAAAAATGGATCAGATGCTGAAACCCGATCGGCTAACCTTGGATCCGTGTGCTGCGGGAGCGTCGAACACTTTCGACCATTGGTTGAAGTGTTTCCAGGATTACATCGACGCCTCAACAGCAGTCCAAACCGACGCTGACAGATTGCGGGTCCTCCACGCAAGGGTAAGCGACACTGTGTATGCAACAATCCGTGATTCCCAAGATTACAAAGAGGCCATCGAATTACTCAAGAAGCTGTACCATAGACCGCCAAACAAAATTCATGCTCGTCACCTATTAGCAACTCGATGGCGGCAGCCCGGCGAAACGACGGGACAGTACCTGCGCAAACTTCAACAGCTAGCCAGAGCCTGCAATTGCAAGCCGGTGTCGGCAACTCAATACACCAACGATCTGATCCGAGATGCGTTCGTGGCGGGAATCGGCTCCTATATTCGCCTGTGGCTGCTAGAACAAGGTAACTTGGACCTGGCTAAGACGGTAGAATTGGCCGATGCGATGGAAACGGCCTCCAAAAGTCTTGAAACTTACCCCACCGACCACGTGGGAACATCGTGGCAAGTACAGCCACTGACTCAACTGTACCCGGCGGCTCCTAGGAACTGCGCGATCATGCTCTCGACTTCAGACCTGATAGCTGCAGCAGCTCCAGGAGGCCCACGGTGCTATTTCTGTGGATTGGCGAAGCACCCTCGTCAGAGATGTCCGGCCAGGACGGTATTTTGCTCCGCCTGTGGGAAGAAAGGGCACTATGCAAAAGTGTGCCGAGCAAAGCCCCCTTCTAAGCCAAGCAGTGCTGCGTGTGACTCCCCAGGATCCGTCTCCTCGTCTCCGGCTTCGTCGATGTCTTCAACCACGTGCGATTCACGGGCGCCGCCATTCCTGATGACGACGACGCAAGACATGTGCGACCTGCGGGTGCCGCCGCTTTCAACGCCATCGACCACGTGCGATCCGAGGGCGCAGCCATTTTGGTCGACACCAGCCGCAGAAAACCAGCAGGGGTCCTCGACGTCGACTATCTCAGCTGCCTGCAGTTACACTCGGGATCCAACAGTGGCGTCAATCATCCTGGACCAGGCCAAGCCTCACAGACTCGACAAGTCCATGATGGACATAGAGGTAAACGGATGCCTGACACATTGCCTGTTTGACAGCGGGAGCACGGAGAGATTCATCCATCCAGATACAGTGAAAAGGTGCGCTCTCCGCGTGCAAACTGTCAGGCAGACAATCTCTATGGCGTCGAGGTCCCAATCTGTTATTGTTCTTGGGAGCTGCGTGGTAACTTTAACGGTGCGGGGCACAGTTTATGAGAACTTCAGGCTCCTCGTGTTACCGGTACTCCTGGGGCTAGACTTTATGATCCACCTGAAGAGTGTGATCCTGCAGTACGATGGGCCACTCCCTCCACTTTCAGTGGGAGAACAGCAGCCTCCAAATTGTCCAGCGTGCTCCACATGCAGTCTCTCGACACTCAAAATCACCCCGCCTTCCTTATTTGAAAATCTTGTGCCAGGCTGCAAGCCCATCGTGACTAAGAGCAGGCGTTACAGCGCTGAGGATCGGATCTTTATTCGATCTGAGGTTCAGCGGCTCCTCAGGGAAGGGGTCATTCAACCTAGCACTAGCCCATGGAGAGCACAAGTCGTGGTGGTCAAGACTGGAGACAAGCCCCGGGTGGTCATAGACTATAGTCAGACCATTAATAGATACACGCAGCTGGACGCGTATCCTCTCCCGCGCCTATCTGACATGGTCAACCAGATTGCTCGGTACCAGGTGTTCTCCACCATCGACTTGAAGTCAGCCTACCACCAGCTCCCCATTCGCCCAGAGGACCGACAATACACGGCCTTTGAGGCGGATGGCCGTCTCTACCACTTCTTAAGAGTCCCTTTCGGCGTCACTAATGGGGTCTCGGTTTTCCAGCGGGAGATGGACCGAATGGTGGACCAAAACGGGCTACGGGCTACCTTCCCGTACCTGGACAACGTCACTATCTGCGTCCATGACCAGCAGGACCACGACGCCAACCTCCTGAAGTTTTTACGCACTGCGTCTCTCCTGAACCTGACCTATAACAGGGAGAAGTGCATATTCAGCAAGCACCGCCTAGCAATCCTCGGATACGTGGTGGAAAACGGGGTCATCGGCCCCGATCCAGACCGTATGCGTCTCCTCCTTGAACTTCCCCTACCCACTAGCATCAAAGCACTGAGAAGATGCTTAGGCTTCTTCTCGTATTATGCACAGTGGGTTCCCAATTACGCGGACAAAGCCTGTCCGCTCATAAAGTCTACCTCTTTTCCCCTGACAGCAGAGGCTCGCCTAGCCTTTGAAGGGATAAAAGCTGACATCGCGAAAGCCATGATGCACGCTGTCGATGAGTCCATCCCCTTCCAGGTGGAGAGTGATGCATCTGATTTCGCCCTGGCCGCCACACTTAACCAGGCGGGCAGGCCCGTCGCCTTTTTCTCTCGCACCCGCCAAGGCCCTGAAATTCGGCACTCCTCTGTGGAAAAAGAGGCTCAGGCCATTGTGGAGGCCGTACGGCATTGGCGCCATTATTTGGCTGGAAAACGATTTACCCTGCTCACGGACCAGCGGTCCGTGCCATTCATGTTCAACAACACGTTAAGGGGAAAAATTAAGAATGATAAAATCTTGAGGTGGAGAATCGAACTCTCCACCTACAACTATGATATCATGTACCGTCCGGGGAAGCTCAATGAGCCCTCAGATGCCCTGTCGCGTGGAACATGTGCCAGTGTGCAGGAGGACCGACTACAGGCCCTCCACAATGATCTCTGCCATCCGGGGATCACTCGGCTCTTCCATTTTGTAAAGGCCCGGAATCTGCCCTACTCCATAGAAGATGTCAGGTCGATAACTCAAAGCTGCCAGGTATGTGCTGAGTGCAAGCCGCACTTCTACCGGCCTGACAGGGCACACCTCATTAAGGCCACTCGCCCTTTTGAATGACTGAGTGTGGATTTCAAGGGCCCCCTTCCTTCAACAGATCGGAATGTGTATTTCCTCAATGTGGTTGACGAGTACTCCCGATTCCCTTTTGCCATCCCCGTTCTGAAATGTCCACTGCCACGGTCATCAAAGCCTTGCAGAGTCTTTTTACCCTGTTCGGCTACCCCAGTTATATCCACAGTGATAGGGGTTTGTCATTTATGAGCGACGACTTGAGGCAATACCTGCTCTCTAAAGGAATTGCCTCAAGTAGGACTATGAGTTACAACCCCAGGGGTAACGGGCCGGTCGAAAGAGAAAATGCTACAGTCTGGAAGGCTGTCTTACTGGCGTTAAGGTCTAGGGGTCTTCCAGTCTCCCGTTGGCAAGAGGTACTTTCTGATGTGCTCCATTCAATCCGGTCCCTCCTGTGTACGGCAACCAATGCTACCCCACATGAGCGGATGTTTACCTTCCCTAGGAAGTCTTCCTCTGGGACCTCATTGCCATCTTGGTTGATGTACTCAGGACCTGTCCTCCTGCGGCGGCATGTTAGGGCCCGCAAGTCCGACCCTTTGGTTGAACAGGTCCATCTCCTCCACGCCAACCCTCAATATGCCTATGTGGCATATCCTGACGGGCGAGAGGACACGGTCTCTATCAGAGATCTGGCGCCTGCAGGGGACCTGGACACCCCCGTCGCTCCCGCACCCCTGGTTAGGATTCCTTTGCCCATTCTCTCCCCTCCTGACACGGCGCGGGCAGCATCGGGACCTCCACTTAATCCTCTTACTCCCATGTACAACTTGCCTGAGTCCAGGAGATTGTCGCCACCTCGAGGTCCACCGGTGCGTGAGGAACTGGAGGAGTCACTGGACACCACCTTGGAGAGAGGGTCGTCACCACGGTCACCAGAACCGGCACTGCCGCCAGTGCTGCGGAGGTCGCAGAGACGGTGCGGACCTCCGATACGACTGAACTTGTGAATATATGGACAGTTCGTATTGTTTTTTTACCCCACCGGCCTTTGTTTTTAAAGGAGGGGTGAATGTGGTGAACCATACATGGTCACCACTATGGGTACTGAACCATAGATGGTTATCACTATGGGTACTTGTACATATGTTACTCTTGTTACTGTTGGGGTTAGGGTTGGGGTGTTCCACCTGTTAGCATTGTTCTGTGGTACACTCCGTTTGGCTCCGCCTTCCTATAGGAGTATAAAGGTCACTGCACTTCCTAGTGACCCTTTAGTCTGGGATTGTATTGTTAAGCAGTATGCTCTATTCTTTTTGCGAATAAAAGCCTTTATTCCCGGGTACGATCCAGCCTCCCGAGTGGATTAATCGCGCATCAGGTTGTTTGGACAATCTGCATCAATTTCACAGTCAGAGGAAGCACATTTCCCTCCGCAGTGATCTCTCAGTGATGCTTTCTTCCACATCCCGCCAGAGTGGCAAAGCAACACACCCTTCAATTTTTTTGACAGAGTGCCTAAAAATCTGGTGAGAAAGTCTGGCTGTGTTTCTGGAGAGATACATGATGGTTCTCAATCAGAACCTGACTCTTTGCCATTTTTTGGAAGATTTTGCCCAACATTTTGAAAATTACTTCATTGATTGAAGGTCTGTGGGATATCCTGTGGGTGTGAAATGCAAACCTTTCTTTTATTCTGGATGATTCCAATTCCAGCATCCCATCCGCCACGTGTTGCTGTGTGAGTGTGGGTATGCCAGGGGGCACCGCAGCCGGGGGGGGGGGGGGGGGGGGGGTGCGCAGCAGCCCGGGGGCACATGATTGGTCACTGACACTAAGCTACAAAGCAGAATTTCAGGCATTGCTGCAACCATCGAACCATAAGTTAAAGCACAGGAGGAGGCCATTCAGCTCATCGTGTCCATGCCAGCCAGGTGCTGCTTCCAATCCCACCTTCCTGCCCTTGGCCCATAACCCTGTAGCTTACAGCACATAAGGTGCAGATCCAGGTGCTTTTTAAAAGAGTTTCGGGTCTCTGCCTCCACCACCAACACGGGCAGCGAATTCCAGACACCCACCATCTCCGTGTAAAAACGCTCTTCCTCATGTCCCCTCTACACCTTCTGCTGCTTATCTTGAATCTATGTCCCCTATGTCCCTCTTGCACACAATACTGCAGTTGTGGCCTCATCAGTGTTTTATACAATTCCAACATTATATCCTTACTTTTATATTCTATACCTCTGCCAATGAAGGGGAATATTCCATATGCCTTCTTACAACCTTGTCTACTTGAACTGCTGCCTTTAGGGACCTGTGTACCTGTACACCAAGATCTCTCACTACTCTTCTTTGCATATTCCCATTTATCGTGTATTCCTATAACTGTTTGTCCTCACTAAATGCATGACCTCACACTTCTCTATGTTAAAATCCATCTGCCACTTTACCGCCCACTCCCACCAACCCATCGATATTGTTTTGTAGATTATAGCTATCCTCTACCCTGTCCACTACTCGGCCAACTTGTGCCCTGCAAATTTTCCAATCGTGTCCCCTCGTTCATGCCCAAATCGTTAATTTATAACAAATCATAAGGAAAAGGGGAAGTGCAACGTGACCTGAGTGCCATGGTGGAATAGTCACTGAAGGTTAGCATGCAGGTACCGCAGGTAGTGAGGAAAGCTAATGGCATGTTGGCCTTCATAGCAAGAGGAGTTGAGTATAGGAGGAAGGGTGTCTTGCTGCAGTTATACAGGGCCTTGATAAGGCCACACCTTAAGTATTGCATATGGTTTTGATCTCCTAGTCTGAGGAAGGACATTCTTGCAATTGAGGGAGTCAGCGAAGGTTCACCAGACTGATTCCCGGAATGGCAGGACTGACATATGAGAGACTGGATCGTCTGGGCTTGTACTCACTGGAATTTAGAAGAATGAGAGAGAATCTCATAGAAACATATAAAATTCTGATGGGATTGGACAGGCTAGATGCGGGAAGAATGTTCCCGAGTTGGGGAAGTGCAGAACTAGGGGGTTACAGTCTAAGAATAAAGGGTAAGCCATTCAGGACTGAGATGAGGAAGAACCTCTTCACTCAGAGAGTTGTGAACCTGTGGAATTCTCTACCACAGGAAGCTGTTGGGGCCAGTTCGTTAGATATGTTCAAGAAGGAGCTGGACGTGGCCCTTGTGGCTAAAGGGATCAAGGGGTATGGAGAGAAAGTGGGGTTGGGATACTGAAAGTGCATGATCAGCCACGATCATATTGAATGGTGGTGCAAGCTCGAAGGCTGAATGGCCTCCTCCTGCATCTATTTTCTATGTTTCTATTACATATTATCCCACATGGGAATCGTTCCAGAAAATGTCTTCTTAGAGCCTGAATTATCAGAACTGGGATCAGAGTTGTGAAGGAATCTACGTCAAGATCACCTGCTGCTGTAAAATACCATAAGGCCGGCACAGAATGTGCCAGAACCGGCCAGCTGCAGATTCATCCCAAACATGAGACTTCCTTTGTCATCATTTTCCTCGATCGCTTAATCTCATATGTCTACAGCCTTACCATTGGCCTCTGCTAGGTTCAAATTCCTTCTCAGCACTTTGAGAAAATGTCATAATTTGTCCCCGAATGTGAACCCGTGTGTTTACGTTTCCATGGGCAGGAGTCTCGGGCCATTCACACTGATGGGATTCTCAGACCATTCGCACTGATGGGAGTCTCAGACCATTCGCACTGATGGGAGTCTCAGGCCATTCGCATGATGGGAGTCTCAGACCATTCGCACTGATGGGAGTCTCAGACCATTCGCACTGATGGGAGTCTCAGACCATTCGCACTGATGGAGTCTCAGACCATTCGCACTGATGGGAGTCTCAGACCATTCGCACTGATGGAATTCTCAGACCATTCGCACTGATGGAATTCTCAGACCATTCGCACTGATGGGAGTCTCAGGCCATTCGCACTGATGGGAGTCTCAGACCATTCGCACTGATGGAATTCTCGGGCCATTCGCACTGATGGAATTCTTGGGTCATTCGCACTGATGGGGTTCTCGGGCCATTCGCGCTGGCGAGATTCTCGGGCCATTCGTGCTGGCGAGATTCTCGGGCCATTCACACTGGTGGGATTCTTGGGCCATTCAGGCCGATGTGAATGGAAGTTTGGCTGAGCGCTAAATTCTACATCCTCACTGGCAGTGGCAGCAGAGGGTGAACAGCTAGAGAATTCTGGCCCATATCTTTAAATTTCACTTGAAGGTGAATTTCCTTTCTGAGCACTAACGAGCTCCTCACAAGATTGAGGTTGTTGGCACCTGTGTTTATGGTTAATGAACTAACCAATGAAACTTGTGTGTTGGTGATGCATGACCACTCAGGTAGATTGACCAATATTTCAGATGTAAAATAAGGTCGCTCCCCCCCACCCCCATATCTATAACCTTGCTACTTGAAGCAGAGTACAATCACTGCTCATTTCAATGTGACAATACTCATTTTACCTTTCGATCGTCAGAGGAGACCCAATTTGCAAAATTCAACAAGAGCTGGGGAGAGGAACTATGTTAGAATGGAAAGTGTAAGATTCATTTGAGTGAGCCATTTGTAAATGGGGCCGATGTCAGGATAAGACTAGGAACACTAAGGTCACAGGAAGGACATTGTGACAATGCGGGGGAGGGAATTGAGGGAAATCACAGGAAAACGTTCAGCGTTCTTTTATTGTTCATCTTGCCGTGTTTAACAGGCACAAGGAGCGCGCCAGCCATTTCAATTGATAGGAAGGGTTTTCTACATTACGAATAGACACACACGGCTTTGTGCAGCGTTTTAATGAAGGAACTGTCACCCAAACAATAATCCTGATGAATGGATTTTACAGTATTGGGTCACACTTGATGATAAATGTTGCTGGGCTGTGGTCTGATGAAGTGCTCTGCTCCAAGAATAATGGCCTATCTGCGGATTTGTGGGGAATATGCGCAAATCACTGATTTGTGAAATAATAAGAACAGGATGAGGTTACAGAAATAAAGCGTGGTGCTAGAATAATGAAGCTCTGTTTTTAAATAACACGTCCGTGAGAGATCAGCAATTTTAAATTAACCCGATGAAGTGGAAGAGTATTGAAAGCAATCAGATAATTCACAGCAGGGAGGGGAAAGGGGAGGAGATTTAACATTTGTCTGAGATGGGGGGGGGGGGGGGGGGGGGGGGGGGGGGGGGGGTGGGGAGGGGGGTTGGGGGGAACAGCTGTGCCATGGAGTTCGGATGCCCAGCTCACTGTTAGGGTTGGGCTTCACTCGAATGTTGTCACAAGGCGTAGACCAACCCAATGTGTGCCCAGCACCGGCTGATGGGCAGTGTGAGGGTGGGAAACTTGCCAGTGTGTCAGACAAGGGGTGGGGAAGAATGAGCACCGGCCCATCCAGAGAGACACTTGCCGGACAGCCAGTTTAGAGGCTCAATGTTACCATACAATTAATTGGAGCATGCTCAGAGTATGCTGTACACATTTGTAGGGTGGCACGGTGGTTAGCACAGCTGCCTCACAGCACCAGGGACCTGGGTTCGATTCCCGGCTTGGGTCACTGTCTGTGTGGAGTCTGCACGTTCTCCTCGTGTCTGCGTGGGTTTCCTCCGGATGCTCCGATTTCCTCCCACAGTCCGAAAGACGTGCTGGTTAGGTGCATTGACCTGAAAAGACGCTGGACTGTGGCGACCAGGGGAATTTCACAATAACTTCATTGCAGTGTTAATGTAAGCCTTACTTGTGACTAATAAATAAACTTTACTTTGCAGCTGGCATTGGAAATAAGGTTCTTCGATGGGCTCATGCCCTGATTTGCTGTAGTTACAGTAAGAAGTTTAACAACACCAGGTTAAAGTCCAACAGGTTTATTTGGTAGCAAAAGCCACACCTGTATCCGGCTGCTGTAGTTAAGCAGCCGGATACACAGGTAAGAGGCAAGTTCCGATCCGTTTACAGACAAATCTGCCCAAAAATTACACGGGGCTGGCATTGGTTGCCAGAGGGGCACACTCCCTCTCCTCCCCCCCCCCCCCCCGCGCCCCACCCCTTCCCCAGCCCCAACAATATCCAACTGCTGATTTCCCAACATCCCGCATCAAATGGCTGGGACATTGTTGAAAACTGGCCTGATCTTTGCTTTCAAACAGACTGTAGGAGGCTGCTGTGAGAATGT